>NC_137844.1:30832500-31457500 GCF_948465745.1 Chenopodium album
ACCCATTCAAACAAAGCTTTTTCAATCAAATGAAAGTCAAATGCATTCAACAAAGCTAATTGAATAAAATGAAAGTCAAACACATTCAAACAAAGATTTTGGAATCAAATGAAAGTCAAATGTATTCAATAAAGCTAATTGAATGAAATGAAAGTCAAACACATTCAAACAAAGCTTTTAGAGTGAAATGAAAGTCAAATGCATTGAACAAAGCTAAATGAATCAAGTGAAAGTCAAACACATTCAAACAAAGCTTTTTGAATCAAATGAAAGTCAAATGCATTCAAAGAAGCTAATTGAATAAAATGAAAGTCAAACACATTCAAACAAAGCTTTTTGAATCGAATGAAAGTCAAATGCATTCAAAGAAGCTAATTGAAGCAAATAAAAGTCGAACACATTCAAACCAAGCATTTTGAATCAATTGAAAGTCAAACACATTCAAATAAAGCATTTTGAATCAAATGAAAGTCAAATGCATTTAAAGAAGATAATTGAACCAAATGAAAGTTGAACACATTCAAACATAACTTTTTGAGTCAAATGAAAGTCAAATGCACTCAACAAAGCTAATTGAATCAAATGAAAGTCAAACCCATTCAAACAAAGCTTTTTCAATCAAATGAAAGTCAAATGCATTCAACAAAGCTAATTGAATAAAATGAAAGTCAAACACATTCATACAAAGGTTTATTAATCAAATGAAAGTCAAACGCATTCAACAAAGGTTATTGAATCAAATGAAAGTCAAACGCAGTCAAACAAAGCTTTTTATATCAAATAAATGTCAAATGCATTCAACGAAGCTAATTAAATCAAATAAAGTCAAACACATTTAAACCAAGCATTTTAAATCAAATGAGAGTCAAACACATTCAAACAAAGCATTTTGAATCAAATGAAAGTCAAACACATTCAAACTTAGCTTTTTGAATCAAATGAAAGTCAAACACATTCAAACAAAGCATTTTGAATCAAATGAAAGTCAAATGCATTCAACAAAGCGAATTGATTTAAACGAAAGTCAAACACATTCAATGAAAGGTTTTTGAGTCAAATGAAAGTCAAATGCATTCAACAAAGCTAATTGAATCAAATTAAAGTCAAACACATTCAAACAAAGCTTTTTGAATCAAATGAAAGTCAAATGTATTCAACAAAGCTAATTGAATCAAATGAAAGTCAAACACATTCAAACAAAGATTTTTGAGTCAAATGAAAGTCAAATGTATTTAACAAAGCTAATTGAATCAAATGTAAGTCAAATGCATTCTACAAAACAAGTTGAATCAAATGAAAGTCAAACACATTCAAACAATGGTTTTTTAATCAAATGAAAGTCGAACGCATTCAACAAGGATAATTGAATCAAAAGAAAGTCAAACACAGTCAAACAAAGCTTTTTATATCAAATGAAAGTCAAATGCATTCAACAAAGCTAATTAAATCAAATCAAAATCAAACACATTTAAACCAAGCATTTTGAATCAAATGAAAGTCAAACACATCCAACCAAAGCATTTTGAATCAAAAGAAAGTCAAATGGATTCAAAGAAGCTAATTGAAGCAAATCAATGTCGAACACATTCTAACAAAGCTTTTTGAATCAAATGAAAGTCAAATGCATTCAATAAAGCTAATTGAATCAAATGAAAGTCAAACACATTCAAACAAAGCTTTTTGAGTCAAATGAAAGTGCAATGCATTCAACAAAGCTAATTGAATCAAATGAAAGTCAAACACATTCAAACTAAGCTTTTTGAATCAAATTAAAGTCAAACACATTCAAACAAACCTTTTTGAATCAAATGAAAGTCAAATGCATTCAGGAAAGGAAATTGAATCAAATGAAAGTCAAACACATTCAAACAAAGCTTTCTGAATCAAATCAAAGTCAAATGCATTCAAAAAAGATAATTGAATCAAATAAAAGTCAAACACATTCAAAAAAAGCTTTTAGAGTCAAATGAAAGTCAAACGCATTTAACAAAGCTAATTGAATCAAGTGAAAGTGAAACGCATTTAAAGTAAGCTTTTTGAATCAAATATAAGTCAAACTCATTCAAACAAAGCTTTTTCAATCAAATGAAAGTCAAATGCATTCAACAAAGCTAATTGAATAAAATGAAAGTCAAACACATTCAAACAAAGCTTTTTGAATCAAATGAAAGTCAAATGCATTCAAAGAAGCTAATTGAAGCAAATAAAAGTCGAACACATTCAAACAAAGCATTTTAAATCAATTGAAAGTCTAACACATTCAAACAAAGCATATTGAATCAAATGAAAGTCAAATGCATTTAAAGAAGATAATTGAACCAAATGAAAGTCGAACACATTCAAACATAACTTTTTGAGTCAAATGAAAGTCAAATGCATTCAACAAAGCTAATTGAATCAAATGAAAGTCAAACCCATTCAAACAAAGCTTTTTCAATCAAATGAAAGTCAAATGCATTCAACAAAGCTAATTGAATAAAATGAAAGTCAAACACATTCAAACAAAGATTTTGGAATCAAATGAAAGTCAAATGTATTCAATAAAGCTAATTGAATGAAATGAAAGTCAAACACATTCAAACAAAGCTTTTAGAGTGAAATGAAAGTCAAATGCATTGAACAAAGCTAATTGAATCAAGTGAAAGTCAAACACATTCAAACAAAGCTTTTTGAATCAAATGAAAGTCAAATGCATTCAAAGAAGCTAATTGAATAAAATGAAAGTCAAACACATTCAAACAAAGCTTTTTGAATCGAATGAAAGTCAAATGCATTCAAAGAAGCTAATTGAAGCAAATAAAAGTCGAACACATTCAAACCAAGCATTTTGAATCAATTGAAAGTCAAACACATTCAAATAAAGCATTTTGAATCAAATGAAAGTCAAATGCATTTAAAGAAGATAATTGAACCAAATGAAAGTTGAACACATTCAAACATAACTTTTTGAGTCAAATGAAAGTCAAATGCATTCAACAAAGCTAATTGAATCAAATGAAAGTCAAACCCATTCAAACAAAGCTTTTTCAATCAAATGAAAGTCAAATGCATTCAACAAAGCTAATTGAATAAAATGAAAGTCAAACACATTCATACAAAGGTTGATTAATCAAATGAAAGTCAAACGCATTCAACAAAGATAATTGAATCAAATGAAAGTCAAACGCAGTCAAACAAAGCTTTTTATATCAAATAAATGTCAAATGCATTCAACGAAGCTAATTAAATCAAATAAAGTCAAACACATTTAAACCAAGCATTTTAAATCAAATGAGAGTCAAACACATTCAAACAAAGCATTTTGAATCAAATGAAAGTCAAACACATTCAAACTTAGCTTTTTGAATCAAATGAAAGTCAAACACATTCAAACAAAGCATTTTGAATCAAATGAAAGTCAAATGCATTCAACAAAGCGAATTGATTTAAACGAAAGTCAAACACATTCAATGAAAGGTTTTTGAGTCAAATGAAAGTCAAATGCATTCAACAAAGCTAATTGAATCAAA
This sequence comes from Chenopodium album, assembly GCF_948465745.1. Lineage (NCBI taxonomy): Eukaryota > Viridiplantae > Streptophyta > Magnoliopsida > Caryophyllales > Amaranthaceae > Chenopodium > Chenopodium album. The sequence continues at coordinate 30,836,010 of NC_137844.1, forward strand.
TTAAAGTCAAACACATTCAAACAAAGCTTTTTGAATCAAATGAAAGTCAAATGTATTCAACAAAGCTAATTGAATCAAATGAAAGTCAAACACATTCAAACAAAGATTTTTGAGTCAAATGAAAGTCAAATGTATTTAACAAAGCTAATTGAATCAAATGTAAGTCAAATGCATTCTACAAAACAAGTTGAATCAAATGAAAGTCAAACACATTCAAACAATGGTTTTTTAATCAAATGAAAGTCGAACGCATTCAACAAGGATAATTGAATCAAAAGAAAGTCAAACACAGTCAAACAAAGCTTTTTATATCAAATGAAAGTCAAATGCATTCAACAAAGCTAATTAAATCAAATCAAAATCAAACACATTTAAACCAAGCATTTTGAATCAAATGAAAGTCAAACACATTCAACCAAAGCATTTTGAATCAAAAGAAAGTCAAATGGATTCAAAGAAGCTAATTGAAGCAAATCAATGTCGAACACATTCTAACAAAGCTTTTTGAATCAAATGAAAGTCAAATGCATTCAATAAAGCTAATTGAATCAAATGAAAGTCAAACACATTCAAACAAAGCTTTTTGAGTCAAATGAAAGTGCAATGCATTCAACAAAGCTAATTGAATCAAATGAAAGTCAAACACATTCAAACTAAGCTTTTTGAATCAAATTAAAGTCAAACACATTCAAACAAACCTTTTTGAATCAAATGAAAGTCAAATGCATTCAGGAAAGGAAATTGAATCAAATGAAAGTCAAACACATTCAAACAAAGCTTTCTGAATCAAATCAAAGTCAAATGCATTCAAAAAAGATAATTGAATCAAATAAAAGTCAAACACATTCAAAAAAAGCTTTTAGAGTCAAATGAAAGTCAAACGCATTTAACAAAGCTAATTGAATCAAGTGAAAGTGAAACGCATTTAAAGTAAGCTTTTTGAATCAAATATAAGTCAAACTCATTCAAACAAAGCTTTTTCAATCAAATGAAAGTCAAATGCATTCAACAAAGCTAATTGAATAAAATGAAAGTCAAACACATTCAAACAAAGCTTTTTGAATCAAATGAAAGTCAAATGCATTCAAAGAAGCTAATTGAAGCAAATAAAAGTCGAACACATTCAAACAAAGCATTTTAAATCAATTGAAAGTCAAACACATTCAAACAAAGCATTTTGAATCAAATGAAAGTCAAATGCATTTAAAGAAGATAATTGAACCAAATGAAAGTCGAACACATTCAAACATAACTTTTTGAGTCAAATGAAAGTCAAATGCATTCAACAAAGCTAATTGAATCAAATGAAAGTCAAACCCATTCAAACAAAGCTTTTTCAATCAAATGAAAGTCAAATGCATTCAACAAAGCTAATTGAATAAAATGAAAGTCAAACACATTCAAACAAAGATTTTGGAATCAAATGAAAGTCAAATGTATTCAATAAAGCTAATTGAATGAAATGAAAGTCAAACACATTCAAACAAAGCTTTTAGAGTGAAATGAAAGTCAAATGCATTGAACAAAGCTAATTGAATCAAGTGAAAGTCAAACACATTCAAACAAAGCTTTTTGAATCAAATGAAAGTCAAATGCATTCAAAGAAGCTAATTGAATAAAATGAAAGTCAAACACATTCAAACAAAGCTTTTTGAATCGAATGAAAGTCAAATGCATTCAAAGAAGCTAATTGAAGCAAATAAAAGTCGAACACATTCAAACCAAGCATTTTGAATCAATTGAAAGTCAAACACATTCAAATAAAGCATTTTGAATCAAATGAAAGTCAAATGCATTTAAAGAAGATAATTGAACCAAATGAAAGTTGAACACATTCAAACATAACTTTTTGAGTCAAATGAAAGTCAAATGCATTCAACAAAGCTAATTGAATCAAATGAAAGTCAAACCCATTCAAACAAAGCTTTTTCAATCAAATGAAAGTCAAATGCATTCAACAAAGCTAATTGAATAAAATGAAAGTCAAACACATTCATACAAAGGTTGATTAATCAAATGAAAGTCAAACGCATTCAACAAAGATAATTGAATCAAATGAAAGTCAAACGCAGTCAAACAAAGCTTTTTATATCAAATAAATGTCAAATGCATTCAACGAAGCTAATTAAATCAAATAAAGTCAAACACATTTAAACCAAGCATTTTAAATCAAATGAGAGTCAAACACATTCAAACAAAGCATTTTGAATCAAATGAAAGTCAAACACATTCAAACTTAGCTTTTTGAATCAAATGAAAGTCAAACACATTCAAACAAAGCATTTTGAATCAAATGAAAGTCAAATGCATTCAACAAAGCGAATTGATTTAAACGAAAGTCAAACACATTCAATGAAAGGTTTTTGAGTCAAATGAAAGTCAAATGCATTCAACAAAGCTAATTGAATCAAATTAAAGTCAAACACATTCAAACAAAGCTTTTTGAATCAAATGAAAGTCAAATGTATTCAACAAAGCTAATTGAATCAAATGAAAGTCAAACACATTCAAACAAAGATTTTTGAGTCAAATGAAAGTCAAATGTATTTAACAAAGCTAATTGAATCAAATGTAAGTCAAATGCATTCTACAAAACAAGTTGAATCAAATGAAAGTCAAACACATTCAAACAATGGTTTTTTAATCAAATGAAAGTCGAACGCATTCAACAACGATAATTGAATCAAAAGAAAGTCAAACACAGTCAAACAAAGCTTTTTATATCAAATGAAAGTCAAATGCATTCAACAAAGCTAATTAAATCAAATCAAAATCAAACACATTTAAACCAAGCATTTTGAATCAAATGAAAGTCAAACACATTCAACCAAAGCATTTTGAATCAAAAGAAAGTCAAATGGATTCAAAGAAGCTAATTGAAGCAAATCAATGTCGAACACATTCTAACAAAGCTTTTTGAATCAAATGAAAGTCAAATGCATTCAATAAAGCTAATTGAATCAAATGAAAGTCAAACACATTCAAACAAAGCTTTTTGAGTCAAATGAAAGTGCAATGCATTCAACAAAGCTAATTGAATCAAATGAAAGTCAAACACATTCAAACTAAGCTTTTTGAATCAAATTAAAGTCAAACACATTCAAACAAACCTTTTTGAATCAAATGAAAGTCAAATGCATTCAGGAAAGGAAATTGAATCAAATGAAAGTCAAACACATTCAAACAAAGCTTTCTGAATCAAATCAAAGTCAAATGCATTCAAAAAAGATAATTGAATCAAATAAAAGTCAAACACATTCAAAAAAAGCTTTTAGAGTCAAATGAAAGTCAAACGCATTTAACAAAGCTAATTGAATCAAGTGAAAGTGAAACGCATTTAAAGTAAGCTTTTTGAATCAAATATAAGTCAAACTCATTCAAACAAAGCTTTTTCAATCAAATGAAAGTCAAATGCATTCAACAAAGCTAATTGAATAAAATGAAAGTCAAACACATTCAAACAAAGCTTTTTGAATCAAATGAAAGTCAAATGCATTCAAAGAAGCTAATTGAAGCAAATAAAAGTCGAACACATTCAAACAAAGCATTTTAAATCAATTGAAAGTCAAACACATTCAAACAAAGCATTTTGAATCAAATGAAAGTCAAATGCATTTAAAGAAGATAATTGAACCAAATGAAAGTCGAACACATTCAAACATAACTTTTTGAGTCAAATGAAAGTCAAATGCATTCAACAAAGCTAATTGAATCAAATGAAAGTCAAACCCATTCAAACAAAGCTTTTTCAATCAAATGAAAGTCAAATGCATTCAACAAAGCTAATTGAATAAAATGAAAGTCAAACACATTCAAACAAAGATTTTGGAATCAAATGAAAGTCAAATGTATTCAATAAAGCTAATTGAATGAAATGAAAGTCAAACACATTCAAACAAAGCTTTTAGAGTGAAATGAAAGTCAAATGCATTGAACAAAGCTAATTGAATCAAGTGAAAGTCAAACACATTCAAACAAAGCTTTTTGAATCAAATGAAAGTCAAATGCATTCAAAGAAGCTAATTGAATAAAATGAAAGTCAAACACATTCAAACAAAGCTTTTTGAATCGAATGAAAGTCAAATGCATTCAAAGAAGCTAATTGAAGCAAATAAAAGTCGAACACATTCAAACCAAGCATTTTGAATCAATTGAAAGTCAAACACATTCAAATAAAGCATTTTGAATCAAATGAAAGTCAAATGCATTTAAAGAAGATAATTGAACCAAATGAAAGTTGAACACATTCAAACATAACTTTTTGAGTCAAATGAAAGTCAAATGCATTCAACAAAGCTAATTGAATCAAATGAAAGTCAAACCCATTCAAACAAAGCTTTTTCAATCAAATGAAAGTCAAATGCATTCAACAAAGCTAATTGAATAAAATGAAAGTCAAACACATTCATACAAAGGTTGATTAATCAAATGAAAGTCAAACGCATTCAACAAATATAATTGAATCAAATGAAAGTCAAACGCAGTCAAACAAAGCTTTTTATATCAAATAAATGTCAAATGCATTCAACGAAGCTAATTAAATCAAATAAAGTCAAACACATTTAAACCAAGCATTTTAAATCAAATGAGAGTCAAACACATTCAAACAAAGCATTTTGAATCAAATGAAAGTCAAACACATTCAAACTTAGCTTTTTGAATCAAATGAAAGTCAAACACATTCAAACAAAGCATTTTGAATCAAATGAAAGTCAAATGCATTCAACAAAGCGAATTGATTTAAACGAAAGTCAAACACATTCAATGAAAGGTTTTTGAGTCAAATGAAAGTTAAATGCATTCAACAAAGCTAATTGAATCAAATTAAAGTCAAACACATTCAAACAAAGCTTTTTGAATCAAATGAAAGTCAAATGTATTCAACAAAGCTAATTGAATCAAATGAAAGTCAAACACATTCAAACAAAGATTTTTGAGTCATTTAAAGTCAAATGTATTTAACAAAGCTAATTGAATCAAATGTAAGTCAAATGCATTCTACAAAACAAGTTGAATCAAATGAAAGTCAAACACATTCAAACAATGGTTTTTTAATCAAATGAAAGTCGAACGCATTCAACAAAGATAATTGAATCAAAAGAAAGTCAAACACAGTCAAACAAAGCTTTTTATATCAAATGAAAGTCAAATGCATTCAACAAAGCTAATTAAATCAAATCAAAATCAAACACATTTAAACCAAGCATTTTGAATCAAATGAAAGTCAAACACATTCAACCAAAGCATTTTAAATCAAAAGAAAGTCAAATGGATTCAAAGAAGCTAATTGAAGCAAATCAATGTCGAACACATTCTAACAAAGCTTTTTGAATCAAATGAAAGTCAAATGCATTCAATAAAGCTAATTGAATCAAATGAAAGTCAAACACATTCAAACAAAGCTTTTTGAGTCAAATGAAAGTGCAATGCATTCAACAAAGCTAGTTGAATCAAATGAAAGTCAAACACATTCAAACTAAGCTTTTTGAATCAAATTAAAGTCAAACACATTCAAACAAACCTTTTTGAATCAAATGAAAGTCAAATGCATTCAGGAAAGGAAATCAAATGAAAGTCAAACACATTCAAACAAAGCTTTCTGAATCAAATCAAAGTCAAATGCATTCAAAAAAGATAATTGAATCAAATAAAAGTCAAACACATTCAAAAAAAGCTTTTAGAGTCAAATGAAAGTCAAACGCATTTAACAAAGCTAATTGAATCAAGTGAAAGTGAAACGCATTTAAAGTAAGCTTTTTGAATCAAATATAAGTCAAACTCATTCAAACAAAGCTTTTTCAATCAAATGAAAGTCAAATGCATTCAACAAAGCTAATTGAATAAAATGAAAGTCAAACACATTCAAACAAAGCTTTTTGAATCAAATGAAAGTCAAATGCATTCAAAGAAGCTAATTGAAGCAAATAAAAGTCGAACACATTCAAACAAAGCATTTTAAATCAATTGAAAGTCAAACACATTCAAACAAAGCATTTTGAATCAAATGAAAGTCAAATGCATTTAAAGAAGATAATTGAACCAAATGAAAGTCGAACACATTCAAACATAACTTTTTGAGTCAAATGAAAGTCAAATGCATTCAACAAAGCTAATTGAATCAAATGAAAGTCAAACCCATTCAAACAAAGCTTTTTCAATCAAATGAAAGTCAAATGCATTCAACAAAGCTAATTGAATAAAATGAAAGTCAAACACATTCAAACAAAGATTTTGGAATCAAATGAAAGTCAAATGTATTCAATAAAGCTAATTGAATGAAATGAAAGTCAAACACATTCAAACAAAGCTTTTAGAGTGAAATGAAAGTCAAATGCATTGAACAAAGCTAATTGAATCAAGTGAAAGTCAAACACATTCAAACAAAGCTTTTTGAATCAAATGAAAGTCAAATGCATTCAAAGAAGCTAATTGAATAAAATGAAAGTCAAACACATTCATACAAAGCTTTTTGAATCGAATGAAAGTCAAATGCATTCAAAGAAGCTAATTGAAGCAAATAAAAGTCGAACACATTCAAACCAAGCATTTTGAATCAATTGAAAGTCAAACACATTCAAATAAAGCATTTTGAAACAAATGAAAGTCAAATGCATTTAAAGAAGATAATTGAACCAAATGAAAGTTGAACACATTCAAACATAACTTTTTGAGTCAAATGAAAGTCAAATGCATTCAACAAAGCTAATTGAATCAAATGAAAGTCAAACCCATTCAAACAAAGCTTTTTCAATCAAATGAAAGTCAAATGCATTCAACAAAGCTAATTGAATAAAATGAAAGTCAAACACATTCATACAAAGGTTGATTAATCAAATGAAAGTCAAACGCATTCAACAAAGATAATTGAATCAAATGAAAGTCAAACGCAGTCAAACAAAGCTTTTTATATCAAATAAATGTCAAATGCATTCAACGAAGCTAATTAAATCAAATAAAGTCAAACACATTTAAACCAAGCATTTTAAATCAAATGAGAGTCAAACACATTCAAACAAAGCATTTTGAATCAAATGAAAGTCAAACACATTCAAACTTAGCTTTTTGAATCAAATGAAAGTCAAACACATTCAAACAAAGCATTTTGAATCAAATGAAAGTCAAATGCATTCAACAAAGCGAATTGATTTAAACGAAAGTCAAACACATTCAATGAAAGGTTTTTGAGTCAAATGAAAGTCAAATGCATTCAACAAAGCTAATTGAATCAAATTAAAGTCAAACACATTCAAACAAAGCTTTTTGAATCAAATGAAAGTCAAATGTATTCAACAAAGCTAATTGAATCAAATGAAAGTCAAACACATTCAAACAAAGATTTTTGAGTCAAATGAAAGTCAAATGTATTTAACAAAGCTAATTGAATCAAATGTAAGTCAAATGCATTCTACAAAACAAGTTGAATCAAATGAAAGTCAAACACATTCAAACAATGGTTTTTTAATCAAATGAAAGTCGAACGCATTCAACAAAGATAATTGAATCAAAAGAAAGTCAAACACAGTCAAACAAAGCTTTTTATATCAAATGAAAGTCAAATGCATTCAACAAAGCTAATTAAATCAAATCAAAATCAAACACATTTAAACCAAGCATTTTGAATCAAATGAAAGTCAAACACATTCAACCAAAGCATTTTGAATCAAAAGAAAGTCAAATGGATTCAAAGAAGCTAATTGAAGCAAATCAATGTCGAACACATTCTAACAAAGCTTTTTGAATCAAATGAAAGTCAAATGCATTCAATAAAGCTAATTGAATCAAATGAAAGTCAAACACATTCAAACAAAGCTTTTTGAGTCAAATGAAAGTGCAATGCATTCAACAAAGCTAATTGAATCAAATGAAAGTCAAACACATTCAAACTAAGCTTTTTGAATAAAATTAAAGTCAAACACATTCAAACAAACCTTTTTGAATCAAATGAAAGTCAAATGCATTCAGGAAAGGAAATTGAATCAAATGAAAGTCAAACACATTCAAACAAAGCTTTCTGAATCAAATCAAAGTCAAATGCATTCAAAAAAGATAATTGAATCAAATAAAAGTCAAACACATTCAAAAAAAGCTTTTAGAGTCAAATGAAAGTCAAACGCATTTAACAAAGCTAATTGAATCAAGTGAAAGTGAAACGCATTTAAAGTAAGCTTTTTGAATCAAATATAAGTCAAACTCATTTAAACAAAGCTTTTTCAATCAAATGAAAGTCAAATGCATTCAACAAAGCTAATTGAATAAAATGAAAGTCAAACACATTCAAACAAAGCTTTTTGAATCAAATGAAAGTCAAATGCATTCAAAGAAGCTAATTGAAGCAAATAAAAGTCGAACACATTCAAACAAAGCATTTTAAATCAATTGAAAGTCAAACACATTCAAACAAAGCATTTTGAATCAAATGAAAGTCAAATGCATTTAAAGAAGATAATTGAACCAAATGAAAGTCGAACACATTCAAACATAACTTTTTGAGTCAAATGAAAGTCAAATGCATTCAACAAAGCTAATTGAATCAAATGAAAGTCAAACCCATTCAAACAAAGCTTTTTCAATCAAATGAAAGTCAAATGCATTCAACAAAGCTAATTGAATAAAATGAAAGTCAAACACATTCAAACAAAGATTTTGGAATCAAATGAAAGTCAAATGTATTCAATAAAGCTAATTGAATGAAATGAAAGTCAAACACATTCAAACAAAGCTTTTAGAGTGAAATGAAAGTCAAATGCATTGAACAAAGCTAATTGAATCAAGTGAAAGTCAAACACATTCAAACAAAGCTTTTTGAATCAAATGAAAGTCAAATGCATTCAAAGAAGCTAATTGAATAAAATGAAAGTCAAACACATTCAAACAAAGCTTTTTGAATCGAATGAAAGTCAAATGCATTCAAAGAAGCTAATTGAAGCAAATAAAAGTCGAACACATTCAAACCAAGCATTTTGAATCAATTGAAAGTCAAACACATTCAAATAAAGCATTTTGAATCAAATGAAAGTCAAATGCATTTAAAGAAGATAATTGAACCAAATGAAAGTTGAACACATTCAAACATAACTTTTTGAGTCAAATGAAAGTCAAATGCATTCAACAAAGCTAATTGAATCAAATGAAAGTCAAACCCATTCAAACAAAGCTTTTTCAATCAAATGAAAGTCAAATGCATTCAACAAAGCTAATTGAATAAAATGAAAGTCAAACACATTCATACAAAGGTTGATTAATCAAATGAAAGTCAAACGCATTCAACAAAGATAATTGAATCAAATGAAAGTCAAACGCAGTCAAACAAAGCTTTTTATATCAAATAAATGTCAAATGCATTCAACGAAGCTAATTAAATCAAATAAAGTCAAACACATTTAAACCAAGCATTTTAAATCAAATGAGAGTCAAACACATTCAAACAAAGCATTTTGAATCAAATGAAAGTCAAACACATTCAAATAAAGCATTTTGAATCAAATGAAAGTCAAATGCATTTAAAGAAGATAATTGAATCAGAAGAAAGTCAAACACAGTCAAACAAAGCTTTTTATATCAAATGAAAGTCAAATGCATTCAACAAAGCTAATTAAATCAAATCAAAATCAAACACATTTAAACCAAGCATTTTGAATCAAATGAAAGTCAAACACATTCAACCAAAGCATTTTGAATCAAAAGAAAGTCAAATGGATTCAAAGAAGCTAATTGAAGCAAATCAATGTCGAACACATTCTAACAAAGCTTTTTGAATCAAATGAAAGTCAAATGCATTCAATAAAGCTAATTGAATCAAATGAAAGTCAAACACATTCAAACAAAGCTTTTTGAGTCAAATGAAAGTGCAATGCATTCAACAAAGCTAATTGAATCAAATGAAAGTCAAACACATTCAAACTAAGCTTTTTGAATAAAATTAAAGTCAAACACATTCAAACAAACCTTTTTGAATCAAATGAAAGTCAAATGCATTCAGGAAAGGAAATTGAATCAAATGAAAGTCAAACACATTCAAACAAAGCTTTCTGAATCAAATCAAAGTCAAATGCATTCAAAAAAATAATTGAATCAAATAAAAGTCAAACACATTCAAAAAAAGCTTTTAGAGTCAAATGAAAGTCAAACGCATTTAACAAAGCTAATTGAATCAAGTGAAAGTGAAACGCATTTAAAGTAAGCTTTTTGAATCAAATATAAGTCAAACTCATTTAAACAAAGCTTTTTCAATCAAATGAAAGTCAAATGCATTCAACAAAGCTAATTGAATAAAATGAAAGTCAAACACATTCAAACAAAGCTTTTTGAATCAAATGAAAGTCAAATGCATTCAAAGAAGCTAATTGAAGCAAATAAAAGTCGAACACATTCAAACAAAGCATTTTAAATCAATTGAAAGTCAAACACATTCAAACAAAGCATTTTGAATCAAATGAAAGTCAAATGCATTTAAAGAAGATAATTGAACCAAATGAAAGTCGAACGCATTCAAACATAACTTTTTGAGTCAAATGAAAGTCAAATGCATTCAACAAAGCTAATTGAATCAAATGAAAGTCAAACCCATTCAAACAAAGCTTTTTCAATCAAATGAAAGTCAAATGCATTCAACAAAGCTAATTGAATAAAATGAAAGTCAAACACATTCAAACAAAGATTTTGGAATCAAATGAAAGTCAAATGTATTCAATAAAGCTAATTGAATGAAATGAAAGTCAAACACATTCAAACAAAGCTTTTAGAGTGAAATGAAAGTCAAATGCATTGAACAAAGCTAATTGAATCAAGTGAAAGTCAAACACATTCAAACAAAGCTTTTTGAATCAAATGAAAGTCAAATGCATTCAAAGAAGCTAATTGAATAAAATGAAAGTCAAACACATTCAAACAAAGCTTTTTGAATCGAATGAAAGTCAAATGCATTCAAAGAAGCTAATTGAAGCAAATAAAAGTCGAACACATTCAAACCAAGCATTTTGAATCAATTGAAAGTCAAACACATTCAAATAAAGCATTTTGAATCAAATGAAAGTCAAATGCATTTAAAGAAGATAATTGAACCAAATGAAAGTTGAACACATTCAAACATAACTTTTTGAGTCAAATGAAAGTCAAATGCATTCAACAAAGCTAATTGAATCAAATGAAAGTCAAACCCATTCAAACAAAGCTTTTTCAATCAAATGAAAGTCAAATGCATTCAACAAAGCTAATTGAATAAAATGAAAGTCAAACACATTCATACAAAGGTTGATTAATCAAATGAAAGTCAAACGCATTCAACAAAGATAATTGAATCAAATGAAAGTCAAACGCAGTCAAACAAAGCTTTTTATATCAAATAAATGTCAAATGCATTCAACGAAGCTAATTAAATCAAATAAAGTCAAACACATTTAAACCAAGCATTTTAAATCAAATGAGAGTCAAACACATTCAAACAAAGCATTTTGAATCAAATGAAAGTCAAACACATTCAAATAAAGCATTTTGAATCAAATGAAAGTCAAATGCATTTAAAGAAGATAATTGAATCAGAAGAAAGTCAAACACAGTCAAACAAAGCTTTTTATATCAAATGAAAGTCAAATGCATTCAACAAAGCTAATTAAATCAAATCAAAATCAAACACATTTAAACCAAGCATTTTGAATCAAATGAAAGTCAAACACATTCAACCAAAGCATTTTGAATCAAAAGAAAGTCAAATGGATTCAAAGAAGCTAATTGAAGCAAATCAATGTCGAACACATTCTAACAAAGCTTTTTGAATCAAATGAAAGTCAAATGCATTCAATAAAGCTAATTGAATCAAATGAAAGTCAAACACATTCAAACAAAGCTTTTTGAGTCAAATGAAAGTGCAATGCATTCAACAAAGCTAATTGAATCAAATGAAAGTCAAACACATTCAAACTAAGCTTTTTGAATAAAATTAAAGTCAAACACATTCAAACAAACCTTTTTGAATCAAATGAAAGTCAAATGCATTCAGGAAAGGAAATTGAATCAAATGAAAGTCAAACACATTCAAACAAAGCTTTCTGAATCAAATCAAAGTCAAATGCATTCAAAAAAGATAATTGAATCAAATAAAAGTCAAACACATTCAAAAAAAGCTTTTAGAGTCAAATGAAAGTCAAACGCATTTAACAAAGCTAATTGAATCAAGTGAAAGTGAAACGCATTTAAAGTAAGCTTTTTGAATCAAATATAAGTCAAACTCATTCAAACAAAGCTTTTTCAATCAAATGAAAGTCAAATGCATTCAACAAAGCTAATTGAATAAAATGAAAGTCAAACACATTCAAACAAAGCTTTTTGAATCAAATGAAAGTCAAATGCATTCAAAGAAGCTAATTGAAGCAAATAAAAGTCGAACACATTCAAACAAAGCATTTTAAATCAATTGAAAGTCAAACACATTCAAACAAAGCATTTTGAATCAAATGAAAGTCAAATGCATTTAAAGAAGATAATTGAACCAAATGAAAGTCGAACACATTCAAACATAACTTTTTGAGTCAAATGAAAGTCAAATGCATTCAACAAAGCTAATTGAATCAAATGAAAGTCAAACCCATTCAAACAAAGCTTTTTCAATCAAATGAAAGTCAAATGCATTCAACAAAGCTAATTGAATAAAATGAAAGTCAAACACATTCAAACAAAGATTTTGGAATCAAATGAAAGTCAAATGTATTCAATAAAGCTAATTGAATGAAATGAAAGTCAAACACATTCAAACAAAGCTTTTAGAGTGAAATGAAAGTCAAATGCATTGAACAAAGCTAATTGAATCAAGTGAAAGTCAAACACATTCAAACAAAGCTTTTTGAATCAAATGAAAGTCAAATGCATTCAAAGAAGCTAATTGAATAAAATGAAAGTCAAACACATTCAAACAAAGCTTTTTGAATCGAATGAAAGTCAAATGCATTCAAAGAAGCTAATTGAAGCAAATAAAAGTCGAACACATTCAAACCAAGCATTTTGAATCAATTGAAAGTCAAACACATTCAAATAAAGCATTTTGAATCAAATGAAAGTCAAATGCATTTAAAGAAGATAATTGAACCAAATGAAAGTTGAACACATTCAAAAATAACTTTTTGAGTCAAATGAAAGTCAAATGCATTCAACAAAGCTAATTGAATCAAATGAAAGTCAAACCCCTTCAAACAAAGCTTTTTCAATCAAATGAAAGTCAAATGCATTCAACAAAGCTAATTAAATAAAATGAAAGTCAAACACATTCATACAAAGGTTGATTAATCAAATGAAAGTCAAACGCATTCAACAAAGATAATTGAATCAAATGAAAGTCAAACGCAGTCAAACAAAGCTTTTTATATCAAATAAATGTCAAATGCATTCAACGAAGCTAATTAAATCAAATAAAGTCAAACACATTTAAACCAAGCATTTTAAATCAAATGAGAGTCAAACACATTCAAACAAAGCATTTTGAATCAAATGAAAGTCAAACACATTCAAACTTAGCTTTTTGAATCAAATGAAAGTCAAACACATTCAAACAAAGCATTTTGAATCAAATGAAAGTCAAATGCATTCAACAAAGCGAATTGATTTAAAAGAAAGTCAAACACATTCAATGAAAGGTTTTTGAGTCAAATGAAAGTCAAATGCATTCAACAAAGCTAATTGAATCAAATTAAAGTCAAACACATTCAAACAAAGCTTTTTGAATCAAATTAAAGTCAAATGTATTCAACAAAGCTAATTGAATCAAATGAAAGTCAAACACATTCAAACAAAGATTTTTGAGTCAAATGAAAGTCAAATGTATTTAACAAAGCTAATTGAATCAAATGTAAGTCAAATGCATTCTACAAAACAAGTTGAATCAAATGAAAGACAAACACATTCAAACACAGTCAAACAAAGCTTTTTATATCAAATGAAAGTCAAATGCATTCAACAAAGCTAATTAAATCAAATCAAAATCAAACACATTTAAACCAAGCATTTTGAATCAAATGAAAGTCAAACACATTCAACCAAAGCATTTTGAATCAAAAGAAAGTCAAATGGATTCAAAGAAGCTAATTGAAGCAAATCAATGTCGAACACATTCTAACAAAGCTTTTTGAATCAAATGAAAGTCAAATGCATTCAATAAAGCTAATTGAATCAAATGAAAGTCAAACACATTCAAACAAAGCTTTTTGAGTCAAATGAAAGTGCAATGCATTCAACAAAGCTAATTGAATCAAATGAAAGTCAAACACATTCAAACTAAGCTTTTTGAATCAAATTAAAGTCAAACACATTCAAACAAACCTTTTTGAATCAAATGAAAGTCAAATGCATTCAGGAAAGGAAATTGAATCAAATGAAAGTCAAACACATTCAAACAAAGCTTTCTGAATCAAATCAAAGTCAAATGCATTCAAAAAAGATAATTGAATCAAATAAAAGTCAAACACATTCAAAAAAAGCTTTTAGAGTCAAATGAAAGTCAAACGCATTTAACAAAGCTAATTGAATCAAGTGAAAGTGAAACGCATTTAAAGTAAGCTTTTTTAATCAAATATAAGTCAAACTCATTCAAACAAAGCTTTTTCAATCAAATGAAAGTCAAATGCATTCAACAAAGCTAATTGAATAAAATGAAAGTCAAACACATTCAAACAAAGCTTTTTGAATCAAATGAAAGTCAAATGCATTCAAAGAAGCTAATTGAAGCAAATAAAAGTCGAACACATTCAAACAAAGCATTTTAAATCAATTGAAAGTCAAACACATTCAAACAAAGCATTTTGAATCAAATGAAAGTCAAATGCATTTAAAGAAGATAATTGAACCAAATGAAAGTCGAACACATTCAAACATAACTTTTTGAGTCAAATGAAAGTCAAATGCATTCAACAAAGCTAATTGAATCAAATGAAAGTCAAACCCATTCAAACAAAGCTTTTTCAATCAAATGAAAGTCAAATGCATTCAACAAAGCTAATTGAATAAAATGAAAGTCAAACACATTCAAACAAAGATTTTGGAATCAAATGAAAGTCAAATGTATTCAATAAAGCTAATTGAATGAAATGAAAGTCAAACACATTCAAACAAAGCTTTTAGAGTGAAATGAAAGTCAAATGCATTGAACAAAGCTAATTGAATCAAGTGAAAGTCAAACACATTCAAACAAAGCTTTTTGAATCAAATGAAAGTCAAATGCATTCAAAGAAGCTAATTGAATAAAATGAAAGTCAAACACATTCAAACAAAGCTTTTTGAATCGAATGAAAGTCAAATGCATTCAAAGAAGCTAATTGAAGCAAATAAAAGTCGAACACATTCAAACCAAGCATTTTGAATCAATTGAAAGTCAAACACATTCAAATAAAGCATTTTGAATCAAATGAAAGTCAAATGCATTTAAAGAAGATAATTGAACCAAATGAAAGTTGAACACATTCAAAAATAACTTTTTGAGTCAAATGAAAGTCAAATGCATTCAACAAAGCTAATTGAATCAAATGAAAGTCAAACCCATTCAAACAAAGCTTTTTCAATCAAATGAAAGTCAAATGCATTCAACAAAGCTAATTGAATAAAATGAAAGTCAAACACATTCATACAAAGGTTGATTAATCAAATGAAAGTCAAACGCATTCAACAAAGATAATTGAATCAAATGAAAGTCAAACGCAGTCAAACAAAGCTTTTTATATCAAATAAATGTCAAATGCATTCAACGAAGCTAATTAAATCAAATAAAGTCAAACACATTTAAACCAAGCATTTTAAATCAAATGAGAGTCAAACACATTCAAACAAAGCATTTTGAATCAAATGAAAGTCAAACACATTCAAACTTAGCTTTTTGAATCAAATGAAAGTCAAACACATTCAAACAAAGCATTTTGAATCAAATGAAAGTCAAATGCATTCAACAAAGCGAATTGATTTAAAAGAAAGTCAAACACATTCAATGAAAGGTTTTTGAGTCAAATGAAAGTCAAATGCATTCAACAAAGCTAATTGAATCAAATTAAAGTCAAACACATTCAAACAAAGCTTTTTGAATCAAATGAAAGTCAAATGTATTCAACAAAGCTAATTGAATCAAATGAAAGTCAAACACATTCAAACAAAGATTTTTGAGTCAAATGAAAGTCAAATGTATTTAACAAAGCTAATTGAATCAAATGTAAGTCAAATGCATTCTACAAAACAAGTTGAATCAAATGAAAGACAAACACATTCAAACACAGTCAAACAAAGCTTTTTATATCAAATGAAAGTCAAATGCATTCAACAAAGCTAATTAAATCAAATCAAAATCAAACACATTTAAACCAAGCATTTTGAATCAAATGAAAGTCAAACACATTCAACCAAAGCATTTTGAATCAAAAGAAAGTCAAATGGATTCAAAGAAGCTAATTGAAGCAAATCAATGTCGAACACATTCTAACAAAGCTTTTTGAATCAAATGAAAGTCAAATGCATTCAATAAAGCTAATTGAATCAAATGAAAGTCAAACACATTCAAACAAAGCTTTTTGAGTCAAATGAAAGTGCAATGCATTCAACAAAGCTAATTGAATCAAATGAAAGTCAAACACATTCAAACTAAGCTTTTTGAATCAAATTAAAGTCAAACACATTCAAACAAACCTTTTTGAATCAAATGAAAGTCAAATGCATTCAGGAAAGGAAATTGAATCAAATGAAAGTCAAACACATTCAAACAAAGCTTTCTGAATCAAATCAAAGTCAAATGCATTCAAAAAAGATAATTGAATCAAATAAAAGTCAAACACATTCAAAAAAAGCTTTTAGAGTCAAATGAAAGTCAAACGCATTTAACAAAGCTAATTGAATCAAGTGAAAGTGAAACGCATTTAAAGTAAGCTTTTTTAATCAAATATAAGTCAAACTCATTCAAACAAAGCTTTTTCAATCAAATGAAAGTCAAATGCATTCAACAAAGCTAATTGAATAAAATGAAAGTCAAACACATTCAAACAAAGCTTTTTGAATCAAATGAAAGTCAAATGCATTCAAAGAAGCTAATTGAAGCAAATAAAAGTCGAACACATTCAAACAAAGCATTTTAAATCAATTGAAAGTCAAACACATTCAAACAAAGCATTTTGAATCAAATGAAAGTCAAATGCATTTAAAGAAGATAATTGAACCAAATGAAAGTCGAACACATTCAAACATAACTTTTTGAGTCAAATGAAAGTCAAATGCATTCAACAAAGCTAATTGAATCAAATGAAAGTCAAACCAATTCAAACAAAGCTTTTTCAATCAAATGAAAGTCAAATGCATTCAACAAAGCTAATTGAATAAAATGAAAGTCAAACACATTCAAACAAAGATTTTGGAATAAAATGAAAGTCAAATGTATTCAATAAAGCTAATTGAATGAAATGAAAGTCAAACACATTCAAACAAAGCTTTTAGAGTGAAATGAAAGTCAAATGCATTGAACAAAGCTAATTGAATCAAGTGAAAGTCAAACACATTCAAACAAAGCTTTTTGAATCAAATGAAAGTCAAATGCATTCAAAGAAGCTAATTGAATAAAATGAAAGTCAAACACATTCAAACAAAGCTTTTTGAATCGAATGAAAGTCAAATGCATTCAAAGAAGCTAATTGAAGCAAATAAAAGTCGAACACATTCAAACCAAGCATTTTGAATCAATTGAAAGTCAAACACATTCAAATAAAGCATTTTGAATCAAATGAAAGTCAAATGCATTTAAAGAAGATAATTGAACAATGAAAGTTGAACACATTCAAACATAACTTTTTGAGTCAAATGAAAGTCAAATGCATTCAACAAAGCTAATTGAATCAAATGAAAGTCAAACCCATTCAAACAAAGCTTTTTCAATCAAATGAAAGTCAAATGCATTCAACAAAGCTAATTGAATAAAATGAAAGTCAAACACATTCATACAAAGGTTGATTAATCAAATGAAAGTCAAACGCATTCAACAAAGATAATTGAATCAAATGAAAGTCAAACGCAGTCAAACAAAGCTTTTTATATCAAATAAATGTCAAATGCATTCAACGAAGCTAATTAAATCAAATAAAGTCAAACACATTTAAACCAAGCATTTTAAATCAAATGAGAGTCAAACACATTCAAACAAAGCATTTTGAATCAAATGAAAGTCAAACACATTCAAACTTAGCTTTTTGAATCAAATGAAAGTCAAACACATTCAAACAAAGCATTTTGAATCAAATGAAAGTCAAATGCATTCAACAAAGCGAATTGATTTAAAAGAAAGTCAAACACATTCAATGAAAGGTTTTTGAGTCAAATGAAAGTCAAATGCATTCAACAAAGCTAATTGAATCAAATTAAAGTCAAACACATTCAAACAAAGCTTTTTGAATCAAATGAAAGTCAAATGTATTCAACAAAGCTAATTGAATCAAATGAAAGTCAAACACATTCAAACAAAGATTTTTGAGTCAAATGAAAGTCAAATGTATTTAACAAAGCTAATTGAATCAAATGTAAGTCAAATGCATTCTACAAAACAAGTTGAATCAAATGAAAGTCAAACACATTCAAACACAGTCAAACAAAGCTTTTTATATCAAATGAAAGTCAAATACATTCAACAAAGCTAATTAAATCAAATCAAAATCAAACACATTTAAACCAAGCATTTTGAATCAAATGAAAGTCAAACACATTCAACCAAAGCATTTTGAATCAAAAGAAAGTCAAATGGATTCAAAGAAGCTAATTGAAGCAAATCAATGTCGAACACATTCTAACAAAGCTTTTTGAATCAAATGAAAGTCAAATGCATTCAATAAAGCTAATTGAATCAAATGAAAGTCAAACACATTCAAACAAAGCTTTTTGAGTCAAATGAAAGTGCAATGCATTCAACAAAGCTAATTGAATCAAATGAAAGTCAAACACATTCAAACTAAGCTTTTTGAATCAAATTAAAGTCAAACACATTCAAACAAACCTTTTTGAATCAAATGAAAGTCAAATGCATTCAGGAAAGGAAATTGAATCAAATGAAAGTCAAACACATTCAAACAAAGCTTTCTGAATCAAATCAAAGTCAAATGCATTCAAAAAAGATAATTGAATCAAATAAAAGTCAAACACATTCAAAAAAAGCTTTTAGAGTCAAATGAAAGTCAAACGCATTTAACAAAGCTAATTGAATCAAGTGAAAGTGAAACGCATTTAAAGTAAGCTTTTTGAATCAAATATAAGTCAAACTCATTCAAACAAAGCTTTTTCAATCAAATGAAAGTCAAATGCATTCAACAAAGCTAATTGAATAAAATGAAAGTCAAACACATTCAAACAAAGCTTTTTGAATCAAATGAAAGTCAAATGCATTCAAAGAAGCTAATTGAAGCAAATAAAAGTCGAACACATTCAAACAAAGCATTTTAAATCAATTGAAAGTCAAACACATTCAAACAAAGCATTTTGAATCAAATGAAAGTCAAATGCATTTAAAGAAGATAATTGAACCAAATGAAAGTCGAACACATTCAAACATAACTTTTTGAGTCAAATGAAAGTCAAATGCATTCAACAAAGCTAATTGAATCAAATGAAAGTCAAACCCATTCAAACAAAGCTTTTTCAATCAAATGAAAGTCAAATGCATTCAACAAAGCTAATTGAATAAAATGAAAGTCAAACACATTCAAACAAAGATTTTGGAATCAAATGAAAGTCAAATGTATTCAATAAAGCTAATTGAATGAAATGAAAGTCAAACACATTCAAACAAAGCTTTTAGAGTGAAATGAAAGTCAAATGCATTGAACAAAGCTAATTGAATCAAGTGAAAGTCAAACACATTCAAACAAAGCTTTTTGAATCAAATGAAAGTCAAATGCATTCAAAGAAGCTAATTGAATAAAATGAAAGTCAAACACATTCAAACAAAGCTTTTTGAATCGAATGAAAGTCAAATGCATTCAAAGAAGCTAATTGAAGCAAATAAAAGTCGAACACATTCAAACCAAGCATTTTGAATCAATTGAAAGTCAAACACATTCAAATAAAGCATTTTGAATCAAATGAAAGTCAAATGCATTTAAAGAAGATAATTGAACCAAATGAAAGTTGAACACATTCAAAAATAACTTTTTGAGTCAAATGAAAGTCAAATGCATTCAACAAAGCTAATTGAATCAAATGAAAGTCAAACCCATTCAAACAAAGCTTTTTCAATCAAATGAAAGTCAAATGCATTCAACAAAGCTAATTGAATAAAATGAAAGTCAAACACATTCATACAAAGGTTGATTAATCAAATGAAAGTCAAACGCATTCAACAAAGATAATTGAATTAAATGAAAGTCAAACGCAGTCAAACAAAGATTTTTATATCAAATAAATGTCAAATGCATTCAACGAAGCTAATTAAATCAAATAAAGTCAAACACATTTAAACCAAGCATTTTAAATCAAATGAGAGTCAAACACATTCAAACAAAGCATTTTGAATCAAATGAAAGTCAAACACATTCAAACTTAGCTTTTTGAATCAAATGAAAGTCAAACACATTCAAACAAAGCATTTTGAATCAAATGAAAGTCAAATGCATTCAACAAAGCGAATTGATTTAAACGAAAGTCAAACACATTCAATGAAAGGTTTTTGAGTCAAATGAAAGTCAAATGCATTCAACAAAGCTAATTGAATCAAATTAAAGTCAAACACATTCAAACAAAGCTTTTTGAATCAAATGAAAGTCAAATGTATTCAACAAAGCTAATTGAATCAAATGAAAGTCAAACACATTCAAACAAAGATTTTTGAGTCAAATGAAAGTCAAATGTATTTAACAAAGCTAATTGAATCAAATGTAAGTCAAATGCATTCTACAAAACAAGTTGAATCAAATGAAAGTCAAACACATTCAAACAATGGTTTTTTAATCAAATGAAAGTCGAACGCATTCAACAAAGATAATTGAATCAAAAGAAAGTCAAACACAGTCAAACAAAACTTTTTATATCAAATGAAAGTCAAATGCATTCAACAAAGCTAATTAAATCAAATCAAAATCAAACACATTTAAACCAAGCATTTTGAATCAAATGAAAGTCAAACACATTCAACCAAAGCATTTTGAATCAAAAGAAAGTCAAATGGATTCAAAGAAGCTAATTGAAGCAAATCAATGTCGAACACATTCTAACAAAGCTTTTTGAATCAAATGAAAGTCAAATGCATTCAATAAAGCTAATTGAATCAAATGAAAGTCAAACACATTCAAACAAAGCTTTTTGAGTCAAATGAAAGTGCAATGCATTCAACAAAGCTAATTGAATCAAATGAAAGTCAAACACATTCAAACTAAGCTTTTTGAATCAAATTAAAGTCAAACACATTCAAACAAACCTTTTTGAATCAAATGAAAGTCAAATGCATTCAGGAAAGGAAATTGAATCAAATGAAAGTCAAACACATTCAAACAAAGCTTTCTGAATCAAATCAAAGTCAAATGCATTCAAAAAAGATAATTGAATCAAATAAAAGTCAAACACATTCAAAAAAAGCTTTTAGAGTCAAATGAAAGTCAAACGCATTTAACAAAGCTAATTGAATCAAGTGAAAGTGAAACGCATTTAAAGTAAGCTTTTTGAATCAAATATAAGTCAAACTCATTCAAACAAAGCTTTTTCAATCAAATGAAAGTCAAATGCATTCAACAAAGCTAATTGAATAAAATGAAAGTCAAACACATTCAAACAAAGCTTTTTGAATCAAATGAAAGTCAAATGCATTCAAAGAAGCTAATTGAAGCAAATAAAAGTCGAACACATTCAAACAAAGCATTTTAAATCAATTGAAAGTCAAACACATTCAGACAAAGCATTTTGAATCAAATGAAAGTCAAATGCATTTAAAGAAGATAATTAAACCAAATGAAAGTCGAACACATTCAAACATAACTTTTTGAGTCAAATGAAAGTCAAATGCATTCAACAAAGCTAATTGAATCAAATGAAAGTCAAACCCATTCAAACAAAGCTTTTTCAATCAAATGAAAGTCAAATGCATTCAACAAAGCTAATTGAATAAAATGAAAGTCAAACACATTCAAACAAAGATTTTGGAATCAAATGAAAGTCAAATGTATTCAATAAAGCTAATTGAATGAAATGAAAGTCAAACACATTCAAACAAAGCTTTTAGAGTGAAATGAAAGTCAAATGCATTGAACAAAGCTAATTGAATCAAGTGAAAGTCAAACACATTCAAACAAAGCTTTTTGAATCAAATGAAAGTCAAATGCATTCAAAGAAGCTAATTGAATAAAATGAAAGTCAAACACATTCAAACAAAGCTTTTTGAATCGAATGAAAGTCAAATGCATTCAAAGAAGCTAATTGAAGCAAATAAAAGTCGAACACATTCAAACCAAGCATTTTGAATCAATTGAAAGTCAAACACATTCAAATAAAGCATTTTGAATCAAATGAAAGTCAAATGCATTTAAAGAAGATAATTGAACCAAATGAAAGTTGAACACATTCAAAAATAACTTTTTGAGTCAAATGAAAGTCAAATGCATTCAACAAAGCTAATTGAATCAAATGAAAGTCAAACCCATTCAAACAAAGCTTTTTCAATCAAATGAAAGTCAAATGCATTCAACAAAGCTAATTGAATAAAATGAAAGTCAAACACATTCATACAAAGGTTGATTAATCAAATGAAAGTCAAACGCATTCAACAAAGATAATTGAATTAAATGAAAGTCAAACGCAGTCAAACAAAGATTTTTATATCAAATAAATGTCAAATGCATTCAACGAAGCTAATTAAATCAAATAAAGTCAAACACATTTAAACCAAGCATTTTAAATCAAATGAGAGTCAAACACATTCAAACAAAGCATTTTGAATCAAATGAAAGTCAAACACATTCAAACTTAGCTTTTTGAATCAAATGAAAGTCAAACACATTCAAACAAAGCATTTTGAATCAAATGAAAGTCAAATGCATTCAACAAAGCGAATTGATTTAAACGAAAGTCAAACACATTCAATGAAAGGTTTTTGAGTCAAATGAAAGTCAAATGCATTCAACAAAGCTAATTGAATCAAATTAAAGTCAAACACATTCAAACAAAGCTTTTTGAATCAAATGAAAGTCAAATGTATTCAACAAAGCTAATTGAATCAAATGAAAGTCAAACACATTCAAACAAAGATTTTTGAGTCAAATGAAAGTCAAATGTATTTAACAAAGCTAATTGAATCAAATGTAAGTCAAATGCATTCTACAAAACAAGTTGAATCAAATGAAAGTCAAACACATTCAAACAATGGTTTTTTAATCAAATGAAAGTCGAACGCATTCAACAAAGATAATTGAATCAAAAGAAAGTCAAACACAGTCAAACAAAACTTTTTATATCAAATGAAAGTCAAATGCATTCAACAAAGCTAATTAAATCAAATCAAAATCAAACACATTTAAACCAAGCATTTTGAATCAAATGAAAGTCAAACACATTCAACCAAAGCATTTTGAATCAAAAGAAAGTCAAATGGATTCAAAGAAGCTAATTGAAGCAAATCAATGTCGAACACATTCTAACAAAGCTTTTTGAATCAAATGAAAGTCAAATGCATTCAATAAAGCTAATTGAATCAAATGAAAGTCAAACACATTCAAACAAAGCTTTTTGAGTCAAATGAAAGTGCAATGCATTCAACAAAGCTAATTGAATCAAATGAAAGTCAAACACATTCAAACTAAGCTTTTTGAATCAAATTAAAGTCAAACACATTCAAACAAACCTTTTTGAATCAAATGAAAGTCAAATGCATTCAGGAAAGGAAATTGAATCAAATGAAAGTCAAACACATTCAAACAAAGCTTTCTGAATCAAATCAAAGTCAAATGCATTCAAAAAAGATAATTGAATCAAATAAAAGTCAAACACATTCAAAAAAAGCTTTTAGAGTCAAATGAAAGTCAAACGCATTTAACAAAGCTAATTGAATCAAGTGAAAGTGAAACGCATTTAAAGTAAGCTTTTTGAATCAAATATAAGTCAAACTCATTCAAACAAAGCTTTTTCAATCAAATGAAAGTCAAATGCATTCAACAAAGCTAATTGAATAAAATGAAAGTCAAACACATTCAAACAAAGCTTTTTGAATCAAATGAAAGTCAAATGCATTCAAAGAAGCTAATTGAAGCAAATAAAAGTCGAACACATTCAAACAAAGCATTTTAAATCAATTGAAAGTCAAACACATTCAGACAAAGCATTTTGAATCAAATGAAAGTCAAATGCATTTAAAGAAGATAATTAAACCAAATGAAAGTCGAACACATTCAAACATAACTTTTTGAGTCAAATGAAAGTCAAATGCATTCAACAAAGCTAATTGAATCAAATGAAAGTCAAACCCATTCAAACAAAGCTTTTTCAATCAAATGAAAGTCAAATGCATTCAACAAAGCTAATTGAATAAAATGAAAGTCAAACACATTCAAACAAAGATTTTGGAATCAAATGAAAGTCAAATGTATTCAATAAAGCTAATTGAATGAAATGAAAGTCAAACACATTCAAACAAAGCTTTTAGAGTGAAATGAAAGTCAAATGCATTGAACAAAGCTAATTGAATCAAGTGAAAGTCAAACACATTCAAACAAAGCTTTTTGAATCAAATGAAAGTCAAATGCATTCAAAGAAGCTAATTGAATAAAATGAAAGTCAAACACATTCAAACAAAGCTTTTTGAATCGAATGAAAGTCAAATGCATTCAAAGAAGCTAATTGAAGCAAATAAAAGTCGAACACATTTAAACCAAGCATTTTGAATCAATTGAAAGTCAAACACATTCAAATAAAGCATTTTGAATCAAATGAAAGTCAAATGCATTTAAAGAAGATAATTGAACCAAATGAAAGTTGAACACATTCAAACATAACTTTTTGAGTCAAATGAAAGTCAAATGCATTCAACAAAGCTAATTGAATCAAATGAAAGTCAAACCCATTCAAACAAAGCTTTTTCAATCAAATGAAAGTCAAATGCATTCAACAAAGCTAATTGAATAAAATGAAAGTCAAACACATTCATACAAAGGTTGATTAATCAAATGAAAGTCAAACGCATTCAACAAAGATAATTGAATCAAATGAAAGTCAAACGCAGTCAAACAAAGCTTTTTATATCAAATAAATGTCAAATGCATTCAACGAAGCTAATTAAATCAAATAAAGTCAAACACATTTAAACCAAGCATTTTAAATCAAATGAGAGTCAAACACATTCAAACAAAGCATTTTGAATCAAATGACAGTCAAACACATTCAAACTTAGCTTTTTGAATCAAATGAAAGTCAAACACATTCAAACAAAGCATTTTGAATCAAATGAAAGTCAAATGCATTCAACAAAGCGAATTGATTTAAAAGAAAGTCAAACACATTCAATGAAAGGTTTTTGAGTCAAATGAAAGTCAAATGCATTCAACAAAGCTAATTGAATCAAATTAAAGTCAAACACATTCAAACAAAGCTTTTTGAATCAAATGAAAGTCAAATGTATTCAACAAAGCTAATTGAATCAAATGAAAGTCAAACACATTCAAACAAAGATTTTTGAGTCAAATGAAAGTCAAATGTATTTAACAAAGCTAATTGAATCAAATGTAAGTCAAATGCATTCTACAAAACAAGTTGAATCAAATGAAAGACAAACACATTCAAACACAGTCAAACAAAGCTTTTTATATCAAATGAAAGTCAAATGCATTCAACAAAGCTAATTAAATCAAATCAAAATCAAACACATTTAAACCAAGCATTTTGAATCAAATGAAAGTCAAACACATTCAACCAAAGCATTTTGAATCAAAAGAAAGTCAAATGGATTCAAAGAAGCTAATTGAAGCAAATCAATGTCGAACACATTCTAACAAAGCTTTTTGAATCAAATGAAAGTCAAATGCATTCAATAAAGCTAATTGAATCAAATGAAAGTCAAACACATTCAAACAAAGCTTTTTGAGTCAAATGAAAGTGCAATGCATTCAACAAAGCTAATTGAATCAAATGAAAGTCAAACACATTCAAACTAAGCTTTTTGAATCAAATTAAAGTCAAACACATTCAAACAAACCTTTTTGAATCAAATGAAAGTCAAATGCATTCAGGAAAGGAAATTGAATCAAATGAAAGTCAAACACATTCAAACAAAGCTTTCTGAATCAAATCAAAGTCAAATGCATTCAAAAAAGATAATTGAATCAAATAAAAGTCAAACACATTCAAAAAAAGCTTTTAGAGTCAAATGAAAGTCAAACGCATTTAACAAAGCTAATTGAATCAAGTGAAAGTGAAACGCATTTAAAGTAAGCTTTTTTAATCAAATATAAGTCAAACTCATTCAAACAAAGCTTTTTCAATCAAATGAAAGTCAAATGCATTCAACAAAGCTAATTGAATAAAATGAAAGTCAAACACATTCAAACAAAGCTTTTTGAATCAAATGAAAGTCAAATGCATTCAAAGAAGCTAATTGAAGCAAATAAAAGTCGAACACATTCAAACAAAGCATTTTAAATCAATTGAAAGTCAAACACATTCAAACAAAGCATTTTGAATCAAATGAAAGTCAAATGCATTTAAAGAAGATAATTGAACCAAATGAAAGTCGAACACATTCAAACATAACTTTTTGAGTTAAATGAAAGTCAAATGCATTCAACAAAGCTAATTGAATCAAATGAAAGTCAAACCCATTCAAACAAAGCTTTTTCAATCAAATGAAAGTCAAATGCATTCAACAAAGCTAATTGAATAAAATGAAAGTCAAACACATTCAAACAAAGATTTTGGAATAAAATGAAAGTCAAATGTATTCAATAAAGCTAATTGAATGAAATGAAAGTCAAACACATTCAAACAAAGCTTTTAGAGTGAAATGAAAGTCAAATGCATTGAACAAAGCTAATTGAATCAAGTGAAAGTCAAACACATTCAAACAAAGCTTTTTGAATCAAATGAAAGTCAAATGCATTCAAAGAAGCTAATTGAATAAAATGAAAGTCAAACACATTCAAACAAAGCTTTTTGAATCGAATGAAAGTCAAATGCATTCAAAGAAGCTAATTGAAGCAAATAAAAGTCGAACACATTCAAACCAAGCATTTTGAATCAATTGAAAGTCAAACACATTCAAATAAAGCATTTTGAATCAAATGAAAGTCAAATGCATTTAAAGAAGATAATTGAACAATGAAAGTTGAACACATTCAAACATAACTTTTTGAGTCAAATGAAAGTCAAATGCATTCAACAAAGCTAATTGAATCAAATGAAAGTCAAACCCATTCAAACAAAGCTTTTTCAATCAAATGAAAGTCAAATGCATTCAACAAAGCTAATTGAATAAAATGAAAGTCAAACACATTCATACAAAGGTTGATTAATCAAATGAAAGTCAAACGCATTCAACAAAGATAATTGAATCAAATGAAAGTCAAACGCAGTCAAACAAAGCTTTTTATATCAAATAAATGTCAAATGCATTCAACGAAGCTAATTAAATCAAATAAAGTCAAACACATTTAAACCAAGCATTTTAAATCAAATGAGAGTCAAACACATTCAAACAAAGCATTTTGAATCAAATGAAAGTCAAACACATTCAAACTTAGCTTTTTGAATCAAATGAAAGTCAAACACATTCAAACAAAGCATTTTGAATCAAATGAAAGTCAAATGCATTCAACAAAGCGAATTGATTTAAAAGAAAGTCAAACACATTCAATGAAAGGTTTTTGAGTCAAATGAAAGTCAAATGCATTCAACAAAGCTAATTGAATCAAATTAAAGTCAAACACATTCAAACAAAGCTTTTTGAATCAAATGAAAGTCAAATGTATTCAACAAAGCTAATTGAATCAAATGAAAGTCAAACACATTCAAACAAAGATTTTTGAGTCAAATGAAAGTCAAATGTATTTAACAAAGCTAATTGAATCAAATGTAAGTCAAATGCATTCTACAAAACAAGTTGAATCAAATGAAAGTCAAACACATTCAAACACAGTCAAACAAAGCTTTTTATATCAAATGAAAGTCAAATACATTCAACAAAGCTAATTAAATCAAATCAAAATCAAACACATTTAAACCAAGCATTTTGAATCAAATGAAAGTCAAACACATTCAACCAAAGCATTTTGAATCAAAAGAAAGTCAAATGGATTCAAAGAAGCTAATTGAAGCAAATCAATGTCGAACACATTCTAACAAAGCTTTTTGAATCAAATGAAAGTCAAATGCATTCAATAAAGCTAATTGAATCAAATGAAAGTCAAACACATTCAAACAAAGCTTTTTGAGTCAAATGAAAGTGCAATGCATTCAACAAAGCTAATTGAATCAAATGAAAGTCAAACACATTCAAACTAAGCTTTTTGAATCAAATTAAAGTCAAACACATTCAAACAAACCTTTTTGAATCAAATGAAAGTCAAATGCATTCAGGAAAGGAAATTGAATCAAATGAAAGTCAAACACATTCAAACAAAGCTTTCTGAATCAAATCAAAGTCAAATGCATTCAAAAAAGATAATTGAATCAAATAAAAGTCAAACACATTCAAAAAAAGCTTTTAGAGTCAAATGAAAGTCAAACGCATTTAACAAAGCTAATTGAATCAAGTGAAAGTGAAACGCATTTAAAGTAAGCTTTTTGAATCAAATATAAGTCAAACTCATTCAAACAAAGCTTTTTCAATCAAATGAAAGTCAAATGCATTCAACAAAGCTAATTGAATAAAATGAAAGTCAAACACATTCAAACAAAGCTTTTTGAATCAAATGAAAGTCAAATGCATTCAAAGAAGCTAATTGAAGCAAATAAAAGTCGAACACATTCAAACAAAGCATTTTAAATCAATTGAAAGTCAAACACATTCAAACAAAGCATTTTGAATCAAATGAAAGTCAAATGCATTTAAAGAAGATAATTGAACCAAATGAAAGTCGAACACATTCAAACATAACTTTTTGAGTTAAATGAAAGTCAAATGCATTCAACAAAGCTAATTGAATCAAATGAAAGTCAAACCCATTCAAACAAAGCTTTTTCAATCAAATGAAAGTCAAATGCATTCAACAAAGCTAATTGAATAAAATGAAAGTCAAACACATTCAAACAAAGATTTTGGAATCAAATGAAAGTCAAATGTATTCAATAAAGCTAATTGAATGAAATGAAAGTCAAACACATTCAAACAAAGCTTTTAGAGTGAAATGAAAGTCAAATGCATTGAACAAAGCTAATTGAATCAAGTGAAAGTCAAACACATTCAAACAAAGCTTTTTGAATCAAATGAAAGTCAAATGCATTCAAAGAAGCTAATTGAATAAAATGAAAGTCAAACACATTCAAACAAAGCTTTTTGAATCGAATGAAAGTCAAATGCATTCAAAGAAGCTAATTGAAGCAAATAAAAGTCGAACACATTCAAACCAAGCATTTTGAATCAATTGAAAGTCAAACACATTCAAATAAAGCATTTTGAATCAAATGAAAGTCAAATGCATTTAAAGAAGATAATTGAACCAAATGAAAGTTGAACACATTCAAACATAACTTTTTGAGTCAAATGAAAGTCAAATGCATTCAACAAAGCTAATTGATTCAAATGAAAGTCAAACCCATTCAAACAAAGCTTTTTCAATCAAATGAAAGTCAAATGCATTCAACAAAGCTAATTGAATAAAATGAAAGTCAAACACATTCATACAAAGGTTGATTAATCAAATGAAAGTCAAACGCATTCAACAAAGATAATTGAATCAAATGAAAGTCAAACGCAGTCAAACAAAGCTTTTTATATCAAATAAATGTCAAATGCATTCAACGAAGCTAATTAAATCAAATAAAGTCAAACACATTTAAACCAAGCATTTTAAATCAAATGAGAGTCAAACACATTCAAACAAAGCATTTTGAATCAAATGAAAGTCAAACACATTCAAACTTAGCTTTTTGAATCAAATGAAAGTCAAACACATTCAAACAAAGCATTTTGAATCAAATGAAAGTCAAATGCATTCAACAAAGCGAATTGATTTAAAAGAAAGTCAAACACATTCAATGAAAGGTTTTTGAGTCAAATGAAAGTCAAATGCATTCAACAAAGCTAATTGAATCAAATTAAAGTCAAACACATTCAAACAAAGCTTTTTGAATCAAATGAAAGTCAAATGTATTCAACAAAGCTAATTGAATCAAATGAAAGTCAAACACATTCAAACAAAGATTTTTGAGTCAAATGAAAGTCAAATGTATTTAACAAAGCTAATTGAATCAAATGTAAGTCAAATGCATTCTACAAAACAAGTTGAATCAAATGAAAGTCAAACACATTCAAACACAGTCAAACAAAGCTTTTTATATCAAATGAAAGTCAAATGCATTCAACAAAGCTAATTAAATCAAATCAAAATCAAACACATTTAAACCAAGCATTTTGAATCAAATGAAAGTCAAACACATTCAACCAAAGCATTTTGAATCAAAAGAAAGTCAAATGGATTCAAAGAAGCTAATTGAAGCAAATCAATGTCGAACACATTCTAACAAAGCTTTTTGAATCAAATGAAAGTCAAATGCATTCAATAAAGCTAATTGAATCAAATGAAAGTCAAACACATTCAAACAAAGCTTTTTGAGTCAAATGAAAGTGCAATGCATTCAACAAA
Source organism: Chenopodium album (assembly GCF_948465745.1). Classification (NCBI taxonomy): domain Eukaryota; kingdom Viridiplantae; phylum Streptophyta; class Magnoliopsida; order Caryophyllales; family Amaranthaceae; genus Chenopodium; species Chenopodium album. The sequence continues at coordinate 30,866,768 of NC_137844.1, forward strand.
GCTAATTGAATCAAATGAAAGTCAAACACATTCAAACTAAGCTTTTTGAATCAAATTAAAGTCAAACACATTCAAACAAACCTTTTTGAATCAAATGAAAGTCAAATGCATTCAGGAAAGGAAATTGAATCAAATGAAAGTCAAACACATTCAAACAAAGCTTTCTGAATCAAATCAAAGTCAAATGCATTCAAAAAAGATAATTGAATCAAATAAAAGTCAAACACATTCAAAAAAAGCTTTTAGAGTCAAATGAAAGTCAAACGCATTTAACAAAGCTAATTGAATCAAGTGAAAGTGAAACGCATTTAAAGTAAGCTTTTTGAATCAAATATAAGTCAAACTCATTCAAACAAAGCTTTTTCAATCAAATGAAAGTCAAATGCATTCAACAAAGCTAATTGAATAAAATGAAAGTCAAACACATTCAAACAAAGCTTTTTGAATCAAATGAAAGTCAAATGCATTCAAAGAAGCTAATTGAAGCAAATAAAAGTCGAACACATTCAAACAAAGCATTTTAAATCAATTGAAAGTCAAACACATTCAAACAAAGCATTTTGAATCAAATGAAAGTCAAATGCATTTAAAGAAGATAATTGAACCAAATGAAAGTCGAACACATTCAAACATAACTTTTTGAGTCAAATGAAAGTCAAATGCATTCAACAAAGCTAATTGAATCAAATGAAAGTCAAACCCATTCAAACAAAGCTTTTTCAATCAAATGAAAGTCAAATGCATTCAACAAAGCTAATTGAATAAAATGAAAGTCAAACACATTCAAACAAAGATTTTGGAATCAAATGAAAGTCAAATGTATTCAATAAAGCTAATTGAATGAAATGAAAGTCAAACACATTCAAACAAAGCTTTTAGAGTGAAATGAAAGTCAAATGCATTGAACAAAGCTAATTGAATCAAGTGAAAGTCAAACACATTCAAACAAAGCTTTTTGAAACAAATGAAAGTCAAATGCATTCAAAGAAGCTAATTGAATAAAATGAAAGTCAAACACATTCAAACAAAGCTTTTTGAATCGAATGAAAGTCAAATGCATTCAAAGAAGCTAATTGAAGCAAATAAAAGTCGAACACATTTAAACCAAGCATTTTGAATCAATTGAAAGTCAAACACATTCAAATAAAGCATTTTGAATCAAATGAAAGTCAAATGCATTTAAAGAAGATAATTGAACCAAATGAAAGTTGAACACATTCAAACATAACTTTTTGAGTCAAATGAAAGTCAAATGCATTCAACAAAGCTAATTGAATCAAATGAAAGTCAAACCCATTCAAACAAAGCTTTTTCAATCAAATGAAAGTCAAATGCATTCAACAAAGCTAATTGAATAAAATGAAAGTCAAACACATTCATACAAAGGTTGATTAATCAAATGAAAGTCAAACGCATTCAACAAAGATAATTGAATCAAATGAAAGTCAAACGCAGTCAAACAAAGCTTTTTATATCAAATAAATGTCAAATGCATTCAACGAAGCTAATTAAATCAAATAAAGTCAAACACATTTAAACCAAGCATTTTAAATCAAATGAGAGTCAAACACATTCAAACAAAGCATTTTGAATCAAATGACAGTCAAACACATTCAAACTTAGCTTTTTGAATCAAATGAAAGTCAAACACATTCAAACAAAGCATTTTGAATCAAATGAAAGTCAAATGCATTCAACAAAGCGAATTGATTTAAAAGAAAGTCAAACACATTCAATGAAAGGTTTTTGAGTCAAATGAAAGTCAAATGCATTCAACAAAGCTAATTGAATCAAATTAAAGTCAAACACATTCAAACAAAGCTTTTTGAATCAAATGAAAGTCAAATGTATTCAACAAAGCTAATTGAATCAAATGAAAGTCAAACACATTCAAACAAAGATTTTTGAGTCAAATGAAAGTCAAATGTATTTAACAAAGCTAATTGAATCAAATGTAAGTCAAATGCATTCTACAAAACAAGTTGAATCAAATGAAAGTCAAACACATTCAAACACAGTCAAACAAAGCTTTTTATATCAAATGAAAGTCAAATGCATTCAACAAAGCTAATTAAATCAAATCAAAATCAAACACATTTAAACCAAGCATTTTGAATCAAATGAAAGTCAAACACATTCAACCAAAGCATTTTGAATCAAAAGAAAGTCAAATGGATTCAAAGAAGCTAATTGAAGCAAATCAATGTCGAACACATTCTAACAAAGCTTTTTGAATCAAATGAAAGTCAAATGCATTCAATAAAGCTAATTGAATCAAATGAAAGTCAAACACATTCAAACAAAGCTTTTTGAGTCAAATGAAAGTGCAATGCATTCAACAAAGCTAATTGAATCAAATGAAAGTCAAACACATTCAAACTAAGCTTTTTGAATCAAATTAAAGTCAAACCCATTCAAACAAAGCTTTTTCAATCAAATGAAAGTCAAATGCATTCAACAAAGCTAATTGAATAAAATGAAAGTCAAACACATTCAAACAAAGATTTTGGAATCAAATGAAAGTCAAATGTATTCAATAAAGCTAATTGAATGAAATGAAAGTCAAACACATTCAAACAAAGCTTTTAGAGTGAAATGAAAGTCAAATGCATTGAACAAAGCTAATTGAATCAAGTGAAAGTCAAACACATTCAAACAAAGCTTTTTGAATCAAATGAAAGTCAAATGCATTCAAAGAAGCTAATTGAATAAAATGAAAGTCAAACACATTCAAACAAAGCTTTTTGAATCGAATGAAAGTCAAATGCATTCAAAGAAGCTAATTGAAGCAAATAAAAGTCGAACACATTCAAACCAAGCATTTTGAATCAATTGAAAGTCAAACACATTCAAATAAAGCATTTTGAATCAAATGAAAGTCAAATGCATTTAAAGAAGATAATTGAACCAAATGAAAGTTGAACACATTCAAACATAACTTTTTGAGTCAAATGAAAGTCAAATGCATTCAACAAAGCTAATTGAATCAAATGAAAGTCAAACCCATTCAAACAAAGCTTTTTCAATCAAATGAAAGTCAAATGCATTCAACAATGCTAATTGAATAAAAAGAAAGTCAAACACATTCATACAAAGGTTGATTAATCAAATGAAAGTCAAACGCATTCAACAAAGATAATTGAATCAAATGAAAGTCAAACGCAGTCAAACAAAGCTTTTTATATCAAATAAATGTCAAATGCATTCAACGAAGCTAATTAAATCAAATAAAGTCAAACACATTTAAACCAAGCATTTTAAATCAAATGAGAGTCAAACACATTCAAACAAAGCATTTTGAATCAAATGAAAGTCAAACACATTCAAACTTAGCTTTTTGAATCAAATGAAAGTCAAACACATTCAAACAAAGCATTTTGAATCAAATGAAAGTCAAATGCATTCAACAAAGCGAATTGATTTAAACGAAAGTCAAACACATTCAATGAAAGGTTTTTGAGTCAAATGAAAGTCAAATGTATTCAACAAAGCTAATTGAATCAAATTAAAGTCAAACACATTCAAACAAAGCTTTTTGAATCAAATGAAAGTCAAATGTATTCAACAAAGCTAATTGAATCAAATGAAAGTCAAACACATTCAAACAAAGATTTTTGAGTCAAATGAAAGTCAAATGTATTTAACAAAGCTAATTGAATCAAATGTAAGTCAAATGCATTCTACAAAACAAGTTGAATCAAATGAAAGTCAAACACATTCAAACAATGGTTTTTTAATCAAATGAAAGTCGAACGCATTCAACAAAGATAATTGAATCAAAAGAAAGTCAAACACAGTCAAACAAAGCTTTTTATATCAAATGAAAGTCAAATGCATTCAACAAAGCTAATTAAATCAAATCAAAATCAAACACATTTAAACCAAGCATTTTGAATCAAATGAAAGTCAAACACATTCAACCAAAGCATTTTGAATCAAAAGAAAGTCAAATGGATTCAAAGAAGCTAATTGAAGCAAATCAATGTCGAACACATTCTAACAAAGCTTTTTGAATCAAATGAAAGTCAAATGCATTCAATAAAGCTAATTGAATCAAATGAAAGTCAAACACATTCAAACAAAGCTTTTTGAGTCAAATGAAAGTGCAATGCATTCAACAAAGCTAATTGAATCAAATGAAAGTCAAACACATTCAAACTAAGCTTTTTGAATCAAATTAAAGTCAAACACATTCAAACAAACCTTTTTGAATCAAATGAAAGTCAAATGCATTCAGGAAAGGAAATTGAATCAAATGAAAGTCAAACACATTCAAACAAAGCTTTCTGAATCAAATCAAAGTCAAATGCATTCAAAAAAGATAATTGAATCAAATAAAAGTCAAACACATTCAAAAAAAGCTTTTAGAGTCAAATGAAAGTCAAACGCATTTAACAAAGCTAATTGAATCAAGTGAAAGTGAAACGCATTTAAAGTAAGCTTTTTGAATCAAATATAAGTCAAACTCATTCAAACAAAGCTTTTTCAATCAAATGAAAGTCAAATGCATTCAACAAAGCTAATTGAATAAAATGAAAGTCAAACACATTCAAACAAAGCTTTTTGAATCAAATGAAAGTCAAATGCATTCAAAGAAGCTAATTGAAGCAAATAAAAGTCGAACACATTCAAACAAAGCATTTTAAATCAATTGAAAGTCAAACACATTCAAACAAAGCATTTTGAATCAAATGAAAGTCAAATGCATTTAAAGAAGATAATTGAACCAAATGAAAGTCGAACACATTCAAACATATCTTTTTGAGTCAAATGAAAGTCAAATGCATTCAACAAAGCTAATTGAATCAAATGAAAGTCAAACCCATTCAAACAAAGCTTTTTCAATCAAATGAAAGTCAAATGCATTCAACAAAGCTAATTGAATAAAATGAAAGTCAAACACATTCAAGCAAAGATTTTGGAATCAAATGAAAGTCAAATGTATTCAAGAAAGCTAATTGAATGAAATGAAAGTCAAACACATTCAAACAAAGCTTTTAGAGTGAAATGAAAGTCAAATGCATTGAACAAAGCTAATTGAATCAAGTGAAAGTCAAACACATTCAAACAAAGCTTTTTGAATCAAATGAAAGTCAAATGCATTCAAAGAAGCTAATTGAATAAAATGAAAGTCAAACACATTCAAACAAAGCTTTTTGAATCGAATGAAAGTCAAATGCATTCAAAGAAGCTAATTGAAGCAAATAAAAGTCGAACACATTCAAACCAAGCATTTTGAATCAATTGAAAGTCAAACACATTCAAATAAAGCATTTTGAATCAAATGAAAGTCAAATGCATTTAAAGAAGATAATTGAACCAAATGAAAGTTGAACACATTCAAACATAACTTTTTGAGTCAAATGAAAGTCAAATGCATTCAACAAAGCTAATTGAATCAAATGAAAGTCAAACCCATTCAAACAAAGCTTTTTCAATCAAATGAAAGTCAAATGCATTCAACAAAGCTAATTGAATAAAATGAAAGTCAAACACATTCATACAAAGGTTGATTAATCAAATGAAAGTCAAACGCATTCAACAAAGATAATTGAATCAAATGAAAGTCAAACGCAGTCAAACAAAGCTTTTTATATCAAATAAATGTCAAATGCATTCAACGAAGCTAATTAAATCAAATAAAGTCAAACACATTTAAACCAAGAATTTTAAATCAAATGAGAGTCAAACACATTCAAACAAAGCATTTTGAATCAAATGAAAGTCAAACACATTCAAACTTAGCTTTTTGAATCAAATGAAAGTCAAACACATTCAAACAAAGCATTTTGAATCAAATGAAAGTCAAATGCATTCAACAAAGCGAATTGATTTAAACGAAAGTCAAACACATTCAATGAAAGGTTTTTGAGTCAAATGAAAGTCAAATGCATTCAACAAAGCTAATTGAATCAAATTAAAGTCAAACACATTCAAACAAAGCTTTTTGAATCAAATGAAAGTCAAATGTGTTCAACAAAGCTAATTGAATCAAATGAAAGTCAAACACATTCAAACAAAGATTTTTGAGTCAAATGAAAGTCAAATGTATTTAACAAAGCTAATTGAATCAAATGTAAGTCAAATGCATTCTACAAAACAAGTTGAATCAAATGAAAGTCAAACACATTCAAACACAGTCAAACAAAGCTTTTTATATCAAATGAAAGTCAAATGCATTCAACAAAGCTAATTAAATCAAATCAAAATCAAACACATTTAAACCAAGCATTTTGAATCAAATGAAAGTCAAACACATTCAACCAAAGCATTTTGAATCAAAAGAAAGTCAAATGGATTCAAAGAAGCTAATTGAAGCAAATCAATGTCGAACACATTCTAACAAAGCTTTTTGAATCAAATGAAAGTCAAATGCATTCAATAAAGCTAATTGAATCAAATGAAAGTCAAACACATTCAAACAAAGCTTTTTGAGTCAAATGAAAGTGCAATGCATTCAACAAAGCTAATTGAATCAAATGAAAGTCAAACACATTCAAACTAAGCTTTTTGAATCAAATTAAAGTCAAACACATTCAAACAAACCTTTTTGAATCAAATGAAAGTCAAATGCATTCAGGAAAGGAAATTGAATCAAATGAAAGTCAAACACATTCAAACAAAGCTTTCTGAATCAAATCAAAGTCAAATGCATTCAAAAAAGATAATTGAATCAAATAAAAGTCAAACACATTCAAAAAAAGCTTTTAGAGTCAAATGAAAGTCAAACGCATTTAACAAAGCTAATTGAATCAAGTGAAAGTGAAACGCATTTAAAGTAAGCTTTTTGAATCAAATATAAGTCAAACTCATTCAAACAAAGCTTTTTCAATCAAATGAAAGTCAAATGCATTCAACAAAGCTAATTGAATAAAATGAAAGTCAAACACATTCAAACAAAGCTTTTTGAATCAAATGAAAGTCAAATGCATTCAAAGAAGCTAATTGAAGCAAATAAAAGTCGAACACATTCAAACAAAGCATTTTAAATCAATTGAAAGTCAAACACATTCAAACAAAGCATTTTGAATCAAATGAAAGTCAAATGCATTTAAAGAAGATAATTGAACCAAATGAAAGTCGAACACATTCAAACATAACTTTTTGAGTCAAATGAAAGTCAAATGCATTCAACAAAGCTAATTGAATCAAATGAAAGTCAAACCCATTCAAACAAAGCTTTTTCAATCAAATGAAAGTCAAATGCATTCAACAAAGCTAATTGAATAAAATGAAAGTCAAACACATTCAAACAAAGATTTTGGAATCAAATGAAAGTCAAATGTATTCAATAAAGCTAATTGAATGAAATGAAAGTCAAACACATTCAAACAAAGCTTTTAGAGTGAAATGAAAGTCAAATGCATTGAACAAAGCTAATTGAATCAAGTGAAAGTCAAACACATTCAAACAAAGCTTTTTGAAACAAATGAAAGTCAAATGCATTCAAAGAAGCTAATTGAATAAAATGAAAGTCAAACACATTCAAACAAAGCTTTTTGAATCGAATGAAAGTCAAATGCATTCAAAGAAGCTAATTGAAGCAAATAAAAGTCGAACACATTTAAACCAAGCATTTTGAATCAATTGAAAGTCAAACACATTCAAATAAAGCATTTTGAATCAAATGAAAGTCAAATGCATTTAAAGAAGATAATTGAACCAAATGAAAGTTGAACACATTCAAACATAACTTTTTGAGTCAAATGAAAGTCAAATGCATTCAACAAAGCTAATTGAATCAAATGAAAGTCAAACCCATTCAAACAAAGCTTTTTCAATCAAATGAAAGTCAAATGCATTCAACAAAGCTAATTGAATAAAATGAAAGTCAAACACATTCATACAAAGGTTGATTAATCAAATGAAAGTCAAACGCATTCAACAAAGATAATTGAATCAAATGAAAGTCAAACGCAGTCAAACAAAGCTTTTTATATCAAATAAATGTCAAATGCATTCAACGAAGCTAATTAAATCAAATAAAGTCAAACACATTTAAACCAAGCATTTTAAATCAAATGAGAGTCAAACACATTCAAACAAAGCATTTTGAATCAAATGACAGTCAAACACATTCAAACTTAGCTTTTTGAATCAAATGAAAGTCAAACACATTCAAACAAAGCATTTTGAATCAAATGAAAGTCAAATGCATTCAACAAAGCGAATTGATTTAAAAGAAAGTCAAACACATTCAATGAAAGGTTTTTGAGTCAAATGAAAGTCAAATGCATTCAACAAAGCTAATTGAATCAAATTAAAGTCAAACACATTCAAACAAAGCTTTTTGAATCAAATGAAAGTCAAATGTATTCAACAAAGCTAATTGAATCAAATGAAAGTCAAACACATTCAAACAAAGATTTTTGAGTCAAATGAAAGTCAAATGTATTTAACAAAGCTAATTGAATCAAATGTAAGTCAAATGCATTCTACAAAACAAGTTGAATCAAATGAAAGTCAAACACATTCAAACACAGTCAAACAAAGCTTTTTATATCAAATGAAAGTCAAATGCATTCAACAAAGCTAATTAAATCAAATCAAAATCAAACACATTTAAACCAAGCATTTTGAATCAAATGAAAGTCAAACACATTCAACCAAAGCATTTTGAATCAAAAGAAAGTCAAATAAATTCAAAGAAGCTAATTGAAGCAAATCAATGTCGAACACATTCTAACAAAGCTTTTTGAATCAAATGAAAGTCAAATGCATTCAATAAAGCTAATTGAATCAAATGAAAGTCAAACACATTCAAACAAAGCTTTTTGAGTCAAATGAAAGTGCAATGCATTCAACAAAGCTAATTGAATCAAATGAAAGTCAAACACATTCAAACTAAGCTTTTTGAATCAAATTAAAGTCAAACCCATTCAAACAAAGCTTTTTCAATCAAATGAAAGTCAAATGCATTCAACAAAGCTAATTGAATAAAATGAAAGTCAAACACATTCAAACAAAGATTTTGGAATCAAATGAAAGTCAAATGTATTCAATAAAGCTAATTGAATGAAATGAAAGTCAAACACATTCAAACAAAGCTTTTAGAGTGAAATGAAAGTCAAATGCATTGAACAAAGCTAATTGAATCTAGTGAAAGTCAAACACATTCAAACAAAGCTTTTTGAATCAAATGAAAGTCAAATGCATTCAAAGAAGCTAATTGAATAAAATGAAAGTCAAACACATTCAAACAAAGCTTTTTGAATCGAATGAAAGTCAAATGCATTCAAAGAAGCTAATTGAAGCAAATAAAAGTCGAACACATTCAAACCAAGCATTTTGAATCAATTGAAAGTCAAACACATTCAAATAAAGCATTTTGAATCAAATGAAAGTCAAATGCATTTAAAGAAGATAATTGAACCAAATGAAAGTTGAACACATTCAAACATAACTTTTTGAGTCAAATGAAAGTCAAATGCATTCAACAAAGCTAATTGAATCAAATGAAAGTCAAACCCATTCAAACAAAGCTTTTTCAATCAAATGAAAGTCAAATGCATTCAACAATGCTAATTGAATAAAATGAAAGTCAAACACATTCATACAAAGGTTGATTAATCAAATGAAAGTCAAACGCATTCAACAAAGATAATTGAATCAAATGAAAGTCAAACGCAGTCAAACAAAGCTTTTTATATCAAATAAATGTCAAATGCATTCAACGAAGCTAATTAAATCAAATAAAGTCAAACACATTTAAACCAAGCATTTTAAATCAAATGAGAGTCAAACACATTCAAACAAAGCATTTTGAATCAAATGAAAGTCAAACACATTCAAACTTAGCTTTTTGAATCAAATGAAAGTCAAACACATTCAAACAAAGCATTTTGAATCAAATGAAAGTCAAATGCATTCAACAAAGCGAATTGATTTAAACGAAAGTCAAACACATTCAATGAAAGGTTTTTGAGTCAAATGAAAGTCAAATGTATTCAACAAAGCTAATTGAATCAAATTAAAGTCAAACACATTCAAACAAAGCTTTTTGAATCAAATGAAAGTCAAATGTATTCAACAAAGCTAATTGAATCAAATGAAAGTCAAACACATTCAAACAAAGATTTTTGAGTCAAATGAAAGTCAAATGTATTTAACAAAGCTAATTGAATCAAATGTAAGTCAAATGCATTCTACAAAACAAGTTGAATCAAATGAAAGTCAAACACATTCAAACAATGGTTTTTTAATCAAATGAAAGTCGAACGCATTCAACAAAGATAATTGAATCAAAAGAAAGTCAAACACAGTCAAACAAAGCTTTTTATATCAAATGAAAGTCAAATGCATTCAACAAAGCTAATTAAATCAAATCAAAATCAAACACATTTAAACCAAGCATTTTGAATCAAATGAAAGTCAAACACATTCAACCAAAGCATTTTGAATCAAAAGAAAGTCAAATGGATTCAAAGAAGCTAATTGAAGCAAATCAATGTCGAACACATTCTAACAAAGCTTTTTGAATCAAATGAAAGTCAAATGCATTCAATAAAGCTAATTGAATCAAATGAAAGTCAAACACATTCAAACAAAGCTTTTTGAGTCAAATGAAAGTGCAATGCATTCAACAAAGCTAATTGAATCAAATGAAAGTCAAACACATTCAAACTAAGCTTTTTGAATCAAATTAAAGTCAAACACATTCAAACAAACCTTTTTGAATCAAATGAAAGTCAAATGCATTCAGGAAAGGAAATTGAATCAAATGAAAGTCAAACACATTCAAACAAAGCTTTCTGAATCAAATCAAAGTCAAATGCATTCAAAAAAGATAATTGAATCAAATAAAAGTCAAACACATTCAAAAAAAGCTTTTAGAGTCAAATGAAAGTCAAACGCATTTAACAAAGCTAATTGAATCAAGTGAAAGTGAAACGCATTTAAAGTAAGCTTTTTGAATCAAATATAAGTCAAACTCATTCAAACAAAGCTTTTTCAATCAAATGAAAGTCAAATGCATTCAACAAAGCTAATTGAATAAAATGAAAGTCAAACACATTCAAACAAAGCTTTTTGAATCAAATGAAAGTCAAATGCATTCAAAGAAGCTAATTGAAGCAAATAAAAGTCGAACACATTCAAACAAAGCATTTTAAATCAATTGAAAGTCAAACACATTCAAACAAAGCATTTTGAATCAAATGAAAGTCAAATGCATTTAAAGAAGATAATTGAACCAAATGAAAGTCGAACACATTCAAACATATCTTTTTGAGTCAAATGAAAGTCAAATGCATTCAACAAAGCTAATTGAATCAAATGAAAGTCAAACCCATTCAAACAAAGCTTTTTCAATCAAATGAAAGTCAAATGCATTCAACAAAGCTAATTGAATAAAATGAAAGTCAAACACATTCAAGCAAAGATTTTGGAATCAAATGAAAGTCAAATGTATTCAAGAAAGCTAATTGAATGAAATGAAAGTCAAACACATTCAAACAAAGCTTTTAGAGTGAAATGAAAGTCAAATGCATTTAACAAAGCTAATTGAATCAAGTGAAAGTCAAACACATTCAAACAAAGCTTTTTGAATCAAATGAAAGTCAAATGCATTCAAAGAAGCTAATTGAATAAAATGAAAGTCAAACACATTCAAACAAAGCTTTTTGAATCGAATGAAAGTCAAATGCATTCAAAGAAGCTAATTGAAGCAAATAAAAGTCGAACACATTCAAACCAAGCATTTTGAATCAATTGAAAGTCAAACACATTCAAATAAAGCATTTTGAATCAAATGAAAGTCAAATGCATTTAAAGAAGATAATTGAACCAAATGAAAGTTGAACACATTCAAACATAACTTTTTGAGTCAAATGAAAGTCAAATGCATTCAACAAAGCTAATTGAATCAAATGAAAGTCAAACCCATTCAAACAAAGCTTTTTCAATCAAATGAAAGTCAAATGCATTCAACAAAGCTAATTGAATAAAATGAAAGTCAAACACATTCATACAAAGGTTGATTAATCAAATGAAAGTCAAACGCATTCAACAAAGATAATTGAATCAAATGAAAGTCAAACGCAGTCAAACAAAGCTTTTTATATCAAATAAATGTCAAATGCATTCAACGAAGCTAATTAAATCAAATAAAGTCAAACACATTTAAACCAAGAATTTTAAATCAAATGAGAGTCAAACACATTCAAACAAAGCATTTTGAATCAAATGAAAGTCAAACACATTCAAACTTAGCTTTTTGAATCAAATGAAAGTCAAACACATTCAAACAAAGCATTTTGAATCAAATGAAAGTCAAATGCATTCAACAAAGCGAATTGATTTAAACGAAAGTCAAACACATTCAATGAAAGGTTTTTGAGTCAAATGAAAGTCAAATGCATTCAACAAAGCTAATTGAATCAAATTAAAGTCAAACACATTCAAACAAAGCTTTTTGAATCAAATGAAAGTCAAATGTGTTCAACAAAGCTAATTGAATCAAATGAAAGTCAAACACATTCAAACAAAGATTTTTGAGTCAAATGAAAGTCAAATGTATTTAACAAAGCTAATTGAATCAAATGTAAGTCAAATGCATTCTACAAAACAAGTTGAATCAAATGAAAGTCAAACACATTCAAACACAGTCAAACAAAGCTTTTTATATCAAATGAAAGTCAAATGCATTCAACAAAGCTAATTGAATCAAATGAAAGTCAAACCCATTCAAACAAAGCTTTTTCAATCAAATGAAAGTCAAATGCATTCAACAAAGCTAATTGAATAAAATGAAAGTCAAACACATTCAAACAAAGATTTTGGAATCAAATGAAAGTCAAATGCATTCAACAAAGCTAATTGAATAAAATGAAAGTCAAACACATTCAAACAAAGATTTTGGAATCAAATGAAAGTCAAATGTATTCAATAAAGCTAATTGAATGAAATGAAAGTCAAACACATTCAAACAAAGCTTTTAGAGTGAAATGAAAGTCAAATGCATTGAACAAAGCTAATTGAATCAAGTGAAAGTCAAACACATTCAAACAAAGCTTTTTGAAACAAATGAAAGTCAAATGCATTCAAAGAAGCTAATTGAATAAAATGAAAGTCAAACACATTCAAACAAAGCTTTTTGAATCGAATGAAAGTCAAATGCATTCAAAGAAGCTAATTGAAGCAAATAAAAGTCGAACACATTTAAACCAAGCATTTTGAATCAATTGAAAGTCAAACACATTCAAATAAAGCATTTTGAATCAAATGAAAGTCAAATGCATTTAAAGAAGATAATTGAACCAAATGAAAGTTGAACACATTCAAACATAACTTTTTGAGTCAAATGAAAGTCAAATGCATTCAACAAAGCTAATTGAATCAAATGAAAGTCAAACCCATTCAAACAAAGCTTTTTCAATCAAATGAAAGTCAAATGCATTCAACAAAGCTAATTGAATAAAATGAAAGTCAAACACATTCATACAAAGGTTGATTAATCAAATGAAAGTCAAACGCATTCAACAAAGATAATTGAATCAAATGAAAGTCAAACGCAGTCAAACAAAGCTTTTTATATCAAATAAATGTCAAATGCATTCAACGAAGCTAATTAAATCAAATAAAGTCAAACACATTTAAACCAAGCATTTTAAATCAAATGAGAGTCAAACACATTCAAACAAAGCATTTTGAATCAAATGACAGTCAAACACATTCAAACTTAGCTTTTTGAATCAAATGAAAGTCAAACACATTCAAACAAAGCATTTTGAATCAAATGAAAGTCAAATGCATTCAACAAAGCGAATTGATTTAAAAGAAAGTCAAACACATTCAATGAAAGGTTTTTGAGTCAAATGAAAGTCAAATGCATTCAACAAAGCTAATTGAATCAAATTAAAGTCAAACACATTCAAACAAAGCTTTTTGAATCAAATGAAAGTCAAATGTATTCAACAAAGCTAATTGAATCAAATGAAAGTCAAACACATTCAAACAAAGATTTTTGAGTCAAATGAAAGTCAAATGTATTTAACAAAGCTAATTGAATCAAATGTAAGTCAAATGCATTCTACAAAACAAGTTGAATCAAATGAAAGTCAAACACATTCAAACACAGTCAAACAAAGCTTTTTATATCAAATGAAAGTCAAATGCATTCAACAAAGCTAATTAAATCAAATCAAAATCAAACACATTTAAACCAAGCATTTTGAATCAAATGAAAGTCAAACACATTCAACCAAAGCATTTTAAATCAAAAGAAAGTCAAATGGATTCAAAGAAGCTAATTGAAGCAAATCAATGTCGAACACATTCTAACAAAGCTTTTTGAATCAAATGAAAGTCAAATGCATTCAATAAAGCTAATTGAATCAAATGAAAGTCAAACACATTCAAACAAAGCTTTTTGAGTCAAATGAAAGTGCAATGCATTCAACAAAGCTAATTGAATCAAATGAAAGTCAAACACATTCAAACTAAGCTTTTTGAATCAAATTAAAGTCAAACCCATTCAAACAAAGCTTTTTCAATCAAATGAAAGTCAAATGCATTCAACAAAGCTAATTGAATAAAATGAAAGTCAAACACATTCAAACAAAGATTTTGGAATCAAATGAAAGTCAAATGTATTCAATAAAGCTAATTGAATGAAATGAAAGTCAAACACATTCAAACAAAGCTTTTAGAGTGAAATGAAAGTCAAATGCATTGAACAAAGCTAATTGAATCAAGTGAAAGTCAAACACATTCAAACAAAGCTTTTTGAATCAAATGAAAGTCAAATGCATTCAAAGAAGCTAATTGAATAAAATGAAAGTCAAACACATTCAAACAAAGCTTTTTGAATCGAATGAAAGTCAAATGCATTCAAAGAAGCTAATTGAAGCAAATAAAAGTCGAACACATTCAAACCAAGCATTTTGAATCAATTGAAAGTCAAACACATTCAAATAAAGCATTTTGAATCAAATGAAAGTCAAATGCATTTAAAGAAGATAATTGAACCAAATGAAAGTTGAACACATTCAAACATAACTTTTTGAGTCAAATGAAAGTCAAATGCATTCAACAAAGCTAATTGAATCAAATGAAAGTCAAACCCATTCAAACAAAGCTTTTTCAATCAAATGAAAGTCAAATGCATTCAACAATGCTAATTGAATAAAATGAAAGTCAAACACATTCATACAAAGGTTGATTAATCAAATGAAAGTCAAACGCATTCAACAAAGATAATTGAATCAAATGAAAGTCAAACGCAGTCAAACAAAGCTTTTTATATCAAATAAATGTCAAATGCATTCAACGAAGCTAATTAAATCAAATAAAGTCAAACACATTTAAACCAAGCATTTTAAATCAAATGAGAGTCAAACACATTCAAACAAAGCATTTTGAATCAAATGAAAGTCAAACACATTCAAACTTAGCTTTTTGAATCAAATGAAAGTCAAACACATTCAAACAAAGCATTTTGAATCAAATGAAAGTCAAATGCATTCAACAAAGCGAATTGATTTAAACGAAAGTCAAACACATTCAATGAAAGGTTTTTGAGTCAAATGAAAGTCAAATGTATTCAACAAAGCTAATTGAATCAAATTAAAGTCAAACACATTCAAACAAAGCTTTTTGAATCAAATGAAAGTCAAATGTATTCAACAAAGCTAATTGAATCAAATGAAAGTCAAACACATTCAAACAAAGATTTTTGAGTCAAATGAAAGTCAAATGTATTTAACAAAGCTAATTGAATCAAATGTAAGTCAAATGCATTCTACAAAACAAGTTGAATCAAATGAAAGTCAAACACATTCAAACAATGGTTTTTTAATCAAATGAAAGTCGAACGCATTCAACAAAGATAATTGAATCAAAAGAAAGTCAAACACAGTCAAACAAAGCTTTTTATATCAAATGAAAGTCAAATGCATTCAACAAAGCTAATTAAATCAAATCAAAATCAAACACATTTAAACCAAGCATTTTGAATCAAATGAAAGTCAAACACATTCAACCAAAGCATTTTGAATCAAAAGAAAGTCAAATGGATTCAAAGAAGCTAATTGAAGCAAATCAATGTCGAACACATTCTAACAAAGCTTTTTGAATCAAATGAAAGTCAAATGCATTCAATAAAGCTAATTGAATCAAATGAAAGTCAAACACATTCAAACAAAGCTTTTTGAGTCAAATGAAAGTGCAATGCATTCAACAAAGCTAATTGAATCAAATGAAAGTCAAACACATTCAAACTAAGCTTTTTGAATCAAATTAAAGTCAAACACATTCAAACAAACCTTTTTGAATCAAATGAAAGTCAAATGCATTCAGGAAAGGAAATTGAATCAAATGAAAGTCAAACACATTCAAACAAAGCTTTCTGAATCAAATCAAAGTCAAATGCATTCAAAAAAGATAATTGAATCAAATAAAAGTCAAACACATTCAAAAAAAGCTTTTAGAGTCAAATGAAAGTCAAACGCATTTAACAAAGCTAATTGAATCAAGTGAAAGTGAAACGCATTTAAAGTAAGCTTTTTGAATCAAATATAAGTCAAACTCATTCAAACAAAGCTTTTTCAATCAAATGAAAGTCAAATGCATTCAACAAAGCTAATTGAATAAAATGAAAGTCAAACACATTCAAACAAAGCTTTTTGAATCAAATGAAAGTCAAATGCATTCAAAGAAGCTAATTGAAGCAAATAAAAGTCGAACACATTCAAACAAAGCATTTTAAATCAATTGAAAGTCAAACACATTCAAACAAAGCATTTTGAATCAAATGAAAGTCAAATGCATTTAAAGAAGATAATTGAACCAAATGAAAGTCGAACACATTCAAACATATCTTTTTGAGTCAAATGAAAGTCAAATGCATTCAACAAAGCTAATTGAATCAAATGAAAGTCAAACCCATTCAAACAAAGCTTTTTCAATCAAATGAAAGTCAAATGCATTCAACAAAGCTAATTGAATAAAATGAAAGTCAAACACATTCAAGCAAAGATTTTGGAATCAAATGAAAGTCAAATGTATTCAAGAAAGCTAATTGAATGAAATGAAAGTCAAACACATTCAAACAAAGCTTTTAGAGTGAAATGAAAGTCAAATGCATTGAACAAAGCTAATTGAATCAAGTGAAAGTCAAACACATTCAAACAAAGCTTTTTGAATCAAATGAAAGTCAAATGCATTCAAAGAAGCTAATTGAATAAAATGAAAGTCAAACACATTCAAACAAAGCTTTTTGAATCGAATGAAAGTCAAATGCATTCAAAGAAGCTAATTGAAGCAAATAAAAGTCGAACACATTCAAACCAAGCATTTTGAATCAATTGAAAGTCAAACACATTCAAATAAAGCATTTTGAATCAAATGAAAGTCAAATGCATTTAAAGAAGATAATTGAACCAAATGAAAGTTGAACACATTCAAACATAACTTTTTGAGTCAAATGAAAGTCAAATGCATTCAACAAAGCTAATTGAATCAAATGAAAGTCAAACCCATTCAAACAAAGCTTTTTCAATCAAATGAAAGTCAAACGCATTCAACAAAGCTAATTGAATAAAATGAAAGTCAAACACATTCATACAAAGGTTGATTAATCAAATGAAAGTCAAACGCATTCAACAAAGATAATTGAATCAAATGAAAGTCAAACGCAGTCAAACAAAGCTTTTTATATCAAATAAATGTCAAATGCATTCAACGAAGCTAATTAAATCAAATAAAGTCAAACACATTTAAACCAAGAATTTTAAATCAAATGAGAGTCAAACACATTCAAACAAAGCATTTTGAATCAAATGAAAGTCAAACACATTCAAACTTAGCTTTTTGAATCAAATGAAAGTCAAACACATTCAAACAAAGCATTTTGAATCAAATGAAAGTCAAATGCATTCAACAAAGCGAATTGATTTAAACGAAAGTCAAACACATTCAATGAAAGGTTTTTGAGTCAAATGAAAGTCAAATGCATTCAACAAAGCTAATTGAATCAAATTAAAGTCAAACACATTCAAACAAAGCTTTTTGAATCAAATGAAAGTCAAATGTGTTCAACAAAGCTAATTGAATCAAATGAAAGTCAAACACATTCAAACAAAGATTTTTGAGTCAAATGAAAGTCAAATGTATTTAACAAAGCTAATTGAATCAAATGTAAGTCAAATGCATTCTACAAAACAAGTTGAATCAAATGAAAGTCAAACACATTCAAACACAGTCAAACAAAGCTTTTTATATCAAATGAAAGTCAAATGCATTCAACAAAGCTAATTGAATCAAATGAAAGTCAAACCCATTCAAACAAAGCTTTTTCAATCAAATGAAAGTCAAATGCATTCAACAAAGCTAATTGAATAAAATGAAAGTCAAACACATTCAAACAAAGATTTTGGAATCAAATGAAAGTCAAATGTATTCAATAAAGCTAATTGAATGAAATGAAAGTCAAACACATTCAAACAAAGCTTTTAGAGTGAAATGAAAGTCAAATGCATTGAACAAAGCTAATTGAATCAAGTGAAAGTCAAACACATTCAAACAAAGCTTTTTGAATCAAATGAAAGTCAAATGCATTCAAAGAAGCTAATTGAATAAAATGAAAGTCAAACACATTCAAACAAAGCTTTTTGAATCGAATGAAAGTCAAATGCATTCAAAGAAGCTAATTGAAGCAAATAAAAGTCGAACACATTCAAACCAAGCATTTTGAATCAATTGAAAGTCAAACACATTCAAATAAAGCATTTTGAATCAAATGAAAGTCAAATGCATTTAAAGAAGATAATTGAACCAAATGAAAGTTGAACACATTCAAACATAACTTTTTGAGTCAAATGAAAGTCAAATGCATTCAACAAAGCTAATTGAATCAAATGAAAGTCAAATCCATTCAAACAAAGCTTTTTCAATCAAATGAAAGTCAAATGCATTCAACAATGCTAATTGAATAAAATGAAAGTCAAACACATTCATACAAAGGTTGATTAATCAAATGAAAGTCAAACGCATTCAACAAAGATAATTGAATCAAATGAAAGTCAAACGCAGTCAAACAAAGCTTTTTATATCAAATAAATGTCAAATGCATTCAACGAAGCTAATTAAATCAAATAAAGTCAAACACATTTAAACCAAGCATTTTAAATCAAATGAGAGTCAAACACATTCAAACAAAGCATTTTGAATCAAATGAAAGTCAAACACATTCAAACTTAGCTTTTTGAATCAAATGAAAGTCAAACACATTCAAACAAAGCATTTTGAATCAAATGAAAGTCAAATGCATTCAACAAAGCGAATTGATTTAAACGAAAGTCAAACACATTCAATGAAAGGTTTTTGAGTCAAATGAAAGTCAAATGTATTCAACAAAGCTAATTGAATCAAATTAAAGTCAAACACATTCAAACAAAGCTTTTTGAATCAAATGAAAGTCAAATGTATTCAACAAAGCTAATTGAATCAAATGAAAGTCAAACACATTCAAACAAAGATTTTTGAGTCAAATGAAAGTCAAATGTATTTAACAAAGCTAATTGAATCAAATGTAAGTCAAATGCATTCTACAAAACAAGTTGAATCAAATGAAAGTCAAACACATTCAAACAATGGTTTTTTAATCAAATGAAAGTCGAACGCATTCAACAAAGATAATTGAATCAAAAGAAAGTCAAACACAGTCAAACAAAGCTTTTTATATCAAATGAAAGTCAAATGCATTCAACAAAGCTAATTAAATCAAATCAAAATCAAACACATTTAAACCAAGCATTTTGAATCAAATGAAAGTCAAACACATTCAACCAAAGCATTTTGAATCAAAAGAAAGTCAAATGGATTCAAAGAAGCTAATTGAAGCAAATCAATGTCGAACACATTCTAACAAAGCTTTTTGAATCAAATGAAAGTCAAATGCATTCAATAAAGCTAATTGAATCAAATGAAAGTCAAACACATTCAAACAAAGCTTTTTGAGTCAAATGAAAGTGCAATGCATTCAACAAAGCTAATTGAATCAAATGAAAGTCAAACACATTCAAACTAAGCTTTTTGAATCAAATTAAAGTCAAATGCATTCAACAAAGCTAATTGAATAAAATGAAAGTCAAACACATTCAAACAAAGCTTTTTGAATCAAATGAAAGTCAAATGCATTCAAAGAAGCTAATTGAAGCAAATAAAAGTCGAACACATTCAAACAAAGCATTTTAAATCAATTGAAAGTCAAACACATTCAAACAAAGCATTTTGAATCAAATGAAAGTCAAATGCATTTAAAGAAGATAATTGAACCAAATGAAAGTCGAACACATTCAAACATATCTTTTTGAGTCAAATGAAAGTCAAATGCATTCAACAAAGCTAATTGAATCAAATGAAAGTCAAACCCATTCAAACAAAGCTTTTTCAATCAAATGAAAGTCAAATGCATTCAACAAAGCTAATTGAATAAAATGAAAGTCAAACACATTCAAGCAAAGATTTTGGAATCAAATGAAAGTCAAATGTATTCAAGAAAGCTAATTGAATGAAATGAAAGTCAAACACATTCAAACAAAGCTTTTAGAGTGAAATGAAAGTCAAATGCATTGAACAAAGCTAATTGAATCAAGTGAAAGTCAAACACATTCAAACAAAGCTTTTTGAATCAAATGAAAGTCAAATGCATTCAAAGAAGCTAATTGAATAAAATGAAAGTCAAACACATTCAAACAAAGCTTTTTGAATCGAATGAAAGTCAAATGCATTCAAAGAAGCTAATTGAAGCAAATAAAAGTCGAACACATTCAAACCAAGCATTTTAAATCAATTGAAAGTCAAACACATTCAAATAAAGCATTTTGAATCAAATGAAAGTCAAATGCATTTAAAGAAGATAATTGAACCAAATGAAAGTTGAACACATTCAAACATAACTTTTTGAGTCAAATGAAAGTCAAATGCATTCAACAAAGCTAATTGAATCAAATGAAAGTCAAACCCATTCAAACAAAGCTTTTTCAATCAAATGAAAGTCAAATGCATTCAACAAAGCTAATTGAATAAAATGAAAGTCAAACACATTCATACAAAGGTTGATTAATCAAATGAAAGTCAAACGCATTCAACAAAGATAATTGAATCAAATGAAAGTCAAACGCAGTCAAACAAAGCTTTTTATATCAAATAAATGTCAAATGCATTCAACGAAGCTAATTAAATCAAATAAAGTCAAACACATTTAAACCAAGAATTTTAAATCAAATGAGAGTCAAACACATTCAAACAAAGCATTTTGAATCAAATGAAAGTCAAACACATTCAAACTTAGCTTTTTGAATCAAATGAAAGTCAAACACATTCAAACAAAGCATTTTGAATCAAATGAAAGTCAAATGCATTCAACAAAGCGAATTGATTTAAACGAAAGTCAAACACATTCAATGAAAGGTTTTTGAGTCAAATGAAAGTCAAATGCATTCAACAAAGCTAATTGAATCAAATTAAAGTCAAACACATTCAAACAAAGCTTTTTGAATCAAATGAAAGTCAAATGTGTTCAACAAAGCTAATTGAATCAAATGAAAGTCAAACACATTCAAACAAAGATTTTTGAGTCAAATGAAAGTCAAATGTATTTAACAAAGCTAATTGAATCAAATGTAAGTCAAATGCATTCTACAAAACAAGTTGAATCAAATGAAAGTCAAACACATTCAAACACAGTCAAACAAAGCTTTTTATATCAAATGAAAGTTAAATGCATTCAACAAAGCTAATTAAATCAAATCAAAATCAAACACATTTAAACCAAGCATTTTGAATCAAATGAAAGTCAAACACATTCAACCAAAGCATTTTGAATCAAAAGAAAGTCAAATGGATTCAAAGAAGCTAATTGAAGCAAATCAATGTCGAACACATTCTAACAAAGCTTTTTGAATCAAATGAAAGTCAAATGCATTCAATAAAGCTAATTGAATCAAATGAAAGTCAAACACATTCAAACAAAGCTTTTTGAGTCAAATGAAAGTGCAATGCATTCAACAAAGCTAATTGAATCAAATGAAAGTCAAACACATTCAAACTAAGCTTTTTGAATCAAATTAAAGTCAAACACATTCAAACAAACCTTTTTGAATCAAATGAAAGTCAAATGCATTCAGGAAAGGAAATTGAATCAAATGAAAGTCAAACACATTCAAACAAAGCTTTCTGAATCAAATCAAAGTCAAATGCATTCAAAAAAGATAATTGAATCAAATAAAAGTCAAACACATTCAAAAAAAGCTTTTAGAGTCAAATGAAAGTCAAACGCATTTAACAAAGCTAATTGAATCAAGTGAAAGTGAAACGCATTTAAAGTAAGCTTTTTGAATCAAATATAAGTCAAACTCATTCAAACAAAGCTTTTTCAATCAAATGAAAGTCAAATGCATTCAACAAAGCTAATTGAATAAAATGAAAGTCAAACACATTCAAACAAAGCTTTTTGAATCAAATGAAAGTCAAATGCATTCAAAGAAGCTAATTGAAGCAAATAAAAGTCGAACACATTCAAACAAAGCATTTTAAATCAATTGAAAGTCAAACACATTCAAACAAAGCATTTTGAATCAAATGAAAGTCAAATGCATTTAAAGAAGATAATTGAACCAAATGAAAGTCGAACACATTCAAACATAACTTTTTGAGTCAAATGAAAGTCAAATGCATTCAACAAAGCTAATTGAATCAAATGAAAGTCAAACCCATTCAAACAAAGCTTTTTCAATCAAATGAAAGTCAAATGAATTCAACAAAGCTAATTGAATAAAATGAAAGTCAAACACATTCAAACAAAGATTTTGGAATCAAATGAAAGTCAAATGTATTCAATAAAGCTAATTGAATGAAATGAAAGTCAAACACATTCAAACAAAGCTTTTAGAGTGAAATGAAAGTCAAATGCATTGAACAAAGCTAATTGAATCAAGTGAAAGTCAAACACATTCAAACAAAGCTTTTTGAATCAAATGAAAGTCAAATGCATTCAAAGAAGCTAATTGAATAAAATGAAAGTCAAACACATTCAAACAAAGCTTTTTGAATCGAATGAAAGTCAAATGCATTCAAAGAAGCTAATTAAAGCAAATAAAAGTCGAACACATTCAAACCAAGCATTTTGAATCAATTGAAAGTCAAACACATTCAAATAAAGCATTTTGAATCAAATGAAAGTCAAATGCATTTAAAGAAGATAATTGAACCAAATGAAAGTTGAACACATTCAAACATAACTTTTTGAGTCAAATGAAAGTCAAATGCACTCAACAAAGCTAATTGAATCAAATGAAAGTCAAACCCATTCAAACAAAGCTTTTTCAATCAAATGAAAGTCAAATGCATTCAACAAAGCTAATTTAATAAAATGAAAGTCAAACACATTCATACAAAGGTTGATTAATCAAATGAAAGTCAAACGCATTCAACAAAGATAATTGAATCAAATGAAAGTCAAACGCAGTCAAACAAAGCTTTTTATATCAAATAAATGTCAAATGCATTCAACGAAGCTAATTAAATCAAATAAAGTCAAACACATTTAAACCAAGCATTTTAAATCAAATGAGAGTCAAACACATTCAAACAAAGCATTTTGAATCAAATGAAAGTCAAACACATTCAAACTTAGCTTTTTGAATCAAATGAAAGTCAAACACATTCAAACAAAGCATTTTGAATCAAATGAAAGTCAAATGCATTCAACAAAGCGAATTGATTTAAACGAAAGTCAAACACATTCAATGAAAGGTTTTTGAGTCAAATGAAAGTCAAATGTATTCAACAAAGCTAATTGAATCAAATTAAAGTCAAACACATTCAAACAAAGCTTTTTGAATCAAATGAAAGTCAAATGTATTCAACAAAGCTAATTGAATCAAATGAAAGTCAAACACATTCAAACAAAGATTTTTGAGTCAAATGAAAGTCAAATGTATTTAACAAAGCTAATTGAATCAAATGTAAGTCAAATGCATTCTACAAAACAAGTTGAATCAAATGAAAGTCAAACACATTCAAACAATGGTTTTTTAATCAAATGAAAGTCGAACGCATTCAACAAAGATAATTGAATCAAAAGAAAGTCAAACACAGTCAAACAAAGCTTTTTATATCAAATGAAAGTCAAATGCATTCAACAAAGCTAATTAAATCAAATCAAAATCAAAATTATTTAAACCAAGCATTTTGAATCAAATGAAAGTCAAACACATTCAACCAAAGCATTTTGAATCAAAAGAAAGTCAAATGGATTCAAAGAAGCTAATTGAAGCAAATCAATGTCGAACACATTCTAACAAAGCTTTTTGAATCAAATGAAAGTCAAATGCATTCAATAAAGCTAATTGAATCAAATGAAAGTCAAACACATTCAAACAAAGCTTTTTGAGTCAAATGAAAGTGCAATGCATTCAACAAAGCTAATTGAATCAAATGAAAGTCAAACACATTCAAACTAAGCTTTTTGAATCAAATTAAAGTCAAACACATTCAAACAAACCTTTTTGAATCAAATGAAAGTCAAATGCATTCAGGAAAGGAAATTGAATCAAATGAAAGTCAAACACATTCAAACAAAGCTTTCTGAATCAAATCAAAGTCAAATGCATTCAAAAAAGATAATTGAATCAAATAAAAGTCAAACACATTCAAAAAAAGCTTTTAGAGTCAAATGAAAGTCAAACGCATTTAACAAAGCTAATTGAATCAAGTGAAAGTGAAACGCATTTAAAGTAAGCTTTTTGAATCAAATATAAGTCAAACTCATTCAAACAAAACTTTTTCAATCAAATGAAAGTCAAATGCATTCAACAAAGCTAATTGAATAAAATGAAAGTCAAACACATTCAAACAAAGCTTTTTGAATCAAATGAAAGTCAAATGCATTCAAAGAAGCTAATTGAAGCAAATAAAAGTCGAACACATTCAAACAAAGCATTTTAAATCAATTGAAAGTCAAACACATTCAAACAAAGCATTTTGAATCAAATGAAAGTCAAATGCATTTAAAGAAGATAATTGAACCAAATGAAAGTCGAACACATTCAAACATAACTTTTTGAGTCAAATGAAAGTCAAATGCATTCAACAAAGCTAATTGAATAAAATGAAAGTCAAACACATTCAAACAAAGATTTTGGAATCAAATGAAAGTCAAATGTATTCAATAAAGCTAATTGAATGAAATGAAAGTCAAACACATTCAAACAAAGCTTTTAGAGTGAAATGAAAGTCAAATGCATTGAACAAAGCTAATTGAATCAAGTGAAAGTCAAACACATTCAAACAAAGCTTTTTGAATCAAATGAAAGTCAAATGCATTCAAAGAAGCTAATTGAATAAAATGAAAGTCAAACACATTCAAACAAAGCTTTTTGAATCGAATGAAAGTCAAATGCATTCAAAGAAGCTAATTAAAGCAAATAAAAGTCGAACACATTCAAACCAAGCATTTTGAATCAATTGAAAGTCAAACACATTCAAATAAAGCATTTTGAATCAAATGAAAGTCAAATGCATTTAAAGAAGATAATTGAACCAAATGAAAGTTGAACACATTCAAACATAACTTTTTGAGTCAAATGAAATTCAAATGCATTCAACAAAGCTAATTGAATCAAATGAAAGTCAAACCCATTCAAACAAAGCTTTTTCAATCATATGAAAGTCAAATGCATTCAACAAAGCTAATTGAATAAAATGAAAGTCAAACACATTCATACAAAGGTTGATTAATCAAATGAAAGTCAAACGCATTCAACAAAGATAATTGAATCAAATGAAAGTCAAACGCAGTCAAACAAAGCTTTTTATATCAAATAAATGTCAAATGCATTCAACGAAGCTAATTAAATCAAATAAAGTCAAACATATTTAAACCAAGCATTTTAAATCAAATGAGAGTCAAACACATTCAAACAAAGCATTTTGAATCAAATGAAAGTCAAACACATTCAAACTTAGCTTTTTGAATCAAATGAAAGTCAAACACATTCAAACAAAGCATTTTGAATCAAATGAAAGTCAAATGCATTCAACAAAGCGAATTGATTTAAAAGAAAGTCAAACACATTCAATGAAAGGTTTTTGAGTCAAATGAAAGTCAAATGCATTCAACAAAGCTAATTGAATCAAATTAAAGTCAAACACATTCAAACAAAGCTTTTTGAATCAAATGAAAGTCAAATGTATTCAACAAAGCTAATTGAATCAAATGAAAGTCAAACACATTCAAACAAAGATTTTTGAGTCAAATGAAAGTCAAATGTATTTAACAAAGCTAATTGAATCAAATGTAAGTCAAATGCATTCTACAAAACAAGTTGAATCAAATGAAAGTCAAACACATTCAAACACAGTCAAACAAAGCTTTTTATATCAAATGAAAGTCAAATGCATTCAACAAAGCTAATTAAATCAAATCAAAATCAAACACATTTAAACCAAGCATTTTGAATCAAATGAAAGTCAAACACATTCAACCAAAGCATTTTGAATCAAAAGAAAGTCAAATGGATTCAAAGAAGCTAATTGAAGCAAATCAATGTCGAACACATTCTAACAAAGCTTTTTGAATCAAATGAAAGTCAAATGCATTCAATAAAGCTAATTGAATCAAATGAAAGTCAAACACATTCAAACAAAGCTTTTTGAGTCAAATGAAAGTGCAATGCATTCAACAAAGCTAATTGAATCAAATGAAAGTCAAACACATTCAAACTAAGCTTTTTGAATCAAATTAAAGTCAAACACATTCAAACAAACCTTTTTGAATCAAATGAAAGTCAAATGCATTCAGGAAAGGAAATTGAATCAAATGAAAGTCAAACACATTCAAACAAAGCTTTCTGAATCAAATCAAAGTCAAATGCATTCAAAAAAGATAATTGAATCAAATAAAAGTCAAACACATTCAAAAAAAGCTTTTAGAGTCAAATGAAAGTCAAACGCATTTAACAAAGCTAATTGAATCAAGTGAAAGTGAAACGCATTTAAAGTAAGCTTTTTGAATCAAATATAAGTCAAACTCATTCAAACAAAGCTTTTTCAATTAAATGAAAGTCAAATGCATTCAACAAAGCTAATTGAATAAAATGAAAGTCAAACACATTCAAACAAAGCTTTTTGAATCAAATGAAAGTCAAATGCATTCAAAGAAGCTAATTGAAGCAAATAAAAGTCGAACACATTCAAACAAAGCATTTTAAATCAATTGAAAGTCAAACACATTCAAACAAAGCATTTTGAATCAAATGAAAGTCAAATGCATTTAAAGAAGATAATTGAACCAAAAGAAAGTCGAACACATTCAAACATAACTTTTTGAGTCAAATGAAAGTCAAATGCATTCAACAAAGCTAATTGAATCAAATGAAAGTCAAACCCATTCAAACAAAGCTTTTTCAATCAAATGAAAGTCAAATGCATTCAACAAAGCTAATTGAATAAAATGAAAGTCAAACACATTCATACAAAGGTTGATTAATCAAATGAAAGTCAAACGCATTCAACAAAGGTAATTGAATCAAATGAAAGTCAAACGCAGTCAAACAAAGCTTTTTATATCAAATAAATGTCAAATGCATTCAACGAAGCTAATTAAATCAAATAAATTCAAACACATTTAAACCAAGCATTTTAAATCAAATGAGAGTCAAACACATTCAAACAAAGCATTTTGAATCAAATGAAAGTCAAACACATTCAAACTTAGCTTTTTGAATCAAATGAAATTCAAACACATTCAAACAAAGCATTTTGAATCAAATGAAAGTCAAATGCATTCAACAAAGCGAATTGATTTAAACGAAAGTCAAACACATTCAATGAAAGGTTTTTGAGTCAAATGAAAGTCAAATGCATTCAACAAAGCTAATTGAATCAAATTAAAGTCAAACACATTCAAACAAAGCTTTTTGAATCAAATGAAAGTCAAATGTATTCAACAAAGCTAATTGAATCAAATGAAAGTCAAACACATTCAAACAAAGATTTTTGAGTCAAATGAAAGTCAAATGTATTTAACAAAGCTAATTGAATCAAATGTAAGTCAAATGCATTCTACAAAACAAGTTGAATCAAATGAAAGTCAAACACATTCAAACAATGGTTTTTTAATCAAATGAAAGTCGAACGCATTCAACAAGGATAATTGAATCAAAAGAAAGTCAAACACAGTCAAACAAAGCTTTTTATATCAAATGAAAGTCAAATGCATTCAACAAAGCTAATTAAATCAAATCAAAATCAAACACATTTAAACCAAGCATTTTGAATCAAATGAAAGTCAAACACATCCAACCAAAGCATTTTGAATCAAAAGAAAGTCAAATGGATTCAAAGAAGCTAATTGAAGCAAATCAATGTCGAACACATTCTAACAAAGCTTTTTGAATCAAATGAAAGTCAAATGCATTCAATAAAGCTAATTGAATCAAATGAAAGTCAAACACATTCAAACAAAGCTTTTTGAGTCAAATGAAAGTGCAATGCATTCAACAAAGCTAATTGAATCAAATGAAAGTCAAACACATTCAAACTAAGCTTTTTGAATCAAATTAAAGTCAAACACATTCAAACAAACCTTTTTGAATCAAATGAAAGTCAAATGCATTCAGGAAAGGAAATTGAATCAAATGAAAGTCAAACACATTCAAACAAAGCTTTCTGAATCAAATCAAAGTCAAATGCATTCAAAAAAGATAATTGAATCAAATAAAAGTCAAACACATTCAAAAAAAGCTTTTAGAGTCAAATGAAAGTCAAACGCATTTAACAAAGCTAATTGAATCAAGTGAAAGTGAAACGCATTTAAAGTAAGCTTTTTGAATCAAATATAAGTCAAACTCATTCAAACAAAGCTTTTTCAATCAAATGAAAGTCAAATGCATTCAACAAAGCTAATTGAATAAAATGAAAGTCAAACACATTCAAACAAAGCTTTTTGAATCAAATGAAAGTCAAATGCATTCAAAGAAGCTAATTGAAGCAAATAAAAGTCGAACACATTCAAACAAAGCATTTTAAATCAATTGAAAGTCAAACACATTCAAACAAAGCATTTTGAATCAAATGAAAGTCAAATGCATTTAAAGAAGATAATTGAACCAAATGAAAGTCGAACACATTCAAACATAACTTTTTGAGTCAAATGAAAGTCAAATGCATTCAACAAAGCTAATTGAATCAAATGAAAGTCAAACCCATTCAAACAAAGCTTTTTCAATCAAATGAAAGTCAAATGCATTCAACAAAGCTAATTGAATAAAATGAAAGTCAAACACATTCAAACAAAGATTTTGGAATCAAATGAAAGTCAAATGTATTCAATAAAGCTAATTGAATGAAATGAAAGTCAAACACATTCAAACAAAGCTTTTAGAGTGAAATGAAAGTCAAATGCATTGAACAAAGCTAATTGAATCAAGTGAAAGTCAAATACATTCAAACAAAGCTTTTTGAATCAAATGAAAGTCAAATGCATTCAAAGAAGCTAATTGAATAAAATGAAAGTCAAACACATTCAAACAAAGCTTTTTGAATCGAATGAAAGTCAAATGCATTCAAAGAAGCTAATTGAAGCAAATAAAAGTCGAACACATTCAAACCAAGCATTTTGAATCAATTGAAAGTCAAACACATTCAAATAAAGCATTTTGAATCAAATGAAAGTCAAATGCATTTAAAGAAGATAATTGAACCAAATGAAAGTTGAACACATTCAAACATAACTTTTTGAGTCAAATGAAAGTCAAATGCATTCAACAAAGCTAATTGAATCAAATGAAAGTCAAACCCATTCAAACAAAGCTTTTTCAATCAAATGAAAGTCAAATGCATTCAACAAAGCTAATTGAATAAAATGAAAGTCAAACACATTCATACAAAGGTTGATTAATCAAATGAAAGTCAAACGCATTCAACAAAGGTAATTGAATCAAATGAAAGTCAAACGCAGTCAAACAAAGCTTTTTATATCAAATAAATGTCAAATGCATTCAACGAAGCTAATTAAATCAAATAAAGTCAAACACATTTAAACCAAGCATTTTAAATCAAATGAGAGTCAAACACATTCAAACAAAGCATTTTGAATCAAATGAAAGTCAAACACATTCAAACTTAGCTTTTTGAATCAAATGAAAGTCAAACACATTCAAACAAAGCATTTTGAATCAAATGAAAGTCAAATGCATTCAACAAAGCGAATTGATTTAAAAGAAAGTCAAACACATTCAATGAAAGGTTTTTGAGTCAAATGAAAGTCAAATGCATTCAACAAAGCTAATTGAATCAAATTAAAGTCAAACACATTCAAACAAAGCTTTTTGAATCAAATGAAAGTCAAATGTATTCAACAAAGCTAATTGAATCAAATGAAAGTCAAACACATTCAAACAAAGATTTTTGAGTCAAATGAAAGTCAAATGTATTTAACAAAGCTAATTGAATCAAATGTAAGTCAAATGCATTCTACAAAACAAGTTGAATCAAATGAAAGTCAAACACATTCAAACAATGGTTTTTTAATCAAATGAAAGTCGAACGCATTCAACAAAGATAATTGAATCAAAAGAAAGTCAAACACAGTCAAACAAAGCTTTTTATATCAAATGAAAGTCAAATGCATTCAACAAAGCTAATTAAATCAAATCAAAATCAAACACATTTAAACCAAGCATTTTGAATCAAATGAAAGTCAAACACATTCAACCAAAGCATTTTGAATCAAAAGAAAGTCAAATGGATTCAAAGAAGCTAATTGAAGCAAATCAATGTCGAACACATTCTAACAAAGCTTTTTGAATCAAATGAAAGTCAAATGCATTCAATAAAGCTAATTGAATCAAATGAAAGTCAAACACATTCAAACAAAGCTTTTTGAGTCAAATGAAAGTGCAATGCATTCAACAAAGCTAATTGAATCAAATGAAAGTCAAACACATTCAAACTAAGCTTTTTGAATCAAATTAAAGTCAAACACATTCAAACAAACCTTTTTGAATCAAATGAAAGTCAAATGCATTCAGGAAAGGAAATTGAATCAAATGAAAGTCAAACACATTCAAACAAAGCTTTCTGAATCAAATCAAAGTCAAATGCATTCAAAAAAGATAATTGAATCAAATAAAAGTCAAACACATTCAAAAAAAGCTTTTAGAGTCAAATGAAAGTCAAACGCATTTAACAAAGCTAATTGAATCAAGTGAAAGTGAAACGCATTTAAAGTAAGCTTTTTGAATCAAATATAAGTCAAACTCATTCAAACAAAGCTTTTTCAATCAAATGAAAGTCAAATGCATTCAACAAAGCTAATTGAATAAAATGAAAGTCAAACACATTCAAACAAAGCTTTTTGAATCAAATGAAAGTCAAATGCATTCAAAGAAGCTAATTGAAGCAAATAAAAGTCGAACACATTCAAACAAAGCATTTTAAATCAATTGAAAGTCAAACACATTCAAACAAAGCATTTTGAATCAAATGAAAGTCAAATGCATTTAAAGAAGATAATTGAACCAAATGAAAGTCGAACACATTCAAACATAACTTTTTGAGTCAAATGAAAGTCAAATGCATTCAACAAAGCTAATTGAATCAAATGAAAGTCAAACCCATTCAAACAAAGCTTTTTCAATCAAATGAAAGTCAAATGCATTCAACAAAGCTAATTGAATAAAATGAAAGTCAAACACATTCAAGCAAAGATTTTGGAATCAAATGAAAGTCAAATGTATTCAATAAAGCTAATTGAATGAAATGAAAGTCAAACACATTCAAACAAAGCTTTTAGAGTGAAATGAAAGTCAAATGCATTGAACAAAGCTAATTGAATCAAGTGAAAGTCAAACACATTCAAACAAAGCTTTTTGAATCAAATGAAAGTCAAATGCATTCAAAGAAGCTAATTGAATAAAATGAAAGTCAAACACATTCAAACAAAGCTTTTTGAATCGAATGAAAGTCAAATGCATTCAAAGAAGCTAATTGAAGCAAATAAAAGTCGAACACATTCAAACCAAGCATTTTGAATCAATTGAAAGTCAAACACATTCAAATAAAGCATTTTGAATCAAATGAAAGTCAAATGCATTTAAAGAAGATAATTGAACCAAATGAAAGTTGAACACATTCAAACATAACTTTTTGAGTCAAATGAAAGTCAAATGCATTCAACAAAGCTAATTGAATCAAATGAAAGTCAAACCCATTCAAACAAAGCTTTTTCAATCAAATGAAAGTCAAATGCATTCAACAAAGCTAATTGAATAAAATGAAAGTCAAACACATTCATACAAAGGTTGATTAATCAAATGAAAGTCAAACGCATTCAACAAAGATAATTGAATCAAATGAAAGTCAAACGCAGTCAAACAAAGCTTTTTATATCAAATAAATGTCAAATGCATTCAACGAAGCTAATTAAATCAAATAAAGTCAAACACATTTAAACCAAGCATTTTAAATCAAATGAGAGTCAAACACATTCAAACAAAGCATTTTGAATCAAATGAAAGTCAAACACATTCAAACTTAGCTTTTTGAATCAAATGAAAGTCAAACACATTCAAACAAAGCATTTTGAATCAAATGAAAGTCAAATGCATTCAACAAAGCGAATTGATTTAAACGAAAGTCAAACACATTCAATGAAAGGTTTTTGAGTCAAATGAAAGTTAAATGCATTCAACAAAGCTAATTGAATCAAATTAAAGTCAAACACATTCAAACAAAGCTTTTTGAATCAAATGAAAGTCAAATGTATTCAACAAAGCTAATTGAATCAAATGAAAGTCAAACACATTCAAACAAAGATTTTTGAGTCAAATGAAAGTCAAATGTATTTAACAAAGCTAATTGAATCAAATGTAAGTCAAATGCATTCTACAAAACAAGTTGAATCAAATGAAAGTCAAACACATTCAAACAATGGTTTTTTAATCAAATGAAAGTCGAACGCATTCAACAAAGATAATTGAATCAAAAGAAAGTCAAACACAGTCAAACAAAGCTTTTTATATCAAATGAAAGTCAAATGCATTCAACAAAGCTAATTAAATCAAATCAAAATCAAACACATTTAAACCAAGCATTTTGAATCAAATGAAAGTCAAACACATTCAACCAAAGCATTTTGAATCAAAAGAAAGTCAAATGGATTCAAAGAAGCTAATTGAAGCAAATCAATGTCGAACACATTCTAACAAAGCTTTTTGAATCAAATGAAAGTCAAATGCATTCAATAAAGCTAATTGAATCAAATGAAAGTCAAACACATTCAAACAAAGCTTTTTGAGTCAAATGAAAGTGCAATGCATTCAACAAAGCTAGTTGAATCAAATGAAAGTCAAACACATTCAAACTAAGCTTTTTGAATCAAATTAAAGTCAAACACATTCAAACAAACCTTTTTGAATCAAATGAAAGTCAAATGCATTCAGGAAAGGAAATTGAATCAAATGAAAGTCAAACACATTCAAACAAAGCTTTCTGAATCAAATCAAAGTCAAATGCATTCAAAAAAGATAATTGAATCAAATAAAAGTCAAACACATTCAAAAAAAGCTTTTAGAGTCAAATGAAAGTCAAACGCATTTAACAAAGCTAATTGAATCAAGTGAAAGTGAAACGCATTTAAAGTAAGCTTTTTGAATCAAATATAAGTCAAACTCATTCAAACAAAGCTTTTTCAATCAAATGAAAGTCAAATGTATTCAACAAAGCTAATTGAATAAAATGAAAGTCAAACACATTCAAACAAAGCTTTTTGAATCAAATGAAAGTCAAATGCATTCAAAGAAGCTAATTGAAGCAAATAAAAGTCGAACACATTCAAACAAAGCATTTTAAATCAATAGAAAGTCAAACACATTCAAACAAAGCATTTTGAATCAAATGAAAGTCAAATGCATTTAAAGAAGATAATTGAACCAAATGAAAGTCGAACACATTCAAACATAACTTTTTGAGTCAAATGAAAGTCAAATGCATTCAACAAAGCTAATTGAATCAAATGAAAGTCAAACCCATTCAAACAAAGCTTTTTCAATCAAATGAAAGTCAAATGCATTCAACAAAGCTAATTGAATAAAATGAAAGTCAAACACATTCAAGCAAAGATTTTGGAATCAAACGAAAGTCAAATGTATTCAATAAAGCTAATTGAATGAAATGAAAGTCAAACACATTCAAACAAAGCTTTTAGAGTGAAATGAAAGTCAAATGCATTGAACAAAGCTAATTGAATCAAGTGAAAGTCAAACACATTCAAACAAAGCTTTTTGAATCAAATGAAAGTCAAATGCATTCAAAGAAGCTAATTGAATAAAATGAAAGTCAAACACATTCAAACAAAGCTTTTTGAATCGAATGAAAGTCAAATGCATTCAAAGAAGCTAATTGAAGCAAATAAAAGTCGAACACATTCAAACCAAGCATTTTGAATCAATTGAAAGTCAAACACATTCAAATAAAGCATTTTGAATCAAATGAAAGTCAAATGCATTTAAAGAAGATAATTGAACCAAATGAAAGTTGAACACATTCAAACATAACTTTTTGAGTCAAATGAAAGTCAAATGCATTCAACAAAGCTAATTGAATCAAATGAAAGTCAAACCACTTCAAACAAAGCTTTTTCAATCAAATGAAAGTCAAATGCATTCAACAAAGCTAATTGAATAAAATGAAAGTCAAACACATTCATACAAAGGTTGATTAATCAAATGAAAGTCAAACGCATTCAACAAAGATAATTGAATCAAATGAAAGTCAAACGCAGTCAAACAAAGCTTTTTATATCAAATAAATGTCAAATGCATTCAACGAAGCTAATTAAATCAAATAAAGTCAAACACATTTAAACCAAGCATTTTAAATCAAATGAGAGTCAAACACATTCAAACAAAGCATTTTGAATCAAATGAAAGTCAAACACATTCAAACTTAGCTTTTTGAATCAAATGAAAGTCAAACACATTCAAACAAAGCATTTTGAATCAAATGAAAGTCAAATGCATTCAACAAAGCGAATTGATTTAAACGAAAGTCAAACACATTCAATGAAAGGTTTTTGAGTCAAATGAAAGTTAAATGCATTCAACAAAGCTAATTGAATCAAATTAAAGTCAAACACATTCAAACAAAGCTTTTTGAATCAAATGAAAGTCAAATGTATTCAACAAAGCTAATTGAATCAAATGAAAGTCAAACACATTCAAACAAAGATTTTTGAGTCAAATGAAAGTCAAATGTATTTAACAAAGCTAATTGAATCAAATGTAAGTCAAATGCATTCTACAAAACAAGTTGAATCAAATGAAAGTCAAACACATTCAAACAATGGTTTTTTAATCAAATGAAAGTCGAACGCATTCAACAAAGATAATTGAATCAAAAGAAAGTCAAACACAGTCAAACAAAGCTTTTTATATCAAATGAAAGTCAAATGCATTCAACAAAGCTAATTAAATCAAATCAAAATCAAACACATTTAAACCAAGCATTTTGAATCAAATGAAAGTCAAACACATTCAACCAAAGCATTTTGAATCAAAAGAAAGTCAAATGGATTCAAAGAAGCTAATTGAAGCAAATCAATGTCGAACACATTCTAACAAAGCTTTTTGAATCAAATGAAAGTCAAATGCATTCAATAAAGCTAATTGAATCAAATGAAAGTCAAACACATTCAAACAAAGCTTTTTGAGTCAAATGAAAGTGCAATGCATTCAACAAAGCTAGTTGAATCAAATGAAAGTCAAACACATTCAAACTAAGCTTTTTGAATCAAATTAAAGTCAAACACATTCAAACAAACCTTTTTGAATCAAATGAAAGTCAAATGCATTCAGGAAAGGAAATTGAATCAAATGAAAGTCAAACACATTCAAACAAAGCTTTCTGAATCAAATCAAAGTCAAATGCATTCAAAAAAGATAATTGAATCAAATAAAAGTCAAACACATTCAAAAAAAGCTTTTAGAGTCAAATGAAAGTCAAACGCATTTAACAAAGCTAATTGAATCAAGTGAAAGTGAAACGCATTTAAAGTAAGCTTTTTGAATCAAATATAAGTCAAACTCATTCAAACAAAGCTTTTTCAATCAAATGAAAGTCAAATGTATTCAACAAAGCTAATTGAATAAAATGAAAGTCAAACACATTCAAACAAAGCTTTTTGAATCAAATGAAAGTCAAATGCATTCAAAGAAGCTAATTGAAGCAAATAAAAGTCGAACACATTCAAACAAAGCATTTTAAATCAATAGAAAGTCAAACACATTCAAACAAAGCATTTTGAATCAAATGAAAGTCAAATGCATTTAAAGAAGATAATTGAACCAAATGAAAGTCGAACACATTCAAACATAACTTTTTGAGTCAAATGAAAGTCAAATGCATTCAACAAAGCTAATTGAATCAAATGAAAGTCAAACCCATTCAAACAAAGCTTTTTCAATCAAATGAAAGTCAAATGCATTCAACAAAGCTAATTGAATAAAATGAAAGTCAAACACATTCAAGCAAAGATTTTGGAATCAAATGAAAGTCAAATGTATTCAATAAAGCTAATTGAATGAAATGAAAGTCAAACACATTCAAACAAAGCTTTTAGAGTGAAATGAAAGTCAAATGCATTGAACAAAGCTAATTGAATCAAGTGAAAGTCAAACACATTCAAACAAAGCTTTTTGAATCAAATGAAAGTCAAATGCATTCAAAGAAGCTAATTGAATAAAATGAAAGTCAAACACATTCAAACAAAGCTTTTTGAATCGAATGAAAGTCAAATGCATTCAAAGAAGCTAATTGAAGCAAATAAAAGTCGAACACATTCAAACCAAGCATTTTGAATCAATTGAAAGTCAAACACATTCAAATAAAGCATTTTGAATCAAATGAAAGTCAAATGCATTTAAAGAAGATAATTGAACCAAATGAAAGTTGAACACATTCAAACATAACTTTTTGAGTCAAATGAAAGTCAAATGCATTCAACAAAGCTAATTGAATCAAATGAAAGTCAAACCACTTCAAACAAAGCTTTTTCAATCAAATGAAAGTCAAATGCATTCAACAAAGCTAATTGAATAAAATGAAAGTCAAACACATTCATACAAAGGTTGATTAATCAAATGAAAGTCAAACGCATTCAACAAAGGTAATTGAATCAAATGAAAGTCAAACGCAGTCAAACAAAGCTTTTTATATCAAATAAATGTCAAATGCATTCAACGAAGCTAATTAAATCAAATAAATTCAAACACATTTAAACCAAGCATTTTAAATCAAATGAGAGTCAAACACATTCAAACAAAGCATTTTGAATCAAATGAAAGTCAAACACATTCAAACTTAGCTTTTTGAATCAAATGAAATTCAAACACATTCAAACAAAGCATTTTGAATCAAATGAAAGTCAAATGCATTCAACAAAGCGAATTGATTTAAACGAAAGTCAAACACATTCAATGAAAGGTTTTTGAGTCAAATGAAAGTCAAATGCATTCAACAAAGCTAATTGAATCAAATTAAAGTCAAACACATTCAAACAAAGCTTTTTGAATCAAATGAAAGTCAAATGTATTCAACAAAGCTAATTGAATCAAATGAAAGTCAAACACATTCAAACAAAGATTTTTGAGTCAAATGAAAGTCAAATGTATTTAACAAAGCTAATTGAATCAAATGTAAGTCAAATGCATTCTACAAAACAAGTTGAATCAAATGAAAGTCAAACACATTCAAACAATGGTTTTTTAATCAAATGAAAGTCGAACGCATTCAACAAGGATAATTGAATCAAAAGAAAGTCAAACACAGTCAAACAAAGCTTTTTATATCAAATGAAAGTCAAATGCATTCAACAAAGCTAATTAAATCAAATCAAAATCAAACACATTTAAACCAAGCATTTTGAATCAAATGAAAGTCAAACACATCCAACCAAAGCATTTTGAATCAAAAGAAAGTCAAATGGATTCAAAGAAGCTAATTGAAGCAAATCAATGTCGAACACATTCTAACAAAGCTTTTTGAATCAAATGAAAGTCAAATGCATTCAATAAAGCTAATTGAATCAAATGAAAGTCAAACACATTCAAACAAAGCTTTTTGAGTCAAATGAAAGTGCAATGCATTCAACAAAGCTAATTGAATCAAATGAAAGTCAAACACATTCAAACTAAGCTTTTTGAATCAAATTAAAGTCAAACACATTCAAACAAACCTTTTTGAATCAAATGAAAGTCAAATGCATTCAGGAAAGGAAATTGAATCAAATGAAAGTCAAACACATTCAAACAAAGCTTTCTGAATCAAATCAAAGTCAAATGCATTCAAAAAAGATAATTGAATCAAATAAAAGTCAAACACATTCAAAAAAAGCTTTTAGAGTCAAATGAAAGTCAAACGCATTTAACAAAGCTAATTGAATCAAGTGAAAGTGAAACGCATTTAAAGTAAGCTTTTTGAATCAAATATAAGTCAAACTCATTCAAACAAAGCTTTTTCAATCAAATGAAAGTCAAATGCATTCAACAAAGCTAATTGAATAAAATGAAAGTCAAACACATTCAAACAAAGCTTTTTGAATCAAATGAAAGTCAAATGCATTCAAAGAAGCTAATTGAAGCAAATAAAAGTCGAACACATTCAAACAAAGCATTTTAAATCAATTGAAAGTCAAACACATTCAAACAAAGCATTTTGAATCAAATGAAAGTCAAATGCATTTAAAGAAGATAATTGAACCAAATGAAAGTCGAACACATTCAAACATAACTTTTTGAGTCAAATGAAAGTCAAATGCATTCAACAAAGCTAATTGAATCAAATGAAAGTCAAACCCATTCAAACAAAGCTTTTTCAATCAAATGAAAGTCAAATGCATTCAACAAAGCTAATTGAATAAAATGAAAGTCAAACACATTCAAACAAAGATTTTGGAATCAAATGAAAGTCAAATGTATTCAAGAAAGCTAATTGAATGAAATGAAAGTCAAACACATTCAAACAAAGCTTTTAGAGTGAAATGAAAGTCAAATGCATTGAACAAAGCTAATTGAATCAAGTGAAAGTCAAACACATTCAAACAAAGCTTTTTGAATCAAATGAAAGTCAAATGCATTCAAAGAAGCTAATTGAATAAAATGAAAGTCAAACACATTCAAACAAAGCTTTTTGAATCGAATGAAAGTCAAATGCATTCAAAGAAGCTAATTGAAGCAAATAAAAGTCGAACACATTCAAACCAAGCATTTTGAATCAATTGAAAGTCAAACACATTCAAATAAAGCATTTTGAATCAAATGAAAGTCAAATGCATTTAAAGAAGATAATTGAACCAAATGAAAGTTGAACACATTCAAACATAACTTTTTGAGTCAAATGAAAGTCAAATGCATTCAACAAAGCTAATTGAATCAAATGAAAGTCAAACCCATTCAAACAAAGCTTTTTCAATCAAATGAAAGTCAAATGCATTCAACAAAGCTAATTGAATAAAATGAAAGTCAAACACATTCATACAAAGGTTGATTAATCAAATGAAAGTCAAACGCATTCAACAAAGATAATTGAATCAAATGAAAGTCAAACGCAGTCAAACAAAGCTTTTTATATCAAATAAATGTCAAATGCATTCAACGAAGCTAATTAAATCAAATAAAGTCAAACACATTTAAACCAAGCATTTTAAATCAAATGAGAGTCAAACACATTCAAACAAAGCATTTTGAATCAAATGAAAGTCAAACACATTCAAACTTAGCTTTTTGAATCAAATGAAAGTCAAACACATTCAAACAAAGCATTTTGAATCAAATGAAAGTCAAATGCATTCAACAAAGCGAATTGATTTAAACGAAAGTCAAACACATTCAATGAAAGGTTTTTGAGTCAAATGAAAGTTAAATGCATTCAACAAAGCTAATTGAATCAAATTAAAGTCAAACACATTCAAACAAAGCTTTTTGAATCAAATGAAAGTCAAATGTATTCAACAAAGCTAATTGAATCAAATGAAAGTCAAACACATTCAAACAAAGATTTTTGAGTCAAATGAAAGTCAAATGTATTTAACAAAGCTAATTGAATCAAATGTAAGTCAAATGCATTCTACAAAACAAGTTGAATCAAATGAAAGTCAAACACATTCAAACAATGGTTTTTTAATCAAATGAAAGTCGAACGCATTCAACAAAGATAATTGAATCAAAAGAAAGTCAAACACAGTCAAACAAAGCTTTTTATATCAAATGAAAGTCAAATGCATTCAACAAAGCTAATTAAATCAAATCAAAATCAAACACATTTAAACCAAGCATTTTGAATCAAATGAAAGTCAAACACATTCAACCAAAGCATTTTGAATCAAAAGAAAGTCAAATGGATTCAAAGAAGCTAATTGAAGCAAATCAATGTCGAACACATTCTAACAAAGCTTTTTGAATCAAATGAAAGTCAAATGCATTCAATAAAGCTAATTGAATCAAATGAAAGTCAAACACATTCAAACAAAGCTTTTTGAGTCAAATGAAAGTGCAATGCATTCAACAAAGCTAGTTGAATCAAATGAAAGTCAAACACATTCAAACTAAGCTTTTTGAATCAAATTAAAGTCAAACACATTCAAACAAACCTTTTTGAATCAAATGAAAGTCAAATGCATTCAGGAAAGGAAATTGAATCAAATGAAAGTCAAACACATTCAAACAAAGCTTTCTGAATCAAATCAAAGTCAAATGCATTCAAAAAAGATAATTGAATCAAATAAAAGTCAAACACATTCAAAAAAAGCTTTTAGAGTCAAATGAAAGTCAAACGCATTTAACAAAGCTAATTGAATCAAGTGAAAGTGAAACGCATTTAAAGTAAGCTTTTTGAATCAAATATAAGTCAAACTCATTCAAACAAAGCTTTTTCAATCAAATGAAAGTCAAATGCATTCAACAAAGCTAATTGAATAAAATGAAAGTCAAACACATTCAAACAAAGCTTTTTGAATCAAATGAAAGTCAAATGCATTCAAAGAAGCTAATTGAAGCAAATAAAAGTCGAACACATTCAAACAAAGCATTTTAAATCAATTGAAAGTCAAACACATTCAAACAAAGCATTTTGAATCAAATGAAAGTCAAATGCATTTAAAGAAGATAATTGAACCAAATGAAAGTCGAACACATTCAAACATAACTTTTTGAGTCAAATGAAAGTCAAATGCATTCAACAAAGCTAATTGAATCAAATGAAAGTCAAACCCATTCAAACAAAGCTTTTTCAATCAAATGAAAGTCAAATGCATTCAACAAAGCTAATTGAATAAAATGAAAGTCAAACACATTCAAGCAAAGATTTTGGAATCAAATGAAAGTCAAATGTATTCAAGAAAGCTAATTGAATGAAATGAAAGTCAAACACATTCAAACAAAGCTTTTAGAGTGAAATGAAAGTCAAATGCATTGAACAAAGCTAATTGAATCAAGTGAAAGTCAAACACATTCAAACAAAGCTTTTTGAATCAAATGAAAGTCAAATGCATTCAAAGAAGCTAATTGAATAAAATGAAAGTCAAACACATTCAAACAAAGCTTTTTGAATCGAATGAAAGTCAAATGCTTTCAAAGAAGCTAATTGAAGCAAATAAAAGTCGAACACATTCAAACCAAGCATTTTGAATCAATTGAAAGTCAAACACATTCAAATAAAGCATTTTGAATCAAATGAAAGTCAAATGCATTTAAAGAAGATAATTGAACCAAATGAAAGTTGAACACATTCAAACATAACTTTTTGAGTCAAATGAAAGTCAAATGCATTCAACAAAGCTAATTGAATCAAATGAAAGTCAAACCCATTCAAACAAAGCTTTTTCAATCAAATGAAAGTCAAATGCATTCAACAAAGCTAATTGAATAAAATGAAAGTCAAACACATTCATACAAAGGTTGATTAATCAAATGAAAGTCAAACGCATTCAACAAAGATAATTGAATCAAATGAAAGTCAAACGCAGTCAAACAAAGCTTTTTATATCAAATAAATGTCAAATGCATTCAACGAAGCTAATTAAATCAAATAAAGTCAAACACATTTAAACCAAGCATTTTAAATCAAATGAGAGTCAAACACATTCAAACAAAGCATTTTGAATCAAATGAAAGTCAAACACATTCAAACTTAGCTTTTTGAATCAAATGAAAGTCAAACACATTCAAACAAAGCATTTTGAATCAAATGAAAGTCAAATGCATTCAACAAAGCGAATTGATTTAAACGAAAGTCAAACACATTCAATGAAAGGTTTTTGAGTCAAATGAAAGTTAAATGCATTCAACAAAGCTAATTGAATCAAATTAAAGTCAAACACATTCAAACAAAGCTTTTTGAATCAAATGAAAGTCAAATGTATTCAACAAAGCTAATTGAATCAAATGAAAGTCAAACACATTCAAACAAAGATTTTTGAGTCAAATGAAAGTCAAATGTATTTAACAAAGCTAATTGAATCAAATGTAAGTCAAATGCATTCTACAAAACAAGTTGAATCAAATGAAAGTCAAACACATTCAAACAATGGTTTTTTAATCAAATGAAAGTCGAACGCATTCAACAAAGATAATTGAATCAAAAGAAAGTCAAACACAGTCAAACAAAGCTTTTTATATCAAATGAAAGTCAAATGCATTCAACAAAGCTAATTAAATCAAATCAAAATCAAACACATTTAAACCAAGCATTTTGAATCAAATGAAAGTCAAACACATTCAACCAAAGCATTTTGAATCAAAAGAAAGTCAAATGGATTCAAAGAAGCTAATTGAAGCAAATCAATGTCGAACACATTCTAACAAAGCTTTTTGAATCAAATGAAAGTCAAATGCATTCAATAAAGCTAATTGAATCAAATGAAAGTCAAACACATTCAAACAAAGCTTTTTGAGTCAAATGAAAGTGCAATGCATTCAACAAAGCTAGTGATGCAAGTCTAAGCATGGAGAACTTCGAAGATTTGCTTATCATGCATCAAGATAGCTTGTCCCTAAACATTGATTCAAGCCAAGCATTGCATGGACACTTTCTTGGATATCAAAGCAAAGCCACGGTTTGCTTAGTGGCTTTTCTTGGAGTCTAGTTCACTTTCTTGAACTTTCTTGAATTTTCTTTACTTAGATTTTGCTTACAAGTTTTTACCTTTCACTTGAAAGGGTTTTTCTTGGTTCAAGCATTAGGATCTTTAATCTTTATTTAATTCTTTAATTTTTATTTATTTATTTAGTTGCTTTAAAAATCAGTTAGTTAGCAAAATAAATCAGTTTGGTGTATGCTTGTGCGCCAAGGTGCTTGCTCTTCAAGCAAGTTAGAATTCTAGTTTAATTAGGATTGAATTAGGGACTTGTCCTAATCTTCCTAGGTAAACTAAGTCTTATAAATAGGGCTGTAAACACACAAATAAAGATACATAGATTAATATTCAGATTTATTTCTTAAGTTGCATACTTGAGTTTTGGTTGATTGCGATCAATTGCTGTTTTGCTTGTTTTAGTTAAAACATTCGTTTGGATTGATTAATTAGGTGGGTTCTTAATTGATTAATCTTAGTTTTTGTTTAATTCTTGGTGGATTTCCTGTATAGAATTAGACTTAAACATATCCCTTGTGTTTTGTTGATTTTCGGATCAATAATTCACATCATCTTTGGTATCAGAGCGAGGTTCGGGGAAAAATTAAACTGGGAACAATTGGCTGGGAATTTTTACGTGATTCTTTTTGCATTGAACTCTAAAAACGTCCTTCTATCACCATATAAAATTTCATAATTTTTAGTTGAGTAACGCGTTCTACACAGCCTCAAACGTTTGGTGTTTGTGCACTGATTTGCGGTTGGGAGTCCGGTTTTTGTGTTGCCTAATTTTCCTTCAAGATTCGATCTTTTAATCAAG
This sequence comes from Chenopodium album, assembly GCF_948465745.1. NCBI lineage: Eukaryota > Viridiplantae > Streptophyta > Magnoliopsida > Caryophyllales > Amaranthaceae > Chenopodium > Chenopodium album. The sequence continues at coordinate 30,910,717 of NC_137844.1, forward strand.
ATTTTTGCATGAACTGACTTGTTTTGTGTAGGAATCATGAGTGACGAGGAGGTTCCACAGGTTCCAAGGGGATTAACCTTAGAACAGGCTCAAAATCTTAGAAGAGATAGGCGAATTGACGAGTTGGCAGCAAGGATGGATGAGATGTTAAAAAGGCTTGATACTCTTGCTGGAGATTCTTCAAGGAAAGGGAATTCTAACCCTAATTCTGGTTCAAGTGAGGAAGAACAACCAAGGAGGAACCCAAGGAGGCCACGAAATAATTATTCTTCAAGTGATGAATCACCAAGGCCTAGGAGAAGAGACCGACCAAAGGAAGATGATAGGAACCTTAGATTAGATCTTCCCGAATTCAATGGGAGTATGAATGAACCTGAAAAATACTTTGAGTGGATTAGAAGGGCCGAGACACTCTTTGATTACAAGGAGTATGATGAAAGGAAAAGATGCAAATTGGCTGAATTAAAACTGACCGGTTATGCTAGTCTTTGGTATGATAATCTAAAGAAGAAGAGGCATAAGGAGGGGCGTGAAAAGATCTCAACTTGGGAGCAACTCAAGAAGCACATGAAAAAAAGGTTCGTACCTAGTGATTATGTTCAAGATATTTACCTTAAGATGCAAACTTTTAAACAAAATTCTATGACTGTTGAGAATTACATTGTTGAATTTGAAAAGTTATGCATGCTATGTGGTTTAGAAGAGATTGTTGAGCATAAGATTGCTAGATTTATTTCGGGGTTGATTGATAATATTGCTGAAAAAGTTGAATTGCAACAATATTGGTCCTTTGAGGATGTTTGCAAGGTAGCTTTGAAAGTTGAAAAACAGATAAAGGGGAAGAAAGGGACGTACACTAAGTCCTTTGTAAAAGATTTCACTAAACCTTTTGAGAAGAATAGCTTGGAGAAAAGTGGTTCTAGTTCGAACTACAAGGAGACTAAATCAAAATTTGAAGCTCCTAAAAAGTTTGTTGAAGATAGGAAGTGTTTCAAGTGTGGTAGTGTTGGTCACATTGCAACTAATTGTCCATCAAAAAGAGTAATGACTGCTCAAGAGTGGGAACAAGAACAAGCTAAGTGTGAGCAGGGTAGTGACTATGAAGAAAAGAACGAAGAGGAAAACTTTGAAGAAGAGGAGGGGCATATTGACGAAATTGATCCCGAGACTCATGGTCAAAGTTTGGTTCTAAGAAGGGCACTACACTCTAAAACCGTACCTATGGAAAACAATCAAAGGGAGAAAATCTTTCTTACAAGGTGCAAGGTAGAAGATAGGTTGTGTGACATGATCATAGACACGGGGAGTTGCACTAATGTGGTATCTACTACTTTGGTAGACAAATTGAAGTGGCCAACTACTGAACATCCAAGCCCTTATAAGCTTCATTGGCTTAATAATTCGAGTGATGTTAAGGTAACTAAACAAGCCTTAATCTCCTTTTCAATTGGTAAATTTCATGATAAAGTTTTGTGTGATGTTTGTCCTATGGATGCTTGTCATATACTGTTAGGCCGTCCTTGGCAATATGATAGATTTGTGAAGTTTGATGGAAGGACTAATGTGTATGTTGTGAGAAAAGGAGAAAAAGAGAGACCGGTTGCTTTAAAACCTTTGATAAGCAACAAGCCTTCTAATGTTACCTCTAATTCGAAGAGTTCTTATTTGATTAGTGAGAGGGAATTAGAAAAAGAGATTTGCAGCAACAATGTGGTATATATACTTGTTTCTAATGAGATTCGAATTGATCAAAATAAGCAAGCAAAGAAGCCGTATGAATTGGAATATGTTTTAGAAGAATTCAAGGATGTCTTTCCTAAGGAATTACCTCCGGGACTACCTCCTATTCGTGGGATAGAGCATCAAATTGACTTGATTCCGGGAGCACCATTACCTAATAAGGCAGCCTATAGAAGTAATCCGGAAGAAACAAAGGAGATGCAAAGGCAAATTGAAGAGTGTTCTAAAGGAGCCGTTGGTTCTTATTTGCTGCAAGATGGTTTTCTTTTCAAAGGAAATCGACTTTGTCTTCCTAAGTGTTCTATTAGAGAGCTAGTTGTTAGAGAAGCTCATGGGGGAGGAATTGCTGGTCACTTTGGCATTACAAAGACCTTGAGTATGTTACAAGAACACTTCTATTGGCCTAAGATGCTCACGGATGTGCAACTAGTTATTTCTAGGTGTGCAACTTGTCATAAAGCGAAGGCTACTTTTCATCAAGGCTTGTATACTCCTTTACCTGTTCCAGATTCACCTTGGGAAGATATTTCTATGGATTTTATTGTGGGATTGCCGAGAACACAACGGGGGAAAGACTCTATTATGGTTGTTGTGGATAGGTTCTCTAAGATGGCTCATTTTGTTCCTTGTCACAAAGTGGATGATGCTATGAAAGTGGCGGAATTATACTTCAAAGAGATTGTTAGATTGCATGGAATTCCGAAAACTATTGTGAGTTATCGAGATACAAAGTTCATGAGTTTCTTTTGGAAGTCTTTATGGAAGCTTGTGGGAACTAAATTGCTCTTTAGTACATCTTACCATCCACAAACTGATGGACAAACCGAGGTTACTAATCGTACTCTTGGTGCGCTTTTGCGTGGGTTAGTGAGTAAGACACAAAAGGATTGGGACATCAAGTTAGCTCATGCGGAGTTTGCTTATAATAGATCACCTACATATGCTACCAAACATAGTCCTTTTGAGGTAGTCTATGGAATCAATCCGAAACTTCCAATTGATCTTGTTCCATTGCCTAAAGGTGAGTTAATTCACAAAGATGCCGAGTCTAAGTTGAAAAGTATGCTGAAATTACATGCTCAAGTTCGAACAAGAATAGAGAAAGTAAATGACATGTACAAAGCTAGAGCAAACAAGCATAGAAAGCAACAAGGTTACAATGTTGGAGACTTGGTATGGTTACATTTGAGAAAGGAAAGATTTCCAGGAAAACGCAAGAATAAGTTGATGCCTAGAAGTGAAGGTCCTTTCAAGATTATTGAGAAGATCAATGACAATGCTTATAAGTTAGAACTTCCGGGAGAATATGGAGTTAGTGCGACATTCAATGTTGGCGATTTGGCTAAGTATATTCCTGATGAAGAACTTCGAGATTTGAGGACAAATTCTTTCGAAGAAGAGGAGGATGATGCAAGTCTAAGCATGGAGAACTTCGAAGATTTGCTTATCATGCATCAAGATAGCTTGTCCCTAAACATTGATTCAAGCCAAGCATTGCATGGACACTTTCTTGGATATCAAAGCAAAGCCACGGTTTGCTTAGTGGCTTTTCTTGGAGTCTAGTTCACTTTCTTGAACTTTCTTGAATTTTCTTTACTTAGATTTTGCTTACAAGTTTTTACCTTTCACTTGAAAGGGTTTTTCTTGGTTCAAGCATTAGGATCTTTAATCTTTATTTAATTCTTTAATTTTTATTTATTTATTTAGTTGCTTTAAAAATCAGTTAGTTAGCAAAATAAATCAGTTTGGTGTATGCTTGTGCGCCAAGGTGCTTGCTCTTCAAGCAAGTTAGAATTCTAGTTTAATTAGGATTGAATTAGGGACTTGTCCTAATCTTCCTAGGTAAACTAAGTCTTATAAATAGGGCTGTAAACACACAAATAAAGATACATAGATTAATATTCAGATTTATTTCTTAAGTTGCATACTTGAGTTTTGGTTGATTGCGATCAATTGCTGTTTTGCTTGTTTTAGTTAAAACATTCGTTTGGATTGATTAATTAGGTGGGTTCTTAATTGATTAATCTTAGTTTTTGTTTAATTCTTGGTGGATTTCCTGTATAGAATTAGACTTAAACATATCCCTTGTGTTTTGTTGATTTTCGGATCAATAATTCACATCAGCTAGTTGAATCAAATGAAAGTCAAACACATTCAAACTAAGCTTTTTGAATCAAATTAAAGTCAAACACATTCAAACAAACCTTTTTGAATCAAATGAAAGTCAAATGCATTCAGGAAAGGAAATTGAATCAAATGAAAGTCAAACACATTCAAACAAAGCTTTCTGAATCAAATCAAAGTCAAATGCATTCAAAAAAGATAATTGAATCAAATAAAAGTCAAACACATTCAAAAAAAGCTTTTAGAGTCAAATGAAAGTCAAACGCATTTAACAAAGCTAATTGAATCAAGTGAAAGTGAAACGCATTTAAAGTAAGCTTTTTGAATCAAATATAAGTCAAACTCATTCAAACAAAGCTTTTTCAATCAAATGAAAGTCAAATGCATTCAACAAAGCTAATTGAATAAAATGAAAGTCAAACACATTCAAACAAAGCTTTTTGAATCAAATGAAAGTCAAATGCATTCAAAGAAGCTAATTGAAGCAAATAAAAGTCGAACACATTCAAACAAAGCATTTTAAATCAATTGAAAGTCAAACACATTCAAACAAAGCATTTTGAATCAAATGAAAGTCAAATGCATTTAAAGAAGATAATTGAACCAAATGAAAGTCGAACACATTCAAACATAACTTTTTGAGTCAAATGAAAGTCAAATGCATTCAACAAAGCTAATTGAATAAAATGAAAGTCAAACCCATTCAAACAAAGCTTTTTCAATCAAATGAAAGTCAAATGCATTCAACAAAGCTAATTGAATAAAATGAAAGTCAAACACATTCAAGCAAAGATTTTGGAATCAAATGAAAGTCAAATGTATTCAATAAAGCTAATTGAATGAAATGAAAGTCAAACACATTCAAACAAAGCTTTTAGAGTGAAATGAAAGTCAAATGCATTGAACAAAGCTAATTGAATCAAGTGAAAGTCAAACACATTCAAACAAAGCTTTTTGAATCAAATGAAAGTCAAATGCATTCAAAGAAGCTAATTGAATAAAATGAAAGTCAAACACATTCAAACAAAGCTTTTTGAATCGAATGAAAGTCAAATGCATTCAAAGAAGCTAATTGAAGCAAATAAAAGTCGAACACATTCAAACCAAGCATTTTGAATCAATTGAAAGTCAAACACATTCAAATAAAGCATTTTGAATCAAATGAAAGTCAAATGCATTTAAAGAAGATAATTGAACCAAATGAAAGTTGAACACATTCAAACATAACTTTTTGAGTCAAATGAAAGTCAAATGCATTCAACAAAGCTAATTGAATCAAATGAAAGTCAAACCCATACAAACAAAGCTTTTTCAATCAAATGAAAGTCAAATGCATTCAACAAAGCTAATTGAATAAAATGAAAGTCAAACACATTCATACAAAGGTTGATTAATCAAATGAAAGTCAAACGCATTCAACAAAGATAATTGAATCAAATGAAAGTCAAACGCAGTCAAACAAAGCTTTTTATATCAAATAAATGTCAAATGCATTCAACGAAGCTAATTAAATCAAATAAAGTCAAACACATTTAAACCAAGCATTTTAAATCAAATGAGAGTCAAACACATTCAAACAAAGCATTTTGAATCAAATGAAAGTCAAACACATTCAAACTTAGCTTTTTGAATCAAATGAAAGTCAAACACATTCAAACAAAGCATTTTGAATCAAATGAAAGTCAAATGCATTCAACAAAGCGAATTGATTTAAAAGAAAGTCAAACACATTCAATGAAAGGTTTTTGAGTCAAATGAAAGTCAAATGCATTCAACAAAGCTAATTGAATCAAATTAAAGTCAAACACATTCAAACAAAGCTTTTTGAATCAAATGAAAGTCAAATGTATTCAACAAAGATAATTGAATCAAATGAAAGTCAAACACATTCAAACAAAGATTTTTGAGTCAAATGAAAGTCAAATGTATTTAACAAAGCTAATTGAATCAAATGTAAGTCAAATGCATTCTACAAAACAAGTTGAATCAAATGAAAGTCAAACACATTCAAACACAGTCAAACAAAGCTTTTTATATCAAATGAAAGTCAAATGCATTCAACAAAGCTAATTAAATCAAATCAAAATCAAACACATTTAAACCAAGCATTTTGAATCAAATGAAAGTCAAACACATTCAACCAAAGCATTTTGAATCAAAAGAAAGTCAAATGGATTCAAAGAAGCTAATTGAAGCAAATCAATGTCGAACACATTCTAACAAAGCTTTTTGAATCAAATGAAAGTCAAATGCATTCAATAAAGCTAATTGAATCAAATGAAAGTCAAACACATTCAAACAAAGCTTTTTGAGTCAAATGAAAGTGCAATGCATTCAACAAAGCTAATTGAATCAAATGAAAGTCAAACACATTCAAACTAAGCTTTTTGAATCAAATTAAAGTCAAACACATTCAAACAAACCTTTTTGAATCAAATGAAAGTCAAATGCATTCAGGAAAGGAAATTGAATCAAATGAAAGTCAAACACATTCAAACAAAGCTTTCTGAATCAAATCAAAGTCAAATGCATTCAAAAAAGATAATTGAATCAAATAAAAGTCAAACACATTCAAAAAAAGCTTTTAGAGTCAAATGAAAGTCAAACGCATTTAACAAAGCTAATTGAATCAAGTGAAAGTGAAACGCATTTAAAGTAAGCTTTTTGAATCAAATATAAGTCAAACTCATTCAAACAAAGCTTTTTCAATCAAATGAAAGTCAAATGCATTCAACAAAGCTAATTGAATAAAATGAAAGTCAAACACATTCAAACAAAGCTTTTTGAATCAAATGAAAGTCAAATGCATTCAAAGAAGCTAATTGAAGCAAATAAAAGTCGAACACATTCAAACAAAGCATTTTAAATCAATTGAAAGTCAAACACATTCAAACAAAGCATTTTGAATCAAATGAAAGTCAAATGCATTTAAAGAAGATAATTGAACCAAATGAAAGTCGAACACATTCAAACATAACTTTTTGAGTCAAATGAAAGTCAAATGCATTCAACAAAGCTAATTGAATCAAATGAAAGTCAAACCCATTCAAACAAAGCTTTTTCAATCAAATGAAAGTCAAATGCATTCAACAAAGCTAATTGAATAAAATGAAAGTCAAACACATTCAAGCAAAGATTTTGGAATCAAATGAAAGTCAAATGTATTCAATAAAGCTAATTGAATGAAATGAAAGTCAAACACATTCAAACAAAGCTTTTAGAGTGAAATGAAAGTCAAATGCATTGAACAAAGCTAATTGAATCAAGTGAAAGTCAAACACATTCAAACAAAGCTTTTTGAATTAAATGAAAGTCAAATGCATTCAATGAAGCTAATTGAATAAAATGAAAGTCAAACACATTCAAACAAAGCTTTTTGAATCGAATGAAAGTCAAATGCATTCAAAGAAGCTAATTGAAGCAAATAAAAGTCGAACACATTCAAACCAAGCATTTTGAATCAATTGAAAGTCAAACACATTCAAATAAAGCATTTTGAATCAAATGAAAGTCAAATGCATTTAAAGAAGATAATTGAACCAAATGAAAGTTGAACACATTCAAACATAACTTTTTGAGTCAAATGAAAGTCAAATGCATTCAACAAAGCTAATTGAATCAAATGAAAGTCAAACCCATACAAACAAAGCTTTTTCAATCAAATGAAAGTCAAATGCATTCAACAAAGCTAATTGAATAAAATGAAAGTCAAACACATTCATACAAAGGTTGATTAATCAAATGAAAGTCAAACGCATTCAACAAAGATAATTGAATCAAATGAAAGTCAAACGCAGTCAAACAAAGCTTTTTATATCAAATAAATGTCAAATGCATTCAACGAAGCTAATTAAATCAAATAAAGTCAAACACATTTAAACCAAGCATTTTAAATCAAATGAGAGTCAAACACATTCAAACAAAGCATTTTGAATCAAATGAAAGTCAAACACATTCAAACTTAGCTTTTTGAATCAAATGAAAGTCAAACACATTCAAACAAAGCATTTTGAATCAAATGAAAGTCAAATGCATTCAACAAAGCGAATTGATTTAAAAGAAAGTCAAACACATTCAATGAAAGGTTTTTGAGTCAAATGAAAGTCAAATGCATTCAACAAAGCTAATTGAATCAAATTAAAGTCAAAAAAATTCAAACAAAGCTTTTTGAATCAAATGAAAGTCAAATGTATTCAACAAAGATAATTGAATCAAATGAAAGTCAAACACATTCAAACAAAGATTTTTGAGTCAAATGAAAGTCAAATGTATTTAACAAAGCTAATTGAATCAAATGTAAGTCAAATGCATTCTACAAAACAAGTTGAATCAAATGAAAGTCAAACACATTCAAACACAGTCAAACAAAGCTTTTTATATCAAATGAAAGTCAAATGCATTCAACAAAGCTAATTAAATCAAATCAAAATCAAACACATTTAAACCAAGCATTTTGAATCAAATGAAAGTCAAACACATTCAACCAAAGCATTTTGAATCAAAAGAAAGTCAAATGGATTCAAAGAAGCTAATTGAAGCAAATCAATGTCGAACACATTCTAACAAAGCTTTTTGAATCAAATGAAAGTCAAATGCATTCAATAAAGCTAATTGAATCAAATGAAAGTCAAACACATTCAAACAAAGCTTTTTGAGTCAAATGAAAGTGCAATGCATTCAACAAAGCTAATTGAATCAAATGAAAGTCAAACACATTCAAACTAAGCTTTTTGAATCAAATTAAAGTCAAACACATTCAAACAAACCTTTTTGAATCAAATGAAAGTCAAATGCATTCAGGAAAGGAAATTGAATCAAATGAAAGTCAAACACATTCAAACAAAGCTTTCTGAATCAAATCAAAGTCAAATGCATTCAAAAAAGATAATTGAATCAAATAAAAGTCAAATACGTTCAAAAAAAGCTTTTAGAGTCAAATGAAAGTCAAACGCATTTAACAAAGCTAATTGAATCAAGTGAAAGTGAAACGCATTTAAAGTAAGCTTTTTGAATCAAATATAAGTCAAACTCATTCAAACAAAGCTTTTTCAATCCAATGAAAGTCAAATGCATTCAACAAAGCTAATTGAATAAAATGAAAGTCAAACACATTCAAACAAAGCTTTTTGAATCAAATGAAAGTCAAATGCATTCAAAGAAGCTAATTGAAGCAAATAAAAGTCGAACACATTCAAACAAAGCATTTTAAATCAATTGAAAGTCAAACACATTCAAACAAAGCATTTTGAATCAAATGAAAGTCAAATGCATTTAAAGAAGATAATTGAACCAAATGAAAGTCGAACACATTCAAACATAACTTTTTGAGTCAAATGAAAGTCAAATGCATTCAACAAAGCTAATTGAATCAAATGAAAGTCAAACCCATTCAAACAAAGCTTTTTCAATCAAATGAAAGTCAAATGCATTCAACAAAGCTAATTGAATAAAATGAAAGTCAAACACATTCAAACAAAGATTTTGGAATCAAATGAAAGTCAAATGTATTCAATAAAGCTAATTGAATGAAATGAAAGTCAAACACATTCAAACAAAGCTTTTAGAGTGAAATGAAAGTCAAATGCATTGAACAAAGCTAATTGAATCAAGTGAAAGTCAAACACATTCAAACAAAGCTTTTTGAATCAAATGAAAGTCAAATGCATTCAAAGAAGCTAATTGAATAAAATGAAAGTCAAACACATTCAAACAAAGCTTTTTGAATCGAATGAAAGTCAAATGCATTCAAAGAAGCTAATTGAAGCAAATAAAAGTCGAACACATTCAAACCAAGCATTTTGAATCAATTGAAAGTCAAACACATTCAAATAAAGCATTTTGAATCAAATGAAAGTCAAATGCATTTAAAGAAGATAATTGAACCAAATGAAAGTTGAACACATTCAAACATAACTTTTTGAGTCAAATGAAAGTCAAATGCATTCAACAAAGCTAATTGAATCAAATGAAAGTCAAACCCATTCAAACAAAGCTTTTTCAATCAAATGAAAGTCAAATGCATTCAACAAAGCTAATTGAATAAAATGAAAGTCAAACACATTCATACAAAGGTTGATTAATCAAATGAAAGTCAAACGCATTCAACAAAGATAATTGAATCAAATGAAAGTCAAACGCAGTCAAACAAAGCTTTTTATATCAAATAAATGTCAAATGCATTCAACGAAGCAAATAAATCAAATAAAGTCAAACACATTTAAACCAAGCATTTTAAATCAAATGAGAGTCAAACACATTCAAACAAAGCATTTTGAATCAAATGAAAGTCAAACACATTCAAACTTAGCTTTTTGAATCAAATGAAAGTCAAACACATTCAAACAAAGCATTTTGAATCAAATGAAAGTCAAATGCATTCAACAAAGCGAATTGATTTAAACGAAAGTCAAACACATTCAATGAAAGGTTTTTGAGTCAAATGAAAGTCAAATGCATTCAACAAAGCTAATTGAATCAAATTAAAGTCAAACACATTCAAACAAAGCTTTTTGAATCAAATGAAAGTCAAATGTATTCAACAAAGCTAATTGAATCAAATGAAAGTCAAACACATTCAAACAAAGATTTTTGAGTCAAATGAAAGTCAAATGTATTTAACAAAGCTAATTGAATCAAATGTAAGTCAAATGCATTCTACAAAACAAGTTGAATCAAATGAAAGTCAAACACATTCAAACAATGGTTTTTTAATCAAATGAAAGTCGAACGCATTCAACAAAGATAATTGAATCAAAAGAAAGTCAAACACAGTCAAACAAAGCTTTTTATATCAAATGAAAGTCAAATGCATTCAACAAAGCTAATTAAATCAAATCAAAATCAAACACATTTAAACCAAGCATTTTGAATCAAATGAAAGTCAAACACATTCAACCAAAGCATTTTGAATCAAAAGAAAGTCAAATGGATTCAAAGAAGCTAATTGAAGCAAATCAATGTCGAACACATTCTAACAAAGGTTTTTGAATCAAATGAAAGTCAAATGCATTCAATAAAGCTAATTGAATCAAATGAAAGTCAAACACATTCAAACAAAGCTTTTTGAGTCAAATGAAAGTGCAATGCATTCAACAAAGCTAATTGAATCAAATGAAAGTCAAACACATTCAAACTAAGCTTTTTGAATCAAATTAAAGTCAAACACATTCAAACAAACCTTTTTGAATCAAATGAAAGTCAAATGCATTCAGGAAAGGAAATTGAATCAAATGAAAGTCAAACACATTCAAACAAAGCTTTCTGAATCAAATCAAAGTCAAATGCATTCAAAAAAGATAATTGAATCAAATAAAAGTCAAATACATTCAAAAAAAGCTTTTAGAGTCAAATGAAAGTCAAACGCATTTAACAAAGCTAATTGAATCAAGTGAAAGTGAAACGCATTTAAAGTAAGCTTTTTGAATCAAATATAAGTCAAACTCATTCAAACAAAGCTTTTTCAATCAAATGAAAGTCAAATGCATTCAACAAAGCTAATTGAATAAAATGAAAGTCAAACACATTCAAACAAAGCTTTTTGAATCAAATGAAAGTCAAATGCATTCAAAGAAGCTAATTGAAGCAAATAAAAGTCGAACACATTCAAACAAAGCATTTTAAATCAATTGAAAGTCAAACACATTCAAACAAAGCATTTTGAATCAAATGAAAGTCAAATGCATTTAAAGAAGATAATTGAACCAAATGAAAGTCGAACACATTCAAACATAACTTTTTGAGTCAAATGAAAGTCAAATGCATTCAACAAAGCTAATTGAATCAAATGAAAGTCAAACCCATTCAAACAAAGCTTTTTCAATCAAATGAAAGTCAAATGCATTCAACAAAGCTAATTGAATAAAATGAAAGTCAAACACATTCAAACAAAGATTTTGGAATCAAATGAAAGTCAAATGTATTCAATAAAGCTAATTGAATGAAATGAAAGTCAAACACATTCAAACAAAGCTTTTAGAGTGAAATGAAAGTCAAATGCATTGAACAAATCTAATTGAATCAAGTGAAAGTCAAACACATTCAAACAAAGCTTTTTGAATCAAATGAAAGTCAAATGCATTCAAAGAAGCTAATTGAATAAAATGAAAGTCAAACACATTCAAACAAAGCTTTTTGAATCGAATGAAAGTCAAATGCATTCAAAGAAGCTAATTGAAGCAAATTAAAGTCGAACACATTCAAACCAAGCATTTTGAATCAATTGAAAGTCAAACACATTCAAATAAAGCATTTTGAATCAAATGAAAGTCAAATGCATTTAAAGAAGATAATTGAACCAAATGAAAGTTGAACACATTCAAACATAACTTTTTGAGTCAAATGAAAGTCAAATGCATTCAACAAAGCTAATTGAATCAAATGAAAGTCAAACCCATTCAAACAAAGCTTTTTCAATCAAATGAAAGTCAAATGCATTCAACAAAGCTAATTGAATAAAATGAAAGTCAAACACATTCATACAAAGGTTGATTAATCAAATGAAAGTCAAACGCATTCAACAAAGATAATTGAATCAAATGAAAGTCAAACGCAGTCAAACAAAGCTTTTTATATCAAATAAATGTCAAATGCATTCAACGAAGCTAATTAAATCAAATAAAGTCAAACACATTTAAACCAAGCATTTTAAATCAAATGAGAGTCAAACACATTCAAACAAAGCATTTTGAATCAAATGAAAGTCAAACACATTCAAACTTAGCTTTTTGAATCAAATGAAAGTCAAACACATTCAAACAAAGCATTTTGAATCAAATGAAAGTCAAATGCATTCAACAAAGCGAATTGATTTAAACGAAAGTCAAACACATTCAATGAAAGGTTTTTGAGTCAAATGAAAGTCAAATGCATTCAACAAAGCTAATTGAATCAAATTAAAGTCAAACACATTCAAACAAAGCTTTTTGAATCAAATGAAAGTCAAATGTATTCAACAAAGCTAATTGAATCAAATGAAAGTCAAACACATTCAAACAAAGATTTTTGAGTCAAATGAAAGTCAAATGTATTTAACAAAGCTAATTGAATCAAATGTAAGTCAAATGCATTCTACAAAACAAGTTGAATCAAATGAAAGTCAAACACATTCAAACAATGGTTTTTTAATCAAATGAAAGTCGACCGCATTCAACAAAGATAATTGAATCAAAAGAAAGTCAAACACAGTCAAACAAAGCTTTTTATATCAAATGAAAGTCAAATGCATTCAACAAAGCTAATTAAATCAAATCAAAATCAAACACATTTAAACCAAGCATTTTGAATCAAATGAAAGTCAAACACATTCAACCAAAGCATTTTGAATCAAAAGAAAGTCAAATGGATTCAAAGAAGCTAATTGAAGCAAATCAATGTCGAACACATTCTAACAAAGCTTTTTGAATCAAATGAAAGTCAAATGCATTCAATAAAGCTAATTGAATCAAATGAAAGTCAAACACATTCAAACAAAGCTTTTTGAGTCAAATGAAAGTGCAATGCATTCAACAAAGCTAGTTGAATCAAATGAAAGTCAAACACATTCAAACTAAGCTTTTTGAATCAAATTAAAGTCAAACACATTCAAACAAACCTTTTTGAATCAAATGAAAGTCAAATGCATTCAGGAAAGGAAATTGAATCAAATGAAAGTCAAACACATTCAAACAAAGCTTTCTGAATCAAATCAAAGTCAAATGCATTCAAAAAAGATAATTGAATCAAATAAAAGTCAAACACATTCAAAAAAAGCTTTTAGAGTCAAATGAAAGTCAAACGCATTTAACAAAGCTAATTGAATCAAGTGAAAGTGAAACGCATTTAAAGTAAGCTTTTTGAATCAAATATAAGTCAAACTCATTCAAACAAAGCTTTTTCAATCAAATGAAAGTCAAATGCATTCAACAAAGCTAATTGAATAAAATGAAAGTCAAACACATTCAAACAAAGCTTTTTGAATCAAATGAAAGTCAAATGCATTCAAAGAAGCTAATTGAAGCAAATAAAAGTCGAACACATTCAAACAAAGCATTTTAAATCAATTGAAAGTCAAACACATTCAAACAAAGCATTTTGAATCAAATGAAAGTCAAATGCATTTAAAGAAGATAATTGAACCAAATGAAAGTCGAACACATTCAAACATAACTTTTTGAGTCAAATGAAAGTCAAATGCATTCAACAAAGCTAATTGAATCAAATGAAAGTCAAACCCATTCAAACAAAGCTTTTTCAATCAAATGAAAGTCAAATGCATTCAACAAAGCTAATTGAATAAAATGAAAGTCAAACACATTCAAGCAAAGATTTTGGAATCAAATGAAAGTCAAATGTATTCAAGAAAGCTAATTGAATGAAATGAAAGTCAAACACATTCAAACAAAGCTTTTAGAGTGAAATGAAAGTCAAATGCATTGAACAAAGCTAATTGAATCAAGTGAAAGTCAAACACATTCAAACAAAGCTTTTTGAATCAAATGAAAGTCAAATGCATTCAAAGAAGCTAATTGAATAAAATGAAAGTCAAACACATTCAAACAAAGCTTTTTGAATCGAATGAAAGTCAAATGCATTCAAAGAAGCTAATTGAAGCAAATAAAAGTCGAACACATTCAAACCAAGCATTTTGAATCAATTGAAAGTCAAACACATTCAAATAAAGCATTTTGAATCAAATGAAAGTCAAATGCATTTAAAGAAGATAATTGAACCAAATGAAAGTTGAACACATTCAAACATAACTTTTTGAGTCAAATGAAAGTCAAATGCATTCAACAAAGCTAATTGAATCAAATGAAAGTCAAACCCATTCAAACAAAGCTTTTTCAATCAAATGAAAGTCAAATGCATTCAACAAAGCTAATTGAATAAAATGAAAGTCAAACACATTCATACAAAGGTTGATTAATCAAATGAAAGTCAAACGCATTCAACAAAGATAATTGAATCAAATGAAAGTCAAACGCAGTCAAACAAAGCTTTTTATATCAAATAAATGTCAAATGCATTCAACGAAGCTAATTAAATCAAATAAAGTCAAACACATTTAAACCAAGCATTTTAAATCAAATGAGAGTCAAACACATTCAAACAAAGCATTTTGAATCAAATGAAAGTCAAACACATTCAAACTTAGCTTTTTGAATCAAATGAAAGTCAAACACATTCAAACAAAGCATTTTGAATCAAATGAAAGTCAAATGCATTCAACAAAGCGAATTGATTTAAACGAAAGTCAAACACATTCAATGAAAGGTTTTTGAGTCAAATGAAAGTCAAATGCATTCAACAAAGCTAATTGAATCAAATTAAAGTCAAACACATTCAAACAAAGCTTTTTGAATCAAATGAAAGTCAAATGTATTCAACAAAGCTAATTGAATCAAATGAAAGTCAAACACATTCAAACAAAGATTTTTGAGTCAAATGAAAGTCAAATGTATTTAACAAAGCTAATTGAATCAAATGTAAGTCAAATGCATTCTACAAAACAAGTTGAATCAAATGAAAGTCAAACACATTCAAACAATGGTTTTTTAATCAAATGAAAGTCGACCGCATTCAACAAAGATAATTGAATCAAAAGAAAGTCAAACACAGTCAAACAAAGCTTTTTATATCAAATGAAAGTCAAATGCATTCAACAAAGCTAATTAAATCAAATCAAAATCAAACACATTTAAACCAAGCATTTTGAATCAAATGAAAGTCAAACACATTCAACCAAAGCATTTTGAATCAAAAGAAAGTCAAATGGATTCAAAGAAGCTAATTGAAGCAAATCAATGTCGAACACATTCTAACAAAGCTTTTTGAATCAAATGAAAGTCAAATGCATTCAATAAAGCTAATTGAATCAAATGAAAGTCAAACACATTCAAACAAAGCTTTTTGAGTCAAATGAAAGTGCAATGCATTCAACAAAGCTAGTTGAATCAAATGAAAGTCAAACACATTCAAACTAAGCTTTTTGAATCAAATTAAAGTCAAACACATTCAAACAAACCTTTTTGAATCAAATGAAAGTCAAATGCATTCAGGAAAGGAAATTGAATCAAATGAAAGTCAAACACATTCAAACAAAGCTTTCTGAATCAAATCAAAGTCAAATGCATTCAAAAAAGATAATTGAATCAAATAAAAGTCAAACACATTCAAAAAAAGCTTTTAGAGTCAAATGAAAGTCAAACGCATTTAACAAAGCTAATTGAATCAAGTGAAAGTGAAACGCATTTAAAGTAAGCTTTTTGAATCAAATATAAGTCAAACTCATTCAAACAAAGCTTTTTCAATCAAATGAAAGTCAAATGCATTCAACAAAGCTAATTGAATAAAATGAAAGTCAAACACATTCAAACAAAGCTTTTTGAATCAAATGAAAGTCAAATGCATTCAAAGAAGCTAATTGAAGCAAATAAAAGTCGAACACATTCAAACAAAGCATTTTAAATCAATTGAAAGTCAAACACATTCAAACAAAGCATTTTGAATCAAATGAAAGTCAAATGCATTTAAAGAAGATAATTGAACCAAATGAAAGTCGAACACATTCAAACATAACTTTTTGAGTCAAATGAAAGTCAAATGCATTCAACAAAGCTAATTGAATCAAATGAAAGTCAAACCCATTCAAACAAAGCTTTTTCAATCAAATGAAAGTCAAATGCATTCAACAAAGCTAATTGAATAAAATGAAAGTCAAACACATTCAAGCAAAGATTTTGGAATCAAATGAAAGTCAAATGTATTCAAGAAAGCTAATTGAATGAAATGAAAGTCAAACACATTCAAACAAAGCTTTTAGAGTGAAATGAAAGTCAAATGCATTGAACAAAGCTAATTGAATCAAGTGAAAGTCAAACACATTCAAACAAAGCTTTTTGAATCAAATGAAAGTCAAATGCATTCAAAGAAGCTAATTGAATAAAATGAAAGTCAAACACATTCAAACAAAGCTTTTTGAATCGAATGAAAGTCAAATGCATTCAAAGAAGCTAATTGAAGCAAATAAAAGTCGAACACATTCAAACCAAGCATTTTGAATCAATTGAAAGTCAAACACATTCAAATAAAGCATTTTGAATCAAATGAAAGTCAAATGCATTTAAAGAAGATAATTGAACCAAATGAAAGTTGAACACATTCAAACATAACTTTTTGAGTCAAATGAAAGTCAAATGCATTCAACAAAGCTAATTGAATCAAATGAAAGTCAAACCCATTCAAACAAAGCTTTTTCAATCAAATGAAAGTCAAATGCATTCAACAAAGCTAATTGAATAAAATGAAAGTCAAACACATTCATACAAAGGTTGATTAATCAAATGAAAGTCAAACGCATTCAACAAAGATAATTGAATCAAATGAAAGTCAAACGCAGTCAAACAAAGCTTTTTATATCAAATAAATGTCAAATGCATTCAACGAAGCTAATTAAATCAAATAAAGTCAAACACATTTAAACCAAGCATTTTAAATCAAATGAGAGTCAAACACATTCAAACAAAGCATTTTGAATCAAATGAAAGTCAAACACATTCAAACTTAGCTTTTTGAATCAAATGAAAGTCAAACACATTCAAACAAAGCATTTTGAATCAAATGAAAGTCAAATGCATTCAACAAAGCGAATTGATTTAAACGAAAGTCAAACACATTCAATGAAAGGTTTTTGAGTCAAATGAAAGTTAAATGCATTCAACAAAGCTAATTGAATCAAATTAAAGTCAAACACATTCAAACAAAGCTTTTTGAATCAAATGAAAGTCAAATGTATTCAACAAAGCTAATTGAATCAAATGAAAGTCAAACACATTCAAACAAAGATTTTTGAGTCAAATGAAAGTCAAATGTATTTAACAAAGCTAATTGAATCAAATGTAAGTCAAATGCATTCTACAAAACAAGTTGAATCAAATGAAAGTCAAACACATTCAAACAATGGTTTTTTAATCAAATGAAAGTCGAACGCATTCAACAAAGATAATTGAATCAAAAGAAAGTCAAACACAGTCAAACAAAGCTTTTTATATCAAATGAAAGTCAAATGCATTCAACAAAGCTAATTAAATCAAATCAAAATCAAACACATTTAAACCAAGCATTTTGAATCAAATGAAAGTCAAACACATTCAACCAAAGCATTTTGAATCAAAAGAAAGTCAAATGGATTCAAAGAAGCTAATTGAAGCAAATCAATGTCGAACACATTCTAACAAAGCTTTTTGAATCAAATGAAAGTCAAATGCATTCAATAAAGCTAATTGAATCAAATGAAAGTCAAACACATTCAAACAAAGCTTTTTGAGTCAAATGAAAGTGCAATGCATTCAACAAAGCTAGTTGAATCAAATGAAAGTCAAACACATTCAAACTAAGCTTTTTGAATCAAATTAAAGTCAAACACATTCAAACAAACCTTTTTGAATCAAATGAAAGTCAAATGCATTCAGGAAAGGAAATTGAATCAAATGAAAGTCAAACACATTCAAACAAAGCTTTCTGAATCAAATCAAAGTCAAATGCATTCAAAAAAGATAATTGAATCAAATAAAAGTCAAACACATTCAAAAAAAGCTTTTAGAGTCAAATGAAAGTCAAACGCATTTAACAAAGCTAATTGAATCAAGTGAAAGTGAAACGCATTTAAAGTAAGCTTTTTGAATCAAATATAAGTCAAACTCATTCAAACAAAGCTTTTTCAATCAAATGAAAGTCAAATGCATTCAACAAAGCTAATTGAATAAAATGAAAGTCAAACACATTCAAACAAAGCTTTTTGAATCAAATGAAAGTCAAATGCATTCAAAGAAGCTAATTGAAGCAAATAAAAGTCGAACACATTCAAACAAAGCATTTTAAATCAATTGAAAGTCAAACACATTCAAACAAAGCATTTTGAATCAAATGAAAGTCAAATGCATTTAAAGAAGATAATTGAACCAAATGAAAGTCGAACACATTCAAACATAACTTTTTGAGTCAAATGAAAGTCAAATGCATTCAACAAAGCTAATTGAATAAAATGAAAGTCAAACCCATTCAAACAAAGCTTTTTCAATCAAATGAAAGTCAAATGCATTCAACAAAGCTAATTGAATAAAATGAAAGTCAAACACATTCAAGCAAAGATTTTGGAATCAAATGAAAGTCAAATGTATTCAATAAAGCTAATTGAATGAAATGAAAGTCAAACACATTCAAACAAAGCTTTTAGAGTGAAATGAAAGTCAAATGCATTGAACAAAGCTAATTGAATCAAGTGAAAGTCAAACACATTCAAACAAAGCTTTTTGAATCAAATGAAAGTCAAATGCATTCAAAGAAGCTAATTGAATAAAATGAAAGTCAAACACATTCAAACAAAGCTTTTTGAATCGAATGAAAGTCAAATGCATTCAAAGAAGCTAATTGAAGCAAATAAAAGTCGAACACATTCAAACCAAGCATTTTGAATCAATTGAAAGTCAAACACATTCAAATAAAGCATTTTGAATCAAATGAAAGTCAAATGCATTTAAAGAAGATAATTGAACCAAATGAAAGTTGAACACATTCAAACATAACTTTTTGAGTCAAATGAAAGTCAAATGCATTCAACAAAGCTAATTGAATCAAATGAAAGTCAAACCCATACAAACAAAGCTTTTTCAATCAAATGAAAGTCAAATGCATTCAACAAAGCTAATTGAATAAAATGAAAGTCAAACACATTCATACAAAGGTTGATTAATCAAATGAAAGTCAAACGCATTCAACAAAGATAATTGAATCAAATGAAAGTCAAACGCAGTCAAACAAAGCTTTTTATATCAAATAAATGTCAAATGCATTCAACGAAGCTAATTAAATCAAATAAAGTCAAACACATTTAAACCAAGCATTTTAAATCAAATGAGAGTCAAACACATTCAAACAAAGCATTTTGAATCAAATGAAAGTCAAACACATTCAAACTTAGCTTTTTGAATCAAATGAAAGTCAAACACATTCAAACAAAGCATTTTGAATCAAATGAAAGTCAAATGCATTCAACAAAGCGAATTGATTTAAAAGAAAGTCAAACACATTCAATGAAAGGTTTTTGAGTCAAATGAAAGTCAAATGCATTCAACAAAGCTAATTGAATCAAATTAAAGTCAAACACATTCAAACAAAGCTTTTTGAATCAAATGAAAGTCAAATGTATTCAACAAAGATAATTGAATCAAATGAAAGTCAAACACATTCAAACAAAGATTTTTGAGTCAAATGAAAGTCAAATGTATTTAACAAAGCTAATTGAATCAAATGTAAGTCAAATGCATTCTACAAAACAAGTTGAATCAAATGAAAGTCAAACACATTCAAACACAGTCAAACAAAGCTTTTTATATCAAATGAAAGTCAAATGCATTCAACAAAGCTAATTAAATCAAATCAAAATCAAACACATTTAAACCAAGCATTTTGAATCAGCGAAAGTCAAACACATTCAACCAAAGCATTTTGAATCAAAAGAAAGTCAAATGGATTCAAAGAAGCTAATTGAAGCAAATCAATGTCGAACACATTCTAACAAAGCTTTTTGAATCAAATGAAAGTCAAATGCATTCAATAAAGCTAATTGAATCAAATGAAAGTCAAACACATTCAAACAAAGCTTTTTGAGTCAAATGAAAGTGCAATGCATTCAACAAAGCTAATTGAATCAAATGAAAGTCAAACACATTCAAACTAAGCTTTTTGAATCAAATTAAAGTCAAACACATTCAAACAAACCTTTTTGAATCAAATGAAAGTCAAATGCATTCAGGAAAGGAAATTGAATCAAATGAAAGTCAAACACATTCAAACAAAGCTTTCTGAATCAAATCAAAGTCAAATGCATTCAAAAAAGATAATTGAATCAAATAAAAGTCAAACACATTCAAAAAAAGCTTTTAGAGTCAAATGAAAGTCAAACGCATTTAACAAAGCTAATTGAATCAAGTGAAAGTGAAACGCATTTAAAGTAAGCTTTTTGAATCAAATATAAGTCAAACTCATTCAAACAAAGCTTTTTCAATCAAATGAAAGTCAAATGCATTCAACAAAGCTAATTGAATAAAATGAAAGTCAAACACATTCAAACAAAGCTTTTTGAATCAAATGAAAGTCAAATGCATTCAAAGAAGCTAATTGAAGCAAATAAAAGTCGAACACATTCAAACAAAGCATTTTAAATCAATTGAAAGTCAAACACATTCAAACAAAGCATTTTGAATCAAATGAAAGTCAAATGCATTTAAAGAAGATAATTGAACCAAATGAAAGTCGAACACATTCAAACATAACTTTTTGAGTCAAATGAAAGTCAAATGCATTCAACAAAGCTAATTGAATCAAATGAAAGTCAAACCCATTCAAACAAAGCTTTTTCAATCAAATGAAAGTCAAATGCATTCAACAAAGCTAATTGAATAAAATGAAAGTCAAACACATTCAAGCAAAGATTTTGGAATCAAATGAAAGTCAAATGTATTCAATAAAGCTAATTGAATGAAATGAAAGTCAAACACATTCAAACAAAGCTTTTAGAGTGAAATGAAAGTCAAATGCATTGAACAAAGCTAATTGAATCAAGTGAAAGTCAAACACATTCAAACAAAGCTTTTTGAATTAAATGAAAGTCAAATGCATTCAAAGAAGCTAATTGAATAAAATGAAAGTCAAACACATTCAAACAAAGCTTTTTGAATCGAATGAAAGTCAAATGCATTCAAAGAAGCTAATTGAAGCAAATAAAAGTCGAACACATTCAAACCAAGCATTTTGAATCAATTGAAAGTCAAACACATTCAAATAAAGCATTTTGAATCAAATGAAAGTCAAATGCATTTAAAGAAGATAATTGAACCAAATGAAAGTTGAACACATTCAAACATAACTTTTTGAGTCAAATGAAAGTCAAATGCATTCAACAAAGCTAATTGAATCAAATGAAAGTCAAACCCATACAAACAAAGCTTTTTCAATCAAATGAAAGTCAAATGCATTCAACAAAGCTAATTGAATAAAATGAAAGTCAAACACATTCATACAAAGGTTGATTAATCAAATGAAAGTCAAACGCATTCAACAAAGATAATTGAATCAAATGAAAGTCAAACGCAGTCAAACAAAGCTTTTTATATCAAATAAATGTCAAATGCATTCAACGAAGCTAATTAAATCAAATAAAGTCAAACACATTTAAACCAAGCATTTTAAATCAAATGAGAGTCAAACACATTCAAACAAAGCATTTTGAATCAAATGAAAGTCAAACACATTCAAACTTAGCTTTTTGAATCAAATGAAAGTCAAACACATTCAAACAAAGCATTTTGAATCAAATGAAAGTCAAATGCATTCAACAAAGCGAATTGATTTAAAAGAAAGTCAAACACATTCAATGAAAGGTTTTTGAGTCAAATGAAAGTCAAATGCATTCAACAAAGCTAATTGAATCAAATTAAAGTCAAAAACATTCAAACAAAGCTTTTTGAATCAAATGAAAGTCAAATGTATTCAACAAAGATAATTGAATCAAATGAAAGTCAAACACATTCAAACAAAGATTTTTGAGTCAAATGAAAGTCAAATGTATTTAACAAAGCTAATTGAATCAAATGTAAGTCAAATGCATTCTACAAAACAAGTTGAATCAAATGAAAGTCAAACACATTCAAACACAGTCAAACAAAGCTTTTTATATCAAATGAAAGTCAAATGCATTCAACAAAGCTAATTAAATCAAATCAAAATCAAACACATTTAAACCAAGCATTTTGAATCAAATGAAAGTCAAACACATTCAACCAAAGCATTTTGAATCAAAAGAAAGTCAAATGGATTCAAAGAAGCTAATTGAAGCAAATCAATGTCGAACACATTCTAACAAAGCTTTTTGAATCAAATGAAAGTCAAATGCATTCAATAAAGCTAATTGAATCAAATGAAAGTCAAACACATTCAAACAAAGCTTTTTGAGTCAAATGAAAGTGCAATGCATTCAACAAAGCTAATTGAATCAAATGAAAGTCAAACACATTCAAACTAAGCTTTTTGAATCAAATTAAAGTCAAACACAATCAAACAAACCTTTTTGAATCAAATGAAAGTCAAATGCATTCAGGAAAGGAAATTGAATCAAATGAAAGTCAAACACATTCAAACAAAGCTTTCTGAATCAAATCAAAGTCAAATGCATTCAAAAAAGATAATTGAATCAAATAAAAGTCAAATACGTTCAAAAAAAGCTTTTAGAGTCAAATGAAAGTCAAACGCATTTAACAAAGCTAATTGAATCAAGTGAAAGTGAAACGCATTTAAAGTAAGCTTTTTGAATCAAATATAAGTCAAACTCATTCAAACAAAGCTTTTTCAATCCAATGAAAGTCAAATGCATTCAACAAAGCTAATTGAATAAAATGAAAGTCAAACACATTCAAACAAAGCTTTTTGAATCAAATGAAAGTCAAATGCATTCAAAGAAGCTAATTGAAGCAAATAAAAGTCGAACACATTCAAACAAAGCATTTTAAATCAATTGAAAGTCAAACACATTCAAACAAAGCATTTTGAATCAAATGAAAGTCAAATGCATTTAAAGAAGATAATTGAACCAAATGAAAGTCGAACACATTCAAACATAACTTTTTGAGTCAAATGAAAGTCAAATGCATTCAACAAAGCTAATTGAATCAAATGAAAGTCAAACCCATTCAAACAAAGCTTTTTCAATCAAATGAAAGTCAAATGCATTCAACAAAGCTAATTGAATAAAATGAAAGTCAAACACATTCAAACAAAGATTTTGGAATCAAATGAAAGTCAAATGTATTCAATAAAGCTAATTGAATGAAATGAAAGTCAAACACATTCAAACAAAGCTTTTAGAGTGAAATGAAAGTCAAATGCATTGAACAAAGCTAATTGAATCAAGTGAAAGTCAAACACATTCAAACAAAGCTTTTTGAATCAAATGAAAGTCAAATGCATTCAAAGAAGCTAATTGAATAAAATGAAAGTCAAACACATTCAAACAAAGCTTTTTGAATCGAATGAAAGTCAAATGCATTCAAAGAAGCTAATTGAAGCAAATAAAAGTCGAACACATTCAAACCAAGCATTTTGAATCAATTGAAAGTCAAACACATTCAAATAAAGCATTTTGAATCAAATGAAAGTCAAATGCATTTAAAGAAGATAATTGAACCAAATGAAAGTTGAACACATTCAAACATAACTTTTTGAGTCAAATGAAAGTCAAATGCATTCAACAAAGCTAATTGAATCAAATGAAAGTCAAACCCATTCAAACAAAGCTTTTTCAATCAAATGAAAGTCAAATGCATTCAACAAAGCTAATTGAATAAAATGAAAGTCAAACACATTCATACAAAGGTTGATTAATCAAATGAAAGTCAAACGCATTCAACAAAGATAATTGAATCAAATGAAAGTCAAACGCAGTCAAACAAAGCTTTTTATATCAAATAAATGTCAAATGCATTCAACGAAGCTAATTAAATCAAATAAAGTCAAACACATTTAAACCAAGCATTTTAAATCAAATGAGAGTCAAACACATTCAAACAAAGCATTTTGAATCAAATGAAAGTCAAACACATTCAAACTTAGCTTTTTGAATCAAATGAAAGTCAAACACATTCAAACAAAGCATTTTGAATCAAATGAAAGTCAAATGCATTCAACAAAGCGAATTGATTTAAACGAAAGTCAAACACATTCAATGAAAGGTTTTTGAGTCAAATGAAAGTCAAATGCATTCAACAAAGCTAATTGAATCAAATTAAAGTCAAACACATTCAAACAAAGCTTTTTGAATCAAATGAAAGTCAAATGTATTCAACAAAGCTAATTGAATCAAATGAAAGTCAAACACATTCAAACAAAGATTTTTGAGTCAAATGAAAGTCAAATGTATTTAACAAAGCTAATTGAATCAAATGTAAGTCAAATGCATTCTACAAAACAAGTTGAATCAAATGAAAGTCAAACACATTCAAACAATGGTTTTTTAATCAAATGAAAGTCGAACGCATTCAACAAAGATAATTGAATCAAAAGAAAGTCAAACACAGTCAAACAAAGCTTTTTATATCAAATGAAAGTCAAATGCATTCAACAAAGCTAATTAAATCAAATCAAAATCAAACACATTTAAACCAAGCATTTTGAATCAAATGAAAGTCAAACACATTCAACCAAAGCATTTTGAATCAAAAGAAAGTCAAATGGATTCAAAGAAGCTAATTGAAGCAAATCAATGTCGAACACATTCTAACAAAGCTTTTTGAATCAAATGAAAGTCAAATGCATTCAATAAAGCTAATTGAATCAAATGAAAGTCAAACACATTCAAACAAAGCTTTTTGAGTCAAATGAAAGTGCAATGCATTCAACAAAGCTAATTGAATCAAATGAAAGTCAAAGACATTCAAACTAAGCTTTTTGAATCAAATTAAAGTCAAACACATTCAAACAAACCTTTTTGAATCAAATGAAAGTCAAATGCATTCAGGAAAGGAAATTGAATCAAATGAAAGTCAAACACATTCAAACAAAGCTTTCTGAATCAAATCAAAGTCAAATGCATTCAAAAAAGATAATTGAATCAAATAAAAGTCAAACACATTCAAAAAAAGCTTTTAGAGTCAAATGAAAGTCAAACGCATTTAACAAAGCTAATTGAATCAAGTGAAAGTGAAACGCATTTAAAGTAAGCTTTTTGAATCAAATATAAGTCAAACTCATTCAAACAAAGCTTTTTCAATCAAATGAAAGTCAAATGCATTCAACAAAGCTAATTGAATAAAATGAAAGTCAAACACATTCAAACAAAGCTTTTTGAATCAAATGAAAGTCAAATGCATTCAAAGAAGCTAATTGAAGCAAATAAAAGTCGAACACATTCAAACAAAGCATTTTAAATCAATTGAAAGTCAAACACATTCAAACAAAGCATTTTGAATCAAATGAAAGTCAAATGCATTAAAAGAAGATAATTGAACCAAATGAAAGTCGAACACATTCAAACATAACTTTTTGAGTCAAATGAAAGTCAAATGCATTCAACAAAGCTAATTGAATCAAATGAAAGTCAAACCCATTCAAACAAAGCTTTTTCAATCAAATGAAAGTCAAATGCATTCAACAAAGCTAATTGAATAAAATGAAAGTCAAACACATTCAAACAAAGATTTTGGAATCAAATGAAAGTCAAATGTATTCAATAAAGCTAATTGAATGAAATGAAAGTCAAACACATTCAAACAAAGCTTTTAGAGTGAAATGAAAGTCAAATGCATTGAACAAAGCTAATTGAATCAAGTGAAAGTCAAACACATTCAAACAAAGCTTTTTGAATCAAATGAAAGTCAAATGCATTCAAAGAAGCTAATTGAATAAAATGAAAGTCAAACACATTCAAACAAAGCTTTTTGAATCGAATGAAAGTCAAATGCATTCAAAGAAGCTAATTGAAGCAAATAAAAGTCGAACACATTCAAACCAAGCATTTTGAATCAATTGAAAGTCAAACACATTCAAATAAAGCATTTTGAATCAAATGAAAGTCAAATGCATTTAAAGAAGATAATTGAACCAAATGAAAGTTGAACACATTCAAACATAACTTTTTGAGTCAAATGAAAGTCAAATGCATTCAACAAAGCTAATTGAATCAAATGAAAGTCAAACCCATTCAAACAAAGCTTTTTCAATCAAATGAAAGTCAAATGCATTCAACAAAGCTAATTGAATAAAATGAAAGTCAAACACATTCATACAAAGGTTGATTAATCAAATGAAAGTCAAACGCATTCAACAAAGATAATTGAATCAAATGAAAGTCAAACGCAGTCAAACAAAGCTTTTTATATCAAATAAATGTCAAATGCATTCAACGAAGCTAATTAAATCAAATAAAGTCAAACACATTTAAACCAAGCATTTTAAATCAAATGAGAGTCAAACACATTCAAACAAAGCATTTTGAATCAAATGAAAGTCAAACACATTCAAACTTAGCTTTTTGAATCAAATGAAAGTCAAACACATTCAAACAAAGCATTTTGAATCAAATGAAAGTCAAATGCATTCAACAAAGCGAATTGATTTAAACGAAAGTCAAACACATTCAATGAAAGGTTTTTGAGTCAAATGAAAGTCAAATGCATTCAACAAAGCTAATTGAATCAAATTAAAGTCAAACACATTCAAACAAAGCTTTTTGAATCAAATGAAAGTCAAATGTATTCAACAAAGCTAATTGAATCAAATGAAAGTCAAACACATTCAAACAAAGATTTTTGAGTCAAATGAAAGTCAAATGTATTTAACAAAGCTAATTGAATCAAATGTAAGTCAAATGCATTCTACAAAACAAGTTGAATCAAATGAAAGTCAAACACATTCAAACAATGGTTTTTTAATCAAATGAAAGTCGAACGCATTCAACAAAGATAATTGAATCAAAAGAAAGTCAAACACAGTCAAACAAAGCTTTTTATATCAAATGAAAGTCAAATGCATTCAACAAAGCTAATTAAATCAAATCAAAATCAAACACATTTAAACCAAGCATTTTGAATCAAATGAAAGTCAAACACATTCAACCAAAGCATTTTGAATCAAAAGAAAGTCAAATGGATTCAAAGAAGCTAATTGAAGCAAATCAATGTCGAACACATTCTAACAAAGGTTTTTGAATCAAATGAAAGTCAAATGCATTCAATAAAGCTAATTGAATCAAATGAAAGTCAAACACATTCAAACAAAGCTTTTTGAGTCAAATGAAAGTGCAATGCATTCAACAAAGCTAATTGAATCAAATGAAAGTCAAACACATTCAAACTAAGCTTTTTGAATCAAATTAAAGTCAAACACATTCAAACAAACCTTTTTGAATCAAATGAAAGTCAAATGCATTCAGGAAAGGAAATTGAATCAAATGAAAGTCAAACACATTCAAACAAAGCTTTCTGAATCAAATCAAAGTCAAATGCATTCAAAAAAGATAATTGAATCAAATAAAAGTCAAATACATTCAAAAAAAGCTTTTAGAGTCAAATGAAAGTCAAACGCATTTAACAAAGCTAATTGAATCAAGTGAAAGTGAAACGCATTTAAAGTAAGCTTTTTGAATCAAATATAAGTCAAACTCATTCAAACAAAGCTTTTTCAATCAAATGAAAGTCAAATGCATTCAACAAAGCTAATTGAATAAAATGAAAGTCAAACACATTCAAACAAAGCTTTTTGAATCAAATGAAAGTCAAATGCATTCAAAGAAGCTAATTGAAGCAAATAAAAGTCGAACACATTCAAACAAAGCATTTTAAATCAATTGAAAGTCAAACACATTCAAACAAAGCATTTTGAATCAAATGAAAGTCAAATGCATTTAAAGAAGATAATTGAACCAAATGAAAGTCGAACACATTCAAACATAACTTTTTGAGTCAAATGAAAGTCAAATGCATTCAACAAAGCTAATTGAATCAAATGAAAGTCAAACCCATTCAAACAAAGCTTTTTCAATCAAATGAAAGTCAAATGCATTCAACAAAGCTAATTGAATAAAATGAAAGTCAAACACATTCAAACAAAGATTTTGGAATCAAATGAAAGTCAAATGTATTCAATAAAGCTAATTGAATGAAATGAAAGTCAAACACATTCAAACAAAGCTTTTAGAGTGAAATGAAAGTCAAATGCATTGAACAAATCTAATTGAATCAAGTGAAAGTCAAACACATTCAAACAAAGCTTTTTGAATCAAATGAAAGTCAAATGCATTCAAAGAAGCTAATTGAATAAAATGAAAGTCAAACACATTCAAACAAAGCTTTTTGAATCGAATGAAAGTCAAATGCATTCAAAGAAGCTAATTGAAGCAAATTAAAGTCGAACACATTCAAACCAAGCATTTTGAATCAATTGAAAGTCAAACACATTCAAATAAAGCATTTTGAATCAAATGAAAGTCAAATGCATTTAAAGAAGATAATTGAACCAAATGAAAGTTGAACACATTCAAACATAACTTTTTGAGTCAAATGAAAGTCAAATGCATTCAACAAAGCTAATTGAATCAAATGAAAGTCAAACCCATTCAAACAAAGCTTTTTCAATCAAATGAAAGTCAAATGCATTCAACAAAGCTAATTGAATAAAATGAAAGTCAAACACATTCATACAAAGGTTGATTAATCAAATGAAAGTCAAACGCATTCAACAAAGATAATTGAATCAAATGAAAGTCAAACGCAGTCAAACAAAGCTTTTTATATCAAATAAATGTCAAATGCATTCAACGAAGCTAATTAAATCAAATAAAGTCAAACACATTTAAACCAAGCATTTTAAATCAAATGAGAGTCAAACACATTCAAACAAAGCATTTTGAATCAAATGAAAGTCAAACACATTCAAACTTAGCTTTTTGAATCAAATGAAAGTCAAACACATTCAAACAAAGCATTTTGAATCAAATGAAAGTCAAATGCATTCAACAAAGCGAATTGATTTAAACGAAAGTCAAACACATTCAATGAAAGGTTTTTGAGTCAAATGAAAGTCAAATGCATTCAACAAAGCTAATTGAATCAAATTAAAGTCAAACACATTCAAACAAAGCTTTTTGAATCAAATGAAAGTCAAATGTATTCAACAAAGCTAATTGAATCAAATGAAAGTCAAACACATTCAAACAAAGATTTTTGAGTCAAATGAAAGTCAAATGTATTTAACAAAGCTAATTGAATCAAATGTAAGTCAAATGCATTCTACAAAACAAGTTGAATCAAATGAAAGTCAAACACATTCAAACAATGGTTTTTTAATCAAATGAAAGTCGACCGCATTCAACAAAGATAATTGAATCAAAAGAAAGTCAAACACAGTCAAACAAAGCTTTTTATATCAAATGAAAGTCAAATGCATTCAACAAAGCTAATTAAATCAAATCAAAATCAAACACATTTAAACCAAGCATTTTGAATCAAATGAAAGTCAAACACATTCAACCAAAGCATTTTGAATCAAAAGAAAGTCAAATGGATTCAAAGAAGCTAATTGAAGCAAATCAATGTCGAACACATTCTAACAAAGCTTTTTGAATCAAATGAAAGTCAAATGCATTCAATAAAGCTAATTGAATCAAATGAAAGTCAAACACATTCAAACAAAGCTTTTTGAGTCAAATGAAAGTGCAATGCATTCAACAAAGCTAATTGAATCAAATGAAAGTCAAAGACATTCAAACTAAGCTTTTTGAATCAAATTAAAGTCAAACACATTCAAACAAACCTTTTTGAATCAAATGAAAGTCAAATGCATTCAGGAAAGGAAATTGAATCAAATGAAAGTCAAACACATTCAAACAAAGCTTTCTGAATCAAATCAAAGTCAAATGCATTCAAAAAAGATAATTGAATCAAATAAAAGTCAAACACATTCAAAAAAAGCTTTTAGAGTCAAATGAAAGTCAAACGCATTTAACAAAGCTAATTGAATCAAGTGAAAGTGAAACGCATTTAAAGTAAGCTTTTTGAATCAAATATAAGTCAAACTCATTCAAACAAAGCTTTTTCAATCAAATGAAAGTCAAATGCATTCAACAAAGCTAATTGAATAAAATGAAAGTCAAACACATTCAAACAAAGCTTTTTGAATCAAATGAAAGTCAAATGCATTCAAAGAAGCTAATTGAAGCAAATAAAAGTCGAACACATTCAAACAAAGCATTTTAAATCAATTGAAAGTCAAACACATTCAAACAAAGCATTTTGAATCAAATGAAAGTCAAATGCATTAAAAGAAGATAATTGAACCAAATGAAAGTCGAACACATTCAAACATAACTTTTTGAGTCAAATGAAAGTCAAATGCATTCAACAAAGCTAATTGAATCAAATGAAAGTCAAACCCATTCAAACAAAGCTTTTTCAATCAAATGAAAGTCAAATGCATTCAACAAAGCTAATTAAATCAAATCAAAATCAAACACATTTAAACCAAGCATTTTGAATCAAATGAAAGTCAAACACATTCAATCAAAGCATTTTGAATCAAAAGAAAGTCAAATGGATTCAAAGAAGCTAATTGAAGCAAATCAATGTCGAACACATTCTAACAAAGCTTTTTGAATCAAATGAAAGTCAAATGCATTCAATAAAGCTAATTGAATCAAATGAAAGTCAAACACATTCAAACAAAGCTTTTTGAGTCAAATGAAAGTGCAATGCATTCAACAAAGCTAATTGAATCAAATGAAAGTCAAACACATTCAAACTAAGCTTTTTGAATCAAATTAAAGTCAAACACATTCAAACAAACCTTTTTGAATCAAATGAAAGTCAAATGCATTCAGGAAAGGAAATTGAATCAAATGAAAGTCAAACACATTCAAACAAAGCTTTCTGAATCAAATCAAAGTCAAATGCATTCAAAAAAGATAATTGAATCAAATAAAAGTCAAATACATTCAAAAAAAGCTTTTAGAGTCAAATGAAAGTCAAACGCATTTAACAAAGCTAATTGAATCAAGTGAAAGTGAAACGCATTTAAAGTAAGCTTTTTGAATCAAATATAAGTCAAACTCATTCAAACAAAGCTTTTTCAATCAAATGAAAGTCAAATGCATTCAACAAAGCTAATTGAATAAAATGAAAGTCAAACACATTCAAACAAAGCTTTTTGAATCAAATGAAAGTCAAATGCATTCAAAGAAGCTAATTGAAGCAAATAAAAGTCGAACACATTCAAACAAAGCATTTTAAATCAATTGAAAGTCAAACACATTCAAACAAAGCATTTTGAATCAAATGAAAGTCAAATGCATTTAAAGAAGATAATTGAACCAAATGAAAGTCGAACACATTCAAACATAACTTTTTGAGTCAAATGAAAGTCAAATGCATTCAACAAAGCTAATTGAATCAAATGAAAGTCAAACCCATTCAAACAAAGCTTTTTCAATCAAATGAAAGTCAAATGCATTCAACAAAGCTAATTGAATAAAATGAAAGTCAAACACATTCAAACAAAGATTTTGGAATCAAATGAAAGTCAAATGTATTCAATAAAGCTAATTGAATGAAATGAAAGTCAAACACATTCAAACAAAGCTTTTAGAGTGAAATGAAAGTCAAATGCATTGAACAAAGCTAATTGAATCAAGTGAAAGTCAAACACATTCAAACAAAGCTTTTTGAATCAAATGAAAGTCAAATGCATTCAAAGAAGCTAATTGAATAAAATGAAAGTCAAACACATTCAAACAAAGCTTTTTGAATCGAATGAAAGTCAAATGCATTCAAAGAAGCTAATTGAAGCAAATAAAAGTCGAACACATTCAAACCAAGCATTTTGAATCAATTGAAAGTCAAACAC
This sequence comes from Chenopodium album, assembly GCF_948465745.1. Classification (NCBI taxonomy): domain Eukaryota; kingdom Viridiplantae; phylum Streptophyta; class Magnoliopsida; order Caryophyllales; family Amaranthaceae; genus Chenopodium; species Chenopodium album. The sequence continues at coordinate 30,943,000 of NC_137844.1, forward strand.
ATTCAAATAAAGCATTTTGAATCAAATGAAAGTCAAATGCATTTAAAGAAGATAATTGAACCAAATGAAAGTTGAACACATTCAAACATAACTTTTTGAGTCAAATGAAAGTCAAATGCATTCAACAAAGCTAATTGAATCAAATGAAAGTCAAACCCATTCAAACAAAGCTTTTTCAATCAAATGAAAGTCAAATGCATTCAACAAAGCTAATTGAATAAAATGAAAGTCAAACACATTCATACAAAGGTTGATTAATCAAATGAAAGTCAAACGCATTCAACAAAGATAATTGAATCAAATGAAAGTCAAACGCAGTCAAACAAAGCTTTTTATATCAAATAAATGTCAAATGCATTCAACGAAGCTAATTAAATCAAATAAAGTCAAACACATTTAAACCAAGCATTTTAAATCAAATGAGAGTCAAACACATTCAAACAAAGCATTTTGAATCAAATGAAAGTCAAACACATTCAAACTTAGCTTTTTGAATCAAATGAAAGTCAAACACATTCAAACAAAGCATTTTGAATCAAATGAAAGTCAAATGCATTCAACAAAGCGAATTGATTTAAACGAAAGTCAAACACATTCAATGAAAGGTTTTTGAGTCAAATGAAAGTCAAATGCATTCAACAAAGCTAATTGAATCAAATTAAAGTCAAACACATTCAAACAAAGCTTTTTGAATCAAATGAAAGTCAAATGTATTCAACAAAGCTAATTGAATCAAATGAAAGTCAAACACATTCAAACAAAGATTTTTGAGTCAAATGAAAGTCAAATGTATTTAACAAAGCTAATTGAATCAAATGTAAGTCAAATGCATTCTACAAAACAAGTTGAATCAAATGAAAGTCAAACACATTCAAACAATGGTTTTTTAATCAAATGAAAGTCGAACGCATTCAACAAAGAAAATTGAATCAAAAGAAAGTCAAACACAGTCAAACAAAGCTTTTTATATCAAATGAAAGTCAAATGCATTCAACAAAGCTAATTAAATCAAATCAAAATCAAACACATTTAAACCAAGCATTTTGAATCAAATGAAAGTCAAACACATTCAACCAAAGCATTTTGAATCAAAAGAAAGTCAAATGGATTCAAAGAAGCTAATTGAAGCAAATCAATGTCGAACACATTCTAACAAAGGTTTTTGAATCAAATGAAAGTCAAATGCATTCAATAAAGCTAATTGAATCAAATGAAAGTCAAACACATTCAAACAAAGCTTTTTGAGTCAAATGAAAGTGCAATGCATTCAACAAAGCTAATTGAATCAAATGAAAGTCAAACACATTCAAACTAAGCTTTTTGAATCAAATTAAAGTCAAACACATTCAAACAAACCTTTTTGAATCAAATGAAAGTCAAATGCATTCAGGAAAGGAAATTGAATCAAATGAAAGTCAAACACATTCAAACAAAGCTTTCTGAATCAAATCAAAGTCAAATGCATTCAAAAAAGATAATTGAATCAAATAAAAGTCAAATACATTCAAAAAAAGCTTTTAGAGTCAAATGAAAGTCAAACGCATTTAACAAAGCTAATTGAATCAAGTGAAAGTGAAACGCATTTAAAGTAAGCTTTTTGAATCAAATATAAGTCAAACTCATTCAAACAAAAGCTTTTTCAATCAAATGAAAGTCAAATGCATTCAACAAAGCTAATTGAATAAAATGAAAGTCAAACACATTCAAACAAAGCTTTTTGAATCAAATGAAAGTCAAATGCATTCAAAGAAGCTAATTGAAGCAAATAAAAGTCGAACACATTCAAACAAAGCATTTTAAATCAATTGAAAGTCAAACACATTCAAACAAAGCATTTTGAATCAAATGAAAGTCAAATGCATTTAAAGAAGATAATTGAACCAAATGAAAGTCGAACACATTCAAACATAACTTTTTGAGTCAAATGAAAGTCAAATGCATTCAACAAAGCTAATTGAATCAAATGAAAGTCAAACCCATTCAAACAAAGCTTTTTCAATCAAATGAAAGTCAAATGCATTCAACAAAGCTAATTGAATAAAATGAAAGTCAAACACATTCAAACAAAGATTTTGGAATCAAATGAAAGTCAAATGTATTCAATAAAGCTAATTGAATGAAATGAAAGTCAAACACATTCAAACAAAGCTTTTAGAGTGAAATGAAAGTCAAATGCATTGAACAAAGCTAATTGAATCAAGTGAAAGTCAAACACATTCAAACAAAGCTTTTTGAATCAAATGAAAGTCAAATGCATTCAAAGAAGCTAATTGAATAAAATGAAAGTCAAACACATTCAAACAAAGCTTTTTGAATCGAATGAAAGTCAAATGCATTCAAAGAAGCTAATTGAAGCAAATAAAAGTCGAACACATTCAAACCAAGCATTTTGAATCAATTGAAAGTCAAACACATTCAAATAAAGCATTTTGAATCAAATGAAAGTCAAATGCATTTAAAGAAGATAATTGAACCAAATGAAAGTTGAACACATTCAAACATAACTTTTTGAGTCAAATGAAAGTCAAATGCATTCAACAAAGCTAATTGAATCAAATGAAAGTCAAACCCATTCAAACAAAGCTTTTTCAATCAAATGAAAGTCAAATGCATTCAACAAAGCTAATTGAATAAAATGAAAGTCAAACACATTCATACAAAGGTTGATTAATCAAATGAAAGTCAAACGCATTCAACAAAGATAATTGAATCAAATGAAAGTCAAACGCAGTCAAACAAAGCTTTTTATATCAAATAAATGTCAAATGCATTCAACGAAGCTAATTAAATCAAATAAAGTCAAACACATTTAAACCAAGCATTTTAAATCAAATGAGAGTCAAACACATTCAAACAAAGCATTTTGAATCAAATGAAAGTCAAACACATTCAAACTTAGCTTTTTGAATCAAATGAAAGTCAAACACATTCAAACAAAGCATTTTGAATCAAATGAAAGTCAAATGCATTCAACAAAGCGAATTGATTTAAACGAAAGTCAAACACATTCAATGAAAGGTTTTTGAGTCAAATGAAAGTCAAATGCATTCAACAAAGCTAATTGAATCAAATTAAAGTCAAACACATTCAAACAAAGCTTTTTGAATCAAATGAAAGTCAAATGTATTCAACAAAGCTAATTGAATCAAATGAAAGTCAAACACATTCAAACAAAGATTTTTGAGTCAAATGAAAGTCAAATGTATTTAACAAAGCTAATTGAATCAAATGTAAGTCAAATGCATTCTACAAAACAAGTTGAATCAAATGAAAGTCAAACACATTCAAACAATGGTTTTTTAATCAAATGAAAGTCGAACGCATTCAACAAAGATAATTGAATCAAAAGAAAGTCAAACACAGTCAAACAAAGCTTTTTATATCAAATGAAAGTCAAATGCATTCAACAAAGCTAATTAAATCAAATCAAAATCAAACACATTTAAACCAAGCATTTTGAATCAAATGAAAGTCAAACACATTCAACCAAAGCATTTTGAATCAAAAGAAAGTCAAATGGATTCAAAGAAGCTAATTGAAGCAAATCAATGTCGAACACATTCTAACAAAGCTTTTTGAATCAAATGAAAGTCAAATGCATTCAATAAAGCTAATTGAATCAAATGAAAGTCAAACACATTCAAACAAAGCTTTTTGAGTCAAATGAAAGTGCAATGCATTCAACAAAGCTAATTGAATCAAATGAAAGTCAAAGACATTCAAACTAAGCTTTTTGAATCAAATTAAAGTCAAACACATTCAAACAAACCTTTTTGAATCAAATGAAAGTCAAATGCATTCAGGAAAGGAAATTGAATCAAATGAAAGTCAAACACATTCAAACAAAGCTTTCTGAATCAAATCAAAGTCAAATGCATTCAAAAAAGATAATTGAATCAAATAAAAGTCAAACACATTCAAAAAAAGCTTTTAGAGTCAAATGAAAGTCAAACGCATTTAACAAAGCTAATTGAATCAAGTGAAAGTGAAACGCATTTAAAGTAAGCTTTTTGAATCAAATATAAGTCAAACTCATTCAAACAAAGCTTTTTCAATCAAATGAAAGTCAAATGCATTCAACAAAGCTAATTGAATCAAATGAAAGTCAAACACATTCAAACAAAGCTTTTTGAATCAAATGAAAGTCAAATGCATTCAAAGAAGCTAATTGAAGCAAATAAAAGTCGAACACATTCAAACAAAGCATTTTAAATCAATTGAAAGTCAAACACATTCAAACAAAGCATTTTGAATCAAATGAAAGTCAAATGCATTAAAAGAAGATAATTGAACCAAATGAAAGTCGAACACATTCAAACATAACTTTTTGAGTCAAATGAAAGTCAAATGCATTCAACAAAGCTAATTGAATCAAATGAAAGTCAAACCCATTCAAACAAAGCTTTTTCAATCAAATGAAAGTCAAATGCATTCAACAAAGCTAATTGAATAAAATGAAAGTCAAACACATTCAAACAAAGATTTTGGAATCAAATGAAAGTCAAATGTATTCAATAAAGCTAATTGAATGAAATGAAAGTCAAACACATTCAAACAAAGCTTTTAGAGTGAAATGAAAGTCAAATGCATTGAACAAAGCTAATTGAATCAAGTGAAAGTCAAACACATTCAAACAAAGCTTTTTGAATCAAATGAAAGTCAAATGCATTCAAAGAAGCTAATTGAATAAAATGAAAGTCAAACACATTCAAACAAAGCTTTTTGAATCGAATGAAAGTCAAATGCATTCAAAGAAGCTAATTGAAGCAAATAAAAGTCGAACACATTCAAACCAAGCATTTTGAATCAATTGAAAGTCAAACACATTCAAATAAAGCATTTTGAATCAAATGAAAGTCAAATGCATTTAAAGAAGATAATTGAACCAAATGAAAGTTGAACACATTCAAACATAACTTTTTGAGTCAAATGAAAGTCAAATGCATTCAACAAAGCTAATTGAATCAAATGAAAGTCAAACCCATTCAAACAAAGCTTTTTCAATCAAATGAAAGTCAAATGCATTCAACAAAGCTAATTGAATAAAATGAAAGTCAAACACATTCATACAAAGGTTGATTAATCAAATGAAAGTCAAACGCATTCAACAAAGATAATTGAATCAAATGAAAGTCAAACGCAGTCAAACAAAGCTTTTTATATCAAATAAATGTCAAATGCATTCAACGAAGCTAATTAAATCAAATAAAGTCAAACACATTTAAACCAAGCATTTTAAATCAAATGAGAGTCAAACACATTCAAACAAAGCATTTTGAATCAAATGAAAGTCAAACACATTCAAACTTAGCTTTTTGAATCAAATGAAAGTCAAACACATTCAAACAAAGCATTTTGAATCAAATGAAAGTCAAATGCATTCAACAAAGCGAATTGATTTAAACGAAAGTCAAACACATTCAATGAAAGGTTTTTGAGTCAAATGAAAGTCAAATGCATTCAACAAAGCTAATTGAATCAAATTAAAGTCAAACACATTCAAACAAAGCTTTTTGAATCAAATGAAAGTCAAATGTATTCAACAAAGCTAATTGAATCAAATGAAAGTCAAACACATTCAAACAAAGATTTTTGAGTCAAATGAAAGTCAAATGTATTTAACAAAGCTAATTGAATCAAATGTAAGTCAAATGCATTCTACAAAACAAGTTGAATCAAATGAAAGTCAAACACATTCAAACAATGGTTTTTTAATCAAATGAAAGTCGAACGCATTCAACAAAGATAATTGAATCAAAAGAAAGTCAAACACAGTCAAACAAAGCTTTTTATATCAAATGAAAGTCAAATGCATTCAACAAATCTAATTAAATCAAATCAAAATCAAACACATTTAAACCAAGCATTTTGAATCAAATGAAAGTCAAACACATTCAACCAAAGCATTTTGAATCAAAAGAAAGTCAAATGGATTCAAAGAAGCTAATTGAAGCAAATCAATGTCGAACACATTCTAACAAAGGTTTTTGAATCAAATGAAAGTCAAATGCATTCAATAAAGCTAATTGAATCAAATGAAAGTCAAACACATTCAAACAAAGCTTTTTGAGTCAAATGAAAGTGCAATGCATTCAACAAAGCTAATTGAATCAAATGAAAGTCAAACACATTCAAACTAAGCTTTTTGAATCAAATTAAAGTCAAACACATTCAAACAAACCTTTTTGAATCAAATGAAAGTCAAATGCATTCAGGAAAGGAAATTGAATCAAATGAAAGTCAAACACATTCAAACAAAGCTTTCTGAATCAAATCAAAGTCAAATGCATTCAAAAAAGATAATTGAATCAAATAAAAGTCAAATACATTCAAAAAAAGCTTTTAGAGTCAAATGAAAGTCAAACGCATTTAACAAAGCTAATTGAATCAAGTGAAAGTGAAACGCATTTAAAGTAAGCTTTTTGAATCAAATATAAGTCAAACTCATTCAAACAAAGCTTTTTCAATCAAATGAAAGTCAAATGCATTCAACAAAGCTAATTGAATAAAATGAAAGTCAAACACATTCAAACAAAGCTTTTTGAATCAAATGAAAGTCAAATGCATTCAAAGAAGCTAATTGAAGCAAATAAAAGTCGAACACATTCAAACAAAGCATTTTAAAACAATTGAAAGTCAAACACATTCAAACAAAGCATTTTGAATCAAATGAAAGTCAAATGCATTTAAAGAAGATAATTGAACCAAATGAAAGTCGAACACATTCAAACATAACTTTTTGAGTCAAATGAAAGTCAAATGCATTCAACAAAGCTAATTGAATCAAATGAAAGTCAAACCCATTCAAACAAAGCTTTTTCAATCAAATGAAAGTCAAATGCATTCAACAAAGCTAATTGAATAAAATGAAAGTCAAACACATTCAAACAAAGATTTTGGAATCAAATGAAAGTCAAATGTATTCAATAAAGCTAATTGAATGAAATGAAAGTCAAACACATTCAAACAAAGCTTTTAGAGTGAAATGAAAGTCAAATGCATTGAACAAAGCTAATTGAATCAAGTGAAAGTCAAACACATTCAAACAAAGCTTTTTGAATCAAATGAAAGTCAAATGCATTCAAAGAAGCTAATTGAATAAAATGAAAGTCAAACACATTCAAACAAAGCTTTTTGAATCGAATGAAAGTCAAATGCATTCAAAGAAGCTAATTGAAGCAAATAAAAGTCGAACACATTCAAACCAAGCATTTTGAATCAATTGAAAGTCAAACACATTCAAATAAAGCATTTTGAATCAAATGAAAGTCAAATGCATTTAAAGAAGATAATTGAACCAAATGAAAGTTGAACACATTCAAACATAACTTTTTGAGTCAAATGAAAGTCAAATGCATTCAACAAAGCTAATTGAATCAAATGAAAGTCAAACCCATTCAAACAAAGCTTTTTCAATCAAATGAAAGTCAAATGCATTCAACAAAGCTAATTGAATAAAATGAAAGTCAAACACATTCATACAAAGGTTGATTAATCAAATTAAAGTCAAACGCATTCAACAAAGATAATTGAATCAAATGAAAGTCAAACGCAGTCAAACAAAGCTTTTTATATCAAATAAATGTCAAATGCATTCAACGAAGCTAATTAAATCAAATAAAGTCAAACACATTTAAACCAAGCATTTTAAATCAAATGAGAGTCAAACACATTCAAACAAAGCATTTTGAATCAAATGAAAGTCAAACACATTCAAACTTAGCTTTTTGAATCAAATGAAAGTCAAACACATTCAAACAAAGCATTTTGAATCAAATGAAAGTCAAATGCATTCAACAAAGCGAATTGATTTAAACGAAAGTCAAACACATTCAATGAAAGGTTTTTGAGTCAAATGAAAGTCAAATGCATTCAACAAAGCTAATTGAATCAAATTAAAGTCAAACACATTCAAACAAAGCTTTTTGAATCAAATGAAAGTCAAATGTATTCAACAAAGCTAATTGAATCAAATGAAAGTCAAACACATTCAAACAAAGATTTTTGAGTCAAATGAAAGTCAAATGTATTTAACAAAGCTAATTGAATCAAATGTAAGTCAAATGCATTCTACAAAACAAGTTGAATCAAATGAAAGTCAAACACATTCAAACAATGGTTTTTTAATCAAATGAAAGTCGAACGCATTCAACAAAGATAATTGAATCAAAAGAAAGTCAAACACAGTCAAACAAAGCTTTTTATATCAAATGAAAGTCAAATGCATTCAACAAAGCTAATTAAATCAAATCAAAATCAAACACATTTAAACCAAGCATTTTGAATCAAATGAAAGTCAAACACATTCAACCAAAGCATTTTGAATCAAAAGAAAGTCAAATGGATTCAAAGAAGCTAATTGAAGCAAATCAATGTCGAACACATTCTAACAAAGCTTTTTGAATCAAATGAAAGTCAAATGCATTCAATAAAGCTAATTGAATCAAATGAAAGTCAAACACATTCAAACAAAGCTTTTTGAGTCAAATGAAAGTGCAATGCATTCAACAAAGCTAATTGAATCAAATGAAAGTCAAACACATTCAAACTAAGCTTTTTGAATCAAATTAAAGTCAAACACATTCAAACAAACCTTTTTGAATCAAATGAAAGTCAAATGCATTCAGGAAAGGAAATTGAATCAAATGAAAGTCAAACACATTCAAACAAAGCTTTCTGAATCAAATCAAAGTCAAATGCATTCAAAAAAGATAATTGAATCAAATAAAAGTCAAACACATTCAAAAAAAGCTTTTAGAGTCAAATGAAAGTCAAACGCATTTAACAAAGCTAATTGAATCAAGTGAAAGTGAAACGCATTTAAAGTAAGCTTTTTGAATCAAATATAAGTCAAACTCATTCAAACAAAGCTTTTTCAATCAAATGAAAGTCAAATGCATTCAACAAAGCTAATTGAATAAAATGAAAGTCAAACACATTCAAACAAAGCTTTTTGAATCAAATGAAAGTCAAATGCATTCAAAGAAGCTAATTGAAGCAAATAAAAGTCGAACACATTCAAACAAAGCATTTTAAATCAATTGAAAGTCAAACACATTCAAACAAAGCATTTTGAATCAAATGAAAGTCAAATGCATTTAAAGAAGATAATTGAACCAAATGAAAGTCGAACACATTCAAACATAACTTTTTGAGTCAAATGAAAGTCAAATGCATTCAACAAAGCTAATTGAATCAAATGAAAGTCAAACCCATTCAAACAAAGCTTTTTCAATCAAATGAAAGTCAAATGCATTCAACAAAGCTAATTGAATAAAATGAAAGTCAAACACATTCAAACAAAGATTTTGGAATCAAATGAAAGTCAAATGTATTCAATAAAGCTAATTGAATGAAATGAAAGTCAAACACATTCAAACAAAGCTTTTAGAGTGAAATGAAAGTCAAATGCATTGAACAAAGCTAATTGAATCAAGTGAAAGTCAAACACATTCAAACAAAGCTTTTTGAATCAAATGAAAGTCAAATGCATTCAAAGAAGCTAATTGAATAAAATGAAAGTCAAACACATTCAAACAAAGCTTTTTGAATCGAATGAAAGTCAAATGCATTCAAAGAAGCTAATTGAAGCAAATAAAAGTCGAACACATTCAAACCAAGCATTTTGAATCAATTGAAAGTCAAACACATTCAAATAAAGCATTTTGAATCAAATGAAAGTCAAATGCATTTAAAGAAGATAATTGAACCAAATGAAAGTTGAACACATTCAAACATAACTTTTTGAGTCAAATGAAAGTCAAATGCATTCAACAAAGCTAATTGAATCAAATGAAAGTCAAACCCATTCAAACAAAGCTTTTTCAATCAAATGAAAGTCAAATGCATTCAACAAAGCTAATTGAATAAAATGAAAGTCAAACACATTCATACAAAGGTTGATTAATCAAATGAAAGTCAAACGCATTCAACAAAGATAATTGAATCAAATGAAAGTCAAACACAGTCAAACAAAGCTTTTTATATCAAATAAATGTCAAATGCATTCAACGAAGCTAATTAAATCAAATAAAGTCAAACACATTTAAACCAAGCATTTTAAATCAAATGAGAGTCAAACACATTCAAACAAAGCATTTTGAATCAAATGAAAGTCAAACACATTCAAACTTAGCTTTTTGAATCAAATGAAAGTCAAACACATTCAAACAAAGCATTTTGAATCAAATGAAAGTCAAATGCATTCAACAAAGCGAATTGATTTAAACGAAAGTCAAACACATTCAATGAAAGGTTTTTGAGTCAAATGAAAGTCAAATGCATTCAACAAAGCTAATTGAATCAAATTAAAGTCAAACACATTCAAACAAAGCTTTTTGAATCAAATGAAAGTCAAATGTATTCAACAAAGCTAATTGAATCAAATGAAAGTCAAACACATTCAAACAAAGATTTTTGAGTCAAATGAAAGTCAAATGTATTTAACAAAGCTAATTGAATCAAATGTAAGTCAAATGCATTCTACAAAACAAGTTGAATCAAATGAAAGTCAAACACATTCAAACAATGGTTTTTTAATCAAATGAAAGTCGAACGCATTCAACAAAGATAATTGAATCAAAAGAAAGTCAAACACAGTCAAACAAAGCTTTTTATATCAAATGAAAGTCAAATGCATTCAACAAAGCTAATTAAATCAAATCAAAATCAAACACATTTAAACCAAGCATTTTGAATCAAATGAAAGTCAAACACATTCAACCAAAGCATTTTGAATCAAAAGAAAGTCAAATGGATTCAAAGAAGCTAATTGAAGCAAATCAATGTCGAACACATTCTAACAAAGCTTTTTGAATCAAATGAAAGTCAAATGCATTCAATAAAGCTAATTGAATCAAATGAAAGTCAAACACATTCAAACAAAGCTTTTTGAGTCAAATGAAAGTGCAATGCATTCAACAAAGCTAATTGAATCAAATGAAAGTCAAACACATTCAAACTAAGCTTTTTGAATCAAATTAAAGTCAAACACATTCAAACAAACCTTTTTGAATCCAATGAAAGTCAAATGCATTCAGGAAAGGAAATTGAATCAAATGAAAGTCAAACACATTCAAACAAAGCTTTCTGAATCAAATCAAAGTCAAATGCATTCAAAAAAGATAATTGAATCAAATAAAAGTCAAACACATTCAAAAAAAGCTTTTAGAGTCAAATGAAAGTCAAACGCATTTAACAAAGCTAATTGAATCAAGTGAAAGTGAAACGCATTTAAAGTAAGCTTTTTGAATCAAATATAAGTCAAACTCATTCAAACAAAGCTTTTTCAATCAAATGAAAGTCAAATGCATTCAACAAAGCTAATTGAATAAAATGAAAGTCAAACACATTCAAACAAAGCTTTTTGAATCAAATGAAAGTCAAATGCATTCAAAGAAGCTAATTGAAGCAAATAAAAGTCGAACACATTCAAACAAAGCATTTTAAATCAATTGAAAGTCAAACACATTCAGACAAAGCATTTTGAATCAAATGAAAGTCAAATGCATTTAAAGAAGATAATTGAACCAAATGAAAGTCGAACACATTCAAACATAACTTTTTGAGTCAAATGAAAGTCAAATGCATTCAACAAAGCTAATTGAATCAAATGAAAGTCAAACCCATTCAAACAAAGCTTTTTCAATCAAATGAAAGTCAAATGCATTCAACAAAGCTAATTGAATAAAATGAAAGTCAAACACATTCAAACAAAGATTTTGGAATCAAATGAAAGTCAAATGTATTCAATAAAGCTAATTGAATGAAATGAAAGTCAAACACATTCAAACAAAGCTTTTAGAGTGAAATGAAAGTCAAATGCATTGAACAAAGCTAATTGAATCAAGTGAAAGTCAAACACATTCAAACAAAGCTTTTTGAATCAAATGAAAGTCAAATGCATTCAAAGAAGCTAATTGAATAAAATGAAAGTCAAACACATTCAAACAAAGCTTTTTGAATCGAATGAAAGTCAAATGCATTCAAAGAAGCTAATTGAAGCAAATAAAAGTCGAACACATTCAAACCAAGCATTTTGAATCAATTGAAAGTCAAACACATTCAAATAAAGCATTTTGAATCAAATGAAAGTCAAATGCATTTAAAGAAGATAATTGAACCAAATGAAAGTTGAACACATTCAAACATAACTTTTTGAGTCAAATGAAAGTCAAATGCATTCAACAAAGCTAATAGAATCAAATGAAAGTCAAACCCATTCAAACAAAGCTTTTTCAATCAAATGAAAGTCAAATGCATTCAACAAAGCTAATTGAATAAAATGAAAGTCAAACACATTCATACAAAGGTTGATTAATCAAATGAAAGTCAAACGCATTCAACAAAGATAATTGAATCAAATGAAAGTCAAACGCAGTCAAACAAAGCTTTTTATATCAAATAAATGTCAAATGCATTCAACGAAGCTAATTAAATCAAATAAAGTCAAACACATTTAAACCAAGCATTTTAAATCAAATGAGAGTCAAACACATTCAAACAAAGCATTTTGAATCAAATGAAAGTCAAACACATTCAAACTTAGCTTTTTGAATCAAATGAAAGTCAAACACATTCAAACAAAGCATTTTGAATCAAATGAAAGTCAAATGCATTCAACAAAGCGAATTGATTTAAACGAAAGTCAAACACATTCAATGAAAGGTTTTTGAGTCAAATGAAAGTCAAATGCATTCAACAAAGCTAATTGAATCAAATTAAAGTCAAACACATTCAAACAAAGCTTTTTGAATCAAATGAAAGTCAAATGTATTCAACAAAGCTAATTGAATCAAATGAAAGTCAAACACATTCAAACAAAGATTTTTGAGTCAAATGAAAGTCAAATGTATTTAACAAAGCTAATTGAATCAAATGTAAGTCAAATGCATTCTACAAAACAAGTTGAATCAAATGAAAGTCAAACACATTCAAACAATGGTTTTTTAATCAAATGAAAGTCGAACGCATTCAACAAAGATAATTGAATCAAAAGAAAGTCAAACACAGTCAAACAAAGCTTTTTATATCAAATGAAAGTCAAATGCATTCAACAAAGCTAATTAAATCAAATCAAAATCAAACACATTTAAACCAAGCATTTTGAATCAAATGAAAGTCAAACACATTCAACCAAAGCATTTTGAATCAAAAGAAAGTCAAATGGATTCAAAGAAGCTAATTGAAGCAAATCAATGTCGAACACATTCTAACAAAGGTTTTTGAATCAAATGAAAGTCAAATGCATTCAATAAAGCTAATTGAATCAAATGAAAGTCAAACACATTCAAACAAAGCTTTTTGAGTCAAATGAAAGTGCAATGCATTCAACAAAGCTAATTGAATCAAATGAAAGTCAAACACATTCAAACTAAGCTTTTTGAATCAAATTAAAGTCAAACACATTCAAACAAACCTTTTTGAATCAAATGAAAGTCAAATGCATTCAGGAAAGGAAATTGAATCAAATGAAAGTCAAACACATTCAAACAAAGCTTTCTGAATCAAATCAAAGTCAAATGCATTCAAAAAAGATAATTGAATCAAATAAAAGTCAAACACATTCAAAAAAAGCTTTTAGAGTCAAATGAAAGTCAAACGCATTTAACAAAGCTAATTGAATCAAGTGAAAGTGAAACGCATTTAAAGTAAGCTTTTTGAATCAAATATAAGTCAAACTCATTCAAACAAAGCTTTTTCAATCAAATGAAAGTCAAATGCATTCAACAAAGCTAATTGAATAAAATGAAAGTCAAACACATTCAAACAAAGCTTTTTGAATCAAATGAAAGTCAAATGCATTCAAAGAAGCTAATTGAAGCAAATAAAAGTCGAACACATTCAAACAAAGCATTTTAAATCAATTGAAAGTCAAACACATTCAGACAAAGCATTTTGAATCAAATGAAAGTCAAATGCATTTAAAGAAGATAATTGAACCAAATGAAAGTCGAACACATTCAAACATAACTTTTTGAGTCAAATGAAAGTCAAATGCATTCAACAAAGCTAATTGAATCAAATGAAAGTCAAACCCATTCAAACAAAGCTTTTTCAATCAAATGAAAGTCAAATGCATTCAACAAAGCTAATTGAATAAAATGAAAGTCAAACACATTCAAACAAAGATTTTGGAATCAAATGAAAGTCAAATGTATTCAATAAAGCTAATTGAATGAAATGAAAGTCAAACACATTCAAACAAAGCTTTTAGAGTGAAATGAAAGTCAAATGCATTGAACAAAGCTAATTGAATCAAGTGAAAGTCAAACACATTCAAACAAAGCTTTTTGAATCAAATGAAAGTCAAATGCATTCAAAGAAGCTAATTGAATAAAATGAAAGTCAAACACATTCAAACAAAGCTTTTTGAATCGAATGAAAGTCAAATGCATTCAAAGAAGCTAATTGAAGCAAATAAAAGTCGAACACATTCAAACCAAGCATTTTGAATCAATTGAAAGTCAAACACATTCAAATAAAGCATTTTGAATCAAATGAAAGTCAAATGCATTTAAAGAAGATAATTGAACCAAATGAAAGTTGAACACATTCAAACATAACTTTTTGAGTCAAATGAAAGTCAAATGCATTCAACAAAGCTAATTGAATCAAATGAAAGTCAAACCCATTCAAACAAAGCTTTTTCAATCAAATGAAAGTCAAATGCATTCAACAAAGCTAATTGAATAAAATGAAAGTCAAACACATTCATACAAAGGTTGATTAATCAAATGAAAGTCAAACGCATTCAACAAAGATAATTGAATCAAATGAAAGTCAAACGCAGTCAAACAAAGCTTTTTATATCAAATAAATGTCAAATGCATTCAACGAAGCTAATTAAATCAAATAAAGTCAAACACATTTAAACCAAGCATTTTAAATCAAATGAGAGTCAAACACATTCAAACAAAGCATTTTGAATCAAATGAAAGTCAAACACATTCAAACTTAGCTTTTTGAATCAAATGAAAGTCAAACACATTCAAACAAAGCATTTTGAATCAAATGAAAGTCAAATGCATTCAACAAAGCGAATTGATTTAAAAGAAAGTCAAACACATTCAATGAAAGGTTTTTGAGTCAAATGAAAGTCAAATGCATTCAACAAAGCTAATTGAATCAAATTAAAGTCAAACACATTCAAACAAAGCTTTTTGAATCAAATGAAAGTCAAATGTATTCAACAAAGCTAATTGAATCAAATGAAAGTCAAACACATTCAAACAAAGATTTTTGAGTCAAATGAAAGTCAAATGTATTTAACAAAGCTAATTGAATCAAATGTAAGTCAAATGCATTCTACAAAACAAGTTGAATCAAATGAAAGTCAAACACATTCAAACACAGTCAAACAAAGCTTTTTATATCAAATGAAAGTCAAATGCATTCAACAAAGCTAATTAAATCAAATCAAAATCAAACACATTTAAACCAAGCATTTTGAATCAAATGAAAGTCAAACACATTCAACCAAAGCATTTTGAATCAAAAGAAAGTCAAATGGATTCAAAGAAGCTAATTGAAGCAAATCAATGTCGAACACATTCTAACAAAGCTTTTTGAATCAAATGAAAGTCAAATGCATTCAATAAAGCTAATTGAATCAAATGAAAGTCAAACACATTCAAACAAAGCTTTTTGAGTCAAATGAAAGTGCAATGCATTCAACAAAGCTAATTGAATCAAATGAAAGTCAAACACATTCAAACTAAGCTTTTTGAATCAAATTAAAGTCAAACACATTCAAACAAACCTTTTTGAATCAAATGAAAGTCAAATGCATTCAGGAAAGGAAATTGAATCAAATGAAAGTCAAACACATTCAAACAAAGCTTTCTGAATCAAATCAAAGTCAAATGCATTCAAAAAAGATAATTGAATCAAATAAAAGTCAAACACATTCAAAAAAAGCTTTTAGAGTCAAATGAAAGTCAAACGCATTTAACAAAGCTAATTGAATCAAGTGAAAGTGAAACGCATTTAAAGTAAGCTTTTTGAATCAAATATAAGTCAAACTCATTCAAACAAAGCTTTTTCAATCAAATGAAAGTCAAATGCATTCAACAAAGCTAATTGAATAAAATGAAAGTCAAACACATTCAAACAAAGCTTTTTGAATCAAATGAAAGTCAAATGCATTCAAAGAAGCTAATTGAAGCAAATAAAAGTCGAACACATTTAAACAAAGCATTTTAAATCAATTGAAAGTCAAACACATTCAAACAAAGCATTTTGAATCAAATGAAAGTCAAATGCATTTAAAGAAGATAATTGAACCAAATGAAAGTCGAACACATTCAAACATAACTTTTTGAGTCAAATGAAAGTCAAATGCATTCAACAAAGCTAATTGAATCAAATGAAAGTCAAACCCATTCAAACAAAGCTTTTTCAATCAAATGAAAGTCAAATGCATTCAACAAAGCTAATTGAATAAAATGAAAGTCAAACACATTCAAACAAAGATTTTGGAATCAAATGAAAGTCAAATGTATTCAATAAAGCTAATTGAATGAAATGAAAGTCAAACACATTCAAACAAAGCTTTTAGAGTGAAATGAAAGTCAAATGCATTGAACAAAGCTAATTGAATCAAGTGAAAGTCAAACACATTCAAACAAAGCTTTTTGAATCAAATGAAAGTCAAATGCATTCAAAGAAGCTAATTGAATAAAATGAAAGTCAAACACATTCAAACAAAGCTTTTTGAATCGAATGAAAGTCAAATGCATTCAAAGAAGCTAATTGAAGCAAATAAAAGTCGAACACATTCAAACCAAGCATTTTGAATCAATTGAAAGTCAAACACATTCAAATAAAGCATTTTGAATCAAATGAAAGTCAAATGCATTTAAAGAAGATAATTGAACCAAATGAAAGTTGAACACATTCAAACATAACTTTTTGAGTCAAATGAAAGTCAAATGCATTCAACAAAGCTAATAGAATCAAATGAAAGTCAAACCCATTCAAACAAAGCTTTTTCAATCAAATGAAAGTCAAATGCATTCAACAAAGCTAATTGAATAAAATGAAAGTCAAACACATTCATACAAAGGTTGATTAATCAAATGAAAGTCAAACGCATTCAACAAAGATAATTGAATCAAATGAAAGTCAAACGCAGTCAAACAAAGCTTTTTATATCAAATAAATGTCAAATGCATTCAACGAAGCTAATTAAATCAAATAAAGTCAAACACATTTAAACCAAGCATTTTAAATCAAATGAGAGTCAAACACATTCAAACAAAGCATTTTGAATCAAATGAAAGTCAAACACATTCAAACTTAGCTTTTTGAATCAAATGAAAGTCAAACACATTCAAACAAAGCATTTTGAATCAAATGAAAGTCAAATGCATTCAACAAAGCGAATTGATTTAAACGAAAGTCAAACACATTCAATGAAAGGTTTTTGAGTCAAATGAAAGTCAAATGCATTCAACAAAGCTAATTGAATCAAATTAAAGTCAAACACATTCAAACAAAGCTTTTTGAATCAAATGAAAGTCAAATGTATTCAACAAAGCTAATTGAATCAAATGAAAGTCAAACACATTCAAACAAAGATTTTTGAGTCAAATGAAAGTCAAATGTATTTAACAAAGCTAATTGAATCAAATGTAAGTCAAATGCATTCTACAAAACAAGTTGAATCAAATGAAAGTCAAACACATTCAAACAATGGTTTTTTAATCAAATGAAAGTCGAACGCATTCAACAAAGATAATTGAATCAAAAGAAAGTCAAACACAGTCAAACAAAGCTTTTTATATCAAATGAAAGTCAAATGCATTCAACAAAGCTAATTAAATCAAATCAAAATCAAACACATTTAAACCAAGCATTTTGAATCAAATGAAAGTCAAACACATTCAACCAAAGCATTTTGAATCAAAAGAAAGTCAAATGGATTCAAAGAAGCTAATTGAAGCAAATCAATGTCGAACACATTCTAACAAAGCTTTTTGAATCAAATGAAAGTCAAATGCATTCAATAAAGCTAATTGAATCAAATGAAAGTCAAACACATTGAAACAAAGCATTTTGAGTCAAATGAAAGTGCAATGCATTCAACAAAGCTAATTGAATCAAATGAAAGTCAAACACATTCAAACTAAGCTTTTTGAATCAAATTAAAGTCAAACACATTCAAACAAACCTTTTTGAATCAAATGAAAGTCAAATGCATTCAGGAAAGGAAATTGAATCAAATGAAAGTCAAACACATTCAAACAAAGCTTTCTGAATCAAATTAAAGTCAAATGCAATTAAAAAAGATAATTGAATCAAATAAAAGTCAAACACATTCAAAAAAAGCTTTTAGAGTCAAATGAAAGTCAAACGCATTTAACAAAGCTAATTGAATCAAGTGAAAGTGAAACGCATTTAAAGTAAGCTTTTTGAATCAAATATAAGTCAAACTCATTCAAACAAAGCTTTTTCAATCAAATGAAAGTCAAATGCATTCAACAAAGCTAATTGAATAAAATGAAAGTCAAACACATTCAAACAAAGCTTTTTGAATCAAATGAAAGTCAAATGCATTCAAAGAAGCTAATTGAAGCAAATAAAAGTCGAACACATTCAAACAAAGCATTTTAAATCAATTGAAAGTCAAACACATTCAAACAAAGCATTTTGAATCAAATGAAAGTCAAATGCATTTAAAGAAGATAATTGAACCAAATGAAAGTCGAACACATTCAAACATAACTTTTTGAGTCAAATGAAAGTCAAATGCGTTCAACAAAGCTAATTGAATCAAATGAAAGTCAAACCCATTCAAACAAAGCTTTTTCAATCAAATGAAAGTCAAATGCATTCAACAAAGCTAATTGAATAAAATGAAAGTCAAACACATTGAAACAAAGATTTTGGAATCAAATGAAAGTCAAATGTATTCAATAAAGCTAATTGAATGAAATGAAAGTCAAACACATTCAAACAAAGCTTTTAGAGTGAAATGAAAGTCAAATGCATTGAACAAAGCTAATTGAATCACGTG
This sequence comes from Chenopodium album, assembly GCF_948465745.1. Classification (NCBI taxonomy): domain Eukaryota; kingdom Viridiplantae; phylum Streptophyta; class Magnoliopsida; order Caryophyllales; family Amaranthaceae; genus Chenopodium; species Chenopodium album. The sequence goes on from NC_137844.1 coordinate 30,962,018, forward strand.
AAAGTCAAACACATTCAAACAAAGCTTTTTGAATCAAATGAAAGTCAAATGCATTCAAAGAAGCTAATTGAATAAAATGAAAGTCAAACACATTCAAACAAAGCTTTTTGAATCGAATGAAAGTCAAATGCATTCAAAGAAGCTAATTGAAGCAAATAAAAGTCGAACACATTCAAACCAAGCATTTTGAATCAATTGAAAGTCAAACACATTCAAATAAAGCATTTTGAATCAAATGAAAGTCAAATGCATTTAAAGAAGATAATTGAACCAAATGAAAGTTGAACACATTCAAACATAACTTTTTGAGTCAAATGAAAGTCAAATGCATTCAACAAAGCTAATTGAATCAAATGAAAGTCAAACCCATTCAAACAAAGCTTTTTCAATCAAATGAAAGTCAAATGCATTCAACAAAGCTAATTGAATAAAATGAAAGTCAAACACATTCATACAAAGGTTGATTAATCAAATGAAAGTCAAACGCATTCAACAAAGATAATTGAATCAAATGAAAGTCAAACGCAGTCAAACAAAGCTTTTTATATCAAATAAATGTCAAATGCATTCAACGAAGCTAATTAAATCAAATAAAGTCAAACACATTTAAACCAAGCATTTTAAATCAAATGAGAGTCAAACACATTCAAACAAAGCATTTTGAATCAAATGAAAGTCAAACACATTCAAACTTAGCTTTTTGAATCAAATGAAAGTCAAACACATTCAAACAAAGCATTTTGAATCAAATGAAAGTCAAATGCATTCAACAAAGCGAATTGATTTAAAAGAAAGTCAAACACATTCAATGAAAGGTTTTTGAGTCAAATGAAAGTCAAATGCATTCAACAAAGCTAATTGAATCAAATTAAAGTCAAACACATTCAAACAAAGCTTTTTGAATCAAATGAAAGTCAAATGTATTCAACAAAGCTAATTGAATCAAATGAAAGTCAAACACATTCAAACAAAGATTTTTGAGTCAAATGAAAGTCAAATGTATTTAACAAAGCTAATTGAATCAAATGTAAGTCAAATGCATTCTACAAAACAAGTTGAATCAAATGAAAGTCAAACACATTCAAACACAGTCAAACAAAGCTTTTTATATCAAATGAAAGTCAAATGCATTCAACAAAGCTAATTAAATCAAATCAAAATCAAACACATTTAAACCAAGCATTTTGAATCAAATGAAAGTCAAACACATTCAACCAAAGCATTTTGAATCAAAAGAAAGTCAAATGGATTCAAAGAAGCTAATTGAAGCAAATCAATGTCGAACACATTCTAACAAAGCTTTTTGAATCAAATGAAAGTCAAATGCATTCAATAAAGCTAATTGAATCAAATGAAAGTCAAACACATTCAAACAAAGCTTTTTGAGTCAAATGAAAGTGCAATGCATTCAACAAAGCTAATTGAATCAAATGAAAGTCAAACACATTCAAACTAAGCTTTTTGAATCAAATTAAAGTCAAACACATTCAAACAAACCTTTTTGAATCAAATGAAAGTCAAATGCATTCAGGAAAGGAAATTGAATCAAATGAAAGTCAAACACATTCAAACAAAGCTTTCTGAATCAAATCGAAGTCAAATGCATTCAAAAAAGATAATTGAATCAAATAAAAGTCAAACACATTCAAAAAAAGCTTTTAGAGTCAAATGAAAGTCAAACGCATTTAACAAAGCTAATTGAATCAAGTGAAAGTGAAACGCATTTAAAGTAAGCTTTTTGAATCAAATATAAGTCAAACTCATTCAAACAAAGCTTTTTCAATCAAATGAAAGTCAAATGCATTCAACAAAGCTAATTGAATAAAATGAAAGTCAAACACATTCAAACAAAGCTTTTTGAATCAAATGAAAGTCAAATGCATTCAAAGAAGCTAATTGAAGCAAATAAAAGTCGAACACATTCAAACAAAGCATTTTAAATCAATTGAAAGTCAAACACATTCAAACAAAGCATTTTGAATCAAATGAAAGTCAAATGCATTTAAAGAAGATAATTGAACCAAATGAAAGTCGAACACATTCAAACATAACTTTTTGAGTCAAATGAAAGTCAAATGCATTCAACAAAGCTAATTGAATCAAATGAAAGTCAAACCCATTCAAACAAAGCTTTTTCAATCAAATGAAAGTCAAATGCATTCAACAAAGCTAATTGAATAAAATGAAAGTCAAACACATTCAAACAAAGATTTTGGAATCAAATGAAAGTCAAATGTATTCAATAAAGCTAATTGAATGAAATGAAAGTCAAACACATTCAAACAAAGCTTTTAGAGTGAAATGAAAGTCAAATGCATTGAACAAAGCTAATTGAATCAAGTGAAAGTCAAACACATTCAAACAAAGCTTTTTGAATCAAATGAAAGTCAAATGCATTCAAAGAAGCTAATTGAATAAAATGAAAGTCAAACACATTCAAACAAAGCTTTTTGAATCGAATGAAAGTCAAATGCATTCAAAGAAGCTAATTGAAGCAAATAAAAGTCGAACACATTCAAACCAAGCATTTTGAATCAATTGAAAGTCAAACACATTCAAATAAAGCATTTTGAATCAAATGAAAGTCAAATGCATTTAAAGAAGATAATTGAACCAAATGAAAGTTGAACACATTCAAACATAACTTTTTGAGTCAAATGAAAGTCAAATGCATTCAACAAAGCTAATTGAATCAAATGAAAGTCAAACCCATTCAAACAAAGCTTTTTCAATCAAATGAAAGTCAAATGCATTCAACAAAGCTAATTGAATAAAATGAAAGTCAAACACATTCATACAAAGGTTGATTAATCAAATGAAAGTCAAACGCATTCAACAAAGATAATTGAATCAAATGAAAGTCAAACGCAGTCAAACAAAGCTTTTTATATCAAATAAATGTCAAATGCATTCAACGAAGCTAATTAAATCAAATAAAGTCAAACACATTTAAACCAAGCATTTTAAATCAAATGAGAGTCAAACACATTCAAACAAAGCATTTTGAATCAAATGAAAGTCAAACACATTCAAACTTAGCTTTTTGAATCAAATGAAAGTCAAACACATTCAAACAAAGCATTTTGAATCAAATGAAAGTCAAATGCATTCAACAAAGCGAATTGATTTAAAAGAAAGTCAAACACATTCAATGAAAGGTTTTTGAGTCAAATGAAAGTCAAATGCATTCAACAAAGCTAATTAAATCAAATTAAAGTCAAACACATTCAAACAAAGCTTTTTGAATCAAATGAAAGTCAAATGTATTCAACAAAGCTAATTGAATCAAATGAAAGTCAAACACATTCAAACAAAGATTTTTGAGTCAAATGAAAGTCAAATGTATTTAACAAAGCTAATTGAATCAAATGTAAGTCAAATGCATTCTACAAAACAAGTTGAATCAAATGAAAGTCAAACACATTCAAACACAGTCAAACAAAGCTTTTTATATCAAATGAAAGTCAAATGCATTCAACAAAGCTAATTAAATCAAATCAAAATCAAACACATTTAAACCAAGCATTTTGAATCAAATGAAAGTCAAACACATTCAACCAAAGCATTTTGAATCAAAAGAAAGTCAAATGGATTCAAAGAAGCTAATTGAAGCAAATCAATGTCGAACACATTCTAACAAAGCTTTTTGAATCAAATGAAAGTCAAATGCATTCAATAAAGCTAATTGAATCAAATGAAAGTCAAACACATTGAAACAAAGCATTTTGAGTCAAATGAAAGTGCAATGCATTCAACAAAGCTAATTGAATCAAATGAAAGTCAAACACATTCAAACTAAGCTTTTTGAATCAAATTAAAGTCAAACACATTCAAACAAACCTTTTTGAATCAAATGAAAGTCAAATGCATTCAGGAAAGGAAATTGAATCAAATGAAAGTCAAACACATTCAAACAAAGCTTTCTGAATCAAATCAAAGTCAAATGCATTCAAAAAAGATAATTGAATCAAATAAAAGTCAAACACATTCAAAAAAAGCTTTTAGAGTCAAATGAAAGTCAAACGCATTTAACAAAGCTAATTGAATCAAGTGAAAGTGAAACGCATTTAAAGTAAGCTTTTTGAATCAAATATAAGTCAAACTCATTCAAACAAAGCTTTTCAATCAAATGAAAGTCAAATGCATTCAACAAAGCTAATTGAATAAAATGAAAGTCAAACACATTCAAACAAAGCTTTTTGAATCAAATGAAAGTCAAATGCATTCAAAGAAGCTAATTGAAGCAAATAAAAGTCGAACACATTCAAACAAAGCATTTTAAATCAATTGAAAGTCAAACACATTCAAACAAAGCATTTTGAATCAAATGAAAGTCAAATGCATTTAAAGAAGATAATTGAACCAAATGAAAGTCGAACACATTCAAACATAACTTTTTGAGTCAAATGAAAGTCAAATGCATTCTAAAAAGCTAATTGAATCAAATGAAAGTCAAACCCATTCAAACAAAGCTTTTTCAATCAAATGAAAGTCAAATGCATTCAACAAAGCTAATTGAATAAAATGAAAGTCAAACACATTCAAACAAAGATTTTGGAATCAAATGAAAGTCAAATGTATTCAATAAAGCTAATTGAATGAAATGAAAGTCAAACACATTCAAACAAAGCTTTTAGAGTGAAATGAAAGTCAAATGCATTGAACAAAGCTAATTGAATCAAGTGAAAGTCAAACACATTCAAACAAAGCTTTTTGAATCAAATGAAAGTCAAATGCATTCAAAGAAGCTAATTGAATAAAATGAAAGTCAAACACATTCAAAGAAAGCTTTTTGAATCGAATGAAAGTCAAATGCATTCAAAGAAGCTAATTGAAGCAAATAAAAGTCGAACACATTCAAACCAAGCATTTTGAATCAATTGAAAGTCAAACACATTCAACTAAAGCATTTTGAATCAAATGAAAGTCAAATGCATTTAAAGAAGATAATTGAACCAAATGAAAGTTGAACACATTCAAACATAACTTTTTGAGTCAAATGAAGGTCAAATGCATTCAACAAAGCTAATTGAATCAAATGAAAGTCAAACCCATTCAAACAAAGCTTTTTCAATCAAATGAAAGTCAAATGCATTCAACAAAGCTAATTGAATAAAATGAAAGTCAAACACATTCATACAAAGGTTGATTAATCAAATGAATGTCAAACGCATTCAACAAAGATAATTGAATCAAATGAAAGTCAAACGCAGTCAAACAAAGCTTTTTTTATCAAATAAATGTCAAATGCATTCAACGAAGCTAATTAAATCAAATAAAGTCAAACACATTTAAACCAAGCATTTTAAATCAAATGAGAGTCAAACACATTCAAACAAAGCATTTTGAATCAAATGAAAGTCAAACACATTCAAACTTAGCTTTTTGAATCAAATGAAAGTCAAACACATTCAAACAAAGCATTTTGAATCAAATGAAAGTCAAATGCATTCAACAAAGCGAATTGATTTAAAAGAAAGTCAAACACATTCAATGAAAGGTTTTTGAGTCAAATGAAAGTCAAATGCATTCAACAAAGCTAATTGAATCAAATTAAAGTCAAACACATTCAAACAAAGCTTTTTGAATCAAATGAAAGTCAAATGTATTCAACAAAGCTAATTGAATCAAATGAAAGTCAAACACATTCAAACAAAGATTTTTGAGTCAAATGAAAGTCAAATGTATTTAACAAAGCTAATTGAATCAAATGTAAGTCAAATGCATTCTACAAAACAAGTTGAATCAAATGAAAGTCAAACACATTCAAACCATGGTTTTTTAATCAAATGAAAGTCGAACGCATTCAACAAGGATAATTGAATCAAAAGAAAGTCAAACACAGTCAAACAAAGCTTTTTATATCAAATGAAAGTCAAATGCATTCAACAAAGCTAATTAAATCAAATCAAAATCAAACACATTTAAACCAAGCATTTTGAATCAAATGAAAGTCAAACACATTCAACCAAAGCATTTTGAATCAAAAGAAAGTCAAATGGATTCAAAGAAGCTAATTGAAGCAAATCAATGTCGAACACATTCTAACAAAGCTTTTTGAATCAAATGAAAGTCAAATGCATTCAATAAAGCTAATTGAATCAAATGAAAGTCAAACACATTGAAACAAAGCATTTTGAGTCAAATGAAAGTGCAATGCATTCAACAAAGCTAATTGAATCAAATGAAAGTCAAACACATTCAAACTAAGCTTTTTGAATCAAATTAAAGTCAAACACATTCAAACAAACCTTTTTGAATCAAATGAAAGTCAAATGCATTCAGGAAAGGAAATTGAATCAAATGAAAGTCAAACACATTCAAACAAAGCTTTCTGAATCAAATTAAAGTCAAATGCAATTAAAAAAGATAATTGAATCAAATAAAAGTCAAACACATTCAAAAAAAGCTTTTAGAGTCAAATGAAAGTCAAACGCATTTAACAAAGCTAATTGAATCAAGTGAAAGTGAAACGCATTTAAAGTAAGCTTTTTGAATCAAATATAAGTCAAACTCATTCAAACAAAGCTTTTTCAATCAAATGAAAGTCAAATGCATTCAACAAAGCTAATTGAATAAAATGAAAGTCAAACACATTCAAACAAAGCTTTTTGAATCAAATGAAAGTCAAATGCATTCAAAGAAGCTAATTGAAGCAAATAAAAGTCGAACACATTCAAACAAAGCATTTTAAATCAATTGAAAGTCAAACACATTCAAACAAAGCATTTTGAATCAAATGAAAGTCAAATGCATTTAAAGAAGATAATTGAACCAAATGAAAGTCGAACACATTCAAACATAACTTTTTGAGTCAAATGAAAGTCAAATGCGTTCAACAAAGCTAATTGAATCAAATGAAAGTCAAACCCATTCAAACAAAGCTTTTTCAATCAAATGAAAGTCAAATGCATTCAACAAAGCTAATTGAATAAAATGAAAGTCAAACACATTGAAACAAAGATTTTGGAATCAAATGAAAGTCAAATGTATTCAATAAAGCTAATTGAATGAAATGAAAGTCAAACACATTCAAACAAAGCTTTTAGAGTGAAATGAAAGTCAAATGCATTGAACAAAGCTAATTGAATCACGTGAAAGTCAAACACATTCAAACAAAGCTTTTTGAATCAAATGAAAGTCAAATGCATTCAAAGAAGCTAATTGAATAAAATGAAAGTCAAACACATTCAAACAAAGCTTTTTGAATCGAATGAAAGTCAAATGCATTCAAAGAAGCTAATTGAAGCAAATAAAAGTCGAACACATTCAAACCAAGCATTTTGAATCAATTGAAAGTCAAACACATTCAAATAAAGCATTTTGAATCAAATGAAAGTCAAATGCATTTAAAGAAGATAATTGAACCAAATGAAAGTTGAACACATTCAAACATAACTTTTTGAGTCAAATGAAAGTCAAATGCATTCAACAAAGCTAATTGAATCAAATGAAAGTCAAACCCATTCAAACAAAGCTTTTTCAATCAAATGAAAGTCAAATGCATTCAACAAAGCTAATTGAATAAAATGAAAGTCAAACACATTCAAACAAAGATTTTGGAATCAAATGAAAGTCAAATGTATTCAATAAAGCTAATTGAATGAAATGAAAGTCAAACACATTCAAACAAAGCTTTTAGAGTGAAATGAAAGTCAAATGCATTGAACAAAGCTAATTGAATCAAGTAAAACTCAAACACATTCAAACAAAGCTTTTTGAATCAAATGAAAGCCAAATGCATTCAACAAAGCTAATTAAATGAAATGAAAGTCAAACACATTCAAACAAAGCTTTTTGAATCAAATGAAAGTCAAATGCATTCAAAGAAGCTAATTGAAGCATATCAAAAGTCGAACACATTCAAACCAAGCATTTTGAATCAATTGAAAGTCAAACACATTCAAACAAAACATTTTAAATCAAATGAAAGTCAAATGCATTCAACAAAGCTAATAGAATCAAATGAAAGTTAAACACATTCAAACAAAGCTGTTTGAATCAAATGAAAGTCAAATGCATTCAAAGAAGCTAATTGAAGCAAATGAAAGTCGAACACATTCAAACCAAGCATTTTGAATCAATTGAAAGTCAAACACATTCAAACAAAGCATTTGGAATCAAATGAAAGTTAAATGCATTCAACAAAGCTAATAGAATCAAATGAAAGTCAAACACATTCAACTAAGCTTTTTGATTCAAACTTAAGTCAAACACATTCAAACAAAGATTTTTGAATCAAATGAAAGTCAAATGCATTCAACAAAGCTAATTGAATAGAATGAAAGTCAAACACATTCAAACAAAGATTTTGGAATCAAATGAAAGTCAAACAAATTCAAACAAAGCTTTTAGAGTGAAATGAAAGTTAAATGCATTCAACAAAGCTAATTGAATCAAGTGAAAATCAAACACATTCAAAGTTTGCTTTTTGAATCAAATAAAAGTCAAACACATTCAAACAAAGGTTTTTTAATCAAATGAAAGTCAGACGCATTCAACAAAGCTATTTGAATCAAGTGAAAATCAAACACATTAAAAGTAAGCTTTTTGAATCAAATGTAAGTCAAACACATTTAAACAAAGCTTTTTGAATCAAATGAAAGTCAAATGAATTCAAAAAAGATAATTGAATCAAATGAAAGTCAAGCACATTCAAACTTGGCTTTTTGAGTCAACTGAAAGTCAAACACATTCAAACAAAGCTTTTTGAAACAAATGAAAGTCAAATGCATTCAAACAAAGCTTTTTAAGTCAAATGAAAATGCAATGCATTCAACAAAGCTAATTGAATCAAATGTAAGTCAAACACATTTAAACTAAGCTTTTTGAATCAAATCAAAGTCAAACACATTCAAACAAACCTTTTTGAATCAAATGAAAGTCAAATGCATTCAGGAAAGTAAATTGAATCAAATGAAAGTCAAACACATTCAAACAAAGCTTTTTGAATCAAATTAAAGTCAAATGCATTCAATAAAACTAATTGAATAAAATGAAAGTCAAACACATTCAAAAAAAGCTTTTAGAGTCAAATGAAAGTCAAACGCATTTAACAAAGCTAATTGATTCAAGTGAAAGTGAAACGCATTTAAAATAAGCTTTTTGAATCAAATATAAGTCAAACTCATTCAAACAAAGCTTTTTCAATAAAATGAAAGTCAAATGCATTCAACAAAGCTAATTGAATAAAAAGAAAGTCAAACACATTCAAACAAAGATTTTTGAATCATATGAAAGTCAAATGCATTCAAAGAAGCTAATTGAAGCAAATAAAAGTCGAACACATTCAAACCAAGCATTTTGAATCAATTGAAAGTCAAACACATTCAAACAAAGCATTTTGAATCAAATGAAAGTAAAATGCATTTAAAGAAGATAATTGAACCAAATGAAAGTCGAACACATTCAAACATAACTTTTTGAGTCAAATGAAAGTCAAATGCATTCAACAAAGCTAAATGAATCAAATGAAAGTCAAACCCATTCAAACAAAGCTTTTTCAATCAAATGAAAGTCAAATGCATTCAACAAAGCTAATTGAATAAAATGAAAGTCAAACACATTCAAACAAAGATTTTGGAATCAAATGAAAGTCAAATGTATTCAATAAAGCTAATTGAATGAAATGAAAGTCAAACACATTCAAACAAAGCCTTTCGAATCAAATGAAAGTAAAATGCATTCAACAAAGCTAATTAAATCAAATGAAAGTCAAACACATTCAAACAAAGCTTTTTGAATCAAATGAAAGTCAAATGCATTTAAAGAAGCTAATTGAATCAAATGAAAGTCGAACACATTCAAACCAAGCTTTATGAATCAAATGAAAGTCAAACACATTCAAACAAAGCATTTTGAATCAAATAAAAGTCAAATACATTCAAAATAGGTAATTGAAGCAAATGTAAGTTGAACACATTCAAATAAAGCCTTTTGAATCAAATGAAAGTCAAATGCAGTCAACAAAACTAATTGAATCAAATTAAATTCAAACACATTCAAACATAACTTTTTGAGTCAAATGAAAGTCAAATGCATTCAACAAAGTTAATTGAATCAAACGAAAGTTAAACACATTCAAACAAAGCTAATTGAATCAAACGAAAGTCAAACACATTCAAACAAAGCTTTTTGATTCAAATGAAAGTCAAATGCATTCAATAAAGCTAATTGAATCAAATGAAAGTCAAACACATTCAAACAAAGCTTTTTGAATCAAATGAAAGTCAAATGCATTCAACAAAGCTAATTAAATCAAATGAAAGTCAAATGCATTCAACAAAGATTTTTGATTCAAATGAAAGTCAAGCACATTCAAATAAAGCTTTTTGAATCAATTTAAAGTTAAATGCATTCAACAAAGCTAATTGAATCAAGTGAAAGTCAAACACATTTAAACAAAGATTTTTGAATCAAATTAAAGTTTAATGCATTCGACAAAGCTAATTGAATCAAATGAAAGTCAAACACATTCAAACAAAGCTTTTTGAATCAAATGAAAGTCAAATGCATTTAAAGAAGCTAACACATTCAAACAAAGCTTTTTGAATCAAATGAAAGTCAAATGTATTTAAAGAAGCTAATTGAATCAAATGAAAGTCGAACACATTCAAACCAAGCATTTTGAATCAAATAAAAGTCACACACATTCAAACAAAGCATTTAGAATCAAATAAAAGTCAAATACATTCAAAAAAGCTTATTGAAGCAAATGAAAGTCGAAGACATTCAAATAAAGCCTTTTGAATCAAATGAGAGTCAAATGCAGTCAACAAACCTAATTGAATCAAATTAAAGTCAAACATATTCAAACATAACTTTTTGATTCAAATGAAAGTCAAATGCATTCAACAAAGCCAATTGAATCAAATGAAATTCAAACACATTCAAACTAAGCTTTTTGAATCAACTGCAAGTCAAACACATTTAAACAAAACTTTTTGAATCAAATGAAAGTCAAATGCATTCAACAAAGCTAATTGAATCAAATGAAAGTCAAACACATTCAAACAAAGCTTTTTGAATCAAATGAAAGTCAAATGCATTCAGCAAAGCTAATTGAATCAAATGAAAGTTAAACACATTTAAACAAAGCTTTTTGAATCAAATGCATTCAAAGAAGCTAATTTGAGCAAATTAAAGTCGAACACATTCAAACTAAGCATTTTGAATCAAATGAAAGTCAAACACATTCAAACAAAGCATTTTGAATCAAATGAAGTCAAATGCATTCAAAGAAGCTAATTAAAGCTAATGAATGTTGAATGCATCCAAATAAAGCTTTTCAAACCAAATGAAAGTCAAATGCATTCAACAAAACTAATTGAATCAAATTAAAGTCAAACTCATTCAAACATAGCTTTTTGAGTCAAATGAAAGGGAAATACATTCAACAAAGCTAATTGAATCAATTGAAAGCAAATTCATTCAACAAAACTAATTGAATCAAATGAAAGTCAAACACATTCAAACAAAGCATTTTGAATCAAATGAAAGTCAAATGTATTCAACAAAGCCATTTGATTCAAACGAAAGTCAAACACATTCAATGAAAGGTTTTTGAGTCAAATGAAAGTCAAATGCATTCAACAAAGCTAATTGAATTAAATTAAAGTCAAACACATTCAAACTAAGCTTTTTGAATCAAATGTAAGTCAAACACATTCAAACAAAGCTTTTTGAATCAAATGAAAGTCAAATGCATTCAACAAAGCTAATTGAATCAAATGAAAGTCAAACAAATTCAAACAAAGATTTTTTAATCAAATGAAAATCAAATGCATTCAAAGAAGCTAATTAAAGCAAATGAAAGTCGAACACATTCAAACCAAGCATTTTGAATCAAATGAAAGTCAAATGCGTTCAAAGAAGCTAAATGAAGGAAATGAAAGTCTAACATATTCAATTAAAGCTTTTTGCATAAAATGAAATTCAAATGCATTCAACAAAACTAATTGAATCAAATAGAAGTCAAACACATTCAAACATAACTTTTTGAGTAAAATGAAAGTCAAATGGAAACAAAGCAAATTGAATCAAATAAAAGTCAAACACATTCAAACAAAGTTATTTGAATCAAATGAAAGTCAAATGCATTCAACAAAGCTAATTGAATCAAATGAAAGTCAAACACATTTAAACAAAGCTTTTTAAATCGAATGAATGTCAAATGCATTCAAACAAAGCTTTTAGAGTCAAATGAACGTCAAAAGCATTCAACAAAGCTAATTGAATCAAGTGAAAGTCAAACACATTCAAAGTAAGCTTTTTGAATCAATTGTAAGTCAAACACACTCAAACAAAGCTTTTTGAATCGAATGAAAGTTAAATGTATTCAATAAAGCTAATTGAATCAAATGAAAGTCAGACACATTTAAAAAAAAAAATTTAGAATCAAATGATAGTCAAATGCATTCAACAAAGCTAATTGAATCAAGTTAATGTTAAACACATTCAAACAAGGTTTTTTGAATCAAATGAAAGTCAAACACATTCAAACAAAGCTTTTTGAATAAAATGAAAGTCAAATGCATTCAACAAAGCTAATTGAATCAAATGAAAGTCAAACATATTTAAACAAAGCTTTTTGAATCAAATAAAAGTCAAATGCATTCAATAAAGCTAATTGAATCAAATGAATGTCAAACACATTCAAACAAAGCTTTTTGAATCGTCTTTTGCTCTGTGCCCTGCTGTCTGCTGTTAGGTGCAAGCTTTGTTGCTCTTTTTGTTGCCTATTTTTTTTTTATTGGTGTTTTGGACAGTTTGTAGGCATGTCTGCATCTGATTGTTGTTTTGTTGGCTTTTAGGTGTGTGGTTTTGTTGTTTTTTTTGTTTTCTTGTTGTCTGGTCCTGGTTTCCGGAACCCTTCCTAGAAGGTGGCCGGAAATCTGAGTCCAGTTGTTCTAGGCCATTCCTAGAACCATTCCTAGAAGGTGGCTAGGTTTAGATCTAGAATTGGTTGTGGGGTTGGCCTGTTGTTTTCAGATCTTTTGGTGTTCTGGTGGTAGTTATAACTTAGCTTTGTAAGTTGTAACTTTCTATCTTACGTAATAAAATTTTATTTTCCAAAAAAAAAAAAAGCTTTTTGAATCAAATGTTAGTCAAATGCATTCAAAGAAGCTAATTGAATCAAATGAAAGTCGAACACATTCAAACAAAGCATTTTGAATCAAATGAAAGTCAAACACATTCAAACAAAGCATTTTAAATCAAATGAAAGTCAAACACATTCAAACTAAGCTTTTTGAATCAAATGAAAGTCAAACACATTCAAACAAAGCATTTTGAATCAAATGAAAGTCAAATGCATTCAAAGAAGCTAATTGAAGCTAATGAATGTTGAATGCATCAAAATAAAGCTTTTTAAACCAAATGAAAGTCAAATGCATTCAACAAAACTAATTGAATCAAATTAAAGTCAAACACATTCAAACATAGCTTTTTGAGTCAAATGAAAGTGAAATACATCCAACAAAGCTAATTGAATCAAATGATACTCAAATGCATTCAACAAAACTAATTGAATCAATTGAAATTCAAACACAATCAAACAATGGTTTTTTAATCAAATGAAAGTCAAACGCATTCAACCAAGATAATTGAATCAAAAGAAAGTCAAACACAGTCAAACAAAGCTTTTTATATCAAATGAAAGTCAAATGCATTCAACAAAGATAACTAAATCAAATCAAAATCAAACACATTTAAACCAAGCATTTTGAATCAAATGAAAGTCAAACACATTCAAAAAAAAGCATTTTAAATCAAATGAAAGTCAAATGTATTCAACAAAGCTATTTGATTCAGACGAATGTCAAACACATTCAATGAAAGGTTTTTTGAGTCAAATAATAGTCAAATGCATTCAACAAAGCTAATTGAATAAAATTAAAGTCAAAAACATTCAAACTAAGCTTTTTGAATCAAATGTAAGCCAAACACATTCAAACAAAGCTTTTTGAATCAAATGAAAGTCAAATGTATTCAACAAAGCTAATTGAATCAAATGAAAGTCAAACAAATTCAAACAAAGATTTTTAAATCAAATGAAAGTCAAATGCATTCAACAAAGCTAATTGAATCAAATGTAAGTAAAACACATTCAAACAATGCTTTTTGAATCAAATGAAAGTCAAATGCATTCAAAGAAGGTAATTGAAGCAATTGAAAGTCGAACACATTCAAACCAAGCATTTTGAATCAAATGAAAGTCAAACACATTCAAACAAAGCATTTTGAATCAAATGAAAGTCAAATGCATTCAAAGAAGCTAAATGAAGCAAATGAAAGTCAAATACATTCAAACAAAGCATTTTGAGTCAAATGAAAGTCAAAATGGATTCAACAAAGCTAATTGAATCAAACGAAAGTCAAAGTCATTCAAACTAAGCTTTTTGACTAAAATGTAAGTCAAACACATTCAAACAAAGTTTTTTGAATCAAATGAAAGTCAAATGCAATCAACAAAGCTAATTGAATCAAATGAAAGTCAAACACATTTAAACAAAGCTTTTTGAATCAAATGAAAGTCAAATGCATTCAACAAAGCTAATTGAATCAAAAGAAAGTCAAACACATTGAAACAATGCTTTTTTAATCTATTGAAAGTAAAGTGCATTCAACAAAGCTAATTGAATCAAATGAAAGTCAAATACATTCAAACAATGATTTGAGTCAAATGAAAGTCAAATGCATTCAACAAAGCTTTTTGAATCAAATGTAAGTCAAACACATTCAAACTAAGCTTTTTGAATCAAATGAAAGTCAAACAGATTCAAACAAAGCTAATTGAATCAAATAAAAGTCAAACACATTCAAACAAAACTTTTTGAATAAAATGAAAGTCAAATGCATTCAACAAAGCTAATTTAATCAAATGAAAGTCAAACACATTCAAGCAAAGCTAAAAATCAAATGAAAGTCAAATGCATTCAATAAAGCTAATTGAATAAAATGAAAGTCAAACACATTCAAACAAAGCTTTTTGAATCAAATGTAAGTCAAATGCATTCAAAGAAGCTAATTGAAGCAAATAAAAGTTGAACACATTTAAACCAAGCATTTTGAATCAAATGAAAGTCAAACACATTCAAAAAAAAGCATTTTAAATCAAATGAAAGTCAAATGTATTCAACAAAGCTATTTGATTCAGACGAATGTCAAACACATTCAATGAAAGGTTTTTTGAGTCAAATAATAGTCAAATGCATTCAACAAAGCTAATTGAATAAAATTAAAGTCAAAAACATTCAAACTAAGCTTTTTGAATCAAATGTAAGCCAAACACATTCAAACAAAGCTTTTTGAATCAAATGAAAGTCAAATGTATTCAACAAAGCTAATTGAATCAAATGAAAGTCAAACAAATTCAAACAAAGATTTTTAAATCAAATGAAAGTCAAATGCATTCAACAAAGCTAATTGAATCAAATGTAAGTAAAACACATTCAAACAATGCTTTTTGAATCAAATGAAAGTCAAATGCATTCAAAGAAGGTAATTGAAGCAATTGAAAGTCGAACACATTCAAACCAAGCATTTTGAATCAAATGAAAGTCAAACACATTCAAACAAAGCATTTTGAATCAAATGAAAGTCAAATGCATTCAAAGAAGCTAAATGAAGCAAATGAAAGTCAAATACATTCAAACAAAGCATTTTGAGTCAAATGAAAGTCAAAATGGATTCAACAAAGCTAATTGAATCAAACGAAAGTCAAAGTCATTCAAACTAAGCTTTTTGACTAAAATGTAAGTCAAACACATTCAAACAAAGTTTTTTGAATCAAATGAAAGTCAAATGCAATCAACAAAGCTAATTGAATCAAATGAAAGTCAAACACATTTAAACAAAGCTTTTTGAATCAAATGAAAGTCAAATGCATTCAACAAAGCTAATTGAATCAAAAGAAAGTCAAACACATTGAAACAATGCTTTTTTAATCTATTGAAAG
The DNA here is from genome assembly GCF_948465745.1 of Chenopodium album. Classification (NCBI taxonomy): domain Eukaryota; kingdom Viridiplantae; phylum Streptophyta; class Magnoliopsida; order Caryophyllales; family Amaranthaceae; genus Chenopodium; species Chenopodium album. The sequence goes on from NC_137844.1 coordinate 30,977,976, forward strand.
TAAAGTGCATTCAACAAAGCTAATTGAATCAAATGAAAGTCAAATACATTCAAACAATGATTTGAGTCAAATGAAAGTCAAATGCATTCAACAAAGCTTTTTGAATCAAATGTAAGTCAAACACATTCAAACTAAGCTTTTTGAATCAAATGAAAGTCAAACATATTCAAACAAAGCTAATTGAATCAAATAAAAGTCAAACACATTCAAACAAAACTTTTTGAATAAAATGAAAGTCAAATGCATTCAACAAAGCTAATTTAATCAAATGAAAGTCAAACACATTCAAGCAAAGCTAAAAATCAAATGAAAGTCAAATGCATTCAATAAAGCTAATTGAATAAAATGAAAGTCAAACACATTCAAACAAAGCTTTTTGAATCAAATGTAAGTCAAATGCATTCAAAGAAGCTAATTGAAGCAAATGAAAGTTGAACACATTCAAACCAAGCATTTTGAATCAAATGAAAGTAAAACACATTTAAACAAAGCATTTTAAATCAAATTAAAATCAAACACAATCAAACTAAGCTTTTTGAATCAAATGAAAGTCAAACACATTTAAACAAAGCTAAATAAATCCAATGAAAATCAAACACATTTAAACAAAGCATTTTGAATCAAATGAAAATCAAATTCATTCAACAAAGCTAAATGAATCAATTGAAAGTCAAACACATTCAAACTAAGCTTTTTTAATCAAATGTAAGTCAAACACATTCAAACAAAGATTTTTGAGTCAAATGAAAGTCAAATTCATTCAACAAAGCTAAATGAATCAAATGAAAGTCAAACACATTTAAACAAAGCTTTTTGAATCAAATGAAAGTCAAATGCATTCAAACAAAGCTTTTAGAGTCAAATGAACGTCAAATGCATTCAACAAAGCTAATTGAATCAAGTTAAAGTCAAACACATTCAAAGTAAGCTTTTTGAATCAATTGTAAGTCAAACACATTCAAACAAAGCTTTTTGAATCAAATGAAAGTCAAATGCATTCAAAAAAGCTAATTGAACCAAATGAAAGTCAAACACATTCAAACAAAGCTTTTTGAATCAAATGAAAGTCAAATGCATTCAACAAAGCTAATTAAATCAAATGAAAGTCAAATGCATTCAACAAAGTTTTTTGATTCAAATGAAAGTCAAGCACATTCAAATAAAGCTTTTTGAATCAATTTAAAGTTAAATGCATTCAACAAAGCTAATTGAATCAAGTGAAAGTCAAACACATTTAAACAAAGATTTTTGAATCAAATTAAAGTTTAATGCATTCAACAAAGCTAATTGAATCAAATGAAAGTCAAACACATTCAAACAAAGCTTTTTGAATCAAATGAAAGTCAAATGCATTTAAAGAAGCTAACACATTCAAACAAAGCTTTTTGAATCAAATGAAAGTCAAATGTATTTAAAGAAGCTGATTGAATCAAATGAAAGTCGAACACATTCAAACCAAGCATTTTGAATCAAATAAAAGTCACACACATTCAAACAAAGCATTTAGAATCAAATAAAAGTCAAATACATTCAAAAAAGCTTATTGAAGCAAATGAAAGTCGAAGACATTCAAATAAAGCCTTTTGAATCAAATGAGAGTCAAATGCAGTCAAGAAACCTAATTGAATCAAATTAAAGTCAAACATATTCAAACATAACTTTTTGATTCAAATGAAAGTCAAATGCATTCAACAAAGCCAATTGAATCAAATGAAATTCAAACACATTCAAACTAAGCTTTTTGAATCAACTGCAAGTCAAACACATTTAAACAAAACTTTTTGAATCAAATGAAAGTCAAATGCATTCAACAAAGCTAATTGAATCAAATGAAAGTCAAACACATTCAAACAAAGCTTTTTGAATCAAATGAAAGTCAAATGCATTCAGCAAAGCTAATTGAATCAAATGAAAGTTAAACACATTTAAACAAAGCTTTTTGAATCAAATGCATTCAAAGAAGCTAATTTGAGCAAATTAAAGTCGAACACATTCAAACTAAGCATTTTGAATCAAATGAAAGTCAAACACATTCAAACAAAGCATTTTGAATCAAATGAAGTCAAATGCATTCAAAGAAGCTAATTAAAGCTAATGAATGTTGAATGCATCCAAATAAAGCTTTTCAAACCAAATGAAAGTCAAATGCATTCAACAAAACTAATTGAATCAAATTAAAGTCAAACTCATTCAAACATAGCTTTTTGAGTCAAATGAAAGTGAAATACATTCAACAAAGCTAATTGAATCAATTGAAAGCAAATTCATTCAACAAAACTAATTGAATCAAATGAAAGTCAAACACATTCAAACAAAGCATTTTGAATCAAATGAAAGTCAAATGTATTCAACAAAGCCATTTGATTCAAACGAAAGTCAAACACATTCAATGAAAGGTTTTTGAGTCAAATGAAAGTCAAATGCATTCAACAAAGCTAATTGAATTAAATTAAAGTCAAACACATTCAAACTAAGCTTTTTGAATCAAATGTAAGTCAAACACATTCAAACAAAGCTTTTTGAATCAAATGAAAGTCAAATGCATTCAACAAAGCTAATTGAATCAAATGAAAGTCAAACAAATTCAAACAAAGATTTTTTAATCAAATGAAAATCAAATGCATTCAAAGAAGCTAATTAAAGCAAATGAAAGTCGAACACATTCAAACCAAGCATTTTGAATCAAATGAAAGTCAAATGCGTTCAAAGAAGCTAAATGAAGGAAATGAAAGTCTAACATATTCAATTAAAGCTTTTTGCATAAAATGAAATTCAAATGCATTCAACAAAACTAATTGAATCAAATAGAAGTCAAACACATTCAAACATAACTTTTTGAGTATAATGAAAGTCAAATGGAAACAAAGCAAATTGAATCAAATAAAAGTCAAACACATTCAAACAAAGTTATTTGAATCAAATGAAAGTCAAATGCATTCAACAAAGCTAATTGAATCAAATGAAAGTCAAACACATTTAAACAAAGCTTTTTAAATCGAATGAAAGTCAAATGCATTCAAACAAAGCTTTTAGAGTCAAATGAACGTCAAAAGCATTCAACAAAGCTAATTGAATCAAGTGAAAGTCAAACACATTCAAAGTAAGCTTTTTGAATCAATTGTAAGTCAAACACACTCAAACAAAGCTTTTTGAATCGAATGAAAGTTAAATGTATTCAATAAAGCTAATTGAATCAAATGAAAGTCAGACACATTTAAAAAAAAAAATTTAGAATCAAATGATAGTCAAATGCATTCAACAAAGCTAATTGAATCAAGTTAATGTTAAACACATTCAAACAAGGTTTTTTGAATCAAATGAAAGTCAAACACATTCAAACAAAGCTTTTTGAATAAAATGAAAGTCAAATGCATTCAACAAAGCTAATTGAATCAAATGAAAGTCAAACATATTTAAACAAAGCTTTTTGAATCAAATAAAAGTCAAATGCATTCAATAAAGCTAATTGAATCAAATGAATGTCAAACACATTCAAACAAAGCTTTTTGAATCGTCTTTTGCTCTGTGCCCTGCTGTCTGCTGTTAGGTGCAAGCTTTGTTGCTCTTTTTGTTGCCTATTTTTTTTTTATTGGTGTTTTGGACAGTTTGTAGGCATGTCTGCATCTGATTGTTGTTTTGTTGGCTTTTAGGTGTGTGGTTTTGTTGTTTTTTTTGTTTTCTTGTTGTCTGGTCCTGGTTTCCGGAACCCTTCCTAGAAGGTGGCCGGAAATCTGAGTCCAGTTGTTCTAGGCCATTCCTAGAACCATTCCTAGAAGGTGGCTAGGTTTAGATCTAGAATTGGTTGTGGGGTTGGCCTGTTGTTTTCAGGTCTTTTGGTGTTCTGGTGGTAGTTATAACTTAGCTTTGTAAGTTGTAACTTTCTATCTTACGTAATAAAATTTTATTTTCCAAAAAAAAAAAAAAAGCTTTTTGAATCAAATGTTAGTCAAATGCATTCAAAGAAGCTAATTGAATCAAATGAAAGTCGAACACATTCAAACAAAGCATTTTGAATCAAATGAAAGTCAAACACATTCAAACAAAGCATTTTAAATCAAATGAAAGTCAAACACATTCAAACTAAGCTTTTTGAATCAAATGAAAGTCAAACACATTCAAACAAAGCATTTTGAATCAAATGAAAGTCAAATGCATTCAAAGAAGCTAATTGAAGCTAATGAATGTTGAATGCATCAAAATAAAGCTTTTTAAACCAAATGAAAGTCAAATGCATTCAACAAAACTAATTGAATCAAATTAAAGTCAAACACATTCAAACATAGCTTTTTGAGTCAAATGAAAGTGAAATACATCCAACAAAGCTAATTGAATCAAATGATACTCAAATGCATTCAACAAAACTAATTGAATCAATTGAAATTCAAACACAATCAAACAATGGTTTTTTAATCAAATGAAAGTCAAACGCATTCAACAAAGATAATTGAATCAAAAGAAAGTCAAACACAGTCAAACAAAGCTTTTTATATCAAATGAAAGTCAAATGCATTCAACAAAGATAACTAAATCAAATCAAAATCAAACACATTTAAACCAAGCATTTTGAATCAAATGAAAGTCAAACACATTAAAAAAAAAGCATTTTAAATCAAATGAAAGTCAAATGTATTCAACAAAGCTATTTGATTCAGACGAATGTCAAACACATTCAATGAAAGGTTTTTTGAGTCAAATAATAGTCAAATGCATTCAACAAAGCTAATTGAATAAAATTAAAGTCAAAAACATTCAAACTAAGCTTTTTGAATCAAATGTAAGCCAAACACATTCAAACAAAGCTTTTTGAATCAAATGAAAGTCAAATGTATTCAACAAAGCTAATTGAATCAAATGAAAGTCAAACAAATTCAAACAAAGATTTTTAAATCAAATGAAAGTCAAATGCATTCAACAAAGCTAATTGAATCAAATGTAAGTAAAACACATTCAAACAATGCTTTTTGAATCAAATGAAAGTCAAATGCATTCAAAGAAGGTAATTGAAGCAATTGAAAGTCGAACACATTCAAACCAAGCATTTTGAATCAAATGAAAGTCAAACACATTCAAACAAAGCATTTTGAATCAAATGAAAGTCAAATGCATTCAAAGAAGCTAAATGAAGCAAATGAAAGTCAAATACATTCAAACAAAGCATTTTGAGTCAAATGAAAGTCAAAATGGATTCAACAAAGCTAATTGAATCAAACGAAAGTCAAAGTCATTCAAACTAAGCTTTTTGACTAAAATGTAAGTCAAACACATTCAAACAAAGTTTTTTGAATCAAATGAAAGTCAAATGCAATCAACAAAGCTAATTGAATCAAATGAAAGTCAAACACATTTAAACAAAGCTTTTTGAATCAAATGAAAGTCAAATGCATTCAACAAAGCTAATTGAATCAAAAGAAAGTCAAACACATTGAAACAATGCTTTTTTAATCTATTGAAAGTAAAGTGCATTCAACAAAGCTAATTGAATCAAATGAAAGTCAAATACATTCAAACAATGATTTGAGTCAAATGAAAGTCAAATGCATTCAACAAAGCTTTTTGAATCAAATGTAAGTCAAACACATTCAAACTAAGCTTTTTGAATCAAATGAAAGTCAAACAGATTCAAACAAAACTTTTTGAATAAAATGAAAGTCAAATGCATTCAACAAAGCTAATTTAATCAAATGAAAGTCAAACACATTCAAGCAAAGCTAAAAATCAAATGAAAGTCAAATGCATTCAATAAAGCTAATTGAATAAAATGAAAGTCAAACACATTCAAACAAAGCTTTTTGAATCAAATGTAAGTCAAATGCATTCAAAGAAGCTAATTGAAGCAAATGAAAGTTGAACACATTCAAACCAAGCATTTTGAATCAAATGAAAGTAAAACACATTTAAACAAAGCATTTTAAATCAAATTAAAATCAAACACAATCAAACTAAGCTTTTTGAATTAAATGAAAGTCAAACACATTTAAACAAAGCTAAATAAATCCAATGAAAATCAAACACATTTAAACAAAGCATTTTGAATCAAATGAAAATCAAATTCATTCAACAAAGCTAAATGAATTAATTGAAAGTCAAACACATTCAAACTAAGCTTTTTTAATCAAATGTAAGTCAAACACATTCAAACAAAGATTTTTGAGTCAAATGAAAGTCAAATTCATTCAACAAAGCTAAATGAATCAAATGAAAGTCAAACACATTTAAACAAAGCTTTTTGAATCAAATGAAAGTCAAATGCATTCAAACAAAGCTTTTAGAGTCAAATGAACGTCAAATGCATTCAACAAAGCTAATTGAATCAAGTTAAAGTCAAACACATTCAAAGTAAGCTTTTTGAATCAATTGTAAGTTAAACACATTCAAACAAAGCTTTTTGAATCAAATGAAAGTCAAATGCATTCAAAAAAGCTAATTGAACCAAATGAAAGTCAAACACATTCAAACAAAGCTTTTTGAATCAAATGAAAGTCAAATGCATTCAAAAACGCTATTTGAATCAAATGAAAGTCAAGCACATTCAAACTAGGCTTTTTGAGCCAACTGAAAGTCAAACACATTCAAGCAAAGTTTTTTGAAACAAATGGAAGTGAAATGCATTCAACAAAGCTAATTAAATCAAGTGAAAGTCAAACACATTCTAAGTAAGCTTTTTGAATCAAAAGTAAATCAAACACATTCAAACAAAGCTTTTTGTGTCAAATGAAAGTCAAATGCATTCAACAAAGCTAATTGATTCAAAAGAAAGTCAAACACATTCGATCAAAGCTTTTTGAGTAAAATGAAAGTCAAATGCATTCAACAAAACTAATTAAATCAAATTAAAGTCTAACAAATTCAAACATAGCTTTTTGAGTCAAATGAAAGTGAAATACATTCAAAAAGCTAATTGAATCAAATTAAAGTCAAATGCATTCAACAAAACTAATTGAATCAAATGAAAGTCAAACACATTCAAACAAGGGTTTTTTAATCAAATGAAAGTTAAACGTATTCAACAAAGATAATTGAATGAAAAGAAAGTCAAACACAGTCAAACAAAGCTTTTTATATCAAATAAAAGTCAAATGGATTCAACGAAGCTAATTAAATCAAATAAAAGTCAAACAAATTTAAACCAAGCATTTTGTATCAAATGAAAGTCCAACACATTCAAACAAAGCATTTTGAATCAAATGAAAGTCAAACACATTTAAACTTAGCTTTTTGAATCAAATGAAAGTCAAAAAAATTCAAACAAAGCATTTTGAATCAAATGAAAGTCAAATGCATTCAACAAAGCTAATTGATTCAAAAGAAAGTAAAACACATTCGATGAAAGGTTTTTGAGTCAAATGAAAGTCAAATGCATTCAACAAAGCTAATTGAATCAATTTAAAGTCAAACACATTCAAACTAAGCTTTTTGACTCAAATGTAAGTCAAACACATTCAAACAAAGCTTTTTGAATCAAATGAAATTCAAATGCATTCAACAAAGCTAATTGAATCAAATGAAAGTCAAACACATTCAAAGAAAGATTTTTAAGGCAAATGAAAGTGAAATGCATTTAACAAAGCTAATTGAATCAAATATAAGTCTAACACATTAAAACAATACTTTTTGAATCAAATGAAAATCAAATGCATTCAAAGAAGCTAATTGAAGCAATTGAAAGTCGAACACATTCAAACCAAGTATTTTGAATCAAGTGGAAGTCGAACACATTCAAACAAAGCATTTTGAATCAAGTGAAAGTCAAATGCATTCAAAGAAGCTAATTGAAGCAAGTGAATGTTGAACACATTCAAATAAAGCTTTTTGAATCAAATGAAAGTCAAATGCATTCAACAAAACTAATTGAATCAAAATAAAGTCAAACACGATCAATCATAGCTTTTTGAGTCAAATGAAAGTGAAATACATTCAACAAAGCTAATTGAAATAAATGAAAGTCAAATACATTCAACAAAACTAATTCAATCAAATGAAAGTCAAACACATTCAAACAAAGGTTGATTATTCAAATGAAAGTCAATCACATTCAACAAAGATATTTGAATCAAAAGAAAGTCAAACACAGTCAAACAAAGCTTTTTATATCAAATAAATGTCAAATGCATTCAACGAAGCTAATTAAATCAAATAAAGTCAAACGCATTTAAACCAAGCATTTTGAATCAAATGAGAGTCAAACACATTCAAACAAAGCATTTTGAATCAAATGAAAGTCAAACACATTTAAACTTAGCTTTTTGAATCAAATGAAAGTTAAACACATTCAAACAAAGCATTTTCAATCAAATGAAAGTCAAATGCATTCAACAAAGCTAATTGATTCAAACGAAAGTCAAACACATTCAATGAAAGGTTTTTGAGTCAAATGAAAGTCAAATGCATTCAACAAAGCTAATTGAATCAAATTAAAGTCAAACACATTCAAACAAAGCTTTTTGAATCAAATGAAAGTCAAGTGCATTCAACAAAGCTAATTGAATCAAATGAAAGTCAAACACATTCAAACAAAGCTTTTTGAATCAAATGAAAGTCAAATGCATTCAACAAAGCTAAATGAATCAAATGAAAGTCAAACACATTTAAACAAAGATTTTTGAGTCAAATGAAAGTCAAATGCATTTAACAAAGCTAATTGAATCAAATGTAAGTAAAACACATTCAAACAATGCTTTTTGAATCAAATGAAAGTCAAATGCATTCATAGAAGCTAATTGAAGCAAATGAAAGTCGAACACATTCAAACTTAGCTTTTTGAATCAAGTGAAAGTCTAACACATTCAAATAAAGCATTTTGAATCAAATGAAAGTCAAATGCATTCAAAGAAGCTAATTGAAGCAAATGAATGTTGAACACAATCAAATAATGCTTTTTGAATCAAATGAATGTCAAATGCATTCAACAAAACTGATTGAATCAAATTAAAGTCAAACACATTCAAACATAGCTTTTTGAGTAAAATGAAACTGAAATACATTCAACAAAGCTAATTGAATCAAATGAAAGTCAAATACATTCAACAAAACTAATTGAATCAAATGAAAGTCAAACACATTCAAACAAAGGTTGTTTAATAAAATGAAAGTCAAACACATTTAACAAAGATAATTTAATCAAAAGACATTCAAACACAGTCAAACAAAACTTTTTATATCAAATGAAAGTCAAATGCATTCAACGAAGCTAATTAAATCAAATAAAAGTCAAACACATTCAAACAAAGCTTTTTGAATCAAATGAAAGTCAAACACATTCAAACAAAGGTTTTTTAATCAAATGAAAGTCAAACGCATTCAACAAAGCTATTTGAATCAAAAGATAGTCAAACACACTTAAACAAAGCTTTTTGAATCAAATGAATGTCAAATGCATTCAACGAAGCTAATTAAATCAAATAAAAGTCAAACACATTTAAACCAAGCATTTTGAATCAAATGAAAGTCAAAGACATTCAAACAAAGAATTTTGAATCAAATGAAAGTCAAACACATTCAAACTTAGCTTTTTGAATCAAATGAAAGTCAAACACGTTCAAACAAAGGATTTTGAATCAAATGAAAGTCATATGCATTCAACAAAGCTAATTGACTCAAACGAAAGTCAAACATATTCAATCAAAACTTTTTGATTCAAATTAAAGTCAAATGCATTCAACAAAGCATAATTGAATCAAATGAAAGTCAAACACATTCAAACAAAGCTTTTTGAATAAAATGTAAGTCAAACACATTCAAACAAAGCTTTTTGAATAAAATGAAAGTCAAATGCATTCAACAAAGCTAATTGAATCAAATGAAAGTCAAACACATTCAAACAAAGCTTTTTGAATCAAAGGAAAGTCAAATGCATTAAATAAAGCTAATTGAATCAAATGAAAGTGAAACACATTCAAACAAAGCTGTTTGAATCAAATGTAAGTCAAATGCATTCAAAGAAGCTAATTGAAGCAAATGAAAGTCGAACACATTCAAACCAAGCATTTTGAATCAAATGAAATTCAAACACATTCAAACAAAGCATTTAAAATCAAATGAAAGTCAAATACATTCAAACTAAGCATTTTGAATCAAATGAAAGTCAAACACATTCAAACAAAGCATTTTGAATCAAATGAAAGTTAAATGCATTCAACAACGCTAATTGAATCAAACGAAAGTCAAACACATTCAAACAAAGGTTTTTGAGTCAAATGAAAGTGAAATAAATTCAACAAAGCTAATTGAATCAAATGAAAGTCAAATGCATTCTACAAAACAAGTTGAATCAAATGAAAGTCAAACATATTCAAACAATGGTTTTTTAATCAAATGAAAGTCGAACGCATTCAACAAAGATAATTGAATCAAAAGAAAGTCAAACAAAGTCAAACAAAGCTTTTTATATCAAATGAAAGTCAAATGCATTCAACCAAAGCAAATGAAAGTCGAACACATTCAAATGAAGCCTTTTGAATCAAATGAAAGTCAAATGCAGTCAACAAAACTAATTGAATCAAATTAAAGTCAAACACATTCAAACATAACTTTTTGAGTCAAATGAAAGTCAAATGCATTCAACAAAGCTAATTGAATCAAATGAAAGTTAAACACATTCAAACAAAGCTTTTTGAGTCAAATGAATGTCAAATGCATTCAACAAAGCAAATTGAATCAAATGAAAGTCAAACACATTCAAACAAAGCATTTTGAATCAAATAGTTTTGTTGAATGCACTTCACTTTCATTTGATTCAAAAAGCTTTGTTTGAATGTGTTTGACTTTCATTTGATTCAAATAGCTTTGTTGAATGTATTTTAATTTTATTTGCTTTAAAAAGCTTTGTTTGAATGTGTTTGACTTTCATTTGATACAAATAGGTTTGTTGAATGCATTTGACTTTCATTAGATTCAAAAAGCTATGTTTTAATGTGTTTGACTTTCATTAGATTCAAACAGCTTTGTTGAATGCATTTGACTTTCATTTGCTTCAAAAAGCTTTGTTTGAATGTGTTTGACTTTCATTTGATACAAATAGGTTTGTTGAATGCATTTGACTTTCATTAGATTCAAAAAGCTTTATTTTAATGTGTTTGACTTTCATTAGATTCAAACAGCTTTGTTGAATGCATTTGACTTTCATTTGCTTCTAAAAGCTTTGTTTGAATGTGTTTGACTTTCATTTGATTCAAATAGTTTTGTTGAATGCATTTGATTTTCATTTACTTCAAAATGCTTTGTTTTGAACGTGTTTCAATTCATTTGATTCAAATAGCTTTGTTGAATGCATTTGACTTTCATTTGATTGAAAAACCTTTATTTTGAATGTCTTTGAATTCATTTGATTCAAATAGCTTTGATGAATGCAATTGACTTTCATTTGATTTAAAAGTCTTTGTTTGAATGTGTTTGACTTTCATTTGATTCAAATAGCAATGTTGAATGCAATTGACTTTCATTTAAGTTTAAAAGCTTTGTTTGAATCTGTTTGACTTTCATTTGATTCAAATAGCCTTGTTGAATGCATTTGACTTTCTTTTGCTTCAAAAAGCTTTGTTTGAATGTGTTTGACTTTCATTTGATTTAAAAACCTTTTTTTGAATGTGCTTGAATTCATTTGATTCAAACAGCATTGTTGAATGCATTTGACTTTCATTTGATTCAAAAAGCTTTGTTTGAATGTGTTTGACTGTCATTTGATTTAAATAGCATTGTTGAACGCATTTGACTTTCATTTGAGTTTAAAAGCTTTGTTTGAATCTGTTTGACTTTCATTTGATTCAAATAGCCTTGTTGATTGCATTTGACTTTCTTTTGCTTCAAAAAGCTTTGTTTGAATATGTTTGACTTTCTTTTGATTCAAATAGCTTTGCTGAATGCATTAGACTTTCATTTGCTTCAAAAACCTTTGTTTGAATGTGTTTGACTTTCATTTGATTCATATGGCTTTGTTGAATGCAATGTACTTTCATTTGCTTTAAAATGCTTTGTTTGAATGTGTTTGACTTTTATTTGGTTTAAAAACCTTTGTTTGATAGTGCTTGAATTCATTTTATTCAAATAGCTTTGTTGAATGCATTTGACTTTCATTTGCTTCATAATGCTTTGTTTGAATGTGTTTGACTTTCATTTTATTTAAAAACCTTTGTTTTGATTGTGTTTGAATTCATTTGATTCAAATAGCTTTGTTGAATACATTTTACTTTCATTTGCTTCAAAAAGCTTTGTTTGAATGTGTTTGACTTCCATTTGATTCAAAAAGCTTTGTTTGAATGTGTTTGACTTTCATTTGATTCAAAAAGCTTTGTTTAAATGTGTTTCACTTTCATTTGAGTCAAATAGCTTTGTTAAGTGCATTTTACTTTCATTTGCTTCAAAAGCTTTGTTTGAATGTGTTTTACTTTCCTTTGATTCAAATAGCTTTGTTGAATGCATTTGACTTTCAATTAATAAAAAACATTTGTTTGAATGTGTTTGACTTTCATTTGATTCAAATTGCTTTGTTGAATGCATTTCACTTTCAGTTGCTTCAAAAAGCCTTGTTTTAATATGTTTGACTTTCATCTGATTCAAAGAGCTTTGTTGAATGCAATTGACTTTTATTTGCTTAAAAATGCTTTGTTTGAATGTGTTTGAATTCATTTGATTCAATAGATTTGTTTAAAGCAATTGACATTCATTTGCTTCAAAATGTTTTGTTTGAATTCAAATAGCTTTGTTGAATGCATTTGACTTTTATTTGATTTAAAAACAATTGTTTGAATGTGTTTGAATTCATTTGATTCAAATAGCTTTGTTTAATGCATTTGACTTTAATTTGATTTAAAAACCTTTGTTTGAATGTGTTTGAATCATTTGATTCAAATAGCTTTGTTGAATGCATTTGACTTTTATATGATTTAAAAATTTTTGTTTTAATGTGTTTGAATTCATTTGATTCAAATAACTTTGTTGAATGCATTTAACTTTTATTTGATTCAAAAAGCTTTGTTTGAATGTGTTTGACTTTCAGTTGATTCAAATAGCTTTGTTGAATGCATTTGACTTTCATTTGATTCAAAATGCTTTGTTTGAATGTGTTTGACTTTCATTTGAATTAAAAACCTTTGTCTGAATGTGTTAGAATTCATTTGATTTAAATAACTTTGTTTTATACATTTGACTTTCATTTGATTCAAAAAGCGTTTTTTGAATGTGTTTGACTTTCATTTGATTCAAATAGCTTTGTTGAATGCATTTGACTTTCATTTGTTTCAAATTGCTTTGTTTTGAATGTGTTTGAATTCATTTGATTCAAATAGCTTTGTCGAATGCATTTGACTTTCATTTGATTTAAAAACCTTTGTTTGAATGTGTTTGAATCATTTGATTCAAATAGCTTTGTTGAATGCATTTTACTTTCATTTGATTTAAAAACTTTTGTTTTAATGTGTTTGAATTCATTTGATTCAAATAGCTTTGTTGAATGCATTTAACTTTTATTTGATTCAAAAACCTTTGTTTGAATGTGTTTGACTTTCAGTTTATTCAAATAGCTTTGTTGAATCCAATTGACTTTCATTTGATTCAAAATGCTTTGTTTGAATGTGTTTGACTTTCATTTGAATTAAAAACCTTGGTCTGAATGTGTTTGAATTCATTTGATTTAAATAGCTTTGTTTTATGCATTTGACTTTCATTTGATTCAAAATGCTTTGTTAGAATGTGTTCGACTTTCATTTGATTCAAATAGCTTTGTTGAATGCATTTGACTTTCATTTATTTCAAAATGCTTTGTTTTGAATGTCTTTGAATTCATTTGATTCAAATAGCTTTCTTGAATTAATTTGACTTTCATTTAATTTAACAACCTTTGTTTTAATGTGTTTGAATTCATTTGATTCAAATAACTTTGTTAAATGCATTTGACTTTTATTTGATTCAAAATGCTTTGTTTGATTATGTTTGACTGTCATTTGAATTAAAAACCTTTGTTTGAATGTGTTTGAATTAATTTGATTCAAATAGCTTTGTTGTATGCATTTGACTTAAAAAGATTTGTTTGAATGTTTTTGACTTTCATTTGATTCAAATAGCTTTGTTGAATGCATTTGACTTTCATTTGCTTCAAAATGCTTTGTTTTGAATGTGTTTGAATTTATTTTATTCAAATACCTTTGTTGAATGCATTTGACTTTCATTTAATTCAAAAGCTTTGTTTAAATGTGTTTGACTTTCATTTCATTCAAACAGCTTTGTTGAATGCAATTGACTTTTATTTTCTTCAAAAAGCTTTGTTTGAATGTGTTTGACTTTCATTTGATACAAATAGGTTTGTTGAATGCATTTGACTTTCATTAAATTCAAAAAGCTTTGTTTTAATGTGTTTGACTTTCATTTGATTCAAACACCTTTGTTGAATTCATTTGACTTTCATTTGCTTCAAAAAGCTTTGTTTGAATGTGTTTGATTTTCATTTGATTCAAATAGCTTTGTTGAATGCATTTGACTTTCATTTGCTTCAAAATGCTTTGTTTTGAACGCGTTTTAATTCATTAGATTTAAATTGCTTTGTTGAATGCATTTGACTTTCATTTGATTGAAAAATCTTTGTTTTGAATGTCTTTGAATTCATTTGATTCAAATAACTTTGTTGAATGCATTAGACTTTCATTTGATTTAAAAACCTTTGTTTTAATGTGTTTGAAATGATTTGATTCAAATAGCTTTGCTGAATGCGTTTGACTTTCATTTGATTTAAAAGTCTTTGTTCGAATGTGTTTGAATTCATTTGATTCAAATACCTTTGTTGAATGCATTTGACTTTTATTTGATTCAAAATGCTTTGTTTGAATGTGTGTTGACTTTCATTTGATTCAAATAGCAATGTTGAATGCAATTGAATTTATTTGGTTCAAAAAGCTTTGTTTAAATGTGCTTGACTTTCATTTGATTCAAATAGCTTTGTTGAATGTATTTGATTCATTTGATTTAAAAACCTTTGTTTGAATGTGTATGAATTCATTTGATTCAAATAGCTTTGTTGAATGCATTTGACTTTCATTTTATTCAAAAAGCTTTGTTGAATGCATTTGACTTTCATTTGCTTCAAAATGCTTTGTTTTGAATGTGTTTGAATTCATTTGATTCAAATAGCTTTGTTAATGCATTTGACTTTCATTTGATTTAAAAACCTTTGTTTTAATGTGTTTTAATTCATTTGATTCAAATAGCTTTGGTGAATGCATTTGACTTTTATTTGATTCAAAAAGCTTTGTTTGAATGTGTTTGACTTTCATTTGATTCAAATAGCTTTGTTGAATGCATTTGACTTTCATTTGATTCAAAATGCTTTGTTTGAATGTGGTTGACTTTCAAATAGCATTGTTGAATGCATTTGACTTTCATTTGAGTTTAAAAGCTTTGTTTGAATCTAATTGACTTTCATTTGATTCAAATAGATTTGTGGAATGCATTTGACTTTTATTTGCTTCAAAAAGCTTTGTTTGAATGTGTTTGACTTTCATTTGCTTGAAAAAGATTTGTTTGAATGTGTTTGACTTTCATCTGATTCCAATAGGTTTGTTGAATTCATTTTACTTTCATTTGCTTCAAAAGCTTTGTTTGAATGTGTTTGACATTCATTTGATTCAAACATCTTTGTTGAATGCAATTGACTTTCATTTGATTCAAAAAGCTTTGTTTGAATGTTTTTGACTTTCATTTGATTCAAAAAACTTTGTTTGAATGTGTTTCACTTTCATTTGAGTCAAATAGCTTTGTTGAGTGCATTTTACTTTCATTTGTTTCAAAAGCTTTGTTTGAATGTCTATGACTTCCATTTGATTCAAATAGCTTTGTTGAATGCATTTGACTCAATTAATCAAAAATCTTTTTTTGAATGTGTTTGACTTTTTTTTGATTCAATTCGCTTTATTGAATGCATTTTACTTTTAGTTGCTTCAAACAGCCTTGTTTTAATATGTTTGTTTTTCATCTAATTCAAACAGCTTTGTATAATGCAATTGACTTTTATTTGCTTAAAAATGCTTGGTTTGAATGTGTTCGACTTTCATTTGATTTAAAAACCTTTGTTTGAATGTGTTTGAATTCATTTGATTCAAATAACTTTGTTTAAAGCAATTGACATTCATTTGCTTCAAAATGTTTTGTTTGAATGTGTATTATTTTTATTTGGTTTAAAAACCAATGTTTTGATTGTGTTTGAATTCGTTTGATTCAAATAGTTTTGTTGAATGCATTTGACTTTTATTTGATTTAAAAACCTTTGTTTGAATGTGTTTGAATTCATTTGATTCAAATAGCTTTGTTGAATGCATTTGACTTTTATTTGATTTAAAAACCTTTGTTTGAATGTGTTTGAATCATTTGATTCAAATACCTATGTTAAATGCATTTGACTTTCATTTGATTTAAAAAATGTTGTTTTAATGTGTTTGAATTCATTTGATTCAAATAGTTTTATTGAATGCATTTCACTATTATTTGATTCAAAAAGCTTTGTTTGAATGTGTTTGACTTTCAGTTTATTTCAATAGCTTTGTTAAACGCATTTGACTTCCATTTGATTCAAAATGCTTTATTTGAATGTATTTGAGTTTAATTTGAATTAAAAACCTTTGTTTGAATGTGTTTGAATTCATTTGATTCAAATAGCTTTGTTGAATGTAATTGACTTTTATTTGCTTTAAAATTCTTTGTTTAAATGTGTTAATCTTTCATTTAGTTTAAAAACCTTTGTTTAAATGTGTTTAAATTCATTTGATTCAAATAGCTTTGTTGAATGCATTTAACTTTCATTTATTCAAAAAGCTTTGTTTGAATGTGTTGGACTTTCATTTGATTCAAATAGCTTTGTTGAATGTATTTGACTTTTATTTGCTTCAAAAAGCTTTGTTTGAATGTGTTTGACTTTCATTTTATACAAATAGGTTTGTTTAATGCATTTGACTTTCATTAGATTCAAAAACCTTTGTTTGAATGTGTTTAAATTCATTTGATTCATATAGCTTTGTGGAATGCATTTGACTTTCATTTGATTCAAAAACCTTTTTTTGAATATGTTTGACTTTCATTTTATTCAAATAGTAATGTTAAATGCATTTGACTTTCATTTGAGTCAAAAAGCTTTGTTTGAATGTGTTTGACTTTTATTTGATTCAAAATAGCTTTGTTGAATGTATTTGACTTTCATTTGCTTCAAAATGCTTTGTTTTGAATGTGTTTGAATTTATTTGATTCAAATAGCTTTGTTGAATGCATTTGACTTTTATTTGATTCCAAAAGATTTGTTTGAATGTGTTTGACTTTCATTTTATTTAAATAGCTTTGTTGAATGCATTTGACTTTCATTTGATTCAAAATGCTTTGTTTTGATTGTTTTTCAATTCATTTGATTCAAATAGCTTTGTTGAATGCATTTGACTTTCATTTCATTGAAAAACCTTTGTTTTGAATGTCTTTGAATTCATTTGATTCAAATAGCTTTGATGAATGCATTTGACTTTCATTTGATTTAAAAGTCTTTGTTCGAATGTGTTTGAATTCATTTGATTCAAATACCTTTGTTGAATGTATTTGACTTTCATTTGATTCAAAAAGCTTTGTTTAAATGTGTTTGACTTTCATTTGATTCAAATAGCAATGTTTAATGCAATTGACTTTTATTTGGTTCAGAATGCTTTGTTTGAATGTGTTTGACCTTCATTTGATTTAAAATCCTTTGTTTGAATGTGCTTGAATTCATTTGATTCAAACAGCATTGTTGAATGCATTTGACTTTCATTTGATTCAAAAACTTTTGTTTGAATGTGTTTGACGGTCATTTAATTTAAATAGCATTGTTGAACGCATTTAACTTTCATTTGATTCAAATAGCCTTGTTGAATGCATTTGACTTTCTTTTGCTTCAAAAAGATTTGTTTGAATGTGTTTGACTTTCTTTTGATTCAAATAGCTTTGTTGAATGCTTTACAATTTCATTTGCTTCAGAAAGCTTTGTTTGAAAGTGTTTGACTTTCATTTGATTCAAAAAGCTTTGTTTAAATGTGTTTTACTTTCATTTGAGTCAAATAGCTTTATTAAGTACATTTTACTTTCATTTGCTTCAAAAGCTTTGTTTGAATGTGTTTGACTTTCCTTTGATTCAAATAGCTTTGTTGAATGCATTTGACTTTAAATTGATGAAAAAGATTTTTTTTTAATGTGTTTGACTTTCATTTGATTTAAATTGCTTTTTTGAATGCATTTTACTTTCACTTGTTTCAAAAATCCTTGTTTGAATATGTTTGACTTTCATCTGATTCAAACAGATTTGTTGAATGCAATTGACTTTTATTTGCTTAAAAATGCTTTGTTTAAATGTCTTTGACTTTCATTTGGTTTAAAAACCTTTGTTTGAATGTGTTTGAATTCATTTGATTCAAATAGCTTTGTTTAAAGCAATTGACTTTCATTTATTTCAAAAACCTTTATTAGAATGTGTTTGACTTTAATTTGATTCAATTAGCTTTGTTGAATGCAATTGACTTTTAATTTGCTTCAAAATGCGTTGTTTGAATGTGTTTGACTTTCATCTGATTCAAATAACTTTGTTTAATGCATTTTACTTTCATTTGCTTCAAAAGCTTTGTTTGAATGTGTTTGACTGTCATTTGATTCAAATAGGTTTGTTGAATGCATTTGACTTTAAATTGATCAAAAAGCTTTGTTTGAATGTGTTTGACTTTCATTTGATTTAAATTGCTTTTTTGAATGCATTTTACTTTCACTTACTACAAAAATCCTTGTTTGAATATGTTTCACTTTCATCTGATTCAAACAGATTTGTTGAATGCAATTGAATTTTATTTGCTTAAAAATGCTTTGTTTAAATGTCTTTGACTTTCATTTGGATTAAAAACCTTTGTTTGAATGTGTTTAAATTCATTTGATTCAAATAGCTTTGTTTCAAGTAATTGACTTTCATTTACTTCAAAAACCTTTATTTGAATGTGTTTGACTTCAATTTGATTCAATTAGCTTTGTTGGATGCATTTGACTTTCATTTGCTTCAAAAAACTTTGTTTGAATGTGTTTGACTTTGATTTGATTCAAACAGATTTGTTGAATGCATTTGGCTTTCATTTGATTCAAAAAGCTACGTTTGAATGTGTTTGACTTTCATTTGATTCAAATAGCTATGTTGAATGCAATTGACTTTTAATTTGCTTCAAAATGCTATGTTTGAATGTGTTTGACTTTAATTTGATTTAAAACCTTTGTTTGAATGTGTTTGAATTCATTTGATTCAAATAGCTTTGTTTAATGCATTTGACTTTCATTTGATTCAAAAAGCTTTGTTTGAATGTGTTTGACTTTCATTTGATTCAAATAGCTTTGTTGAATGCATTTGACTTTCAATTAATCAAAAAGCTTTGTTTGAATGTGTTTGACTTTTTTTTGATTCAAATTGCTTTGTTTAATGCATTTTACTTTCAATTAATCAAAAAGCCATGTTTGAATATGTTTGACTTTCAGCTGATTCAAACAGCTTTGTTGAATTCAATTGACTTTTATTTACCTAAAAATGCTTTGTTTGACTTTGAATTGATTTAATAACCTTTGTTTAAATGTGTTTGAATTTATTTGATTCAAATAGCTTATATTAAAGCAATTGACATTCATTTGCTTCATAATGCTTTGTTAGAATGTGTTTGACTTTCATTTGATTTAAAAAGCTTTGTTTTGATTGTGTTTGAATTCATTTGATTCAAATAGCTTTGTTGAATGCAATTGACTTTCATTTGATTGAAAATGCTTTGTTTTGAATTTGTTTGAATTCATTTGATTCAAATAGATTTGTTGAATGCATTTGAATTTCATTTGCGTCAAAATACTTTGTTTTGAATTTGTTTGAATTCATTTGATTCAAATAGCTTTGTTGAATGCATTTGACTTTCAAATGATTTAAAAACCTTTGTTTGAATGTGTTTGAATTCATTTGATTCAAATAGCTTTGTTTTGAATGTGTTTGAATTCATTTGATTCAAATGGCTTTGTTGAATGCATTTTATTTTCATTTGATTTAAAAACCTTCGTTTTAATGTGTTTGAATTCCTTTGATTCAAATTGCTTTGTTTAATGTATATGACTTTTAATTGATTCAATAAGCTTTGTTTGAATGAGTTTGACTTTCATTTGATCCAAATTTTTTGTTGAATGCATTTGACTTTCATTTGATTTAAAATGCTTTGTTTTGAATTTGTTTGAATTCATTGTATTCAAACAGCTTTGTTGAATGTATTTGACTTTCATTTGATTTAAAAACCTTCGTTTGAATGTGTTTGAATTCATTTGATTCAAATAGCTTGGTTGAATGTAATTGACTTTTATTTGCTTTGAAACACTATGTTTGAATGTGCTAATCTTTCATTTGGTTTAAAAACCTTTGTTTGAATGTGTTTAAATTCTCTTGATTCAAATAGCTTTGTTGAATACATTTGACTTTCATTTGATTCAAAAAGCTTTGTTTGAATGTGTTGGACTTTCATTTGATTCAAATAGCTTTGTTGAATGTATTTGACTTTTATTTGCTTCAAAAAGCTTTGTTTGAATGTGTTTCACTTTCATTTTATACAAATAGGTTTGTTGAATGCATTTGACTTTCATTAGATTCAAAAAGCTTTGTTTGAATGTGTATGACTTTTATTTGATTCAAATACCTTTGTTGAATGCATTTGACTTTCATTTGCTTCAAAATGCTTTGTTTGAATGTGTTTGACTTTCATTTGATTCAGTCAAATGAAAGTCAAATGCAGTCAATAAAGCTAATTGAATCAAATGAAAATCAAACACATTCAAACAAAGCTTTTTGAGTCAAATAAAAGTCAAATGCATTCAACAAAGCAAATTGAATTAAATAAAAGTCAAACACATTCAAACTAAGCTTTTTGAGTCAACTGAAAGTCAAACACATTTAAACAAGGCTATTTAAATCAAAAGAAAGTCAAATGCATTCAACGAAACTAATTGAATCAAATAAAAGTCAAACACTTTCAAACAAAGCTTTTTGAATCAAATGAAAGTCAAATGCATTCAAGAAAGCTAATTGAATAAAATAGAAGACAAACACATTCAAACAAAGCTTTTTGAGTCTAATGAAAGTCAAATGCAATCAACAAAGCTAATTGAATCAAATAAAAGTCAAACACATTCAAAATAGGCTTTTTGAATCAAATGTAAATCAAACACATTCAAACAAAGCTTTTTGAATCGAATGAAAGTCAAATTCATTCAAGAAAGCTAATTGAATCAAATGAAAGTCAAAAACATTCAAACAAAGCTTTTTAAGTCAAATGAAAGTCAAATGCATTCAACAAAGCTAATTGAATTAAATGAAAGTCAAACACATTCAAACTAAGCTTTTTGAGTCAACTGAAAGTCAAACACATTTAAACAAGGCTTTTTAAATCAAATGAAAGTCAAATGCATTTAACGAAGCTAATTGAATCAAATAAAAGTCAAACACATTCAAACAAAGCTTTTTGAATCAAATGAAAGTCAAATGCATTAAAGAAAGCTAATTGAATCAAATGAAAGTCAAACACATTCAAACAAAGCTTTTTGAGTCAAATGAAAGTCAAATGCATTCAATAACGCTAATTGAATCAAATGAAAGTCAAACACATTCAAACAAAGCTTTTTAAGTCAAATGAAAGTCAAATGCATTCAACAAAGCTAATTGAATTAAATGAAAGTCAAACACATTCAAACTAAGCTTTTTGAGTCAACTGAAAGTCAAACACATTTAAACAAGGCTTTTTAAATCAAATGAAAGTCAAATGCATTTAACGAAGCTAATTGAATCAAATAAAAGTCAAACACATTCAAACAAAGCTTTTTGAATAAAATGAAAGTCAAATGCATTAAAGAAAGCTAATTGAATCAAATGAAAGTCAAACACATTCAAACAAAGCTTTTTGAGTCAAATGAAAGTCAAATGCATTCAATAACGCTAATTGAATCAAATGAAAGTCAAACACATTCAAACAAAGCTTTTTAAGTCAAATGAAAGTCAAATGCATTCAACAAAGCTAATTGAATGAAATGAAAGTCAAATGCATTCAATAAAGCTAATTGAATCAAATGAAAGTCAAACACATTCAAACAAAGCTTTTTGAGTCAAATAAAAGTCAAATGCATTCAACAAAGCTAATTGAATTAAATGAAAGTCAAACACATTCAAACTAAGCTTTTTGAGTGAACTGAAAGTCAAACACATTTAAACAAGGCTATTTAAATTAAAAGAAAGTCAAATGCATTCAACGAAGCGAATTGAATCAAATAAAAGTCAAACACTTTCAAACAAAGATTTTTGAATCAAATGAAAGTCAAATGCATTCAAGAAAGCTAATTGAATAAAATAGAAGACAAACACATTCAAACAAAGCTTTTTGAGTCAAATGAAAGTCAAATGCAATCAACAAAGCTAATTGAAAAAAATGAAAGTCAAACACATTCAAAATAAGCTTTTTGAATCAAATGTAAATCAAACACATTCAAACAAAGCTTTTTGAATCAAATGATAGTCAAATGCATTCAAGAAAGCTAATTGAATCAAATGAAAGTCAAACACATTCAAACAAAGCTTGTTAAGTCAAATGAGAGTCAAATGCATTCAACAAAGGTAATTGAATTAAATGAAAGTCAAACACATTCAAACTAAGCTTTTTGAGTCAACTGAAAGTCAAACACATTTAAACAAGGCTTTTTAAATCAAATGAAAGTCAAATGCATTTAACGAAGCTAATTGAATCAAATAAAAGTCAAACACATTCAAACAAAGCTTTTTGAATCAAATGAAAGTCAAATGCATTAAAGAAAGCTAATTGAATCAAATGAAAGTCAAACACATTCAAACAAAGCTTTTGGAGTCAAATAAACGTCAAATGCATTCAATAACGCTAATTGAATCAAATGAAAGTCAAACACATTCAAACAAAGCTTTTTAAGTCAAATGAAAGTCCAATGCAGTCAACAAAGCTAATTGAATCAAATGAAAGTCAAACACATTCAAAATAAGCTTTTTGAATCAAATGTAAATCAAGCACATTCAAACAAAGCTTTTTGAATCAAATGAACGTCAAATGCATTCAACAAAGCTAATTGAATCAAATAAAAGTCAAACACATTCAGACAAAGCTTTTTGAATCAAATGAAAGTCAAATGCATTCAACAAAGCTAATTGAATAAAATGAAAGTCAAACACATTCAAACAAAGCTTTTTAAATCAAATGAAAGTCAAATGCATTCAATAAAGCTAATTGAATTAAATGAAAGTCAAACACATTCAAATAAAGCTTTTAGAGTCAAAAGAAAGTCAAATGCATGCAACAAAGCTCATTGAATGAAGTTAAAGTCAAACACATTCAAAGTAAGCTTTTTAAATCAAATGTAAGTCAAATACATTCAATCAAAGCTTTTTGAAGCAAATAAAAGTCAAATGCATTCAACAAAGCTAATTGAATAAAATTAAAGTCAAACACATTCAAACATAACTTTTTGAGTCAAATGAAAGTCAAACAAATTCAAACTAAGATTTTTTGAATCAAATGAGAGTCAAATGCATTTAACAAAGCTTATTGAATCAAATAAAAGTCAAACACATTGAAACAAAGCTTTTTGAATCAAATGAAAGTCTAATGCATTCAACAAAGCTTATTGAATCACATGAATTTCAAACACATTTAAACAAAGCTTTTTAAATCAAATGAAAGTCAAATGCATTCAGCAAAGCCAATTGAATCAAATGAAAGTCAAATGCATTCCACAAAGCTAATTGAATCAAATGAAAGTCAAACACATTCAAAGAAAGCTTTTTGAATCAAATGAAAGTCAAATGCATTCAATAAAGCCAATTGAAAGAAATGAAAGTCAAACACATTCAAACAAAGCTTTTTGAATCCAATGAAAGTCAAATGCATTCAAAAAAGCTAATTGAATAAAATAGAAGACAAACACATTCAAACAAAGCTTTTTGAGTCAAATTAAAGTCAAATGCAATCAATAAAGCTAATTGAATCAAATGAAAGTCAAACACATTCAAAATAAGCTTTTTGAATCAAATGTAAATCAAACACATTCAAACAAAGCTTTTTGAATCAAATGAAAGTCAAATGCATTCAAGAAAGCTAATTGAATCAAATGAAAGTCATACACATTCAAACAAAGCTTTTTAAGTCAAATGAAAGTCAAATGCATTCAACAAAGCTAATTGAATTAAATGAAAGTCAAACACATTCAAACTAAGCTTTTTGAGTCAACTGAAAGTCAAACACATTTAAACAAGGCTTTTTAAATCAAATGAAAGTCAAATGCATTTAACAAAGCTAATTGAATCAAATAAAAATCAAACACATTCAAACAAAGCTTTTTGAATCAAATGAAAGTAAAATGCATTCAAGAAAGCTAATTGAATGAAATGAAAGTCAAACACAGTCAAACAAAGCTTTTGGAGTCAAATGAAAGTCAAATGCATTCAATAACGCTAATTGAATCAAATAAAAGTCAAACACAATCAAACAAAGCTTTTTAAGTCAAATGAAAGTTAAATGCATTCAACAAAGCTAATTGAATTAAATGAAAGTCAAACACATATAAACTAAGCTTTTTGAGTCAACTAAGAGTCAAACACATTTAAACAAGGCTTTTTAAATCTAATGAAAGTAAAATGCATTCAACGAAGGTAATTGAATCAAATAAATGTCAAACACATTCAAACAAAGCTTTTTGAATCAAATGAAATTCAAATGCATTCAGCAAAGCCAATTGAATCAAATGAAAGTCAAATGCATTTAACAAAGCTAATTGAATCAAATGAAAGTCAAAGACATTCAAACAAAGCTTTTTTAATCAAAGGAAAGTCAAATGCATTCAATATAGCCAATTGAAACAAATGAAAGTCAAACACATTTAAACTAAGCTTTTTAAATCAAATGAAAGTCAAATGAATTCAACGAAGCTAGTTAAAGCAAATGAAAGTCGAACACATTCAAACAAAGCTTTTTCAATCAAATGAAAGTCAAATGCTTTCACCAAAACTTATTGAATCAAATAAAAGTCAAACACATTCAAACATAACTTTTTAGTCAAATGAAAGTCAAATGCATTCAACAATGCTAATTGAATTAAATGAAAGTCAAACACAGTCAAAAAAAGATTTTTGAATCAAATGAAAGTCAAATGCATTTAGCAAAGCTAATTGAATCAAATGAAAGTCAAACACATTCAAACAAAGCTTTTTGAATCAAATGAAAGTCAAATGCATTCAACAAAGCTAATTGAATAAAATGAAAGTCAAACACATTCAAACAAAGCTTTTTGAATGAAATGAAAGTCAAATGCATTCAATAAAGCAAATTGAATAAAATGAAAGTCAAACATATTCAAAAAAAGCTTTTAGAGTCAAATGAAAGTCAAATGCATTCCACAAAGCTAATTGAATCAAGTGAAAGTGAAACACATTCAAACAATGCTCTTTGAATCAAATGTAAGTCAAACACATTCAAACAACGCTATTTGAATAAAATGGAAGTCAAATGCATTTAAGGAAGCAAATGAAATTCGAACACATACAAATCAAGGATGTTGAATCAAATGAAAGTCAAACACATTCAAACAAAGATTTTTGAATCAAATGAAAGTCAAATGCATTTATCAAAGCTAATTGAATCTAATGAAAGTCAAACACATTCAAACAAAGCTTTTTGAATCAAATCAAAGTCAAATACATTCAATAAAGCTAATAGAATCAAATGAAAGTCAAACACATTCAAACAAAGCTTTTTGAGTCAAATGAAAGTAAAAAATGCAATCAACAAAGCTAATTGAATAAAATGAAAGTCAAACACATTCAAACAAAGCGTTTTGAATGAAATGAAAGTCAAATGCATTCAACAAAGCTAATTGAATCAAATGAAAGTCAAACTCATTCAAACAAAGCTCTTTGAATCAAATGAAAGTCAAATGCATTCAAGGAAGCTAATTGAAGCAAATGAAAGTCAAACACATACAAACTAAGCATTTTGAATCAAATGAAATTCAAATACATTCAACTAAAGCATTTTGAATCAAAAGAAAGTCAAATGCATTCAAAGAAACTAATTGAAGCAAATCAATGTCGAACACATTCAAAGAAAGCTTTTTGAATCAAATGAAAGTCAAATGCATTCAATAAAGCTAATTAAATCAAATGAAAGTCAAACACATTCAAACTAAGCTTTTTGAATCAAATTTAAGTCAAACACATTCAAACAAACCTTTTTGAATCAAATGAAAGTCAAATGCATTCAGGAAAGCTAATTAAATCAAATGAAAGTCAAACACATTCTAACAAAGCTTTTTGAATCAAATAAAAGTCAAATGCATTCAATAAAGCTAATTAAATAAAATGAAAGTGAAACACATTCAAAAAAAGCTTTTAGAGTCAAATGAAAGTAAAATGCATTTAACAAAGCTAATTAAATCAAGTGAAAGTGAAACACATTCAAAGTAAGCTTTTTGAATCAAATGTAAGTCAAACTCATTCAAACAAAGCTTTTTTAATCAAATGAAAGTCAAATGCATTCAACAAAGCTAATTGAATCAAATGAAAGTCAAACACAATCAAACAAAGCTTTTTGAGTCAAATGAAAGTCAAATGCATTCAAAAAAGCTAATTGAAGCAAATGAAAGTGAAACACATTCAAACAAAGCTAATTGAATCAAATGAAAGTCAAACACATTCAAACTAAGCTTTTTATATCTAATCTAAGTCAAACACATTCAAACAAACTTTTTGAATCAAATGAAAGTCAAAGGAATTCAACAAAGCTAATGAATAAAATGAAAGTCAAACACATTCAAACAAAGCTTTTTGAATAAAATGATAGTCAAACACATTCAAACAAGCTAATTGAATAAAATAAAAGTCAAACACATACAAAAAAAGCTTTTAGAGTCAAATACAAGTCAAATGCATTCAACAAAGCTAATTAAATCAAGTGAAAGTGAAACACATTCGAAGTAAGTTTTTGAATCAAATGTGAATCAAACACATTCAAACAAAGCTTTTTGAATCAAATGAAAGTCAAATGAATTCAAAAAATCTAATTGAATCAAATGAAAGTCAAACACATTCAAACAAAGTTTTTTGAATCTAATGAAAGTCAAATGCATTCAACAAAGCTAATAGAATCAAATGAAAGTCAAACACATTCAAACAAAGCTTTTTGAATCAAATAAAAGTCAAATGCGTTCAAAGAAGCTAATTGAAGCAAATGAAAGTCGAACACAATAAAACCAAGCATTTTGAATCAATTGAAAGTCAAACACATTCAAAAAAAGCATTTTGAATCAAATGAAAGTCAAATGAATTCAAAGAGGCTAATTGAAGCAAATGAAAGTCGAACACATTCAAACAAAGCTTTTTGAATCAAATGAAAGTCAAATGCATTCTATAAAACTAATTGAATCAAATTAAAGCTTTTTAAATCAAATGAAAGTCAAATGCATTCTACAAAACTAATTGAATCAAATTAAAGTCAAACACATTCAAACATAACTTTTTGAGTCAAATGAAAGCCAAATGCATTCAACAAAACTAATTGAATCAAATTAAAGTCAAACACATTCAAACATAACTTTTTGAGTTTAATGAAAGTCAAATGCATTCAACAAATCTAATTAAATCAACTGAAAGTCAAACACATTCAAACTAAGCTTTTTGAGTCAACTAAAAGTCAAACACAGTTAAACAAAGCTAATTGAATGAAATGAAAGTCAAAGACATTCAAACAAAGGTTTTTAACTCAAATGAAAGTCAAATGCATTCAGCAAAGCTAATTGAATCAAACGAAAGTCTAATGCATTCAAACAAAGCTGATTGAATCAAATGAAAGTCAAATGCATTCAACAAACCTAATTCAATCAAATGAAAGTTAAACACATTCAAACAAAGTTTTTGGAATCAAATGAAAGTCAAATGTATTCAACAAAGCTAATTAAAAGAAATGAAAGTCAAACACTTTCAAACAAAGCTTTTAGAGTCAAATGAAAGTTAAATGCATTCAACAAAACTAATTGAATCAATTGAAAGTCCAACACATTCAAAGTAAACTTTTTGAATCAAATGTAAGTTAAACACATTCAAACAAAGCTTTTTGAATAATATGAAAGTCAAATATATTCAACAAAGCTAATTGAATCAAATGAAAGTCAAACACTTTCAAACAAAGCTTTTTGAATCAAACGAAAGTTAAATGCACTCAACAAAGCTAATTGAATCAAATGAAAGTCAAACACATTCAAACAAAGCTCTTTGAATTAAATGAAAGTCAAATGCATTCAAGGAAGCTAATTAAAGCAAATGAAATACAAACACATACAAACCAAGAATTTTAAATCGAATGAAAGTCAAACACATTCAAACAAAGAATTTTGAATCAAAAGAAAGTCAAATGCATTCAAAGAAGCTAATTGAAGCAAATGAAAGTCAAACACATTCAAACAAAACTCTTTGAGTCAAATAAAAGTCCTATGCATTCAACAAAGCTAATTGTATCAAATGAAAGTCAAAGACATTCAAACAAAACTTTTTGAATAAAATGAAAGTCAAATGCATTCAACAAAGCTAATTGAATCAAATAAAAGTCAAACACATTCAAACAAAGCTTTTTGAATCAAATGAAAGTCAAATGCATTCAACAAAGCTAATTGAATCAAGTGAAAGTAAAACACATTCAAACAAAGCTTTTTGAATCAAATGAAAGTCAAATGAATTCAAAAAAGCTAATTGAATCAAATGAAAGTCAAGCACATTCAAACTTGGCTTTTTGAGTCAACTGAAAGTCAAACACATTCAATCAACACTTTTTGAGTCAAATGAAAGTCAAATGCATTCAACAAACCTAATTGAATCAAATGAAAGTCAAACACATTTAAACTAAGCTTTTTGAATCAAATGAAAGACAAGGACATTCAAATAAAGATTTTTGAATCAAATAAAAGTCAGATGCATTTAGCAAAGCTAATTGAATCAAATAAAAGTCGAACACATTCAAACAAAGCTTTTTGAAACAAATCAAAGTCAAATGCATTTAATAAAGCTAATTGAATCAAATGAAAGTCAAACACATTCAAACAAAGCTTTTTGAGTCAAATGAAATTAAAAAAAATGCATTCAACAAAGCTAATTGAATCAAATGAAAGTCAAACACATTCAAACTAAGCATTTTAAATCAGCTGAAAGTCAAACAAATTTTAACAAAGCTTTTTGAATCAAATGAAAGTCAAATGCATTCAACAAAGCTAATTGAATCAAATGAAAGTCAAACACATTCAAATTAAGCCTTTTGAATCAAATGTAAGTCAAATGCATTAAACAAAAGCTAATTGAATCAAATGAAAGGCAAACACATTCAAACAAAGCTTTTTGAATCAAATGAAAGTCAAATGCATTCAACAAAGCTAATTGAATCAAATGAAAGTCAAACTCATTCAAACAAATTTCTTTGAATCAAATGAAAGTCAAATGAATTCAAGGAAGCTAATTGAAGCAAATGAAAGTAGAACACATACAAACTAAGCATTTTGAATCAAATGAAAGTCAAATACATTCAACCAAAGCATTTTGAATCAAAAGAAAGTCAAATGCATTCAAAGAAGCTAATTGAAGCAAATCAATGTCGAACACATTCAAACAAAGCTTTTTGAATCAAATGAAAGTCAAATGCATTCAATAAAGCTAATTGAATCAAATGAAAGTCAAACACATTCAAACTAAGCTTTTTTAATCAAATTTAAGTCAAACACATTCAAACTAACCTTTTTGAATCAAATGAAAGTCAAATGCATTCAGGAAAGCTAATTAAATCAAATGAAAGTCAAACACATTCTAACAAAGCTTTTTGAATCAAATAAAAGTCAAATGCATTCAATAAAGCTAATTAAATAAAATGAAAGTGAAACACATTCAAAAAAAGCTTTTAGAGTCAAATGAAAGTAAAATGCATTCAACAAAGCTAATTGAACCAAATGAAAGTCTAACACATTCAAACAAAGCTTTTTGATTCAAATGAAAGTTAAATGCATTCAATCAAGCTAATTGAATCAAATGAAAGTCAAACATATTCAAACAAAGCTTTTTGAATCAAATGAAAGTCAAATGCATTCAGCAAAGCTAAATAAATCAAATGAAAGTCAAATGCATTCAACAAAGTTTTTTGATTCAAATGAAAGTCAAGCACATTCAAATAAAGCTTTTTGAATCAATTGAAGTTAAATGCATTCAACAAAGCTAATTGAATCAAGTGAAAGTTTAACATATTTAAACAAAGCTTTTTGAATCAAATTAAAGTTTAATGCATTCAACAAAGCTAATTGAACCAAATGAAAGTCAAACACATTCAAACAAGCATTTTGAATCAAATAAAAGTCAAACACATTCAAACAAAGCATTTAGAATCAAATAAAAGTCAAATACATTCAAACATAACTTTTTGAGTCAAATGAAAGTCAAATGCATTCTACAAAGCTAATTAAATCAAATGAAAGTCAAACACATTCAAACAAAGCTTTTGTAATCAAATGAAAGTCAAATGCATTCAGCAAAGCTAATTGAATCAAATGAAAATTAAACACATTTAAACAAAGCTTTTTGAATCAAATGCATTCAAAGAAGCTAATTGGAGCAAATGAAAGTCGAACACATTCACACCAAGCATTTTGAATCAAATGAAAGTCAACACATTCAAACAAAGCATTTTGAATCAAATGAAAGTCAAATGCATTCAAAGAAGCTAATTAAAGCTAATGAATGTTGAATGCATCCAAATAAAGCTTATTAAACCAAATGAAAGTCAAATGCATTCAACAAAACTAATTGAATCAAATTAAAGTCAAACTCATTCAAACATAGCTTATTGAGTCAAATGAAAGTGAAATACATTCAACAAAGCTAATTGAATCAATTGAAAGCAAATGCATTCAACAAAATTAATTGAATCAAATGAAAGTCAAACACATTCAAACAATGGTTTTTTTAATCAAATGAAAGTCGAATTCATTCAAAGAAGCTAATTGAAGCAAATGAAAGTCGAACACATTCAAACAAAGCATTTTGAATCAAATGAAAGTCAAATGCGTTCAAAGAAGCTAAATGAAGCAAACGAAAGTCTAACATATTCAATTAAAGCTTTTTGCATAAAATGAAATTCAAATGCATTCAACAAAACTAATTGAATCAAATAGAAGTCAAACACATTCAAACATAACTTTTTGAGTAAAATGAAAGTCAAACGGCAACAAAGCAAATTGAATCAAATAAAAGTCAAACACATTTAAACAAAGCTTTTTGAATAAAATGCATTCAAAGAAGCCAATTGGAGCAAATGAAAGTCGAACACATTCAAACCAAGCATTTTGAATCAAATGAAAGTCAAACACATTCAAACACATCATTTTGAATCAAATGAAAGTCAAATGCATTCAAAGAAGCTAATTAAAGCTAATGAATGTTGAATGCATCTAAATAAAGCTTTTTAAACCAAATGAAAGTCAAATGCATTCAACAAAACTATTTGAATCAAATTAAAGTCAAACTCATTCAAACATAGCTTTTTGAGTCAAATGAAAGTGAAATACATTGAACAAAGCTAATTGAATCAATTGAAAGCAAATGCATTCAACAAAATTAATTGAATCAAATGAAAGTCAAACACATTCAAACAATGGTTTTTTTAATCAAATGAAAGTCGAACGCATTCAACAAAGATAATTGAAGAAAAAGAAAGTCAAACACAGTCAAACAAAGCTTTTTAAATCAAATGAAAGTCAAATGCATTCAACAAAGCTAATTCAAACAAATCAAAATCAAACACATTTAAACCAAGCATTTTGAATCAAATGAAAGTCAAACACATTCAAACAAAGCATTTTGAATCAAATGAAAGTCAAATGTATTCAACAAAGCTATTTGATTCAAACGAAAGTCAAACACATTCAATGAAAGGTTTTTGAGTCAAATGAAAGTCAAATGCATTCAACAAAGCTAATTGAATTAAATTAAAGTCAAACACATTCAAACTAAGCTTTTTGAATCAAATGTAAGTCAAACACATTCAAACAAAACTTTTTGAATCAAATGAAAGTCAAATGCATTCAACAATGCTAATTAAATCAAATGAAAGTCAAACAAATTCAAACAAAGATTTTTAATCAAATGAAAGTCAAATGCATTCAAAGAAGCTAATTGAAGCAAATGAAAGTCGAACACATTCAAACTAAGCATTTTGAATCAAATGAAAGTCAAATACGTTCAAAGAAGCTAAATGAAGCAAATGAAAGTCTAACATATTCAATTAAAGCTTTTTGCATAAAATGAAATTCAAATGCATTCAACAAAACTAATTGAATCAAATAGAAGTCAAACACATTCAAACATAACTTTTTGAGTAAAATGAAAGTCAAACGGCAACAAAGCAAATTGAATCAAATAAAAGTCAAACACATTTAAACAAAGCTTTTTGAATAAAATGAAAGTCAAATGCATTCAACAAAGCTAATTGAATCAAATGAAAGTCAAACACATTTAAACAAAGCTTTTTAAATCGAACGAAAGTCAAAGCATTCAAACAAAGCTTTTAGAGTCAAATGAACGTCAAAAGCATTGAACAAAGCTAATTGAATCAAGTGAAAGTCAAACACATTCAAAGTAAGCTTTTTGAATCAATTGTAAGTCAAACACACTCAAACAAAGCTTTTTGAATCAAATGAAAGTTAAATGTATTCAATAAAGCTAATTAAATCAAATGAAAGTCAAACACATTTAAAAAAAAATTTAGAATCAAATGAAAGTCAAATGCATTCAACAAAGCTAATTGAATCAAGTGAATGTCAAACACATTTAAACAAGGTTTTTTGAATGAAATGAAAGTCAAACACATTCAAACAAAGCTTTTTGAATAAAATGAAAGTCAAACACATTCAAACAAAGCTAATTGAATCAAATGAAAGTCAAACATATTTAAACAAAGCTTTTTGAATCAAATAAAAGTCAAATGCATTCAATAAAGCTAATTGAATCAAATGAAAGTCAAATGCATTCAGGTCTTTTGGTGTTCTGGTGGTAGTTGTAACTGAGCTTTTGTAAGTTGTAACTTTCTTTCTTACGTAATAAAATCTTATTTTCCAAAAAAAAAAAAAAAAGCTTTTTGAATCAAATGTTAGTCAAATGCATTGAAAGAAGCTAATTGAAGCAAATGAAAGTCGAACACATTCAAACCAAGCATTTTGAATCAAATGAAAGTCAAACACATTTAAACAAAGCATTTTAAATCAAATGAAAGTCAAACACATTCAAACTAAGCTTTTTGAATCAAATGAAAGTCAAACACATTCAAACAAAGCATTTTGAATCAAATGAAAGTCAAATGCATTCAAAGAAGCTAATTGAAGCTAATGAATGTTGAATGCATCAAAATAAAGCTTTTTAAACCAAATGAAAGTAAAATGCATTCAACAAAACTAATTGAATTAAATTAAAGTCAAACACATTCAAACATAGCTTTTTGAGTCAAATGAAAGTGAAATACATTCAACAAAGCTAATTGAATCAAATGAAAGTCAAATGCATTCAACAAAACTAATTGAATCAATTGAAATTCAAACACATTCAAACAATGGTTTTTAATCAAATGAAAGTCGAACGCATTCAACAAAGATAATTGAATCAAAAGAAAGTCAAACACAGTAAAAAAAAGCATTTTATATCAAATGAAAGTCAAATGCATTCAACAAAGATAATAATATCAAATCAAAATTAAACACATTTAAACCAAGCATTTTGAATCAATTGTAAGTCAAACACACTCAAACAAAGCTTTTTGAATCAAATGAAAGTTAAATGTATTCTATAAAGCTAATTGAATCAAATGAAAGTCAAACACATTTAAAAAAAAAATTTAGAATCAAATGAAAGTCAAATGCATTCAACAAAGCTAATTGAATCAAGTGAATGTCAAACACATTCAAACAAGGTTTTTTGAATCAAATGAAAGTCAAACACATTCAAACAAAGCTTTTTGAATAAAATGAAAGTCAAATGCATTCAACAAAGCTAATTGAATCAAATGAAAGTCAAACATATTTAAACAAAGCTTTTTGAATCAAATAAAAGTCAAATGCATTCAATAAAGTTAAATGAATCAAATGAAAGTCAAACACATTCAAACAAAGCTTTTTGAATCATCTTTTGCTCTGTGCCCTGCTGTCTGCTGTTTGGTGCAAGCTTTGTTGCTCTTTTTGTTGCCTATTTTTGTTTTATTGGTGTTTTGGACAGTTTGCAGGCATGTCTGCTTCTGATTGTTGTTTTGTTGGCTTTTAAGTGTGTGGTTTTGTTGTTTTTTTTGTTTTCTTGTTGTCTGGTCCTGGTTTCCGGAACCCTTCCTAGAAGGTGGCCGGAAATCTGAGTCCAGTTGTTCTAGGCCCTTCCTAGAACCCTTCCTAGAAGGTGGCTAGGTTTAGATCTAGAATTGGTTGTGGGGTTGGCCTGTTGTTTTCAGGTCTTTTGGTGTTCTGGTGGTAGTTATAACTTAGCTTTTGTAAGTTGTAACTTTCTTTCTTACGTAATAAAATCTTATTTTCCAAAAAAAAAAAAAAAAGCTTTTTGAATCAAATGTTAGTCAAATGCATTCAAAGAAGCTAATTGAAGCAAATGAAAGTCGAACACATTCAAACCGAGCATTTTGAATCAAATGGAAGTCAAACACATTTAAACAAAGCATTTTAAATCAAATGAAAGTCAAACACATTCAAACTAAGCTTTTTGAATCAAACTAAGCTTTTTGAATCAAATGAAAGTCAAACACATTCAAACAAAGCATTTTGAATCAAATGAAAGTCAAATACATTCAAAGAAGCTAATTGAAGCTAATGAATGATGAATGCATCAAAATAAAGCTTTTTAAACCAAATGAAAGTCAAATGCATTCACCAAAACTAATTGAATCAAATTAAAGTCAAACACATTCAAACAATGGTTTTTAATCAAATGAAAGTCGAACACATTCAACAAAGATAATTGAATCAAAAGAAAGTCAAACACAGTCAAAAAAAGCTTTTTATATCAAATGAAAGTCAAATGCATTCAACAAAGCTAATTAAATCAAATCAAAATCAAACACATTTAAACCAAGCATTTTGAATCAAATGAAAGTCAAACACATTCAAACAAAGCATTTTGAATCAAATGAAAGACAAATGTATTCAACAAAGCTATTTGATTCAGACGAATGTTAAACACATTCAATGAAAGGTTTTTGAGTCAAATGATAGTCAAATGCATTCAACAAAGCTAATTGAATCAAATTAAAGTAAAAAACATTCAAACTAAGCTTTTTGAATCAAATGTAAGTTAAACACATTAAAACAAAGCTTTTTGAATCAAATGAAAGTCAAATGCATTCAACAAAGCTAATTGAATCAAACAGAAGTCAAACACATTCAAATAAAGCTTTTTGAATCAAATGAAAGTCAAATGCATTCAGCAAAGCTAATTGAATCAAATGAAAGTCAAACACATTCAAACAAAACTTTTTGAATCAAATCAAAGTCAAATGCATTCAATAAAGCTAATTGAAGCTAATGAATGTTCAATGCATCCAAATAAAGCTTTTTAAACCAAATGAAAGTCAAATGCATTCAACAAAACTAATTGAATCAAATTAAAGTCAAACACATTCAAACATAGCTTTTTGAGTCAAATGAAAGTGAAATACATTCAACAAAGCTAATTGAATCAATTGAAAGTCAAATGCATTCAAAGAAGCTAATTGAAGCAAATGAAAGTCGAACACATTCAAACCAAGCATTTTGAATCAAATGAAAGTCAAACACATTTAAACAAAGCATTTTAAATCAAATGAAAGTCAAACACATTCAAACTAAGCTTTTTGAATCAAATGAAAGTCAAACACATTCAAACAAAGCATTTTGAATCAAATGAAAGTCAAATGCATTCAAAGAAGCTAATTGAAGCTAATAAATGTTGAATGCATCAAAATAAAGCTTTTTAAACCAAATGAAAGTAAAATGCATTCAACAAAACTAATTGAATTAAATTAAAGTCAAACACATTTAAAAACACATTCAAACAAAGCATTTTGAATCAATTGAAAATCAAATTCATTCAACAAAGCTAAATGAATCAAATGAAAGTCAAACACATTCAAACTAAGCTTTTTTAATCAAATGTAAGTCAAACACATTCAAACAAAGATTTTTGAGTCAAATAAAAGTCAAATTCATTCAACAAAGCTAAATGAATCAAATGAATTTCAAACACATTTAAACAAAGCTTTTTGAATCAAATGAAAGTCAAATGCATTCAAACAAAGCTTTTAGAGTCAAATGAACGTCAAATGCATTCAACAAAGCTAATTAAATCAAGTGAAAGTCAAACACATTCAAAGTAAGCTTTTTGAATCAATTGTAAGTCAAACAAATTCGAACAAAGCTTTTTGAATTAAATGAAAGTCAAATGCATTCAAAAAAGCTAATTGAACTAATTGAAAGTCAAACACATTCAAACAAAGCTTTTTGAATCAAATGAAAGTCAAATGCATTCAACAAAGCAATATGAATCAAATGAAAGTCAAGCACATTTAAACTAGGCTTTTTGAGTCAACTGAAAGTCAAACACATTCAAGCAAAGCTTTTTAAAACAAATGGAAGTGAAATGCATTCAATAAAGCTAATTGAATCAAATGAAAGTCAAACACATTTAAACAAAGCTTTTAGAAAAATATGAAAGTTATATGCATTCAACAAAGCTAATTAAATCAAGTGAAAGTCAAACACATTCTAAGTAAACTTTTTGAATAAAATGTAATTCAAACACATTCAAACAAAGATTTTTGAGTCAAATGAAAGTCAAATGCATTCAACAAAGCTAATTGATTCAAAAGAAAGTCAAACACATTCAATCAAAGCTTTTTGATTAAAATGAAAGTCAAATGCATTCAACAAAACTAATTGAATCAAATTAAAGTCAAACACATTCAAACATAGCTTTTTGAGTCAAATGAAAGTGAAATACATTCAAAAAGCTAATTGAATCAAATTAAAGTCAAATGCATTCAACAAAACTAATTGAATGAAATGAAAGTCAAACACATTCAAACAAGGGTTTTTTAATCAAATGAAAGTTAAACGCATTCAACAAAGATAATTGAATCAAAAGAAAGTCAAACACAGTCAAACAAAGCTTTTTATATCAATTGAAAGTCAAATGGATTCAACGAAGGTAATTAAATAAAATAAAAGTCAAACAAATTTAAACCAAGCATTTTGTATCAAATGAAAGTCCAACACATTCAAACAAAGCATTTTGAATCAAATGAAAGTCAAACACATTTAAACTTAGCTTTTTGAATCAAATGAAAGTCAAACACATTCAAACAAAGCATTTTGAATTAAATGAAAGTCAAATGCATTCAACAAAGCTAATTGATTCAAAAGAAAGTCAAACACATTCAATGAAAGGTTTTTGAGTCAAATGAAAGTCAAATGCATTCAACAAAGCTAATTGAATCAAATTAAAGTCAAACACATTCAAACTAAGCTTTTTGAATCAAATGTAAGTCAAACACATTCAAACAAAGCTTTTTGAATCAAATGAAATTCAAATGCATTCAACAAACCTAATTGAATCAAATGAAAGTCAAACACATTCAAAGAAAGATTTTTAAGTCAAATGAAAGTCAAATGCATTTAACAAAGCTAATTGAATCAAATATAAGTCAAACACATTAAAACAATGCTTTTTGAATCAAATGAAAATCAAATGCATTCAAAGAAGCTAATTGAAGCAATTGAAAGTCAAACACATTCAAACCAAGTATTTTGAATCAAGTAGAAGTCAAACACATTCAAACAAAGCATTTTGAATCAAATGAAAGTCAAATGCATTTAAAGAAGCTAATTGAAGCAAATGAATGTTGAACACATTCAAATAAAGCTTTTTGAATCAAATAAAAGTCAAATACATTCAACAAAAGCTAATTGAATCAAATGAAAGTCAAACACATTCAAACAAAGCTTTTAGAATCAAATGAAAGTAAAATGCATTCAACAAAGCTAATTGAATCAAATGAAAGTCAAACACATTCAAACAAAGCTTTTTGATTCAAATGAAAGTCAAATGCATTCAATTAAGCTAATTGAATCAAATGAAATTCAAACACATTCAAACAAAGCTTTTTGAATCAAATGAAAGTCAAATGCATTCAGCAAAGCTAATTAAATCAAATGAAAGTGAAATGCATTCAACAAAGTTTTTTGATTCAAATGAAAGTCAAGCACATTCAAATAAAGCTTTTTGAATCAATTGAAAGTTAAATGCATTCAACAAAGCTAATTGAATCAAATGAAAGTCAAACACATTTAAACAAAGCTTTTTGAATCAAATGAAAGTTTATTGCATTCAACAAAGCTAATTGAATCAAATGAAAGTCAAACACATTCAAACAAAGCTTTTTGAATCAAATGAAAGTCAAATGCATTTAAAGAAGCTAATTGAATCAATTGAAAGTCGAACACATTCAAACAAAGCTAATTGAATCAAACGAAAGTCAAACACATTCAAACAAAACTTTTTGAATCAAATGAAAGTCAAATGCATTCAGCAAAGCTAATTGAATCAAATGAAAGTCAAACACATTCAAACAAAGCTTTTTGAATCAAATCAAAGTCAAATGCATTCAGTAAAACTAATTGAATCAAATGAAAGTCACGCATTTAAACAAAGCTTTTTGAATTAAATGAAAGTTAAATGCATTCAACGAAGCTAATTGAATCAAATGAAAGTCAAACACATTCTAACAAAGCTTTTTGAATCAAATGAAAGTCAAATGCATTCAAAGAGGCTAATTGAATCAAATGAAGGTCAAACAAATTCAATCTAAGCCTTTTGAATCAAATGGAAGTCAAACACATTCAAACAAAGCTTTTTAAATCAAATGAAAGTTAAATGCATTCAACAAAAGTAATTGAATCAAATTAAAGTCAAACACATTCAAAGATAACTTTTTGAGTCAAATGAAAATCAAATGCATTCAACAAAAGCTAATTGAATCAAATGAAAGTCAAACACATTCAAACTAAGCTTTTTAAATCAGCTGAAAGTTAAACAAATTTAAACAAAGCTTTTTGAATCAAATGGAATACAAATGCATTCAACAAAGCTAATTGAATCAAATGAAAGTCAAACACATTCAAACAAAGCTTTTTGAATAAAATGATAATAAAATACATTCAACAAAGCTAATTGAATCAAATAAAAGTCAAACACATTCAAACAAAGCTTTTTGATTCAAATGAAAGTTAAATGCATTAAACTAAGCATTATGAATCAAATGAAAGTCAAACACATTCTAACAAAGCATTTTGAATCAAATAAAAGTCAAATACATTCAAAACAGCTAATTGAAGCAAATGAAAGTTGAACACATTCAAATAAAGCCTTTTGAATCAAATGAAAGTCAAATGTAGTCAACAAAACTAATTGAATCAAATTAAAGTCAAACAAATTCAAACATAACTTTTTGAGTCAAATGAAAGTCAAATGCATTCAACAAAGCTAATTGAATCAAACAGAAGTCAAACACATTCAAACAAAGCTAATTGAATCAAACGAAAGTCAAACACATTTAAACAAAGCTTTTTGAATCAAATGAAAGTCAAATGCATTCAGCAAAGCTAATTGAATCAAATGAAAGTCAAACACATTCAAACAAAACTTTTTGAATCAAATCAAAGTCAAATGCATTTAATAAAGCTAATTAAATCAAATGAAAGTCAAACACATTTAAACAAAGCTTTTTGAATCAAATGAAAGTTAAATGCATTCAACGAAGCTAATTGAATCAAATGAAAGTCAAACACATTCAAACAAAGCTTTTTGAATCAAATCAAAGTCAAATGCATTCAATAAAGCTAATTGAATCAAATGAAAGTCAAACACATTCAAACAAAGCTTTTTGAATCAAATGAATGTCAAATGCATTCAAATAGGCTAATTGAATCAAATGATGGTCAAACAAATTTAAACTAAGCCTTTTGAATCAAATGGAAGTCAAACACATTCAAACAAAGCTTTTTGAATCAAATGAAAGTCAAATGCATTCAACAAAACCAATTGAATCATATTAAAGTCAAACACATTCAAAGATAACTTTTTTAGTCAAATGAAAATCAAATGCATTCAACAAAGCTAATTGAATCAAATGAAAGTCAAACACATTCAAACTAAGCATTTTAAATCAGCTGAAAGTCAAACAAAATTCAACAAAACTTTTTGAATCAAAGAAAAGTCAAATGCATTCAACAAAGCTAATTGCATCAAATGAAAGTCAAACACATTCAAATTAAGCCTTTGAATCAAATGTAAGTCAAATGCATTCAACAAAAGCTAATTGAATCAAATGAAAGGCAAACACATTCAAACAAAGCTTTTTGAATCAAATGAAAGTAAAATGCATTCAACAAAGCTAATTGAATCAATGAAAGTCTAACACATTCAAACAAAGCTTTCTGATTCAAATGAAAGTTAAATGCATTCAATCAAGCTAATTGAATCAAAAGAAAGTCAAACACATTCAAACAAAGCTTTTTTAATCAAATGAAAATCAAATGCATTCAACAAACCTAATTAAATCAAATGAAAGTCAAACACATTCAACAAAGTTTTTTGATTCAAATGAAAGTCAAGCACATTCAAATAAAGCTTTTTGAATCAATTGAAAGTTAAATGCATTCAACAAAGCTAATTGAATCAAGTGTAAGTCAAACACATTTAAACAAAGCTTTTTGAATCAAATTAAAGTCAAATGCATTTAAAGAAGCTAATTGAATCAAATGAAAGTCGAACACATTCAAACCAAGCATTTTGAATCAAATAAAAGTCAAACACATTAACAAAGCATTTAAAATCAAATAAAAGTCAAATACATTCAAAAAAGCTCATTGAAGCAAATGAAAGTCGAAGACATTCAAATAAAGCCTTTTGAATCAAATGAGAGTCAAATTCAGTCAACAAAACTAATTGAATCAAATTAAAGTCAAACACATTCAAACATAACTTTTTGAGTCAAATGAAAGTCAAATGCATTCAACAAAGCCAATTGAATCAAATGAAATTCAAACACATTCAAACTAAGCTATTTGAATCAACTGCAAGTCAAACACATTTAAACAAAAATTTTTGAATCAAATGAAAGTCAAATGCATTCAACAAAGCTAATTGAATCAAATGAAAGTCAAACACATTCAAACAAAGCTTTTTGAATCAAATGAAAATCAAATGCATTCAGCAAAGCTAATTGAATCAAATGAAAGTTAAACACATTTAAACAAAGCTTTTTGAATCAAATGCATTCAAAGAAGCTAATTGGAGAAAATGAAAGTCGAACACATTCAAACCAAGCATTTTGAATCAAATGAAAGTCAAACACATTCAAACAAAGCATTTTGAATCAAATGAAAGTCAAATGCATTCAAAGAAGCTAATTAAAGCTAATGAATGTTGAATGCATCCAAATAAAGCTTTTTAAACCAAATGAAAGTCAAATGCATTCAACAAAACTAATTGAATCAAATTAAAGTCAAACTCATTCAAACATAGCTTTTTGAGTCAAATGAAAGTGAAATACATTTAAAAAGCTAATTGAATCAAATTAAAGTCAAATGCATTCAACAAAACTAATTGAATGAAATGAAAGTCAAACACATTCAAACAAGGGTTTTTTAATCAAATGAAAGTTAAACGCATTCAACAAAGATAATTGAATCAAAAGAAAGTCAAACACAGTCAAACAAAGCTTTTTATATCAAATGAAAGTCAAATGCATTCAACAAAGCTATTTTAATCAAATCAAAATCAAACACATTTAAACCAAGCATTTTGAATCAAATAAAAGTCAAACACATTCAAACAAAGCATTTTGAATCAAATGAAAGTCAAATGTATTCAACAAAGCTATTTGATTCAAACGAAAGTCAAACACATTCAATGAAAGGTTTTTGAGTCAAATGAAAGTCAAATGCATTCAACAAAGCTAATTGAATTAAATTAAAGTCAAACACATTCAAACTAAGCTTTTCGAATCAAATGTAAGTCAAACACATTCAAACAAAGCTTTTTGAATCAAATGAAAGTCAAATGCATTCAACAAAGCTAATTGAATCAAATGAAAGTCAAACAAATTCAAACAAAGATTTTTTAATCAAATGAAAGTCAAATGCATTCAAAGAAGCTAATTAAAGCAAATGAAAGTCGAATACATTCAAACCAAGCATTTTGAATCAAATTAAAGTCAAATGCGTTCAAAGAAGCTAAATGAAGCAAATGAAAATCTAACATATTCAATTAAAGCTTTTTGCATAAAATGAAATTCAAATGCATTCAACAAAACTAATTGAATCAAATAGAAGTCAAACACATTCAAACATAACTTTTTGAGTAAAATGAAAGTCAAACGGCAACAAAGCAAATTGAATTAAATAAAAGTCAAACACATTAAAACAAAGCTTTTTGAATAAAATGAAAGTCAAATGCATTCAACAAAGCTAATTGAATCAAATGAAAGTCAAACACATTTAAACAAAGCTTTTTAAATCGAATGAAAGTCAAAGCATTCAAACAAAGCTTTTAGAGTCAAATGAACGTCAAAAGCATTGAACAAAGCTAATTGAATCAAGTGAAAGTCAAACACATTCAAAGTAAGCTTTTTGAATCAATTGTAAGTCAAACACACTCAAACAAAGCTTTTTGAATCAAATGAAAGTTAAATGTATTCAATAAAGCAAATTGAATCAAATGAAAGTCAAACACAGTTAAAAAAAAAATTTAAAATCAAATGAAAGTCAAATGCATTCAACAAAGCTAATTAAATCAAGTGAATGTCAAACACATTCAAACAAGGTTTTTTGAATCAAATGAAAGTCAAACACATTCAAACAAAGCTTTTTGCATAAAATGAAAGTCAAATGCATTCAGCAAAGCTAATTGAATCAAATGAAAGTCAAACATATTTAAACAAAGCTTTTTGAATCAAATAAAAGTCAAATGCATTCAATAAAGCTAATTGAAACAAATGAAAGTCAAACACATTCAAACAAAGCTTTTTGAATTGTCTTTTGCTCTGTGCCCTGCTGTCTGCTATTTGGTGCAAGCTTTGTTGCTCTTTTTGTTGCCTATTTTTGTTTTATTGGTGTTTTGGACAGTTTGTAGGCATGTCTGCATCTGATTGTTGTTTTGTTGGCTTTTAGGTGTGTGGTTTTGTTGTTTTTTTTGTTTTCTTGTTGTCTGGTCCTGGTTTCCGGAACCCTTCCTAGAAGGTGGCCGGAAATCTGAGTCCAGTTGTTCTAGGCCCTTCCTTGAACCCTTCCTAGAAGGTGGCTAGGTTTAGATCTAGAACTGGTTGTGGGGTTGGCCTGTTGTTTTCAGGTCTTTTGGTGTTCTGGTGGTAGTTATAACTTAGCTTTTGTAAGTTGTAACTTTCTTAAATACGTAATAATATCTTATTTTCCAAAAAAAAAAAAAAGCTTTTTGAATCAAATGTTAGTCAAATGCATTCAAAGAAGCTAATTGAAGCAAATGAAAGTCGAACACATTCAAACCAAGCATTTTGAATCAAATGAAAGTCAAACACATTCAAAAAAAGCTTTTTGAATCAAATGAAAGTCAAATGCCTTCAACGCATTTAACAAAGATAATTGAATCAAAAGACAGTCAAACACAGTCAAACAAAGATTTTAATATCAAATGAAAGTCAAATGCATTCAACGAAGCTAATTAAATCAAATAAAAGTCAAACACATTTAAACAAAGCTTTTTGAATCAAATGAAAGTCAAACACATTCAAACAAAGGTTTTTTAATCAAATGAAAGTCAAACGCAATCAACAAAGCTATTTGAATCAAAAGATAGTCAAACA
Source organism: Chenopodium album (assembly GCF_948465745.1). Lineage (NCBI taxonomy): Eukaryota > Viridiplantae > Streptophyta > Magnoliopsida > Caryophyllales > Amaranthaceae > Chenopodium > Chenopodium album. The sequence goes on from NC_137844.1 coordinate 31,021,964, forward strand.
CACTTAAACAAAGCTTTTTGAATCAAATGAAAGCCAAATGCATTCAACGAAGCTAATTAAATCAAATAAAAGTCAAACACATTTAAACAAAGCATTTTGAATCAAATGACAGTCAAAGACATTCAAACAAAGAATTTTGAATCATATGAAAGTCAAACACATTCAAACTTAGCCTTTTGAATCAAATGAAAGTCAAACACGTTCAAACAAAGGATTTTGAATCAAATGAAAGTCATATGCATTCAACAAAGCTAATTGACTCAAACGAAAGTCAAACATATTCAATCAAAACTTTTTGAGTCAAATTAAAGTTTAATGCATTCAACAAAGCATAATTGAATCAAATGAAAGTCAAACACATTCAAATAAAGCTTTTTGAATAAAATGTAAGTCAAACACATTCAAACAAAGCTTTTTGAATAAAATGAAAGTCAAATGCATTCAACAAAGCTAATTGAATCAAATGAAAGTCAAACACATTCAAACAAAGCTTTTTGAATCAAAGGAAAGTCAAATGCATTAAATAAAGCTAATTGAATCAAATGAAAGTGACACACATTCAAACAAAGCTTTTTGAATCAAATGTAAGTCAAATGCATTCAAAGAAGCTAATTGAAACAAATCAATGTCGAACACATTCTAACAAAGCTTTCTGAATCATATGAAAGTCAAATGCATTCAAAGAAGCTAATTGAAGCAAATAAAAGTCGAACACATTCAAACCAAGCATTTTGAATCAATTGAAAGTCAAACACATTCAAACAAAGCATTTTGAATCAAATGAAAGTCAAATGCATTCAACAAAGCTAATAGAATCAAATGAAAGTCAAACACATTCAAACAAAGCTAATAGAATCAAATGAAATCAAACACATTCAAACCAAGCATTTTGATTCAATTGAAAGTCAAACACATTCAAATAAAGCATTTTGAATCAAATGAAAGTCAAATGCATTCAACAAAGCTAATAGAATCAAATGAAAGTCAAACACATTCAAACAAAGCTAATAGAATCAAATGAAATCAAACACATTCAAACCAAGCATTTTGAATCAATTGAAAGTCAAATGCATTTAAAGAAGATAATTGAACCAAATGAAAGTCGAACACATTCAAACATAACTTTTTGAGTCAAATGAAAGTCAAATGCATTCAACAAAGCTAATTGAATCAAATGAAAGTCAAACCTATTCAAACATAGCTTTTTTAATCAAATGATAGTCAAATGCATTCAACAAAGCTAATTGAATGAAATGAAAGTGAAGTGCATTCAAACAAAGCTTTTTGAATCAAATGAAAGTCAAATGCATTCAAAGAAGCTAATTGAAGCAAATCAAAAGTCGAACACATTCAAACCAAGCATTTTGAATTAATTGAAAGTCAAACACATTCAAACAATGCATTTTGAATCAAATGAAAGTCAAATGCATTCAACAAAGCTAATAGAATCAAATGAAAGTCAAACACATTCAAACAAAGCTGTTTGAATCAAATGAAAGTCAAATGCATTCAAAGAAGCTAATTGAAGCAAATGAAAGTCACACACATTCAAACCAAGCATTTTGAATCAATTGAAAGTCAAACACATTCAAACAAAGCATTTGGAATCAAATGAAAGTCAAATGCATTCAACAAAGCTAATAGAATCAAATGAAAGTCAAACACATTCAAACAAAGCTTTTTGATTCAAATTTCAGTCAAACACATTCAAACAAAGCTTTTAGAATCAAATGAAAGTCAAATACATTCAACAAAACTAATTGAATCAAATAAAAGTCAAACACATTCAAACATAACTTTTTGAGTCAAATGAAAGTCAAATGCATTCAACAAAGCTAATTGATCAAATGAAAGTCAAACACATTCATACTAAACTTTTTGATTCAAACTTAAGTCAAACACATTCAAACAAAGATTTTTGAATCAAGTGAAAGTCAAATGCATTCAAGAAAGCTAATTGAATAAAATTAAAGTCAAACACATTCAAACAAAGATTTTGGAATCAAATGAAAGTCAAACACATTCAAACAAAGCTTTTAGAGTGAAATGAAAGTCAAATGCATTCAACAAAGCTAATTGAATCAAGTGAAAGTCAAATACATTCAAAGTAAGCTTTTTGAATCAAATGTAAGTCAAACACATTCAAACAAAGCTTTTTGAATAAAATGAAAGTCAAATATATTCAACAAAGCTAATTGAATCAAATGAAAGTCAAACACATTCAAACAAAAGCTTTTTGAATCAAATGAAAGTCAAATGCATTCAACAAAGCTAATTGAATCAAATCAAAGTCAAACACATTCAAACATAGCTCTTTGAATCAAATGAAAGTCAAATGCATTCAAGGAAGCAAATTGAAGCAAATGAAAGTCGAACACATACAAACTGAGCATTTTAAATCAAATGAAAGTCAAACACATTCAAACAAAGCATTTTGAATCAAAAGAAAGTCAAATGCATTCAAAGAAGCTAATTGAAGCAAATGAAAGTCGAACACATTCAAACAAAGCTTTTTGAATCAAATGAAAGTCAAATGCATTCAAAAAAGCCAATTGAATCAAATGAAAGTCAAACACATTCAAACAAAGCTTTTTGAATCAAATGAAAGTCAAATGCATTCAACAAAGCTAATAGAATCAAATGAAAGTCAAACACATTCAAACAAAGCTTTTTGAATCAAATGAAAATCAAATGCATTTAAAGAAGCTAATTGAAGCAAATGAAAGTCAAACACATTCAAAAAAGATTTTGGAATCAAATGAAAGTCAAATGTATTCAACAAAGCTAATTGAATGTAATGAAAGTCAAACACATTCAAACAAAGCTTTTAGAGTGAAATGAAAGTCAAATGCATTCAACAAAGCTAATTGAATCAAGTGAAAGTCAAACACATTCAAAGTAAGCTTTTTGAATCAAATGAAAGTCAAATGAATTCAGCAAAGCTAATTGAATCAAATGAAAGTCAAGCGCATTCAAACTAGGCTTTTTGAGTCAACTGAAAGTCAAACACATTCAAACAAAGCTTTTTTGAAACAAATGAAAGTCAAATGCATTTAATAAAGCCTATTGAATCAAATGAAAGTCAAACACATTCAAAAAAAAGCTTTTTGAGTCAAATGCATTCAGCAAAGGAAATTGAATCAAATGAAAGTTAGGCACATTCAAACTAAAAGCAAATTGAATCAAATGAATGTCAAGCACATTCAAACTAGGCTTTTTGAGTCAACTGAAAGTGAAACACATTTAAACAAAGCTTTTTAAGTCAAATGAAAGTCAAGTGCTTTCAACTAAGCTAATTGAATCAAATGAAAGTCAAACACATTTAAACTAAGCTTTTTGAATCAAAAGAATGTAAAGCACATTCAAATAAAGCTTTTTCAATCAATTGAAAGTTAAATGCATTCAACAAAGCTAATTGAATCAAATGAAAGTCAAACACATTCAAACAAAGCTTTTTGAATCAAATGAAAGTCTAATGCATTCAAACAAAGCTTTTAGAGTCAAATGAACGTCAAATGCATTCAACAAATCTAATTGAATCAAATGAAAGTCAAATACATTCAAAAAAGATAATTGAATCAAATAAAAGTCAAACACATTCAAACAAAGCTTTTTGAATCAAATGAAAGTCAAATGCATTCAAAAAAGATAATTGAATCAAATAAAAGTCAAACACATTCAAACAAAGCTTTTTGAGTCACATGAAAGTCAAATGCATTCAACAAAGCAAATTGAATCAAATGAAAGTCAAACACATTCAAACAAAGCTTTTTGAATCAAATGTAAGTCAAACACATTCAAACAAAGTTTTTTTGAATCAAATGAAATTCAAATGCATTAAAAAAGGCTAATTGAATCAAATGAAAGTCAAACACATTCAAACAAAGCTTTTTGAATCAAATGAAAGTCAAACACATTCAAACAAAGCTTTTTGAATCAAATGAAAGTCAAACGCATTCAACAAAGATAATTGAATCAAATGAAAGTCAAACATATTCAATCAAAGCTTTTTGAATCAAATGAAAGTCAAGTGCATTTAACAAAGCCAATTTAATCAAATGAAAATCAAACAAATTCAAAATAAGCTATTTTAGTCAAATGAAAGTCAAATGCATTCAACAAAGCTAATTGAATCAAATGAAAGTCAAACAAATTTAAACTAAGCTTTTTGAATCAAGTAAAAGTCAAGCACATTCAAATAAAGCTTTTTGAATCAATTGAAAGTTAAATGCATTCAGCAAAGCTAATTGATTCAAATGAAAGTCAAACACAATTAAACCAAGCTTTTTGAATCAAATGAAAATTTAATGCGTTCAACAAAGATAATTGAATCAAATGAAAGTCAAACACATTCAAACAAAGTTTTTTATTCAAATAAAAGTCAAATGCATTCAAAGAAGCTAATTGAATCAAATGAAAGTCGAACACATTCAAACCAAGTTTTTTGAATCAAATGAAAGTCAAACACATTCAAACAAAGCATTTAGAATCAAATGAAAGTCAAATACATTCAAAGAAGCTAATTGAAGCAAATGAAAGTCGAACACATTCAAACAAAGCCTTTTGAATCAAATGAAAGTCAAATACATTCAACCAGAGCATTTTGAATCAAAAGAAAGTCAAATGTATTCAAAGAAGCTAATTGAAGCAAATCAATGTCGAACACATTCAAACAATGCTTTTTGAATCAAATGAAAGTCAAATGCATTGAACAAAACTAATTGAATTAAATTAAAGTCAAACACATTCAAACATAACTTTTTGAGTCAAATGAAAGTCAAATGCATTCAATAAAGCTAATTGAATCAAATGAAATTCAAACACATTCAAACTAAGATTTTTGAATCAACTGAAAGTCAAACACATTTAAACAAAACTTTTTGAATCAAATGAAAGTCAAATGCATTCAAACGAAAGTCAAACACATTCAAACAAAGCTAATTGAATCAAACGAAAGTCAAACACATTCAAACAAAGATAATTGAATCAAACGAAAGTCAAACACATTCAAACAAAGCTTTTTGAATCAAATGAAAGTCAAATGCATTCAGCAAAAGCTAATTGAATCAAATGAAAGTCAAACACAATCAAACAAATCTTTTTGAATCAAATCAAAGTCAAATGCATTCAATAAAGCTAATTAAAGCAAATGAAAGTCGAACACATTCAAATGAATCCTTTTGAATCAAATGAAAGTGAAATGCAGTCAACAAAACTAATTGAATCAAATTAAAGTCAAACACATTCAAATATAACTTTTTGAGTCAAATGAAAGTCAAATGCATTCAACAAAGCTAATTGAATCAAATGAAATTCAAACACATTTAAACAAATCTTTTTGAATTAAAACTAAAGTTTAGAGCATTCAACAAAGCTAATTAAATCAAATAAAATTCAAACACATTCAAACAAAGCTTTTTGAGTCAAATGAAAGTCAAATGCATTCAACAAAGCAAATTGAATCAAATGAAAGTCAAACACATTCAAACAAAGCTTTTTGAATCAAATGTAAGTTAAACACATTCAAACAAAGTTTTTTTGAATCAAATGAAAGTCAAATGCATTAAAAAAAGCTAATTGAATCAAATGAAAGTCAAACACATTCAAACAAAGCTTTTTGAATCAAATTGAAAGTCAAATGCATTCAAACAAAGCTTTTTGAATCAAATGAAAGTCAAATGCATTCAATAAAGCTAATTGAATCAAATGAATGTCAAACACATTCAAACAAAGCTTTTAGAGTCAAATGAACGTCAAATGCATTCAACAAAGCTAATTAAATTAAGTGAAAGTCAAACACATTCAAACTAAGCTTTTTGAATCAAATGTAAGTCAAAAACATTCAAACAAAGCTTTTAGAATAAAATGAAAGTCAAATGCATTCAAAAAAGCTAATTGAATCAAATGAAAGTCAAACACATTCAAACAAAGCTTTTTGAATCAAATGATAGTCAAACGCGTTCAACAAAGCTAATTGAATCAAATGAAAGTCAAACATATTCAATCAAAGCTTTTTGAATCAAACGAAAGTCAAACAAATTCAAAATAAGCTTTTTGAGTCAAATGAAAGTGAAATGCATTCAACAAAGCTAATTGAATCAAATGAAAGTAAAAGACATTTAAACTAAGCTTTTTGAATCAAATGAAAGTCAAGCACATTCAAACAAAGCATTTTAAATCAAATGAAAGTCAAATTCATTCAACAAAGCTAAATGAATCAAATGAAAGTCAAACACATTCAAACTAAGCTTTTTTAATCAAATGTAAGTCAAACACATTCAAACAAAGCTTTTTGAGTCAAATAAAAGTCAAATTCATTCAACAAAGCTAAATGAATCAAATGAAAGTCAAACACATTTAAACAAAGCCTTTTGAATCAAATGAAAGTCAAATGGATTCAAACAAAGCTTTTAGAGTCAAATGAACGTCAAATGCGTTCAACAAGGCTAATTGAATCAAGTGAAAGTCAAACACATTCTAAGTAAGCTTTTTGAATCAAATATAAATCAAACACATTTAAACAAAGCTTTTTGAGTCAAATGAAAGTTAAATGCATTCAACAGAGCTAATTGATTCAAAAGAAAGTCAAACACATTCAATCAAAGCTTTTTGAGTAAAATGAAAGTCAAATGCATTCAACAAAACTAGTTGAATCAAATTAAAGTCAAACACATTCAAACATAGCTTTTTGAGTCAAATGAAAGTGAAATACATTCAAAAAGCTAATTGAATCAAATTAAAGTCAAATGCATTCAACAAAACTAATTGAATCAAATGAAATTCAAACACATTCAAACAAGGGTTTTTTAATCAAATAAAAGTTAAACGCATTCAACAAACATAATTGAATCAAAATAAAGTCAAACACAATCAAACAAAGCTTTTTATATCAAATGAAAGTCAAACAAATTTAAACCAAACATTTTGTATCAAATGAAAGTCCAACACATTCAAACAAAGCATTTTGAATCAAATGAAAGTCAACACATTTAAACTTAGCTTTTTGAATCAAATGAAAGTCAAACACATTCAAACAAAGCATTTTGAATCAAATGAAAGTCAAATGCATTCAAGAAAGCTAATTGATTCAAAAGAAAGTCAAACACATTCAATGAAAGGTTTTTGAGTCAAATGCATTCAACAAAGCTAATTGAATCAAATTAATGTCAAACACATTCAAACTAAGCTTTTTGAATCAAATGTAAGTCAAACACATTCAAACAAAGCTTTTTGAATCAAGTGGAAGTCGAACACATTCAAACCAAGTATTTTGAATCAAGTGGAAGTCGAACACATTCAAACAAAGCATTTTGAATCAAGTGAAAGTCAAATGCATTCAAAGAAGCTAATTGAAGCAAATAAATGTTGAACACATTCAAATAAAGCTTTTTGAATCAAATGAAAGTCAAATGCATTCAACAAAACTAATTGAATCAAAATAAAGTCAAACACATTCAAACATAGCTTTTTGAGTCAAATGAAAGTGAAATACATTCAACAAAGCTAATTGAATCAAATGAAAGTCAAATGCATTCAACAAAACTAATTGAATCAAATGAAAGTCAAACACATTCAAACAAAGGTTGTTTAATAAAATAAAAGTCAAACGCATTTAACAAAGATAATTGAATCAAAAGACAGTCAAACACAGTCAAATAAAGCTTTTTATATCAAATGAAAGTCAAATGCATTCAACGAAGCTAATTAAATCAAATAAAGGTCAAACACATTCAAACAAAGCTTTTTGAATCAAATGAAAGTCAAACACATTCAAACAAAGGTTTTTTAATCAAATGAAAGTCAAACGCAATCAACAAAGTTATTTGAATCAAAAGATAGTCAAACACACTTAAACAAAGCTTTTTGAATCAAATGAAAGCCAAATCCATTCAACGAAGCTAATTAAATCAAATAAAAGTCAAACACATTTAAACCAAGTATTTTGAATCAAATGAAAGTCAAACACATTCAAACTTAGCCTTTTGAATCAAATGAAAGTCAAACACGTTCAAACAAAGGATTTTAAATCAAATGAAAGTCATATGCATTCAACAAAGCTAATTGACTCAAACAAAAGTCAAACATATTCAATCAAAACTTTTTGAGTAAAATTAAAGTTTAATGCATTCAACAAAGCATAATTGAATCAAATGAAAGTCAAACACATTCAAACAAAGCTTTTTGAATTATATGTAAGTCAAACACATTCAAACAAAGCTTTTTGAATAAAATGAAAGTCAAATGCATTCAACAAAGCTAATTGAATCAAATGAAAGTCAAACACATTCAAACAAAGCTTTTTGAATCAAAGGAAAGTCAAATGCATTAAATAAAGCTAATTGAATCAAATGAAAGTGAAACATATTTAAACAAAGCTTTTTGAATCAAATGTAAGTCAAATGCATTCAAAGAAGCTAATTGAATCAAATGAAAGTCAAATGCATACAACAAATCTAATTGAATCAATTGAAAGTCAAACACATTCAAACAAAGCTTTTTGAATCAAATGAAAGTCAAATGCATACAACAAAGCTAATTGAATCAAACCAAAGTCAAACACATTCAAACAAAGGTTTTTGAGTCAAATGAAAGTGAAATACATACAACAAAGCTAATTGAATCAAATAAAAGTCAAACACATTTAAACCAAGAATTTTGAATCAAATGAAAGTCAAACACATTCAAACTTAGCCTTTTGAATCAAATGAAAGTCAAACACATTTAAACCAAGAATTTTGAGTCAAATGAAAGTTAAATGCATTCAACAGAGCTAATTGATTCAAAAGAAAGTCAAACACATTCAATCAAAGCTTTTTGAGTAAAATGAAAGTCAAATGCATTCAACAAAACTAATTGAATCAAATTAAAGTCAAACACATTCAAACATAGCTTTTTGAGTCAAATGAAAGTGAAATACATTCAAAAAGCTAATTGAATCAAATGAAAGTCGAACGCATTCAACAAAGATAATTGAATCAAAAGAAAGTCAAACACAGTCAAACAAAGCTTTTTATATAAAATGAAAGTCAAATGCATTCAACAAAGCTAATTAAATCAAATCAAAATCAAATACATTTAAACCAAGCATTTTGAATCAAATGAAAGTCAAACACATTCAAACAAAGCTTTTTGAGTCAATTGAAAGTGCAATGCATTCAATAAAGCTAATTGAATCAAATGAAAGTCAAACACATTCAAACTAAGCTTTTTGAATCAAATTAAAGTCAAACACATTCAAACAAACCTTTTTGAATCAAATGAAAGTCAAATGCATTTAGGAAAGTAAATTGAATCAAATGAAAGTCAAACACATTCAAACAAAGCTTTTTGAATCAAATCAAAGTCAAATGCATTCAATAAAACTAATTGAATAAAATGAAAGTCAAACACATTCAAAAAAAGCTTTTAGAGTAAAATGAAAGTCAAACGCATTTAACAAAGCTAATTAAATAAAGTGAAAGTGAAACGCATTTAAAGTAAGCTTTTTGAATCAAATGTAAGTCAAACTCATTCAAACAAAGCTTTTTTAATCAAATGAAAGTCGAACACATTCAAACCAAGCATTTTGAATCAATTGAAAGTCAAACACTTTCAAACAAAGCATTTTGAATCAAATGAAAGACAAATGCATTTAAAGAAGATAATTGAACCAAATGAAAGTCGAACACATTAAAACATAACTTTTTGAGTCAAATGAAATTCAAATACATTCAACAAAGCTAATTGAATCAAATGAAAGTCAAACCCATTCAAACAAAGCTTTTTCAATCAAATGAAAGTCAAATGCATTCAACAAAGCTAATTGAATAAAATGAAATCAAACACATTCAAACAAAGATTTTGGAATGAAATGGAAGTCAAATGTATTCAACAAAGCTAATTGAATGAAATGAAAGTCAAACACATTCAAACAAAGCTTTTAGAGTGAAATGAAAGTCAAATGAATTGAACAAAGCTAATTGAATCAAGTGAAAGTCAAACACATTCAAGCAAAGCTTTTTCAATCAAATGAAAGTCAAATGTATTCAACAAAGCTAATTGAATGAAATGAAAGTCAAACACATTCAAACAAAGCTTTTAGAGTGAAATGAAAGTCAAATGCATTGAACAAAGCTAATTGAATCAAGTGAAAGTCAAACACATTCAAGCAAAGCATTTTGAATCAAATGAAAGCCAAATGTATTCAACAAAGCTAATTGAATGAAATGAAAGTCAAACACATTCAAACAAAGCTTTTTGAATCAAATGAAAGTCAAATGCATTCAAAGAAGCTAATTGAAGCAAATCAAAAGTTGAACACATTCAAACAAAGCATTTTGAATCAAATAAAAGTCAAATGCATTCAACAAAGCTAATAGAATCAAATGAAAGTCAAACACATTCAAACAAAGCTTTTTGATTCAAATTTAAGTCAAACACATTCAAACAAAGCTTTTAGAATCAAATGAAAGTCAAATACACTCAACAAAACTAATTGAATCAAATAAAAGTCAAACACATTCAAACATAACTTTTTGAGTCAAATGAAAGTCAAATGCATTCAACAAAGCTAATTGATCAAATGAAAGTCAAATGCATTCATACTAAGCTTTTTGATTCAAAATTAAGTCAAACACATTCAAACAAAGATTTTGGAATCAAATGAAAGTCAAACACATTCAAACAAAGCTTTTAGAGTGAAATGAAAGTCAAATGCATTCAACAAAGCTAATTGAATCAAGTGAAAGTCAAACACATTCAAAGTAACCTTTTCGAATCAAATGTAAGTCAAACACATTCAAACAAAGCTTTTTGAATAAAATGAAAGTCAAATATATTCAACAAAGCTAATTGAATCAAATGAAAGTCAAACACATTCAAACAAAAGCTTTTTGAATCAAATGAAAGTCAAATGCATTCAACAAAGCTAATTGAATCAAATCAAAGTCAAACACATTCAAACACATACAAACCGAGCATTTTAAATTAAATGAAAGTCGAACACATACAAACCTAAATGAAAGTCAAACACATTCAAACAAAGCATTTTGAATCAAAAGAAAGTCAAATGCATTCAAAGAAGCTAATTGAAGCAAATGAAAGTCGAACACAGTCAAACAAAGCTTTTTGAATCAAATGAAAGTCAAATGCATTCAAAAAAGCCAATTGAATCAAATGAAAGTTAAACACATTCTAACAAAGCTTTTTGAATCAAATGAAAGTCAAATGCATTCAAACAAAGCTTTTAGAGTCAAATGAACGTCAAATGCATTCAACAAATCAAATTGAATCATGAAAGTCAAATACATTCAAAAAAGATAATTGAATCAAATAAAAGTCAAACACATTCAAACAAAGCTTTTTGAATCAAATGAAAGTCAAATGCATTCAAAAAAGATAATTGAAACAAATAAAAGTCAAACACATTCAAACAAAGCTTTTTGAGTCAAATGAAATCAAATGCATTCAACAAAGCAAATTGAATCAAATGAAAGTCAAACACATTCAAACAAAGCTTTTTGAATCAAATGTAAGTCAAACACATTCCAACAAAGTTTTTTTGAATCAAATGAAAGTCAAATGCATTAAAAAAGGCTAATTGAATCAAATTAAAGTCAAACACATTCAAACAAAGCTTTTTGAATCAAATAAAAGTCAAATGCATTCAAACAAAGGTTTTTGAATCAACTGAAAGTCAAATGCATTCAATAAAGCTAATTGAATCAAATGAAAGTCAAACACATACAAACCGAGCATTTTAAATTAAATGAAAGTCGAACACATACAAACCGAGCATTTTAAATTAAATGAAAGTCAAACACATTCAAACAAAGCATTTTGAATCAAAAGAAAGTCAAATGCATTCAAAGAAGCTAATTAAAGCAAATTAAAGTCGAACACAGTCAAACAAAGCTTTTTGAATCAAATGAAAGTCAAATGCATTCAAAAAAGCCAATTGAATCAAATGAAAGTCAAACACATTCAAACAAAGCTTTTTGAATCCAATGAAAGTCAAATGCATTCTACAAAGCTAATAGAATCAAATGAAAGTCAAACACATTCAAACAAAGCTTTTTGAATCAAATGAAAATCAAATGCATTTAAAGAAGCTAATTGAAGCAAATGAAAGTCAAACACATTCAAAAAAGATTTTGGAATCAAATGAAAGTCAAATGTATTCAACAAAGCTAATTGAATGTAATGAAAGTAAAACACATTCAAACAAAGCTTTTAGAGTGAAATGAAAGTCAAATGCATTCAACAAAGCTAATTGAATCAAGTGAAAGTCAAACACATTCAAAGTAAGCTTTTTGAATCAAATGAAAGTCAAATGAATTCAACAAAGGTAATTGAATCAAATGATAGTCAAGCGCATTCAAACTAGGCTTTTTTCAACTGAAAGTCAAACACATTCAAACAAAGCTTATTGAAACAAATGAAAGTCAAATGCATTTAATAAAGCCAATTGAATCAAATGAAAGTCAAACACATTCAAAAAAAGCTTTTTGAGTCAAATGCATTCAGCAAAGCAAATTGAATCAAATGAAAGTTAAGCACATTCAAACTAAAAGCAAATTAAATCTAATGAATGTCAAGCACATTCAAACTAGGCTTTTTGAGTCAACTGAAAGTGAAACACATTTAAACAAAGCTTTTTAAGTCAAATGAAAGTCAAGTGCTTTCAACTAAGCTAATTGAATCAAATGTAAGTCAAACACATTTAAACTAAGCTTTTCGAATCAAAAGAAAGTAAAGCACATTCAATTAAAGCTTTTTGAATCAATTGAAAGTTAAATGCATTTAACAAAGCTAATTGAATCAAATGAAAGTCAAACACATTTAAACAAACCTTTTTGAATCAAATGAAATTTTAATGCATTCAACAAAGCTAATTGAATCAAATGAAAGTCAAACACATTCAAACAAAGCTTTTTGAATCAAATGAAAGTCAAATGCATTCAAACAAAGCTTTTAGAGTCAAATGAACGTCAAATGCATTCAACAAATCAAATTGAATCAAATGAAAGTCAAATACATTCAAAAAAGATAATTGAATCAAATAAAAGTCAAACACATTCAAACAAAGCTTTTTGAATCAAATGAAAGTCAAATGCATTCAAAAAAGATAATTGAATCAAATAAAAGTCAAACACATTCAAACAAAGCTTTTTGAGTCAAATGAAAGTCAAATGCATTCAACAAAGCAAATTGAATCAAATGAAAGTCAAACACATTCAAACAAAGCTTTTTGAATCAAATGTAAGTCAAACACATTCCAACAAAGTTTTTTGGAATCAAATGAAAGTCAAATGCATTAAAAAAGGCTTATTGAATCAAATTAAAGTCAAACACATTCAAACAAAACTTTTTGAATCAAATGAAAGTCAAATGCATTCAAACAAAGGTTTTTGAATCAAATAAAATTCAAATGCATTCAATAAAGCTAATTGAATCAAATGAAAGTCAAACACATTCAAACACATACAAACCGAGCATTTTAAATTAAATGAAAGTCGAACACATACAAACCGAGCATTTTAAATTAAATGAAAGTCAAACACATTCAAACAAAGCATTTTGAATCAAAAGAAAGTCAAATGCATTCAAAGAAGCTAATTGAAGCAAATGAAAGTCGAACACAGTCAAACAAAGCTTTTTGAATCAAATGAAAGTCAAATGCATTCAAAAAAGCCAATTGAATCAAATGAAAGTCAAACACATTCAAACAAAGCTTTTTGAATCAAATGAAAGTCAAATGCATTCTACAAAGCTAATAGAATCAAATGAAAGTCAAACACATTCAAACAAAGCTTTTTGAATCAAATGAAAATCAAATGCATTTAAAGAAGCTAATTGAAGCAAATGAAAGTCAAACACAATTCAAAAAAGATTTTGGAATCAAATGAAAGTCAAATGTATTCAACAAAGCTAATTGAATGTAATGAAAGTCAAACACATTCAAACAAAGCTTTTAGAGTGAAATGAAAGTCAAATGCATTCAACAAAGCTAATTGAATCAAGTGACAGTCAAACACATTCAAAGTAATCTTTTTGAATCAAATGAAAGTCAAATGAATTCAACAAAGGTAATTGAATCAAATGATAGTCAAGCGCATTCAAACTAGGCTTTTTGAGTCAACTGAAAGTCAAACACATTCAAACAAAGCTTATTGAAACAAATGAAAGTCAAATGCATTTAATAAAGCCAATTGAATTAAATGAAAGTCAAACACATTCAAAAAAAGCTTTTTGAGTCAAAAGCATTCAGCAAAGCAAATTGAATCAAATGAAAGTTAAGCACATTCAAACTAAAAGCAAATTAAATCTAATGAATGTCAAGCACATTCAAACTAGGCTTTTTGAGTCAACTGAAAGTGAAACACATTTAAACAAAGCTTTTTAAGTCAAATGAAAGTCAAGTGCTTTCAACTAAGCTAATTGAATCAAATGTAAGTCAAACACATTTAAACTAAGCTTTTCGAATCAAAAGAAAGTAAAGCACATTCAAATAAAGCTTTTTGAATCAATTGAAAGTTAAATGCATTCAACAAAGCTAATTGAATCAAATGAAAGTCAAACACATTTAAACAAACCTTTTTGAATTAAATGAAATTTTAATGCATTCAACAAAGCTAATTGAATCAAATGAAAGTCAAACACATTCAAACAAAGCTTTTTGAATCAAATGAAAGTCAAATGCATTCAAACAAAGCTTTTAGAGTCAAATGAACGTCAAATGCATTCAACAAATCAAATTGAATCAAATGAAAGTCAAATACATTCAAAAAACATAATTGAATCAAATAAAAGTCAAACACATTCAAACAAAGCTTTTTGAATCAAATGAAAGTCAAATGCATTCAAAAAAGATAATTGAAACAAATAAAAGTCAAACACATTCAAACAAAGCTTTTTGAGTCAAATGAAAATCAAATGCATTCAACAAAGCAAATTGAATCAAATGAAAGTCAAACACATTCAAACAAAGCTTTTTGAATCAAATGTAAGTCAAACACATTCCAACAAAGTTTTTTTGAATCAAATGAAAGTCAAATGCATTAAAAAAGGCTAATTGAATCAAATTAAAGTTAAACACATTCAAACAACGCTTTTTGAATCAAATGAAAGTCAAATGCATTCAAACAAAGGTTTTTGAATCAAATGAAAGTCAAATGCATTCAATAAAGCTAATTGAATCAAATGAATGTCAAACACATTCAAACAAAGCTTTTTGTATCAAATGAAAGTCAAACGCATTCAACAAAGCTAATTGAATCAAATGAAAGTCAAACATATTCAATCAAAGCTTTTTGAATCAAATGAAAGTCAAGTGCATTTAACAAAGCCAATTGAATCAAATGAAAGTCAAACAAATTCAAAATAAGCTATTTGAGTGAAACACATTTAAACTAAGCTTTTTGAATCAAATGAAAGTCAAGCACATTCAAATAAAGCTTTTTGAATCAATTGAAAGTTAAATGCATTCAGCAAAGCTAATTGAATCAAATGAAAGTCAAACACAATTAAACCAAGCTTTTTGAATCAAATGAAAATTTAGGGCATTCAACAAAGAAAATTGAATCAAATGAAAGTCAAACACATTCAAACAAAGCTTTTTGAATCAAATGAAAGTGAAATGCATTCAAAGAAGCTAATTAAATCAAATGAAAGTCGAACACATTCAAACCAAGTGTTTTGAATCAAATGAAAGTCAAACACATTCAAACAAAGCATTTAGAATCAAATGAAAGTCAAATACATTCAAAGAAGCTAATTGAAGCAAATGAAAGTCGAACACATTCAAACAAAGCCTTTTGAATCAAATGAAAGTCAATTGAATTCAACAAAACTAATTGAATCAAATTAAAGTCAAACACATTCAAACATAACTTTTTGAGTCAAATGAAAGTCAAATGCATTCAATAAAGCTAATTAAATCAAATGAAATTCAAACACATTCAAACTAAGCTTTTTGAATCAACTGAAAGTCAAACACATTTAAACAAAACTTTTTGAATCAAATGAAAGTCAAATGCATTCAAACGAAAGTCAAACGCATTCAAACAAAGCTAATTGAATCAAACGAAAGTCAAACACATTCAAACAAAGCTTTTTGAATCAAATGAAAGTCAAATGCATTCAGCAAAAGCTAATTGAATCAAATGAAAGTCAAACACATTCAAAAAAGCTTTTTGAATCAAATCAAAGTCAAATGCTGTCAATAAAGCTAATTGAAGCAAATGAAAGTCGAACACATTCAAATGAAGCCTTTTGAATCAAATGAAAGTCAAATGCAGTTAACAAAACTAATTGAATCAAATTAAAGTCAAACACATTCAAACATAACTTTTTGAGTCAAATGAAAGTCAAATGCATTCAACAAAGCTAATTGAATCAAATGAAAGTCAAACACATTTAAGCAAAGCTTTTTGAATTAAAACTAAAGTTTAGAGCATTCAACAAAGCTAATTGAATCAAATGAAAGTCAAACACATTCCAACAACGCTATTAGAATCAAATGAAAGTCAAACACATTCAAAGAAAGCTTTTAGGATCAAATGAAAATCAAATGCATTCAACAAACCTAATTAAATCAAATGAAAGTCAAACACATTCAAACATAGCTTTTTGAATCAAATGAAAGTCAAATTCATTGAAAAAATTAATTGAATCAAATGAAAGTCAAACACATTCAAACAAAGCATTTTGAGTCATAAGAATGTCAAATGCATTTAACAAAGCTAATTGAATCAAATGAAAGTCAAGTGCATTCAACAAAGCTAATTGAATCAAATGAAAGTCAAACACATTAAAACAAAGGTTTTTGAATTAAATGAAAGTCGAACACATTCAACAAAGCTTATTGAATCAAATTAAAGTCAAACACTTTCAAACAAAGATTTTTGAATCAATTGAAAGTCGAACGCATTTAACAAAGCTAATTGAATCAAATGAAAGTCAAACACATTCAAACAAAGCTTTTTAAATCAATTGAAAGTCAAATGTATTCAACAAAGCTAATTGAAACAAAAGAAATACTAACACATTTAAACAAAGCTTTTTGAATCAAATTAGGGGTGTCCATAATTCGGATAAAAACATTGAGATTTTTTGGAAATTCGGATTTTCGGATTGGATCGGATTTACCCTAATTGGGTCCAATCCAAACCGAAAACCGAATTGTAAAATTAAGCTTGTATAAATATGGATTTCTTTATTTTTTGAAGTTTAGCTCAAATACTTACTACTACAAAAAATAAATTAGGGAGACTTTGTATTAATTAATTAATGACTTGACGTTGAACTATTTATTTTACTCATTATTTCAAAGACTTTTATTTGTATAAAAGCTTTATTTTTATAATTGTATTAGGAGCTAAAAAATAATGTATTATAATTCGGATTTTCGGATAGGATCCAAATAACCGAATTTTAATTCGGATTGGATCGGATTGGATCAAGAGAGAAATTCGGATCGGATCCGATTGAAAAATTGAAAGCCGAATTATATTTCGGATTGGATCGGATTTGGACTAAATCCAAACCGAAAACCGAACGGACACCCCTAAATCAAATCAAAGTTAAATGCATTCAACAAAGCTAATTAAAACAAAAGAAAGTCTAACACATTTAAACAAAGCTTTTTGAATCAAATGAAAGTCAAACACATTCAAACCAAGCATTTTGAATCAAATGAAAGTCAAACACATTCAAACAAAGCATTTTTAATCAAATGAAAGTGAAATGCATACAACAAAGCTAATTGAATCAAATGAAAGTCAAACACATTCAAACAAAGCTAATTAAATCAAATGAAAGTGAAACACATTCAAACCAAGCATTTTGAATCAAATGAAAGTCAAACACGTTCAAACAAAGAATTTTTAATCAAATGAAAGTAACATGAATACAACAAAGCCAATTAAATCAAATGAAAGTCAAACACGTTCAAACAAAGTTATTTGAATCAATTGAAAGTCAAATGCATTCAATAAAGCTAATTGAATCAAATGAAATTTAAACACATTCAAATAAAGATTTTTGAGTCACATGAAAGCCAAATACATTCAACAAAGCTAATTGAATCAAATGAAAGTCAAACACATTCAAACAAAGCTTTTTGAATCAAATGAAAGTCGAACTCATTTAACAAAGCTAATTGAATCAAATGAAAGTTAAACGCATTCAAACAACACTTTTTGAATCAAATGAAAGTCGAACGCATTTACCAAAGCTAATTGAATCAAATGAAAGTCAAACACATTCAAACAAAGCTTTTAGAATGAATTGAGAGTCAAATACATTCAAAAAAGCGAATTCAATCAAATGAAAGTCAAACACATTCAAACAACGCTTTTTGAGTAAAATGAAAGTTAATTGCAATCAACAAAACTAACGGAATCAAATGAAAGTCAATCACATTCAAACATAGCTTTTTGAATCAAATGAAAGTCATATGCATTCGACAAAGCTAATTGAATCAAATGAAAGTCAAATGCATTCAGCAAAGCTAATTGAATAAAATGATAGTCAAACACCTTCAAACAAAGCTTTTTGAATCAAATGGAAGTCAAATGCATTCAGCAAAGCTAATTGAATCAAATGAATGTCAAACACATTCAAACAAAGCATTTTGAATCAAAGGAAAGTCAAATACATTCAACAAAGCTTATTGAATCAAATGAAAGTCAAACACATTCAAACAAAGCATTTTGAATCAAATGAAAGTCAAATGCATTCAAAGAGGCTAATAGAAGGAAAAGAAAGTCGAACACATTCAAACTAAGCATTTTGAATCAAATGAAAGTCAAATACGTTCAACAAAGCTCATTGAATCAATGAAAGTCAAACACATTCAAACAAAGCATTTTGAATCAAATGAAAGTCAAATGCATTCAAAGAGGCTGATTAAAGCAAAAGAAAGTCGAAAACATTCAAACCAAGCATTTTGAATCAAATGAAAGTCAAATACATTCAACAAATCTAATTGAATCAAATGAAAGTTAATTGCATTCAACAAAACTAACGGAATCAAATGAAAGTTAATCACATTCAAACTAAGGTTTTTGAATCAAATAAAAGTCAATCACATTCAAACAAAGCTTTTTCAATGAAATGAAAGTCTTATGCATTCGACAAAGCTAATTGAATCAAATGAAAGTCAAACACATTTAAACAAAGCTTTTTGAAACAAATGAATGTCAAATGCATTCAACGAAGCTAATTGGAAAAAAAGAAAATCAAACACGTTTAAACAAAGCTTTTTGAATCAAATGAAAGTCAAATGCATTCAACGAAGCTAATTAAATCAAATGAAAGTCAAACACATTCAAACCAAGCATTTTAAATCAAACGAAAGTTAAACACATTCAAACAATGCATTTTTAATAAATGAAAGTCAAAGACATTCAAACAAAACTAATTGAATCAAGTGAAAGTCAAACACATTCAAACAAAGCTATTAGAGTCAAATGAAAGTCAAATGCATTCAACAAAGCTAATTGAATCAAACGAAAGTCAACCAACCACATTCAAACAAAGCTTTTTGACTCAAATGAAAGTCAAATGCATTCAACAAAGCTAATTGAATCAAATGAAAGTCAAACACATTCAAACTAAGCTTTTTGAATCAAATGAAAGTCAAATGCGTTCAACGAAGTTAATGAAATCAAATGAAAGTCAAACACATTCAAACCAAGCATTTTGAATCTAATGAAAGTCAAACACATTCAAACAAAGCTTTTAAATCAAATGAAAGTCAAATGCATTCAACAGAGCTAATTGAATAAAATGAAAGTCAAACACATTCAAACGAAGCATTTTGAATCAAATGAAAGTCAAATGCATTCAACAAAGATAATTGATTTAAATGAAAGTCAAACACATTCAATGAAAGGTTTTTGAGTCAAATGAAAGTCAAATGCATTCAACAAAGCTAATTGAATCAAAAGAAAGTCAAACACATTCAAACAAAGCTTTTAGAATCAAATGAAAGTCAAATGCATTCAGTAAAGCTAATTGAAACAAATGAAATTCAAACACATTCAAACAAAGCTTTTTGAATCAAATGAAAATCAAATGCATTCAACAAAGCTAATTAAAACAAATGAAAGTCAAACACATTCAACAAACTTTTTGAATCAAATGGATTTCAAATGCATTCAACAAAGCTAATTGAATCAAATGGAAGTAAAAAACATTAAAACATAGCTTTTTGAATCAAAGGAAAGTCAAATTCATTGAAAAAGCTAATTGAATCAAATGAAAGTCAAACACATTCAAACAAAGCTTTTTGAATCAAATGAAAGTCGAATGCATTTAACAAAGCTAATTGAATCAAATGAAAGTCATACACATTCAAACAAAGCTTTTTGAATCAATTGAAAGTCAAATGCAATCAACAAAGCTAATTGAATCAAATGAAAGTCAACACATTCAAACAACGCTTTTTGAGTCAAATGAAAGTTAATTGCATTCAACAAAACTAACTGAATCAAATGAAAGTCAAAAACATTTAAACTAATGTTTTTGATAAAAATGAAAGTCAATCACATTCAAACAAAGCTTTTTGAATCAAATGAAAGTCGAACGCATTCAACAAAGCTAATTGAATCAAATGAAAGTTAAACACATTCAAACAAAGCATTTTTAATCAAATGAAAGTCTAATGCATACAACAAAGCTAATTGAATCAAATGAAAGTCAAACACATTCAAACAAAGTTATTTGAATCAAATGAAAGTCAAACACATTCAAACAAATCTAATTAAATTAAATGAAAGTCAAACACATTCAAACCAAGAAATTTGAATCAAATGAAAGTCAAACACATTCAAACAAAGCATTTTTAATCAAATGAAAGTCAAATGCATTCAACAAAGCTAATTGAATAAAATGAAAGTCAAACACATTCAAACAAAGCATTTTGAATCAAATGAAAGTCAAATACATTCCAACAAAAGTTTTTGAATCAAATGAAAGTAGAACGCATTCAACAACGCTAATTGAATCAAATGAAAGTGAAACACATTCAAACAAAGATTTTTGAATTAAATGAAAGTCAAACGTATTTAAAAAAAGCTAATTAAATCAAATGAACGTCAAACACATTCAGACAAAGCTTTTTGAATAAATTGAAAGTCAAATGCATTCAACAAAGCTAATTGAATCAAATGAAAGTCAACACATTCAAACAACGCTTTTTGAGGCAAATGAAAGTTAATTGCATTCAACAAAACTAACTGAATAAAATGAAAGTCAAAAACATTCAAACTACTGTTTTTGATAAAAATGAAAGTCAATCACATTCAAACAAAGCTTTTTGAATCAAATGAAAGTTGAACGCATTCAACAAAGCTAATTGAATGAAATGAAAGTCAAACGCATTCAAACAAAGCATTTTTAATCAAATGAAAGTCGAATGCATACAACAAAGCTAATTGAATCAAATGAAAGTCAAAACACATTCAAACGAAGCTAATTAAATCAAATAAAAGTCAAACACATTTAAACCAAGTATTTTGAATCAAATGAAAGTCAAACACATTCAAACTTAGCCTTTTGAATCAAATGAAAGTCAAACACGTTCAAACAAAGGATTTTAAATCAAATGAAAGTCATATGCATTCAACAAAGCTAATTGACTCAAACAAAAGTCAAACATATTCAATCAAAACTTTTTGAGTAAAATTAAAGTTTAATGCATTCAACAAAGCATAATTGAATCAAATGAAAGTCAAACACATTCAAACAAAGCTTTTTGAATTATATGTAAGTCAAACACATTCAAACAAAGCTTTTTGAATAAAATGAAAGTCAAATGCATTCAACAAAGCTAATTGAATCAAATGAAAGTCAAACACATTCAAACAAAGCTTTTTGAATCAAAGGAAAGTCAAATGCATTAAATAAAGCTAATTGAATCAAATGAAAGTGAAACATATTTAAACAAAGCTTTTTGAATCAAATGTAAGTCAAATGCATTCAAAGAAGCTAATTGAATCAAATGAAAGTCAAATGCATACAACAAATCTAATTGAATCAATTGAAAGTCAAACACATTCAAACAAAGCTTTTTGAATCAAATGAAAGTCAAATGCATACAACAAAGCTAATTGAATCAAACCAAAGTCAAACACATTCAAACAAAGGTTTTTGAGTCAAATGAAAGTGAAATACATACAACAAAGCTAATTGAATCAAATAAAAGTCAAACACATTTAAACCAAGAATTTTGAATCAAATGAAAGTCAAACACATTCAAACTTAGCCTTTTGAATCAAATGAAAGTCAAACACATTTAAACCAAGAATTTTGAGTCAAATGAAAGTTAAATGCATTCAACAGAGCTAATTGATTCAAAAGAAAGTCAAACACATTCAATCAAAGCTTTTTGAGTAAAATGAAAGTCAAATGCATTCAACAAAACTAATTGAATCAAATTAAAGTCAAACACATTCAAACATAGCTTTTTGAGTCAAATGAAAGTGAAATACATTCAAAAAGCTAATTGAATCAAATGAAAGTCGAACGCATTCAACAAAGATAATTGAATCAAAAGAAAGTCAAACACAGTCAAACAAAGCTTTTTATATAAAATGAAAGTCAAATGCATTCAACAAAGCTAATTAAATCAAATCAAAATCAAATACATTTAAACCAAGCATTTTGAATCAAATGAAAGTCAAACACATTCAAACAAAGCTTTTTGAGTCAATTGAAAGTGCAATGCATTCAATAAAGCTAATTGAATCAAATGAAAGTCAAACACATTCAAACTAAGCTTTTTGAATCAAATTAAAGTCAAACACATTCAAACAAACCTTTTTGAATCAAATGAAAGTCAAATGCATTTAGGAAAGTAAATTGAATCAAATGAAAGTCAAACACATTCAAACAAAGCTTTTTGAATCAAATCAAAGTCAAATGCATTCAATAAAACTAATTGAATAAAATGAAAGTCAAACACATTCAAAAAAAGCTTTTAGAGTAAAATGAAAGTCAAACGCATTTAACAAAGCTAATTAAATAAAGTGAAAGTGAAACGCATTTAAAGTAAGCTTTTTGAATCAAATGTAAGTCAAACTCATTCAAACAAAGCTTTTTTAATCAAATGAAAGTCGAACACATTCAAACCAAGCATTTTGAATCAATTGAAAGTCAAACACTTTCAAACAAAGCATTTTGAATCAAATGAAAGACAAATGCATTTAAAGAAGATAATTGAACCAAATGAAAGTCGAACACATTAAAACATAACTTTTTGAGTCAAATGAAATTCAAATACATTCAACAAAGCTAATTGAATCAAATGAAAGTCAAACCCATTCAAACAAAGCTTTTTCAATCAAATGAAAGTCAAATGCATTCAACAAAGCTAATTGAATAAAATGAAATCAAACACATTCAAACAAAGATTTTGGAATGAAATGGAAGTCAAATGTATTCAACAAAGCTAATTGAATGAAATGAAAGTCAAACACATTCAAACAAAGCTTTTAGAGTGAAATGAAAGTCAAATGAATTGAACAAAGCTAATTGAATCAAGTGAAAGTCAAACACATTCAAGCAAAGCTTTTTCAATCAAATGAAAGTCAAATGTATTCAACAAAGCTAATTGAATGAAATGAAAGTCAAACACATTCAAACAAAGCTTTTAGAGTGAAATGAAAGTCAAATGCATTGAACAAAGCTAATTGAATCAAGTGAAAGTCAAACACATTCAAGCAAAGCATTTTGAATCAAATGAAAGCCAAATGTATTCAACAAAGCTAATTGAATGAAATGAAAGTCAAACACATTCAAACAAAGCTTTTTGAATCAAATGAAAGTCAAATGCATTCAAAGAAGCTAATTGAAGCAAATCAAAAGTTGAACACATTCAAACAAAGCATTTTGAATCAAATAAAAGTCAAATGCATTCAACAAAGCTAATAGAATCAAATGAAAGTCAAACACATTCAAACAAAGCTTTTTGATTCAAATTTAAGTCAAACACATTCAAACAAAGCTTTTAGAATCAAATGAAAGTCAAATACACTCAACAAAACTAATTGAATCAAATAAAAGTCAAACACATTCAAACATAACTTTTTGAGTCAAATGAAAGTCAAATGCATTCAACAAAGCTAATTGATCAAATGAAAGTCAAATGCATTCATACTAAGCTTTTTGATTCAAAATTAAGTCAAACACATTCAAACAAAGATTTTGGAATCAAATGAAAGTCAAACACATTCAAACAAAGCTTTTAGAGTGAAATGAAAGTCAAATGCATTCAACAAAGCTAATTGAATCAAGTGAAAGTCAAACACATTCAAAGTAACCTTTTCGAATCAAATGTAAGTCAAACACATTCAAACAAAGCTTTTTGAATAAAATGAAAGTCAAATATATTCAACAAAGCTAATTGAATCAAATGAAAGTCAAACACATTCAAACAAAAGCTTTTTGAATCAAATGAAAGTC
The DNA here is from genome assembly GCF_948465745.1 of Chenopodium album. Lineage (NCBI taxonomy): Eukaryota > Viridiplantae > Streptophyta > Magnoliopsida > Caryophyllales > Amaranthaceae > Chenopodium > Chenopodium album. Next base: position 31,046,411 of record NC_137844.1, read on the forward strand.
AAATGCATTCAACAAAGCTAATTGAATCAAATCAAAGTCAAACACATTCAAACACCTACAAACCGAGCATTTAAAATTAAATGAAAGTCGAACACATACAAACCTAAATGAAAGTCAAACACATTCAAACAAAGCATTTTGAATCAAAAGAAAGTCAAATGCATTCAAAGAAGCTAATTGAAGCAAATGAAAGTCGAACACAGTCAAACAAAGCTTTTTGAATCAAATGAAAGTCAAATGCATTCAAAAAAGCCAATTGAATCAAATGAAAGTTAAACACATTCTAACAAAGCTTTTTGAATCAAATGAAAGTCAAATGCATTCAAACAAAGCTTTTAGAGTCAAATGAACGTCAAATGCATTCAACAAATCAAATTGAATCAAATGAAAGTCAAATACATTCAAAAAAGATAATTGAATCAAATAAAAGTCAAACACATTCAAACAAAGCTTTTTGAATCAAATGAAAGTCAAATGCATTCAAAAAAGATAATTGAAACAAATAAAAGTCAAACACATTCAAACAAAGCTTTTTGAGTCAAATGAAATCAAATGCATTCAACAAAGCAAATTGAATCAAATGAAAGTCAAACACATTCAAACAAAGCTTTTTGAATCAAATGTAAGTCAAACACATTCCAACAAAGTTTTTTTGAATCAAATGAAAGTCAAATGCATTAAAAAAGGCTAATTGAATCAAATTAAAGTCAAACACATTCAAACAAAGCTTTTTGAATCAAATAAAAGTCAAATGCATTCAAACAAAGGTTTTTGAATCAACTGAAAGTCAAATGCATTCAATAAAGCTAATTGAATCAAATGAAAGTCAAACACATACAAACCGAGCATTTTAAATTAAATGAAAGTCGAACACATACAAACCGAGCATTTTAAATTAAATGAAAGTCAAACACATTCAAACAAAGCATTTTGAATCAAAAGAAAGTCAAATGCATTCAAAGAAGCTAATTAAAGCAAATTAAAGTCGAACACAGTCAAACAAAGCTTTTTGAATCAAATGAAAGTCAAATGCATTCAAAAAAGCCAATTGAATCAAATGAAAGTCAAACACATTCAAACAAAGCTTTTTGAATCCAATGAAAGTCAAATGCATTCTACAAAGCTAATAGAATCAAATGAAAGTCAAACACATTCAAACAAAGCTTTTTGAATCAAATGAAAATCAAATGCATTTAAAGAAGCTAATTGAAGCAAATGAAAGTCAAACACATTCAAAAAAGATTTTGGAATCAAATGAAAGTCAAATGTATTCAACAAAGCTAATTGAATGTAATGAAAGTAAAACACATTCAAACAAAGCTTTTAGAGTGAAATGAAAGTCAAATGCATTCAACAAAGCTAATTGAATCAAGTGAAAGTCAAACACATTCAAAGTAAGCTTTTTGAATCAAATGAAAGTCAAATGAATTCAACAAAGGTAATTGAATCAAATGATAGTCAAGCGCATTCAAACTAGGCTTTTTTCAACTGAAAGTCAAACACATTCAAACAAAGCTTATTGAAACAAATGAAAGTCAAATGCATTTAATAAAGCCAATTGAATCAAATGAAAGTCAAACACATTCAAAAAAAGCTTTTTGAGTCAAATGCATTCAGCAAAGCAAATTGAATCAAATGAAAGTTAAGCACATTCAAACTAAAAGCAAATTAAATCTAATGAATGTCAAGCACATTCAAACTAGGCTTTTTGAGTCAACTGAAAGTGAAACACATTTAAACAAAGCTTTTTAAGTCAAATGAAAGTCAAGTGCTTTCAACTAAGCTAATTGAATCAAATGAAAGTCAAACACATTTAAACTAAGCTTTTCGAATCAAAAGAAAGTAAAGCACATTCAATTAAAGCTTTTTGAATCAATTGAAAGTTAAATGCATTTAACAAAGCTAATTGAATCAAATGAAAGTCAAACACATTTAAACAAACCTTTTTGAATCAAATGAAATTTTAATGCATTCAACAAAGCTAATTGAATCAAATGAAAGTCAAACACATTCAAACAAAGCTTTTTGAATCAAATGAAAGTCAAATGCATTCAAACAAAGCTTTTAGAGTCAAATGAACGTCAAATGCATTCAACAAATCAAATTGAATCAAATGAAAGTCAAATACATTCAAAAAAGATAATTGAATCAAATAAAAGTCAAACACATTCAAACAAAGCTTTTTGAATCAAATGAAAGTCAAATGCATTCAAAAAAGATAATTGAATCAAATAAAAGTCAAACACATTCAAACAAAGCTTTTTGAGTCAAATGAAAGTCAAATGCATTCAACAAAGCAAATTGAATCAAATGAAAGTCAAACACATTCAAACAAAGCTTTTTGAATCAAATGTAAGTCAAACACATTCCAACAAAGTTTTTTGGAATCAAATGAAAGTCAAATGCATTAAAAAAGGCTTATTGAATCAAATTAAAGTCAAACACATTCAAACAAAACTTTTTGAATCAAATGAAAGTCAAATGCATTCAAACAAAGGTTTTTGAATCAAATAAAATTCAAATGCATTCAATAAAGCTAATTGAATCAAATGAAAGTCAAACACATTCAAACACATACAAACCGAGCATTTTAAATTAAATGAAAGTCGAACACATACAAACCGAGCATTTTAAATTAAATGAAAGTCAAACACATTCAAACAAAGCATTTTGAATCAAAAGAAAGTCAAATGCATTCAAAGAAGCTAATTGAAGCAAATGAAAGTCGAACACAGTCAAACAAAGCTTTTTGAATCAAATGAAAGTCAAATGCATTCAAAAAAGCCAATTGAATCAAATGAAAGTCAAACACATTCAAACAAAGCTTTTTGAATCAAATGAAAGTCAAATGCATTCTACAAAGCTAATAGAATCAAATGAAAGTCAAACACATTCAAACAAAGCTTTTTGAATCAAATGAAAATCAAATGCATTTAAAGAAGCTAATTGAAGCAAATGAAAGTCAAACACAATTCAAAAAAGATTTTGGAATCAAATGAAAGTCAAATGTATTCAACAAAGCTAATTGAATGTAATGAAAGTCAAACACATTCAAACAAAGCTTTTAGAGTGAAATGAAAGTCAAATGCATTCAACAAAGCTAATTGAATCAAGTGAAAGTCAAACACATTCAAAGTAATCTTTTTGAATCAAATGAAAGTCAAATGAATTCAACAAAGGTAATTGAATCAAATGATAGTCAAGCGCATTCAAACTAGGCTTTTTGAGTCAACTGAAAGTCAAACACATTCAAACAAAGCTTATTGAAACAAATGAAAGTCAAATGCATTTAATAAAGCCAATTGAATTAAATGAAAGTCAAACACATTCAAAAAAAGCTTTTTGAGTCAAAAGCATTCAGCAAAGCAAATTGAATCAAATGAAAGTTAAGCACATTCAAACTAAAAGCAAATTAAATCTAATGAATGTCAAGCACATTCAAACTAGGCTTTTTGAGTCAACTGAAAGTGAAACACATTTAAACAAAGCTTTTTAAGTCAAATGAAAGTCAAGTGCTTTCAACTAAGCTAATTGAATCAAATGTAAGTCAAACACATTTAAACTAAGCTTTTCGAATCAAAAGAAAGTAAAGCACATTCAAATAAAGCTTTTTGAATCAATTGAAAGTTAAATGCATTCAACAAAGCTAATTGAATCAAATGAAAGTCAAACACATTTAAACAAACCTTTTTGAATTAAATGAAATTTTAATGCATTCAACAAAGCTAATTGAATCAAATGAAAGTCAAACACATTCAAACAAAGCTTTTTGAATCAAATGAAAGTCAAATGCATTCAAACAAAGCTTTTAGAGTCAAATGAACGTCAAATGCATTCAACAAATCAAATTGAATCAAATGAAAGTCAAATACATTCAAAAAACATAATTGAATCAAATAAAAGTCAAACACATTCAAACAAAGCTTTTTGAATCAAATGAAAGTCAAATGCATTCAAAAAAGATAATTGAAACAAATAAAAGTCAAACACATTCAAACAAAGCTTTTTGAGTCAAATGAAAATCAAATGCATTCAACAAAGCAAATTGAATCAAATGAAAGTCAAACACATTCAAACAAAGCTTTTTGAATCAAATGTAAGTCAAACACATTCCAACAAAGTTTTTTTGAATCAAATGAAAGTCAAATGCATTAAAAAAGGCTAATTGAATCAAATTAAAGTTAAACACATTCAAACAACGCTTTTTGAATCAAATGAAAGTCAAATGCATTCAAACAAAGGTTTTTGAATCAAATGAAAGTCAAATGCATTCAATAAAGCTAATTGAATCAAATGAATGTCAAACACATTCAAACAAAGCTTTTTGTATCAAATGAAAGTCAAACGCATTCAACAAAGCTAATTGAATCAAATGAAAGTCAAACATATTCAATCAAAGCTTTTTGAATCAAATGAAAGTCAAGTGCATTTAACAAAGCCAATTGAATCAAATGAAAGTCAAACAAATTCAAAATAAGCTATTTGAGTGAAACACATTTAAACTAAGCTTTTTGAATCAAATGAAAGTCAAGCACATTCAAATAAAGCTTTTTGAATCAATTGAAAGTTAAATGCATTCAGCAAAGCTAATTGAATCAAATGAAAGTCAAACACAATTAAACCAAGCTTTTTGAATCAAATGAAAATTTAGGGCATTCAACAAAGAAAATTGAATCAAATGAAAGTCAAACACATTCAAACAAAGCTTTTTGAATCAAATGAAAGTGAAATGCATTCAAAGAAGCTAATTAAATCAAATGAAAGTCGAACACATTCAAACCAAGTGTTTTGAATCAAATGAAAGTCAAACACATTCAAACAAAGCATTTAGAATCAAATGAAAGTCAAATACATTCAAAGAAGCTAATTGAAGCAAATGAAAGTCGAACACATTCAAACAAAGCCTTTTGAATCAAATGAAAGTCAATTGAATTCAACAAAACTAATTGAATCAAATTAAAGTCAAACACATTCAAACATAACTTTTTGAGTCAAATGAAAGTCAAATGCATTCAATAAAGCTAATTAAATCAAATGAAATTCAAACACATTCAAACTAAGCTTTTTGAATCAACTAAAAAGTCAAACACATTTAAACAAAACTTTTTGAATCAAATGAAAGTCAAATGCATTCAAACGAAAGTCAAACGCATTCAAACAAAGCTAATTGAATCAAACGAAAGTCAAACACATTCAAACAAAGCTTTTTGAATCAAATGAAAGTCAAATGCATTCAGCAAAAGCTAATTGAATCAAATGAAAGTCAAACACATTCAAAAAAGCTTTTTGAATCAAATCAAAGTCAAATGCTGTCAATAAAGCTAATTGAAGCAAATGAAAGTCGAACACATTCAAATGAAGCCTTTTGAATCAAATGAAAGTCAAATGCAGTTAACAAAACTAATTGAATCAAATTAAAGTCAAACACATTCAAACATAACTTTTTGAGTCAAATGAAAGTCAAATGCATTCAACAAAGCTAATTGAATCAAATGAAAGTCAAACACATTTAAGCAAAGCTTTTTGAATTAAAACTAAAGTTTAGAGCATTCAACAAAGCTAATTGAATCAAATGAAAGTCAAACACATTCCAACAACGCTATTAGAATCAAATGAAAGTCAAACACATTCAAAGAAAGCTTTTAGGATCAAATGAAAATCAAATGCATTCAACAAACCTAATTAAATCAAATGAAAGTCAAACACATTCAAACATAGCTTTTTGAATCAAATGAAAGTCAAATTCATTGAAAAAATTAATTGAATCAAATGAAAGTCAAACACATTCAAACAAAGCATTTTGAGTCATAAGAATGTCAAATGCATTTAACAAAGCTAATTGAATCAAATGAAAGTCAAGTGCATTCAACAAAGCTAATTGAATCAAATGAAAGTCAAACACATTAAAACAAAGGTTTTTGAATTAAATGAAAGTCGAACACATTCAACAAAGCTTATTGAATCAAATTAAAGTCAAACACTTTCAAACAAAGATTTTTGAATCAATTGAAAGTCGAACGCATTTAACAAAGCTAATTGAATCAAATGAAAGTCAAACACATTCAAACAAAGCTTTTTAAATCAATTGAAAGTCAAATGTATTCAACAAAGCTAATTGAAACAAAAGAAATACTAACACATTTAAACAAAGCTTTTTGAATCAAATTAGGGGTGTCCATAATTCGGATAAAAACATTGAGATTTTTTGGAAATTCGGATTTTCGGATTGGATCGGATTTACCCTAATTGGATCCAATCCAAACCGAAAACCGAATTGTAAAATTAAGCTTGTATAAATATGGATTTCTTTATTTTTTGAAGTTTAGCTCAAATACTTACTACTACAAAAAATAAATTAGGGAGACTTTGTATTAATTAATTAATGACTTGACGTTGAACTATTTATTTTACTCATTATTTCAAAGACTTTTATTTGTATAAAAGCTTTATTTTTATAATTGTATTAGGAGCTAAAAAATAATGTATTATAATTCGGATTTTCGGATAGGATCCAAATAACCGAATTTTAATTCGGATTGGATCGGATTGGATCAAGAGAGAAATTCGGATCGGATCCGATTGAAAAATTGAAAGCCGAATTATATTTCGGATTGGATCGGATTTGGACTAAATCCAAACCGAAAACCGAACGGACACCCCTAAATCAAATCAAAGTTAAATGCATTCAACAAAGCTAATTAAAACAAAAGAAAGTCTAACACATTTAAACAAAGCTTTTTGAATCAAATGAAAGTCAAACACATTCAAACCAAGCATTTTGAATCAAATGAAAGTCAAACACATTCAAACAAAGCATTTTTAATCAAATGAAAGTGAAATGCATACAACAAAGCTAATTGAATCAAATGAAAGTCAAACACATTCAAACAAAGCTAATTGAATCAAATGAAAGTGAAACACATTCAAACCAAGCATTTTGAATCAAATGAAAGTCAAACACGTTCAAACAAAGAATTTTTAATCAAATGAAAGTAACATGAATACAACAAAGCCAATTAAATCAAATGAAAGTCAAACACGTTCAAACAAAGTTATTTGAATCAATTGAAAGTCAAATGCATTCAATAAAGCTAATTGAATCAAATGAAATTTAAACACATTCAAATAAAGATTTTTGAGTCACATGAAAGCCAAATACATTCAACAAAGCTAATTGAATCAAATGAAAGTCAAACACATTCAAACAAAGCTTTTTGAATCAAATGAAAGTCGAACTCATTTAACAAAGCTAATTGAATCAAATGAAAGTTAAACGCATTCAAACAACACTTTTTGAATCAAATGAAAGTCGAACGCATTTACCAAAGCTAATTGAATCAAATGAAAGTCAAACACATTCAAACAAAGCTTTTAGAATGAATTGAGAGTCAAATACATTCAAAAAAGCGAATTCAATCAAATGAAAGTCAAACACATTCAAACAACGCTTTTTGAGTAAAATGAAAGTTAATTGCAATCAACAAAACTAACGGAATCAAATGAAAGTCAATCACATTCAAACATAGCTTTTTGAATCAAATGAAAGTCATATGCATTCGACAAAGCTAATTGAATCAAATGAAAGTCAAATGCATTCAGCAAAGCTAATTGAATAAAATGATAGTCAAACACCTTCAAACAAAGCTTTTTGAATCAAATGGAAGTCAAATGCATTCAGCAAAGCTAATTGAATCAAATGAATGTCAAACACATTCAAACAAAGCATTTTGAATCAAAGGAAAGTCAAATACATTCAACAAAGCTTATTGAATCAAATGAAAGTCAAACACATTCAAACAAAGCATTTTGAATCAAATGAAAGTCAAATGCATTCAAAGAGGCTAATAGAAGGAAAAGAAAGTCGAACACATTCAAACTAAGCATTTTGAATCAAATGAAAGTCAAATACGTTCAACAAAGCTCATTGAATCAATGAAAGTCAAACACATTCAAACAAAGCATTTTGAATCAAATGAAAGTCAAATGCATTCAAAGAGGCTGATTAAAGCAAAAGAAAGTCGAAAACATTCAAACCAAGCATTTTGAATCAAATGAAAGTCAAATACATTCAACAAATCTAATTGAATCAAATGAAAGTTAATTGCATTCAACAAAACTAACGGAATCAAATGAAAGTTAATCACATTCAAACTAAGGTTTTTGAATCAAATAAAAGTCAATCACATTCAAACAAAGCTTTTTCAATGAAATGAAAGTCTTATGCATTCGACAAAGCTAATTGAATCAAATGAAAGTCAAACACATTTAAACAAAGCTTTTTGAAACAAATGAATGTCAAATGCATTCAACGAAGCTAATTGGAAAAAAAGAAAATCAAACACGTTTAAACAAAGCTTTTTGAATCAAATGAAAGTCAAATGCATTCAACGAAGCTAATTAAATCAAATGAAAGTCAAACACATTCAAACCAAGCATTTTAAATCAAACGAAAGTTAAACACATTCAAACAATGCATTTTTAATAAATGAAAGTCAAAGACATTCAAACAAAACTAATTGAATCAAGTGAAAGTCAAACACATTCAAACAAAGCTATTAGAGTCAAATGAAAGTCAAATGCATTCAACAAAGCTAATTGAATCAAACGAAAGTCAACCACATTCAAACAAAGCTTTTTGACTCAAATGAAAGTCAAATGCATTCAACAAAGCTAATTGAATCAAATGAAAGTCAAACACATTCAAACTAAGCTTTTTGAATCAAATGAAAGTCAAATGCGTTCAACGAAGTTAATGAAATCAAATGAAAGTCAAACACATTCAAACCAAGCATTTTGAATCTAATGAAAGTCAAACACATTCAAACAAAGCTTTTAAATCAAATGAAAGTCAAATGCATTCAACAGAGCTAATTGAATAAAATGAAAGTCAAACACATTCAAACGAAGCATTTTGAATCAAATGAAAGTCAAATGCATTCAACAAAGATAATTGATTTAAACGAAAGTCAAACACATTCAATGAAAGGTTTTTGAGTCAAATGAAAGTCAAATGCATTCAACAAAGCTAATTGAATCAAAAGAAAGTCAAACACATTCAAACAAAGCTTTTAGAATCAAATGAAAGTCAAATGCATTCAGTAAAGCTAATTGAAACAAATGAAATTCAAACACATTCAAACAAAGCTTTTTGAATCAAATGAAAATCAAATGCATTCAACAAAGCTAATTAAAACAAATGAAAGTCAAACACATTCAACAAACTTTTTGAATCAAATGGATTTCAAATGCATTCAACAAAGCTAATTGAATCAAATGGAAGTAAAAAACATTAAAACATAGCTTTTTGAATCAAAGGAAAGTCAAATTCATTGAAAAAGCTAATTGAATCAAATGAAAGTCAAACACATTCAAACAAAGCTTTTTGAATCAAATGAAAGTCGAATGCATTTAACAAAGCTAATTGAATCAAATGAAAGTCATACACATTCAAACAAAGCTTTTTGAATCAATTGAAAGTCAAATGCAATCAACAAAGCTAATTGAATCAAATGAAAGTCAACACATTCAAACAACGCTTTTTGAGTCAAATGAAAGTTAATTGCATTCAACAAAACTAACTGAATCAAATGAAAGTCAAAAACATTTAAACTAATGTTTTTGATAAAAATGAAAGTCAATCACATTCAAACAAAGCTTTTTGAATCAAATGAAAGTCGAACGCATTCAACAAAGCTAATTGAATCAAATGAAAGTTAAACACATTCAAACAAAGCATTTTTAATCAAATGAAAGTCTAATGCATACAACAAAGCTAATTGAATCAAATGAAAGTCAAACACATTCAAACAAAGTTATTTGAATCAAATGAAAGTCAAACACATTCAAACAAATCTAATTAAATTAAATGAAAGTCAAACACATTCAAACCAAGAAATTTGAATCAAATGAAAGTCAAACACATTCAAACAAAGCATTTTTAATCAAATGAAAGTCAAATGCATTCAACAAAGCTAATTGAATAAAATGAAAGTCAAACACATTCAAACAAAGCATTTTGAATCAAATGAAAGTCAAATACATTCCAACAAAAGTTTTTGAATCAAATGAAAGTAGAACGCATTCAACAACGCTAATTGAATCAAATGAAAGTGAAACACATTCAAACAAAGATTTTTGAATTAAATGAAAGTCAAACGTATTTAAAAAAAGCTAATTAAATCAAATGAACGTCAAACACATTCAGACAAAGCTTTTTGAATAAATTGAAAGTCAAATGCATTCAACAAAGCTAATTGAATCAAATGAAAGTCAACACATTCAAACAACGCTTTTTGAGGCAAATGAAAGTTAATTGCATTCAACAAAACTAACTGAATAAAATGAAAGTCAAAAACATTCAAACTACTGTTTTTGATAAAAATGAAAGTCAATCACATTCAAACAAAGCTTTTTGAATCAAATGAAAGTTGAACGCATTCAACAAAGCTAATTGAATGAAATGAAAGTCAAACGCATTCAAACAAAGCATTTTTAATCAAATGAAAGTCGAATGCATACAACAAAGCTAATTGAATCAAATGAAAGTCAAAACACATTCAAACAAAGTTATTTGAATCAAATGAAAGTCAAACATATTCAAACAAAGCTTATTAAATCAAATGAAAGTCAAACACATTCAAACCAAGCCTTTTGAATCAAATGAAAGTCAAACATATTCAAACAAAGCATTTTTAATTAAATGAAAGTCAAATGCATACAACAAAGCTAATTGAATCAAATAAAAGTCAAACACATTCAAACAAAGCTTTTTGAATCAAATGAAAGTCAAATGCATTCAATAAAGCTAATTGAATGAGACAAAAGTAAAACACATTCAAAAAAATCTTTTTGAGTAACATGAAAGTCAAATGCATTCAACAAAGCTAATTTAATTAAATGAAAGTCCGTCATTCAAACTAAGCTTTTTAAATCCAATTAAAATCAAACACGTTCAAACAAAGCTTTTTGAATCAAATGAAAATCAAATGCATTCAACAAAGCTAATTAAATCAAATGAAAGTTAAACACATTCAAACAAATTTATTTGAATCAAATGAAAGTCAAATGCATTCAATAAAGCTAATTGAATCAAATGAAAGTCCAGTTCATTCAACAAAGCTAATTAAATCAAATGAAAGTCAAACACATTCAAGCAAAGCTTTTTGAATCAAATGAAAGTCGAAGCATTCAACAAAGCTAATTGAATCAAATCAAAATCAAACACATTCAAACAAAGCTTGTTGAATCAAATGAAAGTCATATGCTTTCAAAGAAGCTAATTGAAGCAAATAAAAGTTGAACATATTTAAACCAAGCTTTTTGAATTAAATTAAAGTCAAACACATTCAAACAAAGTTTTTTGATCAAATGAAAGTCAAGTGCATTCAACAAAGCTAATTGAATCAAATGAAAATCAAACACATTCAAACAAAGCTTTTTGAATCAAATGAAAGTCAAATGCATTTAACAAAGCTAATTGAATCAAATGAAAGTCAAACACATTCAAACAAGGCTTTTTGAATCAAATGAAAGTAAAATGCATTCAAAGAGGCTAATTTAAGCAAATGAAAGTCAAACACATGCAAACAAAGCTTTTTGAATCAAATGAAAGTCAAATGTATTTAACAAAGCTAATTGAATCAAATGAAAGTCAAACACATTCAAACAAGGCTTTTTCAATCAAATGAAAGTAAAATGCATTCAAAGAAGCTAATTGAATCAAATGAAAGTCAAACACATTCAAACAAAGCTTTTTGAATCAAATGAAAGTCGAAACATTCAACAAAGCTAGATGAGTCAAATGAAAGTCAAACACATTCAAACAAAGCTTCTTGAATAAATGAAAGTCGAACGCATTCAACAAAGCTAATTGAATCAAATCAAAATCAAACACATTCTAACAAAGCTTTTTGAATCAAATGAAAGTCAAATGCATTCAACTTATCTAATTGAATCAAATGAAAGTCAAACACATTCAAACACAGCTTTTTGAATCAAATGAAAGTCATATGCATTCAAAGTAGCTAATTGAAGCAAATGAAAGTTGAACATATTCAAACCAAGCTTTTTGAATTAAATTAAAGTCAAACACATTCAAACAAAGTTTTTGATCAAATGAAAGTCAAGTGCATTCAACAAAGCTAATTGAATCAAATAAAAGTCAAACACATTCAAACAAAGCTTTTTGAATCAAATGAAAGTAAAATGCGTTTATCAAAGCTAATTGAATCAAATGAAAGTCAAACACATTCAAACAAGGCTTTTTGAATCAAATAAAAATCTAACTCATTCAAACAAAGCATTTTGAATCAAATGAAATCTAATTTATTCAAACAAAGCATTTAGAATCAAATGAAAGTCAAATCCATTCAACAAAGCTAATTGAATCAAATGAAAGTCAAACACATTAAACAAATCTTTTTGAATCAAATGAAAGTCAAATGCATTCAATAAAGCCAATAGAATAAAATGAAAGTCAAACACATTCAAACAAAGGTTTTTGAATCAAATGAAAGTCGAACACATTCAACAAAGCTAATTTAATCAAATGAAAGTGAAACACATTCAAACAAAGCTTTTTGAATTAAATGAAAGTCGAACGTATTTAACAAAGTTAACTAAATCAAATGAACGTCAAACACATTCAGACAAAGCTTTTTGAATCAAATGAAAGTTGAACGCATTCAACAAAGCTAATTGAATCAAATGAAAGTCAAACACATTCAAACAAAGCATTTTTAATCAAATGAAAGTCGAATGCATACAACAAAGTTAATTGAATCAAAAGAAAGTCTAACACATTCAAACAAAGTTATTTGAATCAAATGAAAGTCAAACATATTCAAACAAAGCTTATTAAATCAAATGAAAGTCAAACACATTCAAACCAAGCATTTTGAATCAAATGAAAGTCAAACACATTCAAACAAAGCATTTTTAATGAAATGAAAGTCAAATGCATACAACAAAGCTAATTGAATCAAATGAAAGTCAAACACATTCAAACAAAGCTTTTTGAATCAAATGAAAGTCAAATGTATTCAATAAAGCTAATTGAATCAGACAAAAGTTAAACACATTCAAACAAATCTTTTTGAGTAACATGAAAGTCAAATGCATTCAACAAAGCTAATTTAATCAAATGAAAGTCGAAGACACTCAAACTAAGCTTTTTAAATCAAATGAAAGTCAAACACATTCAAACAAAGCTTTTTGAATCAAATGAAAATCAAATGCATTCAACAAAGTTAATTAAATCAAGTGAAGTTAAACACATTCAAACAAAGTTATTTGTATCAAATGAAAGTCAAATGCATTCAATAAAGCTAATTGAATCAAATGAAAGTCAAGTGCATTCAACAAAGCTAATTGAATCAAATGAAAGTCAAACACATTCAAACAAAGCTTTTTGAATCAAATGAAAGTCGAAGCATTCAACAAAGCTAATTCAGTCAAATGAAAGTCAAACACATTCAAACAAAGCTTTTAAATCAAATGAAAGTCAAATGTATTCAATAAAGCTAATTGAATCAAATGAAAGTCAAACACATTCAAACAAAGCTTTTTGAATCAAATGAAAGTCTAACGCATTCACCAAAGCTAATTAAATCAACTGAAAGTCAAACACATTCAAACAAAGTTATTTGAATCAAATGAAATTCCCATGGATTCAACAAAGTTATTTGAATCAAATGAAAGTCAAACACATTCAAAGAAAGCTTTTTGAGTCACATGAAAGTCAAATGCATTCAACAAAGCTAATTGAATCAAATGAAAGTCAAATGTATTCAACAAAGCTAATTAAATCAAATGAAAGTCAAACACATTCAAACAAAGCTAATTAAATTAAATGAAAGTCAAACGCATTCAAACAAAGCGAATTAAATCAAATGAAAGTCAAACGCATTCAACAAAGCTAATTGAACCAAATGAAAGTCAAACACATTTTAATAAAGCTTTTTGAATCAATTGAAAGTCGAACACATTTAACAAAGCTAACTGAATCAAATGAAAGTCAAACACATTCAAACAAAGCTTTTTAAATCAAATGAAAGCAAAATGCATTCAACAAAGCTAATGGAATCAAATGAAACTCAAACACATTTAAACAAAGCTTTTTGAGTCAAATGAAAGTCAAATGAATTCAAAGAAGCTAATTGAAGCAAATGAAAGTCGAACAAATTCATACCAAGCTTTTTTAATTAAATGAAAGTCTAGTGCATTCAACAACGCAAATTGAATCAAATGAAAGTGAAACACATTCAAACAAAGCTTTTTTAATCAAATGATAGTCGAACGCATTCAACAAAGCTAATTGAATCATTTGAAAGTCAAACTCATTCAAACAAAGCATTTTAAATCAAATGAAAGTCAAATGCATACAAACAAGCTAATTGAATCAGATGAAAGTCAAACACATTCAAACAAAGCTAATTAAATCAAATGAAAGTCAAACACATTCAAACCAAGCATTTTGAATCAAATGAAAGTCAAACATATTCAAACAAAGCATTTTTAATTAAATGAAAGTCAAATGCATACAACAAAGCTAATTGAATCAAATAAAAGTCAAACACATTCAAACAAAGCTTTTTGAATCAAATGAAAGTCAAATGCATTCAATAAAGCTAATTGAATGAGACAAAAGTAAAACACATTCAAAAAAATCTTTTTGAGTAACATGAAAGTCAAATGCATTCAACAAAGCTAATTTAATTAAATGAAAGTCCGTCATTCAAACTAAGCTTTTTAAATCCAATTAAAATCAAACACGTTCAAACAAAGCTTTTTGAATCAAATGAAAATCAAATGCATTCAACAAAGCTAATTAAATCAAATGAAAGTTAAACACATTCAAACAAATTTATTTGAATCAAATGAAAGTCAAATGCATTCAATAAAGCTAATTGAATCAAATGAAAGTCCAGTTCATTCAACAAAGCTAATTAAATCAAATGAAAGTCAAACACATTCAAGCAAAGCTTTTTGAATCAAATGAAAGTCGAAGCATTCAACAAAGCTAATTGAATCAAATCAAAATCAAACACATTCAAACAAAGCTTGTTGAATCAAATGAAAGTCATATGCTTTCAAAGAAGCTAATTGAAGCAAATAAAAGTTGAACATATTTAAACCAAGCTTTTTGAATTAAATTAAAGTCAAACACATTCAAACAAAGTTTTTTGATCAAATGAAAGTCAAGTGCATTCAACAAAGCTAATTGAATCAAATGAAAATCAAACACATTCAAACAAAGCTTTTTGAATCAAATGAAAGTCAAATGCATTTAACAAAGCTAATTGAATCAAATGAAAATCAAACACATTCAAACAAGGCTTTTTGAATCAAATGAAAGTAAAATGCATTCAAAGAGGCTAATTTAAGCAAATGAAAGTCAAACACATGCAAACAAAGCTTTTTGAATCAAATGAAAGTCAAATGTATTTAACAAAGCTAATTGAATCAAATGAAAGTCAAACACATTCAAACAAAGCTTTTTGAATCAAATGAAAGTCGAAACATTCAACAAAGCTAGATGAGTCAAATGAAAGTCAAACACATTCAAACAAAGCTTCTTGAATAAATGAAAGTCGAACGCATTCAACAAAGCTAATTGAATCAAATCAAAATCAAAAACATTCTAACAAAGCTTTTTGAATCAAATGAAAGTCAAATGCATTCAACTTATCTAATTGAATCAAATGAAAGTCAAACACATTCAAACACAGCTTTTTGAATCAAATGAAAGTCATATGCATTCAAAGTAGCTAATTGAAGCAAATGAAAGTTGAACATATTCAAACCAAGCTTTTTGAATTAAATTAAAGTCAAACACATTGAAACAAAGTTTTTGATCAAATGAAAGTCAAGTGCATTCAACAAAGCTAATTGAATCAAATAAAAGTCAAACACATTCAAACAAAGCTTTTTGAATCAAATGAAAGTAAAATGCATTTATCAAAGCTAATTGAATCAAATGAAAGTCAAACACATTCAAACAAGGCTTTTTGAATCAAATAAAAATCTAACCCATTCAAACAAAGCATTTTGAATCAAATGAAATCTAATTTATTCAAACAAAGCATTTAGAATCAAATGAAAGTCAAATCCATTCAACAAAGCTAATTGAATCAAATGAAAGTCAAACACATTAAACAAATCTTTTTGAATCAAATGAAAGTCAAATGCATTCAATAAAGCCAATAGAATAAAATGAAAGTCAAACACATTCAAACAAAGGTTTTTGAATCAAATGAAAGTCGAACACATTCAACAAAGCTAATTTAATCAAATGAAAGTGAAACACATTCAAACAAAGCTTTTTGAATTAAATGAAAGTCGAACGTATTTAACAAAGCTAACTAAATCAAATGAACGTCAAACACATTCAGACAAAGCTTTTTGAATCAAATGAAAGTTGAACGCATTCAACAAAGCTAATTGAATCAAATGAAAGTCAAACACATTCAAACAAAACATTTTTAATCAAATGAAAGTCGAATGCATACAACAAAGCTAATTGAATCAAATGAAAGTCTAACACATTCAAACAAAGTTATTTGAATCAAATGAAAGTCAAACATATTCAAACAAAGCTTATTAAATCAAATGAAAGTCAAACACATTCAAACCAAGCATTTTGAATCAAATGAAAATCAAACACATTCAAACAAAGCATTTTTAATGAAATGAAAGTCAAATGCATACAACAAAGCTAATTGAATCAAATGAAAGTCAAACACATTCAAACAAAGCTTTTTGAATCAAATGAAAGTCAAATGTATTCAATAAAGCTAATTGAATCAGACAAAAGTTAAACACATTCAAACAAATCTTTTTGAGTAACATGAAAGTCAAATGCATTCAACAAAGCTAATTTAATCAAATGAAAGTCGAAGACACTCAAACTAAGCTTTTTAAATCAAATGAAAGTCAAACACATTCAAACAAAGCTTTTTGAATCAAATGAAAATCAAATGCATTCAACAAAGTTAATTAAATCAAGTGAAGTTAAACACATTCAAACAAAGTTATTTGTATCAAATGAAAGTCAAATGCATTCAATAAAGCTAATTGAATCAAATGAAAGTCAAGTGCATTCAACAAAGCTAATTGAATCAAATGAAAGTCAAACACATTCAAACAAAGCTTTTTGAATCAAATGAAAGTCGAAGCATTCAACAAAGCTAATTCAGTCAAATGAAAGTCAAACACATTCAAACAAAGCTTTTAAATCAAATGAAAGTCAAATGTATTCAATAAAGCTAATTGAATCAAATGAAAGTCAAACACATTCAAACAAAGCTTTTTGAATCAAATGAAAGTCTAACGCATTCACCAAAGCTAATTAAATCAACTGAAAGTCAAACACATTCAAACAAAGTTATTTGAATCAAATGAAATTCCCATGGATTCAACAAAGTTATTTGAATCAAATGAAAGTCAAACACATTCAAAGAAAGCTTTTTGAGTCACATGAAAGTCAAATGCATTCAACAAAGCTAATTGAATCAAATGAAAGTCAAATGCATTCAACAAAGCTAATTAAATCAAATGAAAGTCAAACACATTCAAACAAAGCTAATTAAATTAAATGAAAGTCAAACGCATTCAAACAAAGCGAATTAAATCAAATGAAAGTCAAACGCATTCAACAAAGCTAATTGAACCAAATGAAAGTCAAACACATTTTAATAAAGCTTTTTGAATCAATTGAAAGTCGAACACATTTAACAAAGCTAACTGAATCAAATGAAAGTCAAACACATTCAAACAAAGCTTTTTAAATCAAATGAAAGCAAAATGCATTCAACAAAGCTAATGGAATCAAATGAAACTCAAACACATTTAAACAAAGCTTTTTGAGTCAAATGAAAGTCAAATGAATTCAAAGAAGCTAATTGAAGCAAATGAAAGTCGAACAAATTCATACCAAGCTTTTTTAATTAAATGAAAGTCTAGTGCATTCAACAACGCAAATTGAATCAAATGAAAGTGAAACACATTCAAACAAAGCTTTTTGAATCAAATGATAGTCGAACGCATTCAACAAAGCTAATTGAATCATTTGAAAGTCAAACTCATTCAAACAAAGCATTTTAAATCAAATGAAAGTCAAATGCATACAAACAAGCTAATTGAATCAGATGAAAGTCAAACACATTCAAACAAAGCTAATTAAATCAAATGAAAGTCAAACACATTCAAACCAAGCATTTTGAATCAAATGAAAGTCAAATACATTTAAACAAAGCATTTTCAATCAAATGAAAGTCAAATGCATTCAACAAAGCTAATTGAATCAAATGAAAGTCAAGTGCATTCAACAAAGCTAATTGAATCAAATGAAAGGCAAACACATTGAAACAAAGCTTTTTGAATCAAATGAAAGTCAAATGCATTTTAACAAAGCTAATTGAATCAAATGAAAGTCAAACACATTCAAACAAGGCTTTATGAATCAATTGAAATTCAAATGCAATCAACAAAGCTAATTGAATCAAATGAAAGTCAACAAATTCAAACAACGCTTTTTGAGTCAAATGAAAGTTAATTGCATTCAACAAAACTAACTGAATCAAATGAAAGTCAAAAACATTTAAACTAATGTTTTTGATAAAAATGAAAGTCAATCACATTCAAACAAAGCTTTTTGAATCAAATGAAAGTTGAACGCATTCAACAAAGCTAATTGAATCAAATGAAAGTCAAACACATTCAAACAAAGCATTTTTAACCAAATGAAATTCAAATGCATACAACAAAGCTAATTGAATCAAATGAAAGTCAAACACATTCAAACAAAGTTATTTGAATCAAATGAAAGTCAAACACTTTCAAACAAAGCTAATTAAATCAAATGAAAGTCAAACACATTCAAACCAAGCATTTTGAATCAAATGAAAGTCAAACATATTCAAACAAAGCATTTTTAATTAAATGAAAGTCAAATGCATACAACAAAGCTAATTGAATCAAATAAAAGTCAAACACATTCAAACAAAGCTTTTTGAATCAAATGAAAGTCAAATGCATTCAATAAAGCTAATTGAATGAGACAAAAGTAAAACACATTCAAAAAAATCTTTTTGAGTAACATGAAAGTCAAATGCATTCAACAAAGCTAATTTAATTAAATGAAAGTCCGTCATTCAAACTAAGCTTTTTAAATCCAATTAAAATCAAACACGTTCAAACAAAGCTTTTTGAATCAAATGAAAATCAAATGCATTCAACAAAGCTAATTAAATCAAATGAAAGTTAAACACATCCAAACAAATTTATTTGAATCAAATGAAAGTCAAATGCATTCAATAAAGCTAATTGAATCAAATGAAAGTCCAGTTCATTCAACAAAGCTAATTAAATCAAATGAAAGTCAAACACATTCAAGCAAAGCTTTTTGAATCAAATGAAAGTCGAAGCATTCAACAAAGCTAATTGAATCAAATCAAAATCAAACACATTCAAACAAAGCTTGTTGAATCAAATGAAAGTCATATGCTTTCAAAGAAGCTAATTGAAGCAAATGAAAGTTGAACATATTTAAACCAAGCTTTTTGAATTAAATTAAAGTCAAACACATTCAAACAAAGTTTTTTGATCAAATGAAAGTCAAGTGCATTCAACAAAGCTAATTGAATCAAATGAAAATCAAACACATTCAAACAAAGCTTTTTGAATCAAATGAAAGTCAAATGCATTTAACAAAGCTAATTGAATCAAATGAAAGTCAAACACATTCAAACAAGGCTTTTTGAATCAAATGAAAGTAAAATGCATTCAAAGAGGCTAATTTAAGCAAATGAAAGTCAAACACATGCAAACAAAGCTTTTTGAATCAAATGAAAGTCGAATGTATTTAACAAAGCTAATTGAATCAAATGAAAGTCAAACACATTCAAACAAGGCTTTTTCAATCAAATGAAAGTAAAATGCATTCAAAGAAGCTAATTGAATCAAATGAAAGTCAAACACATTCAAACAAAGCTTTTTGAATCAAATGAAAGTCGAAACATTCAACAAAGCTAGATGAGTCAAATGAAAGTCAAACACATTCAAACAAAGCTTCTTGAATAAATGAAAGTCGAACGCATTCAACAAAGCTAATTGAATCAAATCAAAATCAAACACATTCTAACAAAGCTTTTTGAATCAAATGAAAGTCAAATGCATTCAACTTATCTAATTGAATCAAATGAAAGTCAAACACATTCAAACACAGCTTTTTGAATCAAATGAAAGTCATATGCATTTAAAGTAGCTAATTGAAGCAAATGAAAGTAGAACATATTCAAACCAAGCTTTTTGAATTAAATTAAAGTCAAACACATTCAAACAAAGTTTTTGATCAAATGAAAGTCAAGTGCATTCAACAAAGCTAATTGAATCAAATAAAAGTCAAACACATTCAAACAAAGCTTTTTGAATCAAATGAAAGTAAAATGCATTTATCAAAGCTAATTGAATCAAATGAAAGTCAAACACATTCAAACAAGGCTTTTTGAATCAAATGAAAGTCTAACCCATTCAAACAAAGCATTTTGAATCAAATGAAATCTAATTTATTCAAACAAAGCATTTAGAATCAAATGAAAGTCAAATCCATTCAACAAAGCTAATTGAATCAAATGAAAGTCAAACACATTAAACAAATCTTTTTGAATCAAATGAAAGTCAAATGCATTCAATAAAGCCAATAGAATAAAATGAAAGTCAAACACATTCAAACAAAGGTTTTTGAATCAAATGAAAGTCGAACGCATTCAACAAAGCTAATTGAATCAAATGAAAGTGAAACACATTCAAACAAAGCTTTTTGAATTAAATGAAAGTCGAACGTATTTAACAAAGCTAACTAAATCAAATGAACGTCAAACACATTCAGACAAAGCTTTTTGAATCAAATGAAAGTTGAACGCATTCAACAAAGCTAATTGAATCAAATGAAAGTCAAACACATTCAAACAAAGCATTTTTAATCAAATGAAAGTCGAATGCATACAACAAAGCTAATTGAATCAAATGAAAGTCTAACACATTCAAACAAAGTTATTTGAATCAAATGAAAGTCAAACATATTCAAACAAAGCTTATTAAATCAAATGAAAGTCAAACACATTCAAACCAAGCATTTTGAATCAAATGAAAGTCAAACACATTCAAACAAAGCATTTTTAATGAAATGAAAGTGAAATGCATACAACAAAGCTAATTGAATCAAATGAAAGTCAAACACATTCAAACAAAGCTTTTTGAATCAAATGAAAGTCAAATGTATTCAATAAAGCTAATTGAATCAGACAAAAGTCAAATACATTCAAACAAATCTTTTTGAGTAACATGAAAGTCAAATGCATTCAACAAAGCTAATTTAATCAAATGAAAGTCGAAGTCACTCAAACTAAGCTTTTTAAATCAAATGAAAGTCAAACACATTCAAACAAAGCTTTTTGAATCAAATGAAAATCAAATGCATTCAACAAAGTTAATTAAATCAAGTGAAGTTAAACACATTCAAACAAAGTTATTTGTATCAAATGAAAGTCAAATGCATTCAATAAAGCTAATTGAATCAAATGAAAGTCAAGTGCATTCAACAAAGCTAATTGAATCAAATGAAAGTCAAACACATTCAAACAAAGCTTTTTGAATCAAATGAAAGTCGTAGCATTCAACAAAGCTAATTGAGTCAAATGAAAGTCAAACACATTCAAACAAAGATTTTAAATCAAATGAAAGTCAAATGTATTCAATAAAGCTAATTGAATCAAATGAAAGTCAAACACATTCAAACAAAGCTTTTTGAATCAAATGAAAGTCTAACGCATTCACCAAAGGTAATTGAATCAACTGAAAGTCAAACACATTCAAACAAAGCTTTTTGAATAAAATGAAATTCCCATGGATTCAACAAAGTTATTTGAATCAAATGAAAGTCAAACACATTCAAAGAAAGCTTTTTGAGTCACATGAAAGTCAAATGCATTCAACAAAGCTAATTGAATCAAATGAAAGTCAAATGCATTCAACAAAGCTAATTAAATCAAATGAAAGTCAAACAAAGCTAATTAAATCAAATGAAAGTCAAACGCATTCAAACAAAGCGAATTAAATCAAATGAAAGTCAAACGCATTCAACAAAGCTAATTGAACCAAATGAAAGTCAAACACATTTTAATAAAGCTTTTTGAATCAATTGAAAGTCGAACACATTTAACAAAGCTAACTGAATCAAATGAAAGTCAAACACATTCAAACAAAGCTTTTTAAATCAAATGAAAGTAAAATGCATTCAACAAAGCTAATGGAATCAAATGAAACTCAAACACATTTAAACAAAGCTTTTTGAGTCAAATGAAAGTCAAATGAATTCAAAGAAGCTAATTGAAGCAAATGAAAGTCGAACACATTTATACCAAGCTTTTTGAATTAAATGAAAGTCTAGTGCATTCAACAACGCTAATTGAATCAAATGAAAGTGAAACACATTCAAACAAAGCTTTTTGAATCAAATGATAGTCGAACGCATTCAACAAAGCTAATTGAATCAATTGAAAGTCAAACTCATTCAAACAAAGCATTTTAAATCAAATGAAAGTCAAATGCATACAAACAAGCTAATTGAATCAGATGAAAGTCAAACACATTCAAACAAAGCTAATTAAATCAAATGAAAGTCAAACACATTCAAACCAAGCATTTTGAATCAAATGAAAGTCAAACACATTTAAACAAAGCATTTTCAATCAAATGAAAGTCAAATGCATTCAACAAAGCTAATTGAATCAAATGAAAGTCAAGTGCATTCAACAAAGCTAATTGAATCAAATGAAAGGCAAACACATTCAAACAAAGCTTTTTGAATCAAATGAAAGTCAAATGCATTTAACAAAGCTAATTGAATCAAATGAAAGTCAAACACATTCAAACAAGGCTTTATGAATCAATTGAATTTCAAATGCAATCAACAAAGCTAATTGAATCAAATGAAAGTCAACAAATTCAAACAACGCTTTTTGAGTCAAATGAAAGTTAATTGCATTCAACAAAACTAACTGAATCAAATGAAAGTCAAAAACATTTAAACTAATGTTTTTGATAAAAATGAAAGTCAATCACATTCAAACAAAGCTTTTTGAATCAAATGAAAGTTGAACGCATTCAACAAAGCTAATTGAATCAAATGAAAGTCAAACACATTCAAACAAAGCATTTTTAACCAAATGAAATTCAAATGCATACAACAAAGCTAATTGAATCAAATGAAAGTCAAACACATTCAAACAAAGTTATTTGAATCAAATGAAAGTCAAACACATTCAAACAAAGCTAATTAAATCAAATGAAAGTCAAACACATTCAAACCAAGCATTTTGAATCAAATGAAAGTCAAACATATTCAAACAAAGCATTTTTAATTAAATGAAAGTCAAATGCATACAACAAAGCTAATTGAATCAAATAAAAGTCAAACACATTCAAACAAAGCTTTTTGAATCAAATGAAAGTCAAATGCATTCAATAAAGCTAATTGAATCAGACAAAAGTAAAACACATTCAAAAAAATCTTTTTGAGTAACATGAAAGTCAAATGCATTCAACAAAGCTAATTTAATCAAATGAAAGTCTATGTCATTCAAACTAAGCTTTTTAAATCCAATTAAAATCAAACACGTTCAAACAAAGCTTTTTGAATCAAATGAAAATCAAATGCATTCAACAAAGCTAATTAAATCAAATGAAAGTTAAACACATTCAAACAAATTTATTTGAATCAAATGAAAGTCAAATGCATTCAATAAAGCTAATTGAATCAAATGAAAGTCAAGTGCATTCAACAAAGCTAATTAAATCAAATGAAAGTCAAACACATTCAAGCAAAGCTTTTTGAATCAAATGAAAGTCGAAGCATTCAACAAAGCTAATTGAATCAAATCAAAATCTAACACATTCAAACAAAGCTTGTTGAATCAAATGAAAGTTATATGCTTTCAAAGAAGCTAATTGAAGCATTCAACAAAGCTAATTGAATCAAATGAAAATCAAACACATTCAAACAAAGCTTTTTGAATCAAATGAAAGTCAAATGCATTTAACAAAGCTAATTGAATCAAATGAAAGTCAAACACATTCAAACAAGGCTTTTTGAATCAAATGAAAGTAAAATGCATTCAAAGAGGCTAATTTAAGCAAATGAAAGTCAAACACATGCAAACAAAGCTTTTTGAATCAAATGAAAGTCAAATGTATTTAACAAAGCTAATTGAATCAAATGAAAGTCAAACACATTCAAACAAGGCTTTTTCAATCAAATGAAAGTAAAATGCATTCAAAGAAGCTAATTGAATCAAATGAAAGTCAAACACATTCAAACAAAGCTTTTTGAATCAAATGAAAGTCGAAACATTCAACAAAGCTAGATGGGTCAAATGAAAGTCAAACACATTCAAACAAAGCTTCTTGAATAAATGAAAGTCGAACGCATTCAACAAAGCTAATTGAATCAAATCAAAATCAAACACATTCCAACAAAGCTTTTTGAATCAAATGAAAGTCAAATGCATTCAACTTATCTAATTGAATCAAACGAAAGTCAAACACATTCAAACACAGCTTTTTGAATCAAATGAAAGTCATATGCATTCAAAGTAGCTAATTGAAGCAAATGAAAGTTGAACATATTCAAACCAAGCTTTTTGAATTAAATTAAAGTCAAACACATTCAAACAAAGTTTTTGATCAAATGAAAGTCAAGTGCATTCAACAAAGCTAATTGAATCAAATGAAAGTCAAACACATTCAAACAAAGCTTTTTGAATCAAATGAAAGTAAAATGCATTTAACAAAGCTAATTGAATCAAATGAAAGTCAAACACATTCAAACAAGGGTTTTTGAATCAAATGAAAGTCTAACCCATTCAAACAAAGCATTTTGAATCAAATGAAATCTAATTTATTCAAACAAAGCATTTAGAATCAAATGAAAGTCAAATCCATTCAACAAAGCTAATTGAATCAAATGAAAGTGATGCAAGTCTAACACATTCAAACAAAGCTAATAAATCAAGTGAAAGTTAAACACATTCAAATAAAGTTATTTGTATCAAATGAAAGTCAAATGCATTCAATAAAGCTAATTGAATCAAATGAAAGTCAAGTGCATTCAACAAAGTTAATTAAATCAAATGAAAGTCAAACACATTCAAACAAAGCTTTTTGAATCAAATGAAAGTCGAAGCATTCAACAAAGCTAATTGAGTCAAATGAAAGTGATGAAAGTCAAACACATTCAAACAAAGCTAATTAAATCAAGTGAAAGTTAAACACATTCAAATAAAGTTATTTGTATCAAATGAAAGTCAAATGCATTCAATAAAGCTAATTGAATCAAATGAAAGTCAAGTGCATTCAACAAAGTTAATTGAATCAAATGAAAGTCAAACACATTCAAACAAAGCTTTTTGAATCAAATGAAAGTCGAAGCATTCAACAAAGCTAATTGAGTCAAATGAAAGTCAAACACATTCAAACAAAGCTTTTAAATCAAATGAAAGTCAAATGTATTCAATAAAGCTAATTGAATCAAATGAAAGTCAAACACATTCAAACAAAGCTTTTTGAATCAAATGAAAGTCTAACGCATTCACCAAAGCTAATTGAATCAACTGAAAGTCAAACACATTCAAACAAAGCTTTTTGAATCAAATGAAATTCCCATGGATTCAACAAAGTTATTTGAATCAAATGAAAGTCAAACACATTCAAAGAAAGCTTTTTGAGTCACATGAAAGTCAAATGCATTCAACAAAGCTAATTGAATCAAATGAAAATCAAGTGCATTCAACAAAGCTAATTAAATCAAATGAAAGTCAAACACATTCAAACAAAGCTAATTAAATCAAATGAAAGTCAAACGCATTCAAACAAAGCTAATTAAATCAAATGAAAGTCAAACGCATTCAACAAAGCTAATTGAACCAAATGAAAGTCAAACACATTTTAATAAAGCTTTTTGAATCAATTGGAAGTCGAACACATTTAACAAAGCTAACTAAATCAAATGAAAGTCAAACACATTCAAACAAAGCTTTTTAAATCAAATGAAAGTAAAATGCATACAACAAAGCTAATGGAATCAAATGAAACTCAAACACATTTAAACAAAGCTTTTTGAGTCAAATGAAAATCAAATGAATTCAAAGAAGCTAATTGAAGCAAATGAAAGTCGAACACATTCATACCAAGCTTTTTGAATTAAATGAAAGTCTAGTGCATTCAACAACGCTTATTGAATCAAATGAAAGTGAAACACATTCAAACAAAGCTTTTTGAATCAAATGATAGTCGAACGCATTCAACAAAGCTAATTAAATCAATTGAAAGTCAAACTCATTCAAACAAAGCATTTTAAATCAAATGAAAGTCAAATGCATACAAACAAGCTAATTGACTCAGATGAAAGTCAAACACATTCAAACAAAGCTAATTAAATCAAATGAAAGTCAAACACATTCAAACCAAGCATTTTGAATCAAATGAAAGTCAAACACTAAACAAAGCATTTTCAATCAAATGAAAGTCAAATGCATTCAACAAAGCTAATTGAATCAAATGAAAGTCAAGTGCATTCAACAAAGCTAATTGAATCAAATGAAAGGCAAACACATTCAAACAAAGCTAATTGAATCAAATGAAAGTCAAATGCATTTAACAAAGCTAATTGAATCAAATGAAAGTCAAACACATTCAAACAAGGCTTTATGAATCAATTGAAATTCAAATGCAATCAACAAAGCTAATTGAATCAAATGAAAGTCAACAAATTCAAACAACGCTTTTTGAGTCAAATGAAAGTTAATTGCATTCAACAAAACTAACTGAATCAAATGAAACTCAAAAACATTTAAACTAATGTTTATGATAAAAATGAAAGTCAATCACATTCAAACAAAGCTTTTTGAATCAAATGAAAGTTGAACGCATTCAACAAAGCTAATTGAATCAAATGAAAGTAAAACACATTCAAACAAAGCATTTTTAACCAAATGAAATTTAAATGCATACAACAAAGCTAATTGAATCAAATGAAAGTCAAACACATTCAAACAAAGTTATTTGAATCAAATGAAAGTCAAACACATTCAAACAAAGTTAATTAAATCAAATGAAAGTCAAACACATTCAAACCAAGCATTTTGAATCAAATGAAAGTCAAACATATTCAAACAAAGCATTTTTAATTAAATGAAAGTCAAATGCATACAACAAAGCTAATTGAATCAAATAAAAGTCAAACACATTCAAACAAAGCTTTTTGAATCAAATGAAAGTCAAATGCATTCAATAAAGCTAATTGAATCAGACAAAAGTAAAACACATTCAAAAAAATCTTTTTGAGTAACATGAAAGTCAAATGCATTCAACAAAGCTAATTTAATCAAATGAAAGTCTATGTCATTTAAACTAAGCTTTTTAAATCCAATTAAAATCAAACACGTTCAAACAAAGCTTTTTGAATCAAATGAAAATCAAATGCATTCAACAAAGCTAATTAAATCAAATGAAAGTTAAACACATTCAAACAAATTTATTTAAATCAAATGATAGTCAAATGCATTCAATAAAGCTAATTGAATCAAATGAAAGACAAGTGCATTCAACAAAGCTAATTAAATCAAATGAAAGTCAAACACATTCAAGCAAAGCTTTTTGAATCAAACGAAAGTCGAAGCATTCAACAAAGCTAATTGAATCAAATCAAAATCAAACACATTCAAACAAAGCTTGTTGAATCAAATGAAAGTCATATGCTTTCAAAGAAGCTAATTGAAGCAAATGAAAGTTGAACATATTTAAACCAAGCTTTTTGAATTAAATTAAAGTCAAACACATTCAAACAAAGTTTTTTGATCAAATAAAAGTCAAGTGCATTCAACAAAGCTAATTGAATCAAATGAAAATCAAACACATTCAAACAAAGCTTTTTGAATCAAATGAAAGTCAAATGCATTTAACAAAGCTAATTGAATCAAATGAAAGTCAAACACATTCAAACAAGGCTTTTTGAATCAAATGAAAGTAAAATGCATTCAAAGAGGCAAATTTAAGCAAATGAAAGTCAAACACATGCAAACAAAGCTTTTGGAATCAAATGAAAGTCAAATGTATTTAACAAAGCTAATTGAATCAAATGAAAATCAAACACATTCAAACAAGGCTTTTTCAATCAAATGAAAGTAAAATGCATTCAAAGAAGCTAATTGAATCAAATGAAAGTCAAACACATTCAAACAAAGCTTTTTGAATCAAATGAAAGTCGAAACATTCAACAAAGCTAGATGAGTCAAATGAAAGTCAAACACATTCAAACAAAGCTTGTTGAATAAATGAAAGTCGAACGCATTCAACAAAGCTAATTGAATCAAATCAAAATCAAACACATTCCAACAAAGCTTTTTGAATCAAATGAAAGTCAAATGCATTCAACTTATCTAATTGAATCAAACGAAAGTCAAACACATTCAAACACAGCTTTTTGAATCAAATGAAAGTCATATGCATTCAAAGTAGCTAATTGAAGCAAATGAAAGTTGAACATATTCAAACCAAGCTTTTTGAATTAAATTAAAGTCAAACACATTCAAACAAAGTTTTTTGATCAAATGAAAGTGAAGTGCATTCAACAAAGCTAATTGAATCAAATGAAAGTCAAACACATTCAAACAAAGCTTTTTGAATCAAATGAAATTCAAATGCATTTAACAAAGCTAATTGAATCAAATGAAAGTCAAACACATTCAAACAAAGCTTTTTGAATCAAATGAAAGTAAAATGCATTCAAAGAGGCTAATTGAAGCAAATGAAAGTCAAACACATTCAAACAAAGGTTTTTGAATCAAATGAAAGTCTAACCCATTCAAACAAAGCATTTTGATCCAAATGAAAGTCTAACCCATTCAAACAAAGCATTTTGAATCAAATGAAAGTCAAATCCATTCAACAAAGCTAATTAAATCAAACGAAAGTCAAATCCATTCAACAAAGCTAATTAAATCAAATGAAAGTCAAACACATTCAAACAAAGCTTTTTAAATCAAATGAAAGTCAAATGCATTCAATAAAGCCAATTGAATCAAATGAAAGTTATACACATTCAAACAAAGGTTTTTGAATCAAATGAAAGTCGAACGCATTCAACAAAGCTAATTGAATCTAATGAAAGTGAAATACATTCAAACAAAGCTTTTTGAATTAAATAAAAGTCGAACGCGTTAAACAAAGCTTACTAAATCAAATGAAAGTCAAACACATCCAAACAAAGATTTTTGAATCAATTGAAAGTCAAATGCATTCAACAAAGCTAATTGAATCAAATGAAAGTCAAGTGCACTCAATAAAGCTAATTGAATCAAATGAAAGTAAAAAAAATTAAAACAAAGCATTTAGAGTCAAATAAAAGTCAAATGCATTCAACAAAGCTAATTGAATCAAATGAAAGTCAAACACATTCAAACAAAGCTTTTTGAATCAAATGAGAGTCAAATGCATTCAATAAAGCCAATTGAATCAAATCAAAGTCAAACACATTCAAACAAAGCTTTTTGAGTCAAATGAAAGTCAAGTGCGTTCAACAAAGCTACTTTAATCAAATGAAAGTCAAACACTTTCAAACAAAGGTTTTTGAATCAAATAAAGTCGAAGGCATTCAACAAAGCTAATTGAATCAAATGAAAGTCAAACACATTCAAACAAAAGTTTTTGAATCAAATGAAAGTCGAACGTATTTAACAAAGCTAATTAAATCAAATGAACGTCAAACACATTCAGACAAAGCTTTTTGAATCAATTGAAAGTCAAATGCATTTAACAAAGCTAATTGAATCAAATGAAAGTCAAGTGCACTCAACAAAGCTAATTGAGTCAAATGAAAGTCAAACACATTCAAACAAAGCATTTTAAGTGAAATGAAAGTCAAATGCATTCAACAAAGCTAATTGAATCAAATGAAAGTCAAGTGCTTTCAACAAAGCAAATTGAATCAAATGAAAGTCAAGCACATTCAAACAATGGTTTTTGAGTCAAATGAAAGTCAAACGTATATAACAAAGCTAATTGAATGAAAAGAAAGTCAAATACATTCAAACAAAGCTATTTGTATCAAATGAAAGTCAAATGCATTAAATAAAGCTAATTGAATCAAACGAAAGTCAAACGCATTCAAACAAAGCTTTTTGAATTAATTGAAATTCAAATGCATTCAACAAAGCTAATTGAATCAAATGAAAGACAAACACATTCAAGAAACGCTTTTTGAGTCAAATGAAAGTCAAATGCATTCAAAAAAATAACTGAATCAAATGAAAGTCAAACACATTCAAACTAAGCTTTTTGAATCAAATGAAAGTCAAATGCATTTAAAGAAGCTAATTGAAGCAAATGAAAGCCGAACATATTCAAACCATGCTTTTTGAATTAAATTAAAGTCAAACACATTCAAACAAAATGTTTTGATCAAATGAAAGTTAAATGCATTCAACAAAACTAATTGAATCAAATGAAAGTCAAACACATTCGGACAAAGCTTTTTGAATTAAATGAAAGTCAAATGCATTTAATAAAGTTAGTTGAATCAAATGAAAGTCAAACACATTCAAACAAAGCATTTTGAGTCATATGAAAGTCAAGTGCATTCAACAAAATAATTGAATCAAATGAAAGTCAAACACATTCAAACAATGGTTTTCGAATCAAATGAAAGTCGAACGCATTCAACAAAGCTAATTGAATCAAATAAAAGTGAAATATATTCAAACAAAGATTTTTGAATTAAATGAAAGTCGAACGCATTCGACGAAGCTAATTGAATCAAATAAAAGTGAAACACATTCAAACACATTTTTTTGAATTAAATGAAAGTCGAACGCATTTAACAAAGCTAATAAAATCAAATGAAAGTCAAACACATTCAGATAAAGCTTTTTGAATCAATTGACAGTCAAATGCATTCAACAAAGCTAACTGAATAAAATGAAAGTCAAACACATTCAAACAAAGCTTTTTGAGTCAAAAAAAAGTCCAATGCATTCAACAAAGCTAATTGAATCAAATGAAAGTCAAACACATTCAAATAATTTTTTTTGAATCAAATGAAAGTCGAATGTATTTAACAAAGCTAATTGAATCAAATGCAAGTCAAACACATTCAAACAAAGCGTTTAGAGTCAAATGAAAGTCAAATGCATTCAACAAAGCTAATAGAATCAAATGAAAGTCAAGTGCATTCAACAAAGCTAATTGAATCAAAGGAAAGTCAAACACATTCAAACAATGGTTTTCGAATTAAATGAAAGTCAAACGCATTCAACAAAGCTAATTGAATCAAAGGAAAGTCAAACACATTCAAACAAAGCTTTTTGAATCAAATGAAAGTCGAACGCATTCAACAAAGCTAATTGAATCACATGAAAGTCAAACACCTTCAAATGAAGCTTTTTGAATCAAATGAAAGTCGAACGTATTCAACAAAGCTAATTGAATTAAATGAAAGTCAAACACATTCAAACAAAGCTATTTGAATCAAATGAAAGTCAAATGCATTCAATAAAGCTAATTGAATCAAACGGAAGTCAAACACATTCAAACAAAGCTTTTTGACTCACATGAAAGTCAAATGTATTCAACAAAGCTAATTGAATCAAATGAAAGTCAAGTGCACTCAACAAAGCTAATTGAATCAAATGAAAGTCAAACACATTCAAACAAAGTATTTTGAGTCAAATGAAAGTCAAATGCATTCAACAAAGCTAATTGAATCAAATGAAAGTCAAGTGCATTCAACAAAGCTAATTGAATCAAATAAAAGTCAAACACATTAAAACAAAAGCTTTTGAATCAAATGAAAGTCGACCGCATTAAACAAAGCTATTGAATCAAATAAAAGTGAAACACATTCAAACAAAGTTTTTTGAACTAAATGAAAGTTGAACACATTTAACAAAGCTAATTAAATCAAATGAAAGTCAAACACATTCAGACAAAGCTTTTTGAATCTATTGAAAGTCAAATGCATTCAACAAAGCTAACTGAATAAAATGAAAGTCAAACACATTAAAACAAAGCTTTTTGAGTCAAATAAAAGTCCAATGCATTCAACAAAGCTAATTGAATCAAAATGAAAGTCAAACACATTCAAACAAAGCTTTTTGAATCAAATGAAAGTCGAACGCATTTAACAAAGCAAATAAAATAAAATGAAAGTCAAACACATTTAGACAAAGCTTTTTGAATCAATCAAAGTCAAATGCATTTAACAAATCTAATTGAATCAAATGAAAGTCAAACACATTCAAACAAAGCTAATTAAATCAAACGAAAGTCAAACACATTCAAACAAAGCTTTTTGAATCAAATGAAAGTCGAACGCATTCAACAAAGCTAATTGAATCAAATGAAAGTCAAACACATTCAAATGAAGCTTTTTGAATCAAATGAAAGTCGAACGTATTTAACAAAGCTAATTGAATTAAATGAAAGTCAAACACATTCAAACAAAGCTATTTGAATCAAATGAAAGTCAAATGGATTCAATAAAGCTAATTGAATCAAACGAAAGTCAAACACATTTAAACAAAGCTTTTTGAGTCACATGAAAGTCAAATGCATTCAACAAAGCTAATTGAATCAAATGAAAGTCAAGTGCACTCAACAAAGCTAATTGAATCAAATGAAAGTCAAACACATTCAAACAAAGTATTTTGAGTCAAAATGAAAGTCAAATGCATTCAACAAAGCTAATTGAATCAAATGAAAGTCAAGTGCATTCAACAAAGCTAATTGAATCAAATAAAAGTCAAACAGATTAAAACAAAGGCTTTTGAATCAAATGAAAGTCGACCGCATTCAACAAAGCTAATTAAATCAATTTAAAGTGAAACACATTCAAACAAAGTTTTTTGAATTAAATAAAAGTCGAACGCATTTAACAAAGCTAATTAAATCAAATTAAAGTCAAACACATTCAGACAAAGCTTTTTGAATCAATTGAAAGTCGAACGCATTCAAAAAAGCTAATTGAATCAAATGAAAGTTAAACACATTCAAACAAAGCTTTTTAAATCAAATGAAAGTCGAATGTATTTAACAAAGCTAATTGAATCAAATGAAAGTGAACCACATTCAAACAAACCTTTTTGAGTCAAATGAAAGTCGAAAGCATTTAACAAAGCTAATTAAATCAAATGAAAGTCAAACACATTCGGACAAAGCTTTTTGAATCAATTGAAAGACAAATGCATTCAACAAAACAAATTGAATCAAATGAAAGAGAAACACATTCAAACAAAGCTTTTTGAGTCAATTGAAATTCAATTGCATTCAACAAAGCTAATTGAATCAAATGAAAGTCAAACACATTCAAACAAAGCTTTTTGAATCAAATGAAAGTCAATTGCATTCAACAAATCTTTTTGAATCAAATGAAAGACAAATTCATTCAACGAAGCTAATTAAATCAAATGAAAGTCAAACACATTCAAACCAAGCATTTTGAATCAAATGAAAGTCAAACACATTCAAACAAAGCATTTTGAATCAAATGAAAATCAAATGCATTCAACAAAGCTAATTGAATCAAATGAAAGTTAAACACATTCAAACAAAGCTTTTTGAGTCACATGAAAGTAAAATGCATTCAACTAAGCTAATTGAATCAAATGAAAGTCAAGTGCATTCAACAAAGCTAATTAAATCAAATGAAAGTCAAACACCTTCAAACAAAGCTAATTAAATCAAATGAAAGTCAAACGCATTCAACAAAGCTAATTGAACCAAATGAAAGTCGAACACATTTAACAAAGCTTTTTGAATCAATTGAAAGTCGAACACATTTAACAAAGCTAATTGAATCCAATGAAAATCAAACACATTCAAACAAAGCTTTTTAAATCTAATGAAAGTCAAATACATTCAACAAAGCTAATGTAATCAAATGAAAGTCAAACACATTTAAACAAAGCTTTTTGAGTCAAATGAAAGTCAAATGCATTCAAAGAAGCTAATTGAAGCAAATGAAAGTCGAACACATTCAAACCAAGCTTTTTAAATTAAATGAAAGTCAAGTGCATTCAACAACGCTAATTGAATCAAATGAAAGTCAAACACATTCAAACAAAGCTTTTTGAATCAAATGAAAATCCCATGCATTCAACAAAGCTAATTGAATCAAATGAAAGTCAAACAAATTCAAACAAAGATTTTTGAGTAAAATGAAAGTCAAATACATTCAACAAAGCTAAATGAATCAAATGAAAGTCAAACAAATTCAAACTAATCTTTTTGAATCAACTGAAAGTAAAATGCATTCAAACAAAGCTTTTTGAATCAAATGAAAATC
Source organism: Chenopodium album (assembly GCF_948465745.1). NCBI lineage: Eukaryota > Viridiplantae > Streptophyta > Magnoliopsida > Caryophyllales > Amaranthaceae > Chenopodium > Chenopodium album. The sequence goes on from NC_137844.1 coordinate 31,080,804, forward strand.
CTATGCATTCAACAAAGCTAATTAAATCAAACGAAATTAAAACACATTCAAACAAAGCTATTTCAATCAAATAAAAGTCAAGTGCAATCAATAAAGCTAATGGAATCAAAAGAAAGTCAAACACATTTAAAAAAAGCTTTTTGAATCAAATGAAAGACAAATTCATTCAACGAAAATAGTTAAATCAAATGAAAGTCAAACACATTCAAACCAAGCATTTTGAATCAAATGAAAGTCAAACACATTCAAACAAAGCATTTTGAATCAAATGAAAATCAAATGCATTCAACAAAGCTAATTGAATCAAATGAAAGTTAAACATATTCAAACAAAGTTATTTGAATCAATGAAAGTCAAATGCATTAAATAAAGCTAATTGAATCAAATGAAAGTCAAATACATTCAAACAAAGCTAATTAAATCAAAAGAAACTCAAACACATTCAAACAAAGCTTTTTCAATCAAATGAAAGTCGAACGCATTCAACAAAGCTAATTGAACCAAATGAAAGTCAAACACATTCAAACAAAGCTTTTTGAATCAGATGAAAGTCAAATGCATTCAATAAAGCCAATTGATTCAAATGAAAGTCAAACACGTTCAAACAAATCTTTTTGAGTCAAATGAAAGTCGAACGTATTCAAACAAAGTTTTTTGATCAAATGAAAGTCAAATCCATTCAACAAAGCTAATTGAATCAAATGAAAGTAAAATACATTCAAACAAAGCTTTTTGAATCAAATGAAAGTCAATTGTATTCAATAAAGCCAATTGAATCCAATGAACGCCAAACACATTCAAACAAAGATTTTTGATTAAAATGAAAGTCAAATACATTCAACAAAGCAAATTGAATCAAATGAAAGTCAAACACATTCAAACTAATCTTTTTGAATCAACTGAAAGTAAAACGCATTCAAACAAAGCTTTTTGAATCAAATGAAAATCCTATGCATTCAACAAAGCTAATTGAATCAAATGAAATTGAAACGCATTCAAACAAAGCTATTTCAATCAAATAAAAGTCAAATGCATTCAATAAAGCTAATGGAATCAAAAGAAAGTCAAACACATTTAAACAAAGCTTTTTGAATCAAATGAAAGACAAATTCATTCAACGAAAATAATTAAATCAAATGAAAGTCAAACACATTCAAACCAAGCATTTTGAATCAAATGAAAGTCAAACACATTCAAACAAAGCATTTTGAATCAAATGAAAATCAAATGCATTCAACAAAGCTAATTGAAACAAATGAAAGTTAAACATATTCAAACAAAGTTATTTGAATCAAATAAAAGTCAAATGCATTAAATAAAGTTAATTGAATCAAATGAAAGTCAAATACATTCAAACAGAGCTTTTTGAATTAAATGAAAGTCGAATGCATTTAACAAAGCTAATTAAATCAAAGGAAAGTCAAACACATTCAAACAAAGCTTTTTCAATCAAATGAAAATCAAACGCATTCAACAAAGCTAATTGAATCAAATGAAAGTTAAACATATTCAAACAAAGTTATTTGAATCAAATTAAAGTCAAATGCATTAAATAAAGCTAATTGAATCAAATGAATGTCAAGTGCATTAAACAAAGCTAATTAAATCAAATGATACTCAAACACATTCAAACAAAGCTTTTTCAATCAAATGAAAGTCGAACGCATTCAACAAAGCTAATTGAACCAAATGAAAGTCAAACACATTTTAACAGAGCTTTTTGAATCAAATGAAAGTCGAACACATTCAAACAAAGTTTTTTAATCAAACGAAAGTCAAATACATTCAACAAAGCTAATTGAATCAAATGAAATTCAAACACATTCAAACAAAGCTTTTTGAATCAAATGAAAGTCAAATGCATTCAATAAAGCCAATTGATTCAAATGAAAGTCAAACACGTTCAAACAAAGCTTTTTGAGTCAAATGAAAGTCAAATGCATTCAAACAAGGTGTTTTGATCAAATCAAAGTCAAATGTATTTATCTAATCTAATTGAATCAAATGAAAGTCAAACACATTCAAACAAAGCTTTTTGAATCAAATGAAAGTAAAATGCATTCAATGAGGCTAATTGAAGCAAATGAAAGTCGAACACATTCAAACAAAGCATTTTGAATCAAATGAAAATCAAACCCATTCAAACAAAGCATTTTGAATCAAATGAAAGTCAAATCCATTCAACAAAGCTAATTGAATCAAATGAAAGTCAAACACATTCAAAAAAAGCTTTTTGAATCAAATGAAAGTCAAATGTATTCAATAAAGCCAATTGAATCAAATGAACGCCAAACACATTCAAACAAAGATTTTTGAGTAAAATGAAAGTCAAATACATTCAACAAAGCAAATTAAATCAAATGAATGTCAAACACATTCAAACTAATCTTTTTGAATCAACTGAAAGTAAAACGCAATCAAAAAAAGCTTTTTGAATCTAATGAAAATCCTATGCATTCAACAAAGCTAATTGAATCAAATGAAATTCAAACACATTCAAACAAAGATTTTTAATCAAATGAAAGTCAAATGCATACAACAAAGCCAATTGAATCAAATGAAAATCAAACACATTCAAACAAAGCTTTTTAAATCAAATGAAAGTCAAATGCATTCAATAAAGCTAATTGAATCAAATTAAAGTCAAACATATTCAAACAAAGCTTTTTAAATCAAATGTAAGTCAACTGCATTCAATAAAGCCAATTGATTCAAATGAAAGTCAAACACGTTCAAACAAAGCTTTTTAAGTCAAATGAAAGTCAAATGCCTTCAAACAAAGTTTTTTGTTCAAATGAAAGTCAAATGCATTTATCAAAGCTAATTGAATTAAATGAAATTCAAAAACATTCAAACAAAGCTTTTTGAATCAAATGAAAGTAAAATGCATTCAATGAGCCTAATTGAAGCAAATGAAAGTCGAACACATTCAAACAAAGCATTTTGAATCAAATGAAAGTCAAACCCATTCAAACAAAGCATTTTGAATCAAATGAAGGTCAAACACATTCAAACAAAGCATTTTGAATCAAATGAAAGTCAAATGCATTCAATAAAGTTATTTGAATCAATGAAAGTCAAATGCATTAAATAAAGCTAATTGAATCAAATGAAAGTCAAATGCATTCAACAAAGCTAATTGAAATAAAAGAAAGTCAAACACATTTAAACAAAGCTTTTTAAATCAAAGGAAAGTCAAACACATTCAAACCAAGAATTTTGAATTAAATGAAAGTCAAACAGATTCAAGCAAAGCATTTTTAACCAAATGAAAGTCAAATGCATACAACAAAGCTAATTGAATCAAATGAAAGTCAAACACATTCAAACAAAGCTAATTAAATCAAATGAAAGTTAAAGACAATCAACCTAAGCTTTTTGAATCAACTGAAAAACAATCACATTCAAACAAAGCTTTTTGAATCAAATGAAAATCCTATGCATTCAACAAAGCTCATTGAATCAAATGAATGTCAAACACATTCAAACAAAGCTATTTGAATCAAATAAAAGTCAAATGCGTTCAACAAAGCTAATTGAATCAAAAGAAAGTCAGACACATTTAAACAAAGCTTTTTGAATCAAATGAAAGACAAATTCATTCAACGAAACTAATTAAATCAAATGAAAGTCAAACACATTCAAACCAAGCATTTTAAATCAAATGAAAGTCAAACACATTCAAACAAAGCATTTTGAATCAAATGAAAATCAAATGCATTCAACAATGCTAATTGAATCAAATGAAAGTTAAAGACATTCAAACAAAGTTGTTTGAATCAAATGAAACTCAAATGCATTTAATAAAGCAAATTGAATCAAATAAAAGTCAAACACATTCAAACAAAGCATTTTGAGTCAAAAGAAAGTCAAATGCATTCAACAAAGATAATTGAATCAATTGAAAGTCAAACACATTCAAACAAAGCTTTTTGACTCAAATAAAAGTCAAATGCATTCAAAGAAGCTAATTGAAGCAAATGAAAGTTGAACACATTCATACCAAGCTTTTTAAATTAAATGAAAGTCAAACACATTCAAACAAAGTTTTTTGATCAAATGAAAGTCAAATGCATTCAACAAAGCTAATTGAATCAAATGAAAGTCAAACACATTCAAACATAGCTTTTCGAATCAAATGAAAATAAAATGCATTCAAAGAGGCTAATTGAAGCAAATGAAAGTCAAACACATTCAAACAAAGCATTTTGAATCAAATGAAAGTTAAACCTATTCAAACAAAGCATTTTGAATCAAATGAAAGTCAAACACATTCAAACATAGCTTTTTGAATCAAATGAAAGTCAAATGCATTTAATAAAGCCAATTGAATCAAATGAAAGTCTAATACATTCAAACAAAGCATTTTGAGTCAAATGAAAGTCAAATGGATTCAACAAAGCTAATTAAATCAAATGAAAGTCAAACACATTCAAACAAAGATAATTAAATCAAATGAAAGTCAAACAAATTCAAACCAAGCAATTTGATTCAAATGAAAGTCAAACACATTCGAACAAAGCATTTTTAATCAAATGGAAGTCAAATACATACAACAAAGCTAATTGAATCAAATGAAAGTCAAACACATTCAAACAAAGCTATTTGAATCAAACAAAAGTCAAACACATTCAAACAAAGCATTTTTAAACAAATGAAAGTCAAATGCATTCAAAAAAGCTAATTGAATCAAATGAAAGTCAAATGCATTCAATAAAGCTAATTGAATCAAATGAAAGTCAAACACATTCAAACCAAGCATTTTGAGTCAAATGCATTCAACAAAGCTAATTGAATTAAATGAAAGTCAAACACATTCAAACAATTCTTTTTGAATCAAATGAAAGTCAAATGCATTCAAAGAGGCTAATTGATGCAAATGAAAGTCAAACACATTCAAACCAAACATATTGAATCAAATGAAAGTCAAACACATTCAAAATAAGCTTTTTGAATCAAATGAAAGTCAAATGCATTCAACAAAGCTAATTAAATCAAATGAAAGTCAAACATGTTCAAACTAAGCTTTTTGAATCAAATGAAAGTTAAACACATTCAAAAAAAGCTTTTTTAATCAAATGAAAGTCAAATGCATTCAATAAAGCTAATTGAATAAAATGGAAGTCAAACACATTCAAACATAGCTTTTTGAATCAAATGAAAGTCAAATGCATTCAATAAAGCTAATTGAATCAAATGAAAGTCAAACACATTCAAACAAAGCATTTTAAGTCAAATGAAAGTCAAATGCATTCAACAAAGCTAATTGAATCAAATGAAAGTCAAACACATTCAAATAAAGCTTTTTGACTCAAATGAAAGTCAAATGCATTCAAAGAAGCTAATTGAAGCAAATGAAAGTTGAACACATTCATACCAAGCTTTTTGAATTAAATGAAAGTCAAACACATTCAAACAAAGTTTTTTTATCAAATGAAAGTCAATTGCATTCAACAAAGCTAAGTGAATCAAATGAAAGTCAAACACATTCAAACAAAGCTTTTTGAATCAAATGAAAGTCAAACACATTCAAACAAAGTTTTTTGATCAACTGAAAATCAAACGCATTCAAACAAAGATTTTTGAGTAAAATGAAAGTCAAATACATTCAAAAAGCCTAAGTGGATCAAAGAAAGTCAAACACATTCAAAAGAAGCTTTTTGAATCAATTGTAAGTCAAACACAATAAAACAAAGCTTTTTGAATCAAATGAAAATCCTATGCATTAAACAAAGCTAATTGAATCAAATGAAAGTCAAACACATTCGAACAAAGCTATTTGAATCAAATAAAAGTCAAATGCATTCAACAAAGCTAATTGAATCAAAAGAAAGACAAACACATTTAAACAAAGCTTTTTAAATCAAATGAAAGTATAATGCATTAAGTAAAGCCAATTGAATCAATTAAAAGTCAAACACATTGAAATAAAGATTTTTGAGTTAAATGAAAGTCAAATACATTCGACAAAGCTAATTGATTAAAATGAAAATAAACAACAGTCAATCTAAGCTTTTTGAATCAACTGAAAGTCAAACACATTCAAACAAAGCATTTTGAATCAAATGAAAATCCTATGCATTCAACAAAGCTAATTGAATCAAATGAAAGTCAAACACATTCAAACAAAGCTATTTGAATCAAATAAAAGTCAAATGCATTCAACAAAGCTAATTGAATCAAAAGAAAGTCAAACACATTTAAACAAAGCTTTTTAAATCAAATGAAAGACAAATTATTCAACGAAGCTAATTAAATCAAATGAAAGTCAAACACATTCAAACCAAGCATTTTGAATCGAATGCTAGTAGAACACATTCAAACAAAGAATTTTGAATCAAATGAAAATCAAATGCATTCAACAAAGCTAATTAAATCAAATGAAAGTTAAACATATTCAAACAAAGTTGTTTGAATCAAATGAAAGTCAAATGCATTTAATAAAGCTAATTGAATCAAATGAAAGTCAAACACATTCAAACAACTCTTTTTTAATCAAATGAAATTCAAATGCATTCAACAAAGCTAATTGAAACAAAAGAAAGTCAAACACATTTAAACAAAGCTTTTTGAATCAAATGAAAGTCAAACACATTCAAACAAAGCTATTTGAATCAAATTAAAGTCAAATGCATTTAACACAGCTAATTGAATCAAAAGAAAGTCAAACACATTTAAACAAAGCTTTTTGAATCAAATAAAAGACAAATTCATTCAACGAAGCTAATTAAATCAAATGAAAGTCAAACACATTCAAACCAAGCATTTTGAATCAAATGAAAGTCAAACACATTCAAACAAAGCATTTTTAATCAAATGAAAATTAAATACATTCAACAAAGCTAATTGAATCAAATGAAAGTCAAACATATTAAACCTAAGCTTTTTGAATCAACTGAAAGTCAAACACATTCAAACAAAGCTTTTTGAATCAAATGAAAATCCTATGCATTCAACAAAGCTAATTGGATCAAATGAAAGTCAAACACATTCAAACTAAGCTTTTTGAATAAACTGAAAGTCAAATGCATTCAACAAAGCTAATTGAATCAAAAGAAAGTCAAACACATTTAAACAAAGCTTTTTGAATCAAATGAAAGACAAATTCAACCAACGAAGCTAATTAAATCAAATGAAAGTCAAACACATTCAAACCAAGCATTTTGAATCAAATGAAAGTCAAACACATTTAAACAAAGCATTTTGAATCAAATGAAAATCAAATGCATTCAACAAAGCTAATTGAATCAAATGAAAGTTAAACATATTCAAACAAAGTTGTTTGAATCAAATGAAAGTCAAATGCATTTAATAAAGATAATTGCAACAAATGAAAGTTAAGCACATTCAAACAACGCTTTTTGAATCAAATGAAATTCAAATGCATTCAAACCAAGCATTTTGAATCAAATGAAAGTCAAACACATTCAAACAAAGCATTTTTGATCAAATGAAAGTCAAACACATTCAAACCAAGCATTTTGAATCAAATGAAAGTCAAACACATTCAAACAAAGCATTTTTAATCAAATGAAAGTCAAATGCATACAACAAAGCTAATTGAATCAATTGAAAGTCAAACACATTCAAACAAAGCTTTTTGAATCAAATGAAAGTCAAATGCATTCAGTAAAGCCAATTGAATCAATTGAAAGTTATACACATTCAAACAAAGCATTTTTAATCAAATGAAAGTCAAATGCATACAACAAAGATAATTGAATCAAATGAAAGTCAAACACATTCAAACAAAGATTATTGAGTAAAATGAAAGTCAAATACATTCCACAAAGCTAATTGAATCAAATGAAAGTCAAACACATTGAACCTAAGCTTTTTGAATCAACTAAAAGTCATACACATTCAAACAAAGCTTTTTGAATCAAATGAAAATCCTATGCATTCAACAAAGCTAATTGAATCAAATGAAAGTCAAACACATTCAAACAAAGCTATTTGAATCAAATAAAAGTCAAATGCATTCAACAAAGCTAATTGAATCAAAAGAAAGTCAAACACATTTAAACAAAGCTTTTTGAATCAAATGAAAGACAAATTCAATCAACGAAGCTTATTAAATCAAATGAAAGTCAAACACATTTAACCCAAGCATTTTGAATCAAATGAAAGTCAAACACATTTAAACAAAGCATTTTAAATCAAATGAAAATCAAATGCATTCAACTAAGCTTTTTGAATCAAATGAAACTTAAACACATTCAAACAAAGCTTTTTTAATCAAATGAAAGTTAAATACATTCAACAAAGCTAATTGAATCAAATGAAAGTCAAACACATTCAAACATAGCTTTTTGAATCAAATGAAAGTCAAATGCATTCAATAAAGCTAATTGAATCAAATGAAAGTCAAACACATTCAAACAAACCATTTTGAGTCAAATGAAAGTCAAATGCATTCAACAAAGCTAATTGAATCGAATGAAAGTCAAACACATTTAAACAAAGCTTTTTGACTCAAATGAAAGTCAAATGCATTCAAAGAAGCTAATTGAAGCAGATGAAAGTCGAACACATTCATACCAAGCTTTTTGAATTAAATGAAAGTCAAACACATTTAAACAAAGTGTTTTGATCAAATGAAAGTCAATTGCATTCAACAAAGCTAAGTGAATCAAATGAAAGTCAAAAACATTCAAACAAAGCCTTTTGAATCAAATGAAAGTCAAACACATTCAAACAAAGTTTTTTAGTCAATTGAAAGTCAAACGCATTTAGACAAAGATTTTTGAGTAAAATAAAAGTCAAATACATTCAAAAAGCCTAAGTGGATCAAAGAAAGTCAAACACGTTCAAACTAAGCTTTTTGAATCAATTGTAAGTCAAACACATTCAAACAAAGCTAATTGAATCAAAAGAAAGACAAACACATTTAAACAAAGCTTTTTGAATCAAATGAAAGACAAGTTCATTCAACGAAGCTAATTAAATCTAATGAAAGTCAGACACATTCAAACCAAGCATTTTAAATCAAATAAAAGTCAAACACATTTAAACAAAGCATTTTGAAATAAATGAAAATCAAATGCATTCAACAAAGCTAATTGGCTCAAATGAAAGTTAAACATATTCAAACAAAGTTATTTGAATCAAATGAAAGTCAAATGCATTCAATAAAGCTAATTGAATAAAATGAAAGTCAAACACATTCAAACAAAACTTTTTGAATCAAATGAAATTAAAATGCATTCAAACCAAGCATTTTGAATCAAATGAAAGCAAACACATTCAAACAAAGCATTTTTAAACAAATAAAAGTCAAAAACATTCAAACCAAGCATTTTGAATAAAATGAAAGTCAAAGACATTCAAACAAAGCATTTTTAATCAAATGAAAGTCAAATGCATACAACAAAGCTAATTGAATCAAATGAAAGTCAAACACATTCAAACAAAGCTTTTTGAATCAAATGAAAGTCAAATGCATTAAGTAAAGCCAATTGAATCAATTGAAAGTCAAACACATTCAAACAAAGATTTTTGAGTTAAATGAAAGTCAAATACATTCAACAAAGCTAATTGAATAAAATGAAAGTCAAACACATTCAACCTAAGATTTTTGAATCAACTGAAAGTCAAACACATTCAAACAAAGATTTTTGAATCAAATGAAAATCCTATATATTCAACAAAGCTAATTGAATCAAATGAAGGTCAAACACATTCAAACAAAGCTATTTGAATCAAATAAAAGTCAAATGCATTCAACAAAGCTAATTGAATCAAAAGAAAGTCAAACACATTTAAACAAAGCTTTTTGATTCAAATGAAAGACAAATTCATTCAACGAAGCTAATTAAATCAAATGAAAGTCAAACACATTCAAACCAAGCATTTTGAATCAAATGCAAGTCAAACACATGAACAAAGCATTTTGAATCAAATGAAAATCAAATGCATTCAACAAAGCTAATTGAATCAAATGAAAGTTAAACATATTCAAACAAAGTTGTTTGAATCAAATGAAAGTCAAATGCATTTAATAAAGCGAATTGAATCAAATGAAAGTCAAACACATTCAAACAACGCTTTTTGAATCAAATGAAATTCAAATGCATTCAACAAAGCTAATTGAAACAAAAGAAAGTCAAACAAATTTAAACAAAGCTTTTTGAATCAAATGAAAGTCAAACACATTCAAACCAAGCATTTTGAATCAAATGAAAGACAAACACATTCAAACAAAGCATTTTAAATCAAATGAAAGTCAAATGCATACAACAAAGTTAATTGAATCAAATGAAAGTCAAACACATTCAAACAAAGCTAATTAAATCAAATGAAAGTTGTAAATTCAAACCAAGCATTTTGAATCAAATGAAAGTCAAACACATTCAAACAAATCATTTTGATTCAAATGAAAGTCAAATGCATACAACAAAGCTAATTGAATCAAATGAAAGTCAAACACATTCAAACAAAGCTTTTTGAATCAAATGAAAGTCAAACGCATTAAGTAAAGCCAATTGAATCAATTGAATGTCAAACACATTCAAACAAAGATTTTTGAGTAAAATGAAAGTCAAATATATTCAACAAAGCTAATTCAATCAAACGAAAGTCAAACACATTCAACCTAAGCTTTTAGAATCAACTGAAAGTCAAACACATTCAAAAAAAGCTTTTTGAATCAAATGAAAATCATATGCATTCAACAAAGCTATTTGAATCAAATGAAAGTCAAACACGTTCAAATAAAGCTAACTAAATCAAATGAAAGTCAAACACATTCAAACCAAGCATTTTGAATCAATTGAAAGTCAAACACATTCAAACAAAGCATTTTTAATCAAATGAAGCCAAATGCATTCAAACCAAGCATTTTGAATCAAATGGAAGTCAAACACATTCAAACAAAGCATTTTTAATCAAATGAAAATCAAATGCATACAACAAAGCTAATTGAATCAAATGAAAGTCAAACACATTCAAACAAAGCTTTTTGAATCAAATGAAAGTCACATGCATTAAGTAAAGCCAATTGAATCAATTGAAAGTCAAACACATTCAAACAAAGATTTTTGAGTAAAATGAAAGTCAATTACATTCTACAAAGCTAATTAAATCAAATGAAAGTCAAATACATTCAACCTAAGCTTTTTGAATCAACTGAAAGTCAAACAAATATAAACAAATCTTTTTAAATCAAATGAAAATCCTATGCATTCAACAAAGCTAATTGAATCAAATGAAAGTCAAACACATTCAAACCAAGCTATTTGAATCAAATAAAAGTCAAATGCATTCAACAAAGCTAATTGAATCAAAAGAAAGTCAAACATATTTAAACAAAGGTTTTTGAATCAAATGAAAGACAAATTCATTCAACGAAGCTAATTAAATCAAATGAAAGTCAAACACATTCAAACCAAGCATTTTGAATCAAATGAAAGTCAAACACATTCAAACAAAGCATTTTAAATCAAATGAAAGTCAAATGCATACAACAAAGCTAACTGAATCAAATGAAAGTCAAACACATTCAAACAAAGCTAATTAAATCAAATGAAAGTTGTAAATTCAAACCAAGCATTTTGAATCAAATGAAAGTCAAACACATTCAAACAAATCATTTTTAGTCAAATGAAAGTCAAATGCATACAATAAAGCTAATTGAATCAAATGAAAGTCAAACACATTCAAACAAAGCTTTTTGAGTAAAATGAAAGTCAAATACATTCAACAAAGGTAATTGAATCAAATGAAAGTCAAACACATTCAAACTAAGCTTTTTGAATCAACTGAAAGTTAAACACATTCAAACAAAGCTTTTTGAATCAGATGAAAATCCTATGCATTCAACAAAGCTAATTGGATCAAATGAAAGTCAAACACATTCAAACAAAGCTATTTGAATCAAATTAAAGTCAAATGCATTTAACAAAGCTAATTGAATCAAAAGAAAGTCAAACACATTTAAACAAAGCTTTTTGAATCAAATGAAAGACAAATTCATTCAACGATGCTAATTAAATCAAATGAAAGTCAAACACATTCAAACCAAGCATTTTGAATCAAATGAAATTCAAACACATTCAAACAAAGCATTTTTAAATCAATTGAAAGTCAAATGCATACAACAAAGCTAAGTGAATCAAATGAAAGTCAAACACATTCAAACAAAGCTAATTAAATCAAATGAAAGTCAAACACATTCAAACCAAGCATTTAGAATCAAATGAAAGTCAAACACATTCAAACAAAGCATTTTGAATTAGTGAAAATTAAATGCATTCAACAAAGCTAATTGAATCGAATGAAAGTTAAACATGTTCAAACAAAGTTATTTGAATCATATGAATGTCAAATGCATTCAATAAAGTTGATTGAATAAAATGAAAGTCAAACACATTTAAACAAAGCTTTTTGAATCAAATGAAAGTCAAACACATTCAAACAAAGCTTTTTGAATCAAATGAAAGTCAAATGCATTCAATAAAGCTAATTGAATCAAACAAAAGTCAAACACATTCAAACAAAGCTTTTTGAGTCACATGAAAGTCAAATGCATTCAACAAAGCTAATTGAATCAAATGAAAGTCAATCACATTCAAACAAAGCTTTTAAAACCAAATGAAAGTCAAATACATTCAACAAAGCTAATTGAATCAAATGAATGTTAATCACATTCAAACAAAGCTTTTTGAATCAAATGAAAGTCAAATGCATTCAAACAAACCTTTTTGAGAAAATGAAAGTCAAATGCATTCAACAAAGCTAATTGAATCAAATGAAAGTTAAACATATTCAAATAAAAAGTTGTTTGAATCAAATCAAAGTCAAATGCATTTAATAAAGCTAATTGAATCAAATGAAAGTCAAAAACATTCAAACAACGCTTTTTGAATCAAATGAAATTCAAATGCATTCAACAAAGCTAATTGAAACAAAAGAAAGTTAAACAATTTTAAACAAAGCTTTTTGAATCAAATGAAAGTCAAACACATTCAAACCAAGCATTTTGAATCAAATGAAAGTCAAACACATTCAAACAAAGCATTTTTAATCAAATAAAGTCAAATGCATACAACAAATCTAATTGAATCAAATGAAAGTCAAACACATCCAAACAAAGCTAATTAAATCAAATGAAAGTCAAACACATTTAAACCAAGCATTTTGAATCAAATAAAAGTCAAACACATTCAAACAAAGCATTTTTAATCAAATGAAAGTCAAATGCATTCAACAAGCTAATTGAATCAAATGAAAGTCAAATGCATTCAATAAAGCTAATTGAATCAAATGAAAGTCAAACACATTCAAACAAAGCATTTTGATTCAAATGAAAGTCAAATGCATTCAACAAAGCTAATTGAATTAAATGAAAGTCAATCACATTCAAACAATGCTTTTTGAATCAAATGAAAGTCAAATGCATTCAAAGAGGCTAATTGATGCAAATGAAAGTCGAACACAGTCAAACCAGACATTTTGAATCAAATGAAAGTAAAACACATTCAAAAAAAGCTTTTTGAATCAAATGAAATTCAAATGCATTCAACAAAGCTAATTAAATCAAATGAAAGTCAAACACGTTCAAACTAAGCTTTTTGAATCAAATGAAAATTAAACACATTCAAACAATGCTTTTTTTAATCAAATTAAAGTCAAATGCATTCAACAAAGCTAATTGAATCAAATGGAAGTCAAACACATTCAAACATAGCTTTTTGAATCAAATGAAAGTCAAATGCATTCAACAAAGCAAATTGAATCAAATGAAAGTCAAACACATTCAAACAAAGCATTTTGAGTCAAAAGAAAGTCAAATGCATTCAACAAAGCTAATTGAATCAAATGAAACTCAAACACATTCAAACAAAGCTTTTTGACTCAAATGAAAGTCAAATGCATTCAAAGAAGCTAATAAAACAAATGAAAGTCGAACACATTCATACCAAGCTTTTTGAATTAAATGAAAGTTAAACACATTCAAACACAGTTTTTTAATCAAATGAAAGTCAAATGCATTCAACAAAGCTAATTGAATCAAATGAAAGTCAAATACATTCAAACAAAACTTTTTGAATCAATTAAAAGTAAAATGCATTGAAAGAGGCTAATTGAAGCAAATGAAAGTCGAACGCATTCAAACAAAGCATTTTGAATCAAATGAAAGTTAAACCTATTCAAACAAAGCATTTTGAATCAAATGAAAGTCAAACACATTCAAACATAGCTTTTTGAATCAAATGAAAGTCAAAAGCATTCAAGAAAGCTAATTGAATCAAATGAAAGTCTAATACATTCAAACATAGCATTTTGAGTCAAATGAAAGTCAAATGCATTCAACAAAGCTAATTGAATCAAATGAAAGTCAAACACATTCAAACAAAGATAATTAAATCAAATGAAAGTCAAACCAAATTCAAACTAAGCAATTTGATTTAAATGAAAGTCAAACACATTCGAACAAAGCATTTTTAATCTAATGGAAGTCAAATGCATACAACAAAGCTAATTGAATCAAATGAAAGTCAAACACATTCAAACAAAGCTATTTGAATCAAATGAAGGTCAAATGCATTCAATAAAGATAATTGAATCAAACAAAAGTCAAACACATTCAAACAAAGCATTTTTAATCAAATGAAAGTCAAATGCATTCAAAAAAGCTAATTGAATCAAATGAAAGTCAAATGCATTCAATAAAGCTAATTGAATCAAATGAAAGTCAAACACATTCAAACAAAGCATTTTGAGTCAAATGAAAGTCAAATGCATTCAACAAAGCTAATTGAATCAAATGAAAGTCAAACACATTCAAACAAAGCTTTTTGACTCAAATGAAAGTCAAATGCATTCAAAGAAGCTAATTGAAGCAAATGAAAGTCGAACACATTCATACCAAGGTTTTTGTATTAAATGAAAGTCAAACACATTTAAACAAAGTTTTTTGATCAAATGAAAGTCCATTGCATTCAAAAAAGCTAAGTGAATCAAATGAAAGTCAAGCACATTCAAACAAAGCTTTTTGAATCAAATGAAAGTCAAACGCATTCAAACAAAGTTTTTTGATCAAATGAAAGTCAAACGCATTCAAACAAAGATTTTTGAGTAAAATGAAAGTCAAATACATTCAAAAAGCCTAAGTGAATTAAAGAAAGTCAAACACATTCAAACTAAGCTTTTTGAATCAATTGTAAGTCAAACACATTCAAACAAAGCTTTTTGAATCAAATGAAAATCCTATGCATTCAACAAAGCTAATTGAATCAAATGAAAGTCAAACACATTTGAACAAAGCTATTTTAATCAAATAAAAGTAAAATGCATTCAACAAAGCTAATTGAATCAAAAGAAAGACAAACACATTTAAACAAAGCTTTTTGAATCAAATGAAAGACAAGTTCATTCAACGAAGCTAATTAAATCTAATGAAAGTCAAACACATTCAAACCAAGCATTTTGAATCAAATGAAAGTCAAACACATTCAAACAAAGCATTTTGAATCAAATGAAAATCAAATGCATTCAACAAAGCTAATTGAATCAAATGAAAGTTAAACATATTCAAACAAAGTTGTTTGAATCAAATGAAAGTTAAATGCATTCAATAAAGCTAATTGAATAGAATGAAAGTCAAACATGTTTAGGGTAAAAGTACCCCAAGTACGTGGCCCAATCTCATAGTGACACGTGGCCCAATAAGAAGGCGACACGTGGCATTATGAGAGGTTGACACGTGTCCTCCTGACAGGGTGACACATGTCAGCTACCTTTAAATACACAATACAACATTAGAAAGAGAAAAAGGCCTTGATTACATAAGGCCCAAATCCCGAGCAAAACCTTGAATGCCGTATAACGGCGCCCCCCATGACACGTGGCGACCCCCGATTGTGCAGCCAATCACGTCACGAAATTCTAGGGTATAAACCCTAGAGGGGCACATGTTCCCACCCCTATAAATACCCCAATCATTTATGATGGGAGGGGGGATTACGACATAACATAAATATAGAGCATTAAAAAGCTCCAACTTCTCTCTACTTTCTCTCTCTAGCTTTTCCGATTTCCGATCTCTAACTTGATCGTCGGAGGCGAATATTCCGATAAACGGAATATTCGTTGTTTTGCAGGTGTCCAAGTCTCATTGTCAGAAGAACGCGACCAGTATCCCGGAGTTCACAAAAAACCCCGAAACATTTGGCGCCGTTTGTGGGGATACTCGTCCGTTATGGCAATAGATGGTCAGACACCTAATACTAGTCCTCGTCCAGGCGAGGACGGATATGTAGAAGACTTACGTACAACCATACATTCTAGCAATCCTTTGACTGCCTCATTTCAAGAGGCCGAACAACCTCTTGTTACCCCAGCTACCCTAATGGCCGAGCTGACTAAGATCCGCAAAGAGTTGGCCTCCAACCAGCAAAAGGGGGGAGGAAGTACTTCCAAGAAAACACACAACAAGACCAATGCAACTGATGCTGGTAATACCCCATTCCGTCGTCCGCATGGAAGGTCTCCCCGAGTCCCACGGACCAACCTCTCTAGCCTGTTGGCGAAAACACAGTCGGCTGGGAGGAGGGACAGACAGCCGAAAAGAGTTGAGACCGAGCCGTCACAGCGTTTCAAAGACGCAAGGGATTACATTCGGCACAAGCAAAGGGAGAGGGCCGCATATTCTGACACGGCCTCTACCCCAACCATGCCGGATGAAGCCTCCAACCAATCTTTCTCTCAAAACACCAACACGGCCGTCTCCAGCAGAAGTCAAGCCGCTCATACTATTACTCCCATTCCAGTTCAGCCATCACAATATCAGCCCCCTCAAGTACTCAATGGGTTGATACAACCAACTCCCCAAGTCTTTGGGCAATATGGGCCGTATGGCCAGGTGTTCGGCCAGGCTCCCTACTTGGCTGGAACGTCCGTGCAGCCTCAGCCCATCGATTGGCAGATGCGTTTGTTGAATTTGGGAGATAAGCCGCCTCCGTTTTCGCAAGACATACTAACGTCCCCTCAACCAGCAAAAGTGAAGAGTGTATTAGTGGGTGCCTATGATGGTACGGGCAACCCAGAGGAACATATTACCTCGTACAGGAATTTGATGTACTTGCAAAGTGTAGATGATGCTACATGGTGCAGATGCTTCCCGGCCACTCTTAAGGGGGTGGCCCAGGATTGGTTTAACAGCCTTCCGGCCGGATGCATAAATTGCTTTACTACCCTCAGTTTGTTGTTTGTGGGAAATTTCTCATACAACATCCCACCAAGAAAGACAAGTCTCAACTTGGAAACAATTGTTCAAGGGAAGAATGAAGGACTACGCTCATACGTCCAAAGATTTAACCAAGAAAAAGCCCAAATTCATAATCTTCCGGACGAAATGGCATACTCAGAATTTCTCCGGGGATTAAGGCATAATGGTTTTAAGTTTGATTTGGTAAGGAAAAAGATTCGGTCATACGCAGGTGTATTGCGGGAAGCCGAAGCCTATATTGAGGCCGCGGACTTTTGTTCGCTCACCAAATCAGAACAGCCGGCCAAGGGGGCTGAAAAGAGGCAATCTTCTCAGCAAGACTTGGCCGGCCGAAAGAAAGAAGGAAGCAAAAGAAAAGAAATTTGGGTAGCTGATGACAAGCAACCCAAGTCAAAGAAAAGCAAGACGTACGAGCCTCAGTATGAGTTCAACAAGGATGGCTACTCCATTTTGATGGAAATAAAGGACAAGTTTGAGTTTGAGAAGCCTTAGCCTTTGAGAGGCTCGGCCCAGTACAAAAACAAGAACAAGTATTGTCATTACCACAAGGATGTAGGTCATGACACGAACGATTGTATCAATCTTAAGAGGCTGTTGGATAAGTTGGCCGACAAGGGTCTGCTGAAACCTTATGTGACCAAGTCCAAATTCACTTACAAACGGACAGACAACACGTCCGAGAAAAAGCAACAAAGTGATAAGAAAAATGACAAGGAAGATGATGGGAATAGCACTGATTCAGGTTTTGTGGTCGTGATATCAGGAGGCTTTGCTTCAGGCGGCCCTACCATGAAAGGAATCAAGCAGGACGCTCAAAATTTGTCAAATGTGATGCAAACGGACGCCGTTAAGGCCGAGCCATTTCCTGAAGTGATCATAAGTGAGGATGACCGTGGAGAGGTCAGGGCTTTGCACAATGATCCCATGGTCTTTGTCATGAAGATAGCAAATTTGAAGGTGGGACGAATATTGATTGATACGGGCAGTTCGACCGATATCATCAGCCTGTCTGCCCTAAGGAATTTAAGCTTCCCAGAAGATGCTCTCCAGGACATCACTCACCCCTTGGTAGGATTTGGGGGGAATGTCATTCATCCCGTCGGACGGATTGATCTTCCAATCCGTTTTGGGCAGAAGGGAGAAGGGAGAGACATGGTCGTCCGTTTCCTTGTTGTTAAAGAGCTGACTGGGTACAACGTCATCCTTGGCCGCCCCACTCTGAATGCAGCCAAGGCGGTCATAGTACCTCACTTAATGTTGTTGAAGTTTGAAAGGTCGGACGGAAAAATTAGAACAATTCAAGGAAGTCAGAGAATGGCTAAGGAATGTAATCAGCTGGCCGTGAAGCCAACAGCGCGCGGCCCAAAACTGTCCGAGCCAAAGGAAGAAGGAACCTCACTCCCAGCATACCAGGTCGGCCAGAAGCGTAAGGCGGCCAGGGCAGAAGAAGCCTAGCAATTAATGACTGTCGGCCGGCCAGATGAGTTGAGGCCCCAGCCGGCCGGCTGCCACCAGGATATAGTGCTTGACTCCAACCACCCAGAACGGACAGTTAGTGTTGGCACTATAGCTTTGGGATTGCTTTGGGATGAGTTAGTTCAGCTTTTAAGAGAATTCAAAGATGTGTTTGCATTTGAAGTTGGTGAAATGCCAGGGATAAGTCCTGACCTGGCCGTGCACAAGTTGGCCGTGAATCCTTTGATAAAACCTGTCCGCCAGAAGAAGAGGAATCACGGAGAAGAGAGGAATCAGGCGGCTGCAGCAGAGGTGAAAAAGCTGCTGGACGCCGGTTTCATTCGGCAATGCTTCTACCCAGATTGGGTGGCCAATGTAGTTCTTGTGAAAAAGCCGAATGGGACTTTGAGAATGTGCGTGGACTACACGGACTTGAACAAGGCGTAACCTAAGGATAGCTTCCCTTTGCCTAAGATTGACCGTTTGGTTGACTCTACGGCCGGACACGCCCTAATGAGTTTTATGGACGCATACTCCGGATTCCACCAAATTCCTTTGTGGGAAGAAGATCAAGAAAAGACAGCGTTTGTGACCGAGTAGGGGTTGTACTGTTACAAAGTCATGCCATTCGGCCTCTAGAACGCCCCTGCTACCTTTCAGAGGCTTGTTAACACAGTCTTTAGAGACCAGATCTGCCGGAACATGGAGGCGTACATTGATGACATGATTGTCAAGTCAAAAGAGCCGGCCGACCATCTCAAGGATCTACGAGAAACGTTCACCGAACTCAGGCGGCATAAGATGATGTTGAATCCAAAGAAGTGTGTATTTGGTGTTGAGTCCGGCAAGTTTCTCGGATTTTTGATTGATCAACGTGGAATTAAGGCCAACCCTGAAAAAATTCAAGCCGTCCTTGATATGAAGTCTCCAAGAACAGTTAAGGAGGTGCAAAGACTGACCGGCTGTTTAGCAGCCCTTGGAAGATTTTTGTCAAGGTCAGGGGATAAGTGCCGTTACTTTTTTCAAACCATTAAGAAGAAAGCCATGTTCGAGTGGACATAGGAGGCCGAGGAAGCATTCGTACAGTTGAAAAGTCACTTGCATACATTGCCTCGCCTCGTCAGTCCGCTCAAGAATGAGAAGCTATATATCTATCTTGCCATCTCTGAACATTCTCTAAGTGTCGTCCTTCTTGCTGAGAGGGACGGCCATCAGGTCCCGGTGTATTTTATCAGCCATGTACTTCACAATGCTGAGCTTAAGTACCCCCCAATTGAAAAATTTGGCCCGGCCTTGTACATGGCATCAAAGAAGCTGCGGCCGTACTTTTTGGCACATTCAATTGTGGTCTACACCGACCAACCCTTGAAGAAGCCGTTCTCAACGTTAGAAGCAAGTGGCCGCATGCTCAAGTGGGCCTTGGAACTTAGGGGCTTTGACCTTGTGTTTGAACCAAGGAAGGCAATCAAGGGGCAAGCTTTTGCGGATTTCTTGGCTAAAATGACACGGCCTGATCTTCAGCCGGCCGGGGACCAAGTTTGGAAAGTGTTTGTGGATGGTAGTGCAACAGCGACCGGGTGTGGTGCTGGTGTTATATGTGAATCTCCTGAAGGAGACAAATATGAGTATGCGTTGAGATTTCAGTTCCAAGCGTCAAACAATGAAGCTGAGTACGAAGCATTGTTGGCCGGCCTAAGGATGTGTAAAGCGGCCGGGGCAACCAAAGTTGAAGAAGTGTGCTCGGACTCCCGGCTAATAGTCCACCAAGTCAATGGTGGCTTCGAAGCTAGGGAGCCGGCCATGATGAAGTACATGCAGCTAGTGAAGGATGAGGCCGAGTGCCTAGAACATTTCTCTCTCAGACAAGTTCCTCGATCAGAAAATCATCAAGCGGACGCGCTCTCCAAATTGGCTTCCTCGGCATCATGTGATACTCCAAGATCAGTGTTTTGGGAAGTAAAGGAGAAAAGGAGTATTGATGCCGAGCCCGTTCAGATAATAGATAGAAGTTCAACCTGGATGGACGGAATTATTTCCTATCTAAGGGATAGAATACTTCCGGACGACCCAAAAGAGAGTTGGCTAGTGAAGAGGAGAGCGGCCTGGTTCGAGATGAAGGATGGGGAGCTATTCAAAAGAGCTTTTGTGAAGCCTTATCTTAAATGTATAACTCCTGAAAGAGGGCATGATGTGTTGGACGACCTCCATCAGGGGCATTGTGGCTCACATATTGGAGGACGAGCCTTAGATGAAAAAGCGACACATTTGGGATATTATTGGCCGAGCTTGAATACGGACGCCATGCAAATGGTGAAAAAATGTGACAAGTGCCAGAGGTTTTCAACCCTTATTCATCGTCTAGCAAATAGTCTATCAGCCATCAGTAGTCCGCTTCCTTTTGCTAAATGGGGCATGGACATTTTGGGGCCGTATACTCCTGCATCCGGCCAGAGACGATATGTACTAGTGGCAGTAGACTACTTTACTAAATGGGTTGAAGCTGAGGCCGTCCGGGGCATCAAATGGACGGATGTGTCAGCCTTCATTTGGAAGAGCATAATCACTCGGTATGGGGTACCTCAGTCAATGGTGTTAGACAATGGACCTCAGTTTGAGACGCGCCAACTCAAGGAATGGTTGGGGGACCAGGGCATAACTCATTGTTTTGCCTCAGTCGGCCGACCACAAGCCAATGGCCAAGTTGAGGCCTATAACAAGCTGATTTCAAATGGGATCAAGCACAAGCTTGAAAAGGCGGGCGGCCTATGGGCAGATGAGTTGGTTAATGTGCTATGGTCCATACGGACAACAGCAAAGAGCTCAACAGGGGAGACTCCATTCTTTTTGGTCTATGGAGCTGAGGCTGTACTCCCAATTGAAATGTACGAGCCCACTTTGCGGGTAATGCTCTATGATGAATCGGCCAATTGGGAGGCCATGAAGACCGCTCTAGACTTTCTTCCAGAAGCTAGGGGCAATGCGGCGCTTAGACATGAAATTTATCGCTTAAGGATGACAAGGGCATATAACCGCGGAGTGTCTAAGCGGCCACTCAAAATGGGGGATCTAGTGTTGAGGAAAATGGAAGCTGTTGGCCGTGCCAATGAGGACGGCAAGTTGACCCCAAACTGGGAGGGGCCGTACCGAATCAGGGAAGAAGTCCGAGACGGCACATATCGCCTTGAAGCAATTGATGGCCATCAGATCCCACGGACATGGAACACTGACAATCTGAAGAAATATCATGTTTAAGTTTCTCTAAGTACTTAGCCAAAAAGCTGTGTATACAGCTAGGTCTATTGACCGAGCCATGTAATCAAAGCCATACGGCCGCAACAATGTACTTTCGACAAAATTAATGAAAAGTCAAGCATTGTTGAACTATTTTGCTATTTTACTTATCTTTATTTGCATATTATGATTTGTAATTAAAGGCCGAGTGAAATGACTTACTAAGTTGCTTCCAATATAGCAACACGGCTTATCAGTCTTACTGAGTGGCCGAAGCAAAAAGGAAGCAAGATTGCTTCCGATGGAGCAATTCGGCCACGAAAAAAAAAAAAACTGATTCAATTCAGAGAACAATGCGTCCGCACCAATTCAAGGCGGACGGTTGAGGCAAGGTATTCTGAACTTGTTTAAAAAGCAAGTGTCCTTTACAAATAGGGCAAGGGCATACCTAGGCGTTTAGCCCGGCCGAGTCAGGAATCTCTAAGTTGAGATAATAGTTGGGATTTCTAGGGTACGTCCGAGCGATAGATTCAACGGACTACTCGTACAAAGATAGCTGAACGGCCAATTAAATTGATTTGGTGCTTCACCTAGTCCAAGGGCAATCATTACTATGATTTGATTAACTTGCTAGTCGTCATACCCTTTAAGGCATAAAAACTACCAAGTTAATCAAACATCTTAGAGTATGGACTAGGCGAACACCGAATAAAGGGGCATAACCCTAGGAGCATACGAAAAAGCATAATATTGAGACGTACGAAAAACATTCAAAAGCACAACATTGCAAAAAATTGCTAAGTATGAAACAAAATTAAAGAACCGCTCAACGGGCGGACGAAATCTTCATTAAACTGACTGCGCAAAAGGCGGCCGAAATGTTTACAAAACCGCTCAAATAGGCGGCCTCAAAATAAAAAAAAAAGAGTACAGAATAAGCTAAGTAAATAAAAGCTGCATAAAGAGAAAGCTGGGAAGCTGAACAGACGGTTGCTGGAGGACCTGAGCTCTACTTGGCCGTATCATCTTTGGCAGGCTCCTCCGCAACCTTGGCGTCTTCGGCCGGAGCGGCATCACCGTCCGCCCCCTCCTCCTCATCTCCCTCTTCCTCGTCCTCTCCGGACTCAGGAGAGGTAACTACCAGCTCTGGAGGAGGCTGGCCGGCCTTCTTCGCCTCTTCTCTGAGGCATACATAGTTCAGCCGCTTCTTGAAGCGTTCTTCATAGTACGCGGCCTCTCCGTCGTCCACCATCAGCTCGAAGCCATCGAAGAAGTATGCCCTAAGCCTGTCTTCGGCATTCTGCTCAATGCGGACGATTTCCTCCGCACTGGGTGGCCGAGGAGCTTTTAGCTGCTCAGCATAGTCCGAAACGGACTTCCCTTAAGGCCTTAACCTCGGCCTTCAGCGCGTCCGCTTCGTCCAAAGCAGACTTAAGGTTGGCTTGGGCCAACTTCAGCTCACTCTTTAAGGCCTCAGACGCCTCGAAGCCCAGCCTCCATTTCTCTTTCTCCAGGACGGCCTCGCCCCTCTCAACCTCCCTGGCCTCCCTGGCCAAGGACTCCTCTTCGAGTGCCTTGCCCAGTTTGACCAGGTCTTCAGTTTGCCGCGCCGCCTTGTCGGCCAGCGCGGTTATTTGGGTCTCAAAGTGCACCCGTTGGACGGAGGCCGTCCCCGTCACAGCATCCTCGGTCTTCCTGATTTCGAGCCAAGCCTGCTTCAGCCGCTCGTTCTCTTTATCCTTCCATTCAAGGAAGGCGTTCAGGCAGAGGAAGAGCTGCGGACAAAAGAAGGAAACTTAGTCAAATATAGAAAAATTTGCTAAGTGTTAGAAAGAAAAGGTATAGAGAAAAGGAGACGTACCTCAGCAGTACAGTTGAGCATAGGGCCGAGGAAGCCCTCATTGATTCCCCTCAGCTTATCACGCTGCGCTTGGGGAACTGCGCGAACCATGGCCTCGCGCATGGCCTTCCTGTCCGCGCCAGTCAGTGACTGGCCGGGCAGCCTCATTTGCAACTCCTCTGAGATGTCTGCGGACGACCGGACAAGAAGAGTTAGCTAAAATTTACAAGTACAAGTAAATCAAATGGTACAAGAATAAGGAAGAAAGGCTAACCAGTGGAGAAGCTTGTAGGAGAGAGATTGATGGGAGGGGGCGGCAAAGAGGCGTCCCCCTCGTTGTCTAAACGACCAGCAGTGTCACTGGCCGACTGACTGGCATTTAGCCAATCAGATTTTTTAACTACCTCGACATGCGGAGTCGAGATGGAGCCGGTCATTTTTTCCGGGGATGACTTACCCCCATCGTCCAGTGGGACGGACGAATCGTGGACCTGATCAGCAATAGGTTCCACGGGCTTGGAGACCCCGCTTTGTGTCAGCCGGGGCTGTTCTCCTTGAGACTGCGTTGTAGCAGTCTGCGACTTTGCCTTGGCCGCGGATTTTGAAGGCGTCCTGGTTGCAACCGTCTTCCTCCTTTTAGATGCGTTCGCATCAGGAGTGGACGAAGCCGGCTGCTTCCTCCTTGCCTTCGGAGTAGAAGAAGACTGTAAAAACACAAGCAAAGTTAGAAAAATTTCAACAAGGCAAAGAACGTTACAGCATCCGTGTGAATTGGGCAAGGAGCTCCCTTCCAACATGCCTGAACGGACGAAATGCGTCCGTGCAAACTCGGGAAGTAGGCTCCTCCCAATACAGCAGAACGGACAATGAGAAAAGAAAAACTCAAAAAATAAACTAAGTGTTTACCTCCTTGATTTGCTCGTACATCTTGAAACGAGCCTTGTAGCGGGCAATGTTCACCTCAGACATAGCCACTTCTTCTTTTGTGCTGGGTCAAGCATAGCGTACGCCTCTGCTGCAAAGAGAAAAAAGCAAAGTGTTAGAATATTTTTCTAAAAAACTCTACGTGCGTACAAAAGGTTTATATATCTAAGTGTCCACCTTGGGGCATGTTCTGGTACAGGCCGTACGCAGACATAAAAGTGGTGTCCCTAAGCCAATTGGCTAGAGGAACCCAATGGCGAGGGACACGTTCAGTTTTGTTACCCCGCTTGACCTTGAAATATTCAAGTTGGTGCTCTTGGCTTGGATGGATGGGCGGCTTGTCAGGCTTGTGATCCCCGCGTCCGAGCTGAATGGGATCAGGACGACACTTGTTCATGCGGAGGTTGAACTCCGCATCTTTAGTTTTGATGCGGTAGAAACGGTGCTTCCAGTCCCTCCATTTGCTGACACGGTCGACCACAACCATGTAATCCCTGGTCGCGCTCAAGACGAGCCAACCATCCGTATCTTTTTCCAGCCGTGTAAGTGAGTGCATCTCACAGAAGACCGCAAAGTCTGGCGTGAAACCCTTGTAGATGCACGTCACCAAGTACCCAAATATATTTAACCAACTGTTTGGCGTCAGTTGGAAAAGGCCAATGTCATACTCGTCCAGAACTGTCCGGACGAATGGATGAAGAGGGAAGCGAAGGCCTACATCCAAGGCGGCCCTATAGACGCAAAAAGCCCTTTTGCGCGGCTTCTCATCATCCCAGGTAGCCACAGCAATGGCTTTCCTGGGGACTTGTATTTCGAATCCCTCCCCCAAATGGAGGGACTCCTTGTACTCCTCAAACTCTTTCTTCAGGAACTTCAGGGCCGTCTCTCCAGCTGTACAGGCGTACAGGTCCCTGAAGTTATCAATGTTGGCGACGTTTTCTTCGGCCGCCGCCTCACCTTCGGCCGTCTCACCCACGGCCTCTTTCTCAACTTCTTCTTCTTCCATTTGGTGAGAGGGGGCACTTCCGAATTCAGAAGACAGCACCCTATCCAGGTCTGCTGCCTCGGCCGAGCTTCGGCCTCTTGAGTTGAGTACGCCCATGGAAGAAGGAACGCCCTCCTCAACTAATGGACGCTTGCCTTTGTCTTTGGCAACGTCAGCCTCGTTCCCCGAAGGAAGGGCGTTGCGAATAGGCAGATCGGACGGTTCCCTGATTGAGATTCCCGTCATAGGTCTGTCCGCCCCGCCCAGTAGGAGCAGAGGTTGAGAGGAAGAGGGGACAGATGAACCAGCAGCGTCCGCCCCAAGATTGGTAGGATGGTCTTTGCAGGCTACCAGCTCGGCCTCATCCATGACTGAGCTGGCAAATTGAGGGAACCTAAGTCCCGGAGCAAGAGTGGACGAGGCGCCCTGAGCTTGTTGGCGTTCCTCGAAAGAAGAAGTGACCTCCACGGCCAAGTGATGAGAGCCAGTGGAGGCGGTCGTTGTTTGGGTGGTGGAGGTAGTCTCCACCTCCATGGTACTTGGGTTATTAGGGTCATAAGGGACCCTAGGGTGAACCAGACTACCGTCTGGGTTCCTGGCCGCATGAAGATCGCGCGTACGCATTGTTCTTGCCATTGCCTGTGGGGACAGAGAAGAATAAGTGGGGGGGAGTATGTACGCACCAGACATAGACTCACTCCAAGGAGTAGACAACTCTTCTCCGTCCACTCTAGACTCCTCAGTCCCAGGCGAACGGCCGGCCTCATGAGGAGAGTCGGACGAAGCCGAGTATGGATCCAGAATTGAAATAAAAGAAAAAATACAAGAAAAGAAAGAAGTGTAGACGGCCTACCTTTGTACGTTCTGAAAACTTCGAAAGTGTTCTTGGTGTTGTTGAAGATTGACCGGAAAACTCAAAAAATGCCCGGACAACTCAAACTCACGGCGGCGCTCTTGAAGATTAAAAGGAAAATCACTTTCTCTCACTAGACTGCTCTGACTTCTCTCTAGAATTCACAATTGGGTAAAGTGTGAAAATGAGAATTCACTTCCCATATTTATAGAATGAACTTATGGGGGCAAAATGGTAAAACCATCTTTCCCACCTAAACATTCAAACGGTAATTTTTTGAGAAATTACTAGAAGAAAGGGACAGAATGACGTTAGGGTTCTGTTAACTTGTGAAAAAATCAGACGGACAATTGACGGCACGTCAAAGTGAGTTGAAGCGAGTTAAGTCACAAATTCAAGAGATTTACACCTTCAACACTTAGTCTCCAGAACTTAAAAATATCTAAGAGGAAAATGCGTCCGCCCAGTTCCCAGATGTTTAGTCCAAAGGGGAAAGTTCAGACGTACGGAACATGATGAAAGAACCATAGAGTACGCCTGAAATCAAGGAAGCCCAATCCATTCCAAAAATATGTGGACGCTCTGGGTAGTTAGGAGATAAGCTCCTCCTAGAGTATCAGAACGTCCAGACCAAAATAGGAGGACGTCTAGTCCCACTGCTGAGGCCGTTCTGGGTGGCTAGGAGATAAGCTCCTCCCAGAGTACGAGAGCGTCCAGACTAAAAAGCAAGGATGTTCATTTTAAATGTTGTGGACGCCCTGGGTAGTTAGGAGATAAGTTACTCCTAGAGTATGAGGACGTCCAGTCCAAAATATGCGGACGTCCCGATGAGCTAGGAGATAAGCTCCTCCCAAAACATGAAGACGTCCAGTCCAAAGTATGTGGCCGTCCAAATGAACCAGGAGATAAGCTCCTCCCAGAGTATGAGGACGTCTTGTCCAAAATATGCGGACGTCCCGATGAGCTAGGAGATAAGCTCCTCCCAGAGCATAAAGACGTCCAGTCCAAAGTATGTGGACGTCCAAATGAACCAGGGGTTAAGCCTCTCTCAGAGTACGAGAACGTCCAGTACACAATGTGGACGCCCAAATGAGCAAGAAGACAAGCTCACTCCAGACTATGAGGACGTCCAGAACAAAATATACGGACGTCCAGGTAGCAAAAAGAGCTTTGAGTCCAAAGTATATGGACGTCCAGGGCAGATGGGAGGTAAACCCAACCCAGAGTACATGGACGTCCAGAATGGAAGATCAGAGGAGGCGGCCAGTAAGTGTACGAGTCACCCCCTCTGAGGGGCAAATGTTTAGGGTAAAAATACCCCAAGTACGTGGCCCAATCTCATAGTGACACGTGGCCCAATAAGAAGGCGACACGTGGCATTATGAGAGGTTGACACGTGTCCTCCTGACAGGGTGACACATGTCAGCTACCTTTAAATACACCATACAACATCAGAAAGAGAAAAAGGCCTTGATTACATCAGGCCCAAATCCCGAGCAAAACCTTGAATGCCGTAAAACGGCGCCCCCATGACACGTGGCGACCCCCGATTGCGCAGCCAATCACGTCACGAAATTCTAGGGTATAAACCCTAGAGGGGCACATGTTCCCACCCCTATAAATACCCCAATCATTTATGATGGGAGGGGGGATTACGACATAACATAAATATAGAGCATTAAAAAGCTCCAACTTCTCTCCACTTTCTCTCTCTAGCTTTTCCGATTTCCGATCTCTAACTTGATCGTCGGAGGCGAATATTCCGATAAACGGAATATTCGTTGTTTTGCAGGTGTCCAAGTCTCATTGTCAGAAGAACGCGACCAGTATCCGAGGAGTTCACAAAAAACCCCGAAACAAAACACATTCAAACAAAGCTTTTTGAATCAAATGAAATTCAAATGCATTCAAACCAAGCATTTTGAATCAAATGAAAGTCAAACACATTCAAACAAAGCATTTTAAATCAAATAAAAGTCAAACACATTCAAACCAAGCATTTTGAATTAAATGAAAGTCAAACACATTCAAACAAAGCATTTTTAATCATATGAAAGTCAAATGAAAGTCAAACACATTCAAACAAAGCTTTTTGAATCAAATGAAAGTCAAATGCATTAAGTAAAGCCAATTGAATCAATTGAAAGTCAAACACATTCAAACAAACATTTTTGAGTTAAATGAAAGTCAAATACATTCAACAAAGCTAATTGAAGAAAATGAAAGTCAAACACATTCAACCTAAGCTTTTTGAATCAACTGAAAGTCAAACACATTCAAACAAAGCTTTTTGAATCAAATGAAAATCCTATGCATTCAACAAAGCTAATTGAATCAAATGAAAGTCAAACACATTCAAACAAAGCTATTTGAATCAAATAAAAGTCAAATGCATTCAACAAAGCTAATTGAATCAAAAGAAAGTCAAACACATTTAAACAAAGCTTTTTGAATCAAATGAAAGACAAATTCATTCAACGAAGCTAATTAAATCAAATGAAAGTCAAACACATTCAAACCAAGCATTTTGAATCAAATGAAAGTCAAACACATTCAAACAAAGCATTTTGAATCAAATGAAAATCAAATGCATTCAACAAAGCTAATTGAATCAAATGAAAGTTAAACATATTCAAATAAAGTTGTTTGAATCAAATGAAAGTCAAATGCATTTAATAAAGCTAATTGAATCAAATGAAAGTCAAACACATTCAAACAACGCTTTCTGAATCAAATGAAATTCAAATGCATTCAACAAAGCTAATTGAAACAAAAGAAAGTCAAACACATTTAAACAAAGCTTTTTGAATCAAATGAAAGTCAAACACATTCAAACCAAGCATTTTGAATCAAATGAAAGACAAACACATTCAAACAAAGCATTTTTAATCAAACGAAAGTCAAATGCATACAACAAAGTTAATTGAATCAAATGAAAGTCAAACACATTCAAACAAAGCTAATTAAATCAAATGAAAGTTTTAAATTCAAACCAAGCATTTTGAATCAAATGAAAGTCAAACACATTCAAACAAATCATTTTTAGTCAAATGAAAGTCAAATTCATACAACAAAGCTAATTGAATCAAATGAAAGTCAAACACATTCAAACAAAGCTTTTTGAATCAAATGAAAGTCAAATGCATTAAGTAAAGCCAATTGAATCAATTGAATGTCAAACACATTCAAACAAAGATTTTTGAGTAAAATGAAAGTCAAATATATTCAACAAAGCTAATTTAATCAAATGAAAGTCAAACACATTCAACCTAAGCTTTTTTAATCAACTGAAAGTCAAACACATTCAAACAAAGCTTTTTGAATCAAATGAAAATCCTATGCATTCAACAAAGCTAATTGAATCAAATGAAAGTCAAACACATTCAAACAAAGCTATTTGAATCAAATAAAAGTCAAATGCATTCAACAAAGCTAATTGAATCAAAAGAAAGTCAAACACATTTAAACAAAGCTTTTTGAATCAAATGAAAGACAAATTCATTCAACGAAGCTAATTAAATCAAATGAAAGTCAAACACATTCAAACCAAGCATTTTGAATCAAATGAAAGTCAAACACATTCAAACAAAGCATTTTGAATTAAATGAAAATCAAATGCATTCAACAAAGCTAATTGAATCAAATGAAAGTTAAACATATTCAAATAAAGTTGTTTGAATCAAATGAAAGTCAAATGCATTTAATAAAGCTAATTGAATCAAATGAAAGTCAAACACATTTAAACAACGCTTTCTGAATCAAATGAAATTCAAATGCATTCAACAAAGCTAATTGAAACAAAAGAAAGTCAAACACATTTAAACAAAGCTTTTTGAATCAAATGAAAGTCAAACACATTCAAACCAAGCATTTTGAATCAAATGAAAGACAAACATATTCAAACAAAGCATTTTTAATCAAATGAAAGTCAAATGCATACAACAAAGTTAATTGAATCAAATGAAAGTCAAACACATTCAAACAAAGCTAATTAAATCAAATGAAAGTTGTAAATTCAAACCAAGCATTTTGAATCAAATGAAAGTCAAACACATTCAAGTAAATCATTTTTAGTCAAATGAAAGTCAAATTCATACAACAAAGCTAATTGAATCAAATGAAAGTCAAACACATTCGAACAAAGCTTTTTGAATCAAATGAAAGTCAAATGCATTCAGTAAAGCCAATTGAATCAATTGAATGTCAAACACATTCAAACAAAGATTTTTGAGTAAAATGAAAGTCAAATATATTCAACAAAGCTAATTTAATCAAATGAAAGTCAAACACATTCAACCTAAGCTTTTTGAATCAACTTAAAGTCAAACACATTCAAAAAAAGCTTTTTGAATCAAATGAAAATCCTATGCATTCAACAAAGCTATTTGAATCAAATGAAAGTCAAACACATTCAAATAAAGCTAATTAAATCAAATGAAAGTCAAACACATTCAAACCAAACATTTTGAATCAATTGAAAGTCAAACACATTCAAACAAAGCATTTTTAATCAAATGAAAGTCAAACACATTCAAAACAAGCATTTTGAATCAAATGAAAGTCAAACACATTCAAACAAAGCATTTTTAATCAAATGAAAATCAAATGCATACAACAAAGCTAATTGAATCAAATGAAAGTCAAGCACATACAAACAAAGCTTTTTGAATCAAATGAAAGTCACATGCATTAAGCCAATTGAATCAATTGAAAGTCAAACACATTCAAACAAAGATTTTTGAGTAAAATGAAAGTCAAATACATTCAACAAAGCTAATTGAATCAAATGAAAGTCAAACACATTCAACCTAAGCTTTTTGAATCAACTGAAAGTCAAACACATTCAAACAAAGCTTTTTGAATCAAATGAAAATCCTATGCATTCAACAAAGCTAATTGAATCAAATGAAAGTCAAACACATTCAAACAAAGCTATTTGAATCAAATAAAAGTAAAATGCATTCAACAAAGCTAATTGAATAAAAAGAAAGTCAAACACATTTAAACAAAGCTTTTTGAATCATGGTTCTTCATTTTTGATTGGTTTTCTTCATCAAATCTGGATTTCAATGGCGAAGAAGAAGAAGCAAGCTATTTCTACACCTCAAATTACGCAACAAAAGGCTGCTTATGAAGTTGTTGGCTCGGTTTTGAAGAATTTGGGGATTTCAAATACCCCTTTTGTTCCTAGCCCGATTCAAGAGGGGGATGAACTGCTTACTCCGGCGCCGGCGGTAGTTCAGTCAGCTGGTGGTGCTATTTCCGGCGTTCCTGTGGATGTTGAAGCTACTTCAGTTGCTAAAGCTTCTGCCAAATCGAAGCAATCCAATGGAACAGTACCTAGGGTTTCGGGGGTTACTGTTCCATTGGATGCTGGTGGATCTGGGCTTGGTGATGCAACAGGACATGCTGTATTTCCTTCCTCAACCTTTCTGGAGCATATTGCGCATGACATTAATGAAGATCGAGCTGCTCCTCTTTCTGCCTTGGAGCTGAGCTCGCGGGATTCTTCTGAATACCGTGCTGCTTCCCCTGTTCTGGAGCAGAAGGGGACTCGTGCTTCATCTTTTGCTGGGAAATTGGCTGCTAAAGGAGCTACACTATCCTTTGTTGCTCCAAAAGTGCAAGATGGGAAACTAATTGTTGAGCTACAAGCAGCCGAGCTTGAGGAAAGTAATCGAAAATGGGCTAATGCTCTTGTTTTTTATGTGGTTGGCTTTTATCCTACTATTGCTGCTGTTCTTCGTTTCTTTGCTCAACAATGGAATGATATGCAAAAACCAGATGTGTATTGGCATGATGATGGGTACTTTATTATCAATATGTGTTCTAGTGATGATAGAGATACTATCCTTTGTTCTGGTCCTCATATGTTCTTTAGAAAGCCTACAATAGTGAAGCCTTGGTGCCCTGATTTTGATTTTCATGCTGAAATACTTAGAACTATTCCTCTTTGGGTTAAATTCCCTAATCTTCCACTTAATTGTTGGGGATCTCACACTCTTAGCCGCCTTGGTAGTTTGCTTGGAGTGCCAATTTGTGCTGATGAGTGTACTACTAGACAGCTTAGAGTGTCTTTTGCTAGGGTTCTGATTGAGATTGATGTTACAAAGCCTTTGCCATCCTCTGTGTGGGTTGAGAGTCCTTTGAAGGAATTATTGGAGATCAGGGTGGTGTATGAGTGGGCTCCTTCTTTTTGCTCCAAGTGTAACAAGATTGGTCATGATTGCTCTGTTAAGCCTCCTTTGCCTAAGCAGGCTTCTAAGCAACCGACTCCTATTCCTCCTAAGCAAAAGCAAGTTTGGGCTCCTAAGCCTACCCATGTTCCTGCTTCTTCTGCTGCTGTTGATGTTGGGGTTTCTGTTCATGGTCAATCTATTATTACTCCACAGGTTCATACCTCTAAGAATTCAGATGAGGGTTGGAGAATAGTAGGGAGGAAAACAAAAAGCCAGCAAACTAGAGTTCATCAGCCTGCTTCTACCTCTAATGCCTTTGTTACTTTGTTTGCAAATGAAATGGATGGTGTAGGTGGGTTCACTATTAATCCAAGCGGGGGTGAGGTTAATCCCCCTTGGTGTCATGATTTACTCTATTTGGAATGTCAGGGGCCTGAATGACCCTGGCAAAGTTGCCTCTGTAAGGAGGTTGCTTCACTCTCATTCAGTTGATGTTGTTGGATTGCTTGAAACAAAAATCAAGTTGAAAAATGTTCTCACTTATCAGAAGAAGTTTGGCTCTTCTTGGCTCTGGTTGTGTAATTATGATCATTCTCCCAAAGGGAGGATTTGGCTTGGTTGGAATGTGGATAGAGTAACTATTAATGTTTTGAAGATTCATGAATAGTTCATTCATTGTACTGTTTCTTCTAAGGATCTCTCTACTCAGATTTTTCTCACTGTTGTCTATGGTCTTCACTCCATTCATGATAGGCTTTCTTTGTGGGAGGGGCTCAGAATCATCTCTATCTAGCATTCTCCTTGGCTTTGTGTTGGTGATTATAACTCTGTTCTTCATGCTTCTGATAGGCTTCATGGTGCTGATGTTACTGATTATGAGACTAGAGACTTTCAGAATTTGGTTGATGATTTGGACCTCACTGAGCTCAAAAGCAAAGGGTCCTTCTACTCTTGGTCTAATAAGGCTCATACTGGCCCTAGAATGCTTTCTAGACTTGATAGAGTCTTTGGTAATCAAGCTTGGTTAGCTTCTCATGGGCATGTGGAGACTGTTTATCTCCCTCCTTCTTTATCTAATCATAGTCCTGTTTTGCTGGATATTTGCTCTGGCCCTGTGGGGAAAGGTAGACCTTTTCGGTTTCTAAACTGTATTGTGGATCACCCTGATTTTCTTGATACTGTTTCGCAGGCTTGGGGCTCTGGTAGTTCTGTTTGGCAGAAGCTCAATTCTGTAAAGTCTAGTATCAAATCTCTTACTAGCAAGCAGTTTGGCAACATTGAGGAAAAGATTGACCAGGCTAATGATGAGCTTTCTAGAATTCAAACCTTAATGGCTCAGAACCCTGATGATTTGGATTTATATGCTAAAGAATCTGATGCTATTAAGGTTGTTAAGCACTGGAATGATATTCAGGAAAGCATCTTCAAGCAAAAATCTAGGATTAATTGGGTGAAGCTTGGAGATGGCAATTCCCACTACTTCTTTTCTGTGATGAAGACTAGGCAAGCAAGGAATAGAATTGATTCTATTTTTGATTCTAATCAGGTGTTGCTTAAGGATCCAGATGCTATCTCTCATGAAATTATCTCTTTCTATAAGTCTCTTTTAGGGACTCAGGCTCTTTGGCTCCCTGCTGTTGACCTTATTACTATGCGGAGAGGTAAGCAGCTTAGCTCTACTGCTCAGAGCTACCTCATTAGGCCTATCTCTCATGCTGAAATTGATGCTGGCCTTAAGGGAATTGATAACACTAAAGCTCCTGGTATTGATGGCTTTAACTCCTATTTCTTTAAGAGAGCTTGGCATATTGTGAAAGATGATATTTATACTAGTGTTATTGATTTCTTTAATAATGGGATTTTGCCTAGGCAATGGAATTGTACAACTATTACTTTGGTCCCTAAAATCCTTTCTGCTTCTCATGTTAAGGATTTTAGACCTATAGCCTGTTGTACTGTGGTCTATAAGCTCATTTCTAAAGTCATAACTGCTAGGCTTGCTGCTGTCATTGGTGAGGTGATTGATGATGCTCAGGCAGGGTTCATTCCTGGCAAGCACATTGGTGACAATATTCTTCTTGCAACTGAATTGATCAAAGGCTATGATCACAAATTTATCTCTCCTAGGTGTATGGTTAAGGTGGATTTGAAGAAAGCCTATGATTCGGTTGAGTGGGGTTTCTTGATCACTGTCATGCAAGAGCTTGGTTTCCCTCAGAGATTTGTTGATTGGATCTGGAATTGTCTTACTTCTGTCTCTTATTCTATTCTTATTAATGGTTTTCCTGCCCCCCCCCCCCTTTGAAGCTAAGAAAGGGCTAAGGCAAGGTGATCCTATGTCTCCCTTTCTCTTTGCTATTGGTATGGAATACCTCTCCAGATGCCTTGATGAGCTTAGGTTGTCTCCTGACTTTAACTTTCACCCTAGATGTGAAAAGTTAAACCTAACTCACATGATGTTTGCTGATGATTTATTGATGTTTTCTCGAGCTGATAGTGTTTCTGTTAGGCTTCTCTTCCAAGCCTTCTCGAAATTCTCGGGTGCCTCTGGGCTTTCTACTAATCTTGATAAAAGTGAAGTCTACTTTGGAGGAGTCTCTGTTGATGTTCAGAATGAGTTGAGGGAGCTTCTTGGTGTTTCTCAAGGCTCCATTCCTTTTAGGTATCTTGGGGTCCCTCTCTCTTCAAAGAAGCTTACTATTGCTCAGTGTAGGCCTTTGGTGGAGAGAGTCACTGCTAGGATTCAAGGGTGGATGGCTAAACACCTGTCCTATGTTGGGAGGCTTCAATTGGTGAAGAGTGTGTTGTTTGGTATACAGACTTATTGGGCTCAAATTTTTATTTTTCCGAAGAAAATTCTGAAAGAGATTGAGGCTAGGTTCAGATGCTTTCTTTGAACTGGATCCTCTGCTCCTGCTAAGAAGTCTTTGGTTGCTTGGAATAATGTTTGTCTTCCTAAAGTTTGTGGTGGCTGGAATCTGCTTTCTCTTCTTGAGTGGAATAAAGCAGCTGTCACTAAGTTACTTTGGGATATTGCTCACAAGGCTGATAATCTTTGGGTTAAGTGGGTTCATATCTACTATTTCAAGCACAAAGATTGTTGGACCGCTCCTACCCCTGCTAGATGCTCCTGGTTCTTGAAGAAGATTTTGAGTTGTAGAGATATTGTGAATGATCAAGGGGGATGGGATGGTTTCGTTCAGGGCAACAAGTTGAAAATCAAGCAGCTTTATGCTGCTATTAGGCCTCAAGTGCCTAAAGTTCCTTGGAAGAGAGTTACTTGCCATAACTTAGCAACTCCCAAGAGTGTTTTCATATTGTGGCTAGCTTTATGGAATAGGCTTGTCACTAAGGATAGGTTGCTTCAATGGCACATCTCTTGTGATCCAAAGTGTTTCCTTTGTCTGAATGGCAATGAAAGTGTTCAGCATCTTTTCTTTGATTGTGATTTCTCTAGGAAGGTTTGGAGTAAGGTTTTGGGGATCTTACGTGTTTCCAAGCCTGTTCAGCAGTTTAGTGATGAGATTGATTGGATGAAGAAAATCTGCAGAAGTTCCAGATTGAAGAATAAAGTGATCCAGGTGGCCTTCACTGAAACAGTTTATGGTATTTGGATTCAAAGGAATGCAGTTCTCTTTACTGGTTGTTGCAAATCAGTTGATGCCCTTGTTCGGGATATTGTTTTTCACTCAGTTTGTAGAATCCCGGCGGGAAGCAAATATTTGATCGTTTAGGGCTTGTCTCGGGCTTTTTGTGTTTTTGTTCTGGTTTCCTTGGGTTGGGTTCTAATACTGGGTTTCCCGTTGTTTCTTTTTGTATTGGTTTCTTTTTCTGCAGGCTATTTCTGTGCTTTGCTGTGCTTCTGTGTTGCTGCTGCCTGTGGTTTGTGTTGCTGTGCTGTTGGTGTGTTGCTGCTGATGTTGATGCAGTCTGCTGCTGCTGTTTCTTTGCTGCTGGTTGGTTGCTGCTGTTGTTGATCTGCTGCTGTGTTCTGCTGCCTGCTGTGGTTTGCTGTCTGCTGCAGTCTGCTGCCTGCTGTGCTGTCTGTCTGCTGCAGGTGCTGCTGATCTGTTGTTGTTGGTCTGCTTCTGCTGCTGCCTGCTGTGCTGTCCTGCTGTGCTATTTGCTGACTGCTGCAATCTGCTACTGGTTGCTGTGCTTGCTGCTTGCTGTTGTTGCTGGTCTGCAGTGCTTGTTGCTGTTCTGTGCCTCTGCTGCTCTGCTGTGTGTTGCTGTGCACTGCTTTGCACTGCTGTCTGCCTTGCGCTGCTGCTCTGGTCTGCTCAGTGCTCTTGTGCCTGCAGTGTGCTGCTGTAGGCTGTAGGTGGTGTTTGTTGCTGCTGCTTCTGCTGGTTTGCAGCTTCTGCTCTGCTCTTTGCCTTGCTTTGCCTAGCTGTTGTAGGTGTTTTCTGCTGTTGGTGCTGCTGTGCAGTCATCTATTGTTTTGTGCTTTGTTTTCTGCAGTTGAGGCTAGCTTTGGTTCCTTTTTTTGCTGTCTTTTTGTTGTTTTAGTTTTCTTGTCAGTTTGCAGGCTTGTCTGCTACTGACTGTTGGTTTTGGTGTCTTTTGGGTGTTTGGTTTTGTTGTTTTTCTGGTTGTTTGTTGTCTGGTCCTGGTTTCCGGAACCCTTCCTAGAAGGTGGCCGGAAGTCTGAGTCCAGTTGTTCTAGGTCCTTCCTAGAACCCTTCCTAGAAGGTGGCTAGGTTTGGATCTAGAACTGGTTGTGGGGTTGGCCTGTTGTTTTCAGGTCTTTTTGTGTTCTGGTGGTAGTTATAACTTAGCTTTTGTAAGTTGTAACTTTCTCTCTTTGGTAATAAAATCTTATTTTCCAAAAAAAAAAGCTTTTTGAATCAAATGAAAGACAAATTCATTCAACGAAGCTAATTAAATCAAATGAAAGTCAAACAGATTCGAACCAAGCATTTTGAATCAAATGAAAGTCAAACACATTCAAACAAAGCATTTTGAATCAAATGAAAATCAAATGCATTCAACAAAGCTAATTGAATCAAATGAAAGTTAAACATATTCAAACAAAGTTGTTTGAATCAAATGAAAGTCAAATGCATTTAATAAAGCTAATTGAATCAAATGAAAGTCAAACACATTCAAACAACGCTTTCTGAATCAAATGAAATTCAAATGCATTTAACAAAGCTAATTGAAACAAAAGAAAGTCAAACACATTTAAACAAAGCTTTTTGAATAAAATGAAAGTCAAACACATTCAAACCAAGCATTTTGAATCAAATGAAAGTCAAACACATTCAAACAAAGCATTTTTAATCAAATGAAAGTCAAATGCATACAACAAAGCTAACTGAATCAAATGAAAGTCAAACACATTCAAACAAAGCTAATTAAATCAAATGAAAGTTGTAAATTCAAACCAAGCATTTTGAATCAAATGAAAGTCAAACACATTCAAACAAATCATTTTTAGTCAAATGAAAGTCAAATGCATACAACAAAGCTAATTGAATCAAATGAAAGTCAAACACATTCAAACAAAGCTTTTTGAGTAAAATGAAAGTCAAATACATTCAACAAAGGTAATTGAATCAAATGAAAGTCAAACACAATCAAACTAAGCATTTTGAATCAACTGAAAGTTAAACACATTCAAACAAAGCTTTTTGAATCAGTTGAAAATCCTATGAATTAAACAAAGCTAATTGGATCAAATGAAAGTCAAACAAATTCAAACAAAGCTATTTGAATCAAATTAAAGTCAAATGCATTTAACAAAGTAAAATTGAATCAAAAGAAAGTCAAACACATTTAAACAAAGCTTTTTGAATCAAATGAAAGACAAATTCATTCAATGAAGCTAATTAAATCAAATGAAAGTCAAACACATTCAAACCAAGCATTTTGAATCAAATGAATGTCAACCACATTCAAACAAAGCATTTTTAATCAATTAAAAGTTAAATGCATACAACAAAGCTAATTGAATCAAATGAAAGTTAAACACATTCAAACAAAGCTTTTTGAATCAAATGAAAGTCAAACACATTCAAACAAAGTTTTTTGATCAAATGAAAGTCCATTGCATTCAACAAAGCTAAGTCAATAAAATGAAAGTCAAACACATTCAAACAAAGCATTTTGAATCAAATGAAAGTCAAACACATTCAAACAAAGTTTTTTAATCAAATGAAAGTAAAACGCATTCAAACAAACATTTTTGAGTAAAATGAAAGTCAAATACATTCAAAAAGCTTAAGTGAATCAATGAAAGTCAAACACATTCAAACTAAGCTTTTTAAATCAATTGTAAGTCAAACACATTCAAACAAAGCTTTTTAAATCAAACGAAAATCCTATGCATTAAACAAAGCTAATTGAATCAAATGAAAGTCAAACACATTTGAACAAAGCTATTTGAATCAAATAAAAGTCAAATGCATTCAACAAAGCTAATTGAATCAAAAGAAAGACAAACACATTTAACCAAAGCTTTTTGAATCAAATGAAAGACAAGTTCATTCAACGAAGCTAATTAAATCTAATAAAAGTCAAACACATTCTAACCAAGCATTTTGAATCAAATGAAAGTCAAACACATTCAAACAAAGCATTTTGAAACAAATGAAAATCAAATGCATTCAACAAAGCTAATTGACTCAAATGAAAGTTAAACTTATTTAAACAAAGTTATTTGAATCAAATGAAAGTCAAATGCATTCAATAAAGCTAATTGAATAAAATGAAAGTCAAACACATTCAAACAAATCTTTTTTAATCAAATGAAATTCAAATGCATTCAAACCAAGCATTTTGAATCAAATGAAAGTCAAACACATTCAAACAAAGCATTTTTAATCAAATAAAAGTCAAATACATTCAAACCAAGCATTTTGAATTAAATGGAAGTCAAACACATTCAAACAAAGCATTTTTAATCAAATGAAAGTCAAATGCATACAACAAAGCTAATTGAATCAAATGAAAGTCAAACACATTCAAACAAAGCTTTATGAATCAAATGAAAGTCAAATGCATTAAGTAAAGCACATTGAATCTATTGAAAGTCAAACACATTCACACAAAGATTTTTGAGTTAAATGAAAGTCAAATACATTCAACAAAGCTAATTGAATAAAATGAAAGTCAAACAAATTCAACCTAAGCTTTTTGAATCAACTAAAAGTCAAACACATTCAAACAAAGCTTTTTGAATCAAATGAAAATCCTATGCATTCAACAAAGCTAATTGAATCAAATGAAAGTCAAACACATTCAAACAAAAGCTATTTGAATCAAATAAAAGTCAAATGCATTCAACAAAGCTAATTGAATCAAAAGAAAGTCAAACACATTTAAACAAAGCTTTTTGAATGAAAAGAAAGACAAATTCATTCAACGAAGCTAATTAAATCAAATGAAAGTCAAACACATTCAAACCAAGCATTTTGAATCAAATGAAAATCAAATGCATTCAACAAAGCTAATTTAATCAAATGAAAGTTAAACATATTCAAACAAAGTTGTTTGAATCAAATGAAAGTTAAACATATTCAAACAAAGTTGTTTGAATCAAATGAAAGTTAAACATATTCAAACAAAGTTGTTTGAATCAAATGAAAGTCAAATGCATTTAATAAAGCTAATTGAATCAAATGAAAGTCAAACACATTCAAACAACGCTTTTTGAATCAAATGAAATTCAAATGCATTCAACAAAGCTAATTGAAACAAAAGAAAGTCAAAATCATTTAAACAAAGCTTTTTGAATCAAATGAAAGTCAAACACATTCAAACCAAGCATTTTGAATCAATGAAAGTCAAACACATTCAAACAAAGCATTTTTAATCAAATGAAAGTCAAATGCATACAACAAAGTAAATTGAATCAAATGAAAGTCAAACACATTCAAACAAAGCTAATTAAATCAAATGAAAGTTGTAAATTCAAACCAAGCATTTTGAATCAAATGAAAGTCAAACACATTTAAACAAATCATTTTTAGTCAAATGAAAGTCAAATGCATTCAACAAAGCTAATTGTATCAAATGAAAGTCAAACACATTCAACCTAAGCTTTTTGAATCAACTGAAAATCCTATGCATTCAACAAAGCTATTTGAATCAAATGAACGTCAAACACATTCAAACGAAGATTTTTGAGTAAAATGAAAGTCAAATACATTCAACAATGCTAATTGAATAAAATGAAAGTCAAACACATACAAACTAAGCTTTTTGAATCAACTGAAAGTCAAACACATTCAAACAAAGCATTTTTGAATCAAATGAAAATCCTATGCATTCAACAAAGCTAATTGAATCAAATGAAAGTCAAACACATTCAAACAAAGCTATTTGAATCAAATAAAAGTAAAATGCATTGAACAAGGCTAATTGAATCAAAAGAAAGTCAAACACATTTAAACAAAGCTTTTTGAATCAAATGAAAGACAAATTTATTCAACGAAGCTAATTAAATCAAATGAAAGTCAAACACATTCAAACCAAGCATTTTGAATCAAATGAAAGTCAAACACATTCAAACAAATCATTTTGAATAAAATGAAAATCAAATGCATTCAATAACACTCACTGAATCAAATGAAAGTCAAATGCATTTAATAAAGCTAATTGAAACAAAAGAAAGTCAAACATATTTAAACAAAGCTTTTTGAATCAAATGAAAGTCAAACACATTCAAACCAAACATTTTGAATCAAATGAAAATCAAACAAAGCATTTTTAATCAAATGAAAGTCAAATGCATAGAACAAAGCTAATTGAATCAAATGAAAGTCGAACACATTCAAACAAAACTAATTAAATCAAATGAAAGTTGTAAATTCAAACAAAGAAATTTGAATCAAATGAAAGTCAAACACATTCAAACAAATCATTTTTAGTCAAATGAAAGTCAAATGCATACAACAAAGCTAATTGAATCAAATGAAAGTCAAACACATTCAAACAATGCTTTTTGAATCAAATGAAAGTTCAACACATTCAAACAAAGCTTTTTGAATCAAATGAAAGTCAAACACATTCAAACCAAGCATTTTGAATCAAATGAAAGTCAAACATATTCAAACAAAGCATTTTTAATCAAATGAAAGTCAAACACATTCAAACCAAGAATTTTGAATCAAATTAAAGTCAAACACATTCAAACAAAGCATTTTTAATCAAATGAAAGTCAAATGCACACAACAAAGCTAATTGAATCAAATGAAAGTCAAACACATTCAAACAAAGCTAATTAAATCAAATGAAAGTTAAACACATTCAAACCAAGCATTTTGAATCAAATGAAAGTCAAACACATTTAAACAAATCATTTTTATTCAAATGAAAGTCAAATGCATAGAACAAAGCTAATTGAATCAAATGAAAGTCAAACACAT
This sequence comes from Chenopodium album, assembly GCF_948465745.1. Taxonomy (NCBI): domain Eukaryota; kingdom Viridiplantae; phylum Streptophyta; class Magnoliopsida; order Caryophyllales; family Amaranthaceae; genus Chenopodium; species Chenopodium album. The sequence continues at coordinate 31,122,875 of NC_137844.1, forward strand.
TCAAACAAAGCTTTTTGAATCAAATTAAAGTCAAATTCACTCAATAAAGCCAATTGAATCAAATGAAAGTCAAACACATTCAAACAAAGATTTTTGAGTTAAATGAAAGTCAAATACATTCAACAAAGCTAATTGAATAAAATGAAAGTCAAACACATTCAAACTAAGCTTTTTGAATCAACTGAAAGTCAAACACATTCAAACAAAGCTTTTAGAATCAAATGAAAATCCTATGCATTTAACAAAGCTAATTGGATCAAATGAAAGTCAAACACATTCAAAGAAAGCTATTTGAATCAAATTAAAATCAAATGCATTTAACAAAGCTAATTGAATCAAAAGAAAGTCAAACACATTTAAACAAAGCTTTTTGAATAAAATGAAAGACAAATTCATTCAACGAAGCTAATTAAATCAAATGAAAGTCAAACACATTCAAACCAAGCATTTTGAATCAAATGACTGTCAAACACATTAAAACAAAGCATTTTTAATCAAATAAAAGTCAAATGCATACAACAAAGCTAATTGAATCAAATGAAAGTTAAACATATTCAAACAAAGTTGTTTGAATCAAATGAAAGTCAAATGCATTTAATAAAGCTAATTGAATCAAATGAAAGTTAAACACATGCAAACAAGGCTTTTTGAATCAAATGAAATTCAAATGCATTCAAACCAAGCATTTTGAATCAAATGAAAGTCAAACACATTCAAACAAAGCATTTTGAATAAAATGAAAATAAAATGCATTCAACAAAGCTAATTGAATCAAATGAAAGTTAAACATATTCAAACAAAGTTGTTTGAATCAAATGAATGTCAAATGCATTTAATAAAGTTAATTGAATCAAATGAAAGTCAAACACATTCCAACAACGCTTTTTCAATAAAATGAAATTCAAATGCATTCAACAAAGCTAATTGAAACAAAAGAAAGTCAAACACATTTAAACAGAGCTTTTTGAATCAAATGAAAGTCAAACACATTCAAACCAAACATTTTGAATCAAATGAAAGTCAAACACATTCAAACAAAGCATTTTTAATCAAATGAAAGTCAAATGCATAGAACAAAGCTAATTGAATCAAATGAAAGTCAAACACATTCAAACAAAACTAATTAAATCAAATGAAAGTTGTAAATTCAAACAAAGAATTTTGAATCAAATGAAAGTCAAACACATTCAAACAAATCATTTTTAGTCAAATGAAAGTCAAATGCATACAACAAAGCTAATTGAATCAAATGAAAGTCAAACACATTCAAACAAAGCTTTTTGAATCAAATGAAAGTTCAACACATTCAAACAAAGCTTTTTGAATCAAATGAAAGTCAAACACATTCAAACAAAGCATTTTGAATCAAATGAAAGTCAAACACATTCAAACAAAGCATTTTTAATCAAATGAAAGTCAAACACATTCAAACCAAGAATTTTGAATCAAATGAAAGTCAAACACATTCAAACAAAGCATTTTTAATCAAATGAAAGTCAAATGCACACAACAAAGCTAATTGAATCAAATGAAAGTCAAACACATTCAAACAAAGCTAATTAAATCAAATGAAAGTTAAACACATTCAAACCAAGCATTTTGAATCAAATGAAAGTCAAACACATTTAAACAAATCATTTTTATTCAAATGAAAGTCAAATGCATACAACAAAGCTAATTGAATCAAATGAAAGTCGAACACATTCAAACAAAGCTTTTTGAATCAAATTAAAGTCAAATTCACTCAATAAAGCCAATTGAATCAAATGAAAGTCAAACACATTCAAACAAAGATTTTTGAGTAAAATGAAAGTCAAATACATTCAACAAAGCTAATTGAATAAAATGAAAGTCAAACACATTCAAACTAAGCTTTTTGAATCAACTGAAAGTCAAACACATTCAAACAAAGCTTTTAGAATCAAATGAAAATCCTATGCATTCAACAAAGCTAATTGGATCAAATGAAAGTCAAACACATTCAAAGAAAGCTATTTGAATCAAATTAAAATCAAATGCATTTAACAAAGCTAAATGAATCAAAAGAAAGTCAAACACATTTAAACAAAGCTTTTTGAATAAAATGAAAGACAAATTCATTCAACGAAGCTAATTAAATCAAATGAAAGTCAAACACATTCAAACCAAGCATTTTGAATCAAATGACTGTCAAACACATTAAAACAAAGCATTTTTAATCAAATAAAAGTCAAATGCATACAACAAAGCTAATTGAATCAAATGAAAGTTAAACATATTCAAACAAAGTTGTTTGAATCAAATGAAAGTCAAATGCATTTAATAAAGCTAATTGAATCAAATGAAAGTTAAACACATGCAAACAAGGCTTTTTGAATCAAATGAAATTCAAATGCATTCAAACCAAGCATTTTGAATCAAATGAAAGTCAAACACATTCAAACAAAGCATTTTGAATAAAATGAAAATAAAATGCATTCAACAAAGCTAATTGAATCAAATGAAAGTTAAACATATTCAAACAAAGTTGTTTGAATCAAATGAATGTCAAATGCATTTAATAAAGTTAATTGAATCAAATGAAAGTCAAACACATTCCAACAACGCTTTTTCAATAAAATGAAATTCAAATGCATTCAACAAAGCTAATTGAAACAAAAGAAAGTCAAACACATTTAAACAGAGCTTTTTGAATCAAATGAAAGTCAAACACATTCAAACCAAACATTTTGAATCAAATGAAAGTCAAACACATTCAAACAAAGCATTTTTAATCAAATGAAAGTCAAATGCATAGAACAAAGCTAATTGAATCAAATGAAAGTCAAACACATTCAAACAAAACTAATTAAATCAAATGAAAGTTGTAAATTCAAACAAAGAATTTTGAATCAAATGAAAGTCAAACACATTCAAACAAATCATTTTTAGTCAAATGAAAGTCAAATGCATACAACAAAGCTAATTGAATCAAATGAAAGTCAAACACATTCAAACAAAGCTTTTTGAATCAAATGAAAGTTCAACACATTCAAACAAAGCTTTTTGAATCAAATGAAAGTCAAACACATTCAAACAAAGCATTTTGAATCAAATGAAAGTCAAACACATTCAAACAAAGCATTTTTAATCAAATGAAAGTCAAACACATTCAAACCAAGAATTTTGAATCAAATGAAAGTCAAACACATTCAAACAAAGCATTTTTAATCAAATGAAAGTCAAATGCACACAACAAAGCTAATTGAATCAAATGAAAGTCAAACACATTCAAACAAAGCTAATTAAATCAAATGAAAGTTAAACACATTCAAACCAAGCATTTTGAATCAAATGAAAGTCAAACACATTTAAACAAATCATTTTTATTCAAATGAAAGTCAAATGCATACAACAAAGCTAATTGAATCAAATGAAAGTCGAACACATTCAAACAAAGCTTTTTGAATCAAATTAAAGTCAAATTCACTCAATAAAGCCAATTGAATCAAATGAAAGTCAAACACATTCAAACAAAGATTTTTGAGTAAAATGAAAGTCAAATACATTCAACAAAGCTAATTGAATAAAATGAAAGTCAAACACATTCAAACTAAGCTTTTTGAATCAACTGAAAGTCAAACACATTCAAACAAAGCTTTTTGAATCAAATGAAAATCCTATGCATTCAACAAAGCTAATTGGATCAAATGAAAGTCAAACACATTCAAAGAAAGCTATTTGAATCAAATTAAAATCAAATGCATTTAACAGAGCTAATTGAATCAAAAGAAAGTCAAACACATTTAAACAAAGCTTTTTGAATAAAATGAAAGACAAATTCATTCAACGAAGCTAATTAAATCAAATGAAAGTCAAACACATTCAAACCAAGCATTTTGAATCAAATGACTGTCAAACACATTCAAACAAAGCATTTTTAATCAAATAAAAGTCAAATGCATACAACAAAGCTAATTGAATCAAATGAAAGTTAAACATATTCAAACAAAGTTGTTTGAATCAAATGAAAGTCAAATGCATTTAATAAAGCTAATTGAATCAAATGAAAGTTAAACACATGCAAACAAGGCTTTTTGAATCAAATGAAATTCAAATGCATTCAAATCAAGCATTTTGAATCAAATGAAAGTCAAACACATTCAAACAAAGCATTTTGAATAAAACGAAAATCAAATGCATTCAACAAAGCTAATTGAATCAAATGAAAGTTAAACATATTCAAACAAAGTTGTTTGAATCAAATGAATGTCAAATGAATTTAATAAAGTTAATTGAATCAAATGAAAGTCAAACACATTCCAACAACGCTTTTTCAATAAAATGAAATTCAAATGCATTCAACAAAGCTAATTGAAACAAAAGAAAGTCAAACACATTTAAACAAAGCTTTTTGAATCAAATGAAAGTCAAACACATTCAAACCAAACATTTTGAATCAAATGAAAGTCAAACACATTCAAACAAAGCATTTTTAATCAAATGAAAGTCAAATGCATAGAACAAAGCTAATTGAATCAAATGAAAGTCAAACACATTCAAACAAAACTAATTAAATCAAATGAAAGTTGTAAATTCAAACAAAGAATTTTGAATCAAATGAAAGTCAAACACATTCAAACAAATCATTTTTAGTCAAATGAAAGTCAAATGCATACAACAAAGCTAATTGAATCAAATGAAAGTCAAACACATTCAAACAAAGCTTTTTGAATCAAATGAAAGTTCAACACATTCAAACAAAGCTTTTTGAATCAAATGAAAGTCAAACACATTCAAACCAAGCATTTTGAATCAAATGAAAGTCAAACACATTCAAACAAAGCATTTTTAATCAAATGAAAGTCAAACACATTCAAACCAAGCATTTTGAATCAAATGAGAGTCAAACACTTTCAAACAAAGCATTTTTAATCAAATGAAAGTCAAATGCACACAACAAAGCTAATTGAATCAAATGAAAGTCAAACACATTCAAACAAAGCTAATTAAATCAAATGAAAGTTAAACACATTCAAACCAAGCATTTTTTATCAAATGAAAGTCAAACACATTCAAACAAATCATTTTTATTCAAATGAAAGTCAAATGCATACAACAAAGCTAATTGAATCAGATGAAAGTCAAACACATTCAAACAAAGCTTTTTGAATTAAATTGAAGTCAAATTCACTTAATAAAGCCAATTAAATCAAATAAAAGTCAAACACATTCAAATAAAGATTTTTGAGTTAAATGAAAGTCAAATACATTCAACAAAGCTAATTGAATAAAATGAAAGTCAAACACATTCAAACTAAGCTTTTTGAATCAACTGAAAGTCAAACACATTCAAACAAAGCTTTTTGAATCAAATGAAAATCCTATGCATTCAACAAAGCTAATTGGATCAAATGAAAGTCAAACACATTCAAAGAAAACTATTTGAATCAAATTAAAATCAAATGCATTTAACAAAGCTAATTGAATCAAAAGAAAGTCAAGCACATTTAAACAAAGCTTTTTGAATAAAATGAAAGACAAATTCATTCAACGAAGCTAATTAAATCAAATGAAAGTCAAACACATTCAAACCAAGCATTTTTAATCAAATAAAAGTCAAATGCATACAACAAAGCTAATTGAATCAAATGAAAGTTAAACATATTCAAACAAAGTTGTTTGAATCAAATGAAAGTCAAATGCATTTAATAAAGCTAATTGAATCAAATGAAAGTTAAACACATGCAAACAAGACTTTTTGAATCAAATGAAATTCAAATGCATTCAAACCAAGCATTTTGAATCAAATGAAAGTCAAACACATTCAAACAAAGCATTTTGAATAAAATGAAAATAAAATGCATTCAACAAAGCTAATTGAATCAAATGAAAGTTAAACATATTCAAACAAAGTTGTTTGAATCAAATGAATGTCAAATGCATTTAATAAAGTTAATTGAATCAAATGAAAGTCAAACACATTCCAACAACGCTTTTTGAATAAAATGAAATTCAAATGCATTCAACAAAGCTAATTGAAACAAAAGAAAGTCTAACACATTTAAACAAAGCTTTTTGAATCAAATGAAAGTCAAACACATTCAAACCAAGCATTTTGAATCAAATGAAAGTCAAACACATTCAAACAAAGCATTTTTAATCAAATGAAAGTTAAATGCATACAACAAAGCTAACTGAATCAAATGAAAGTCAAACACATTCAAACAAAGCTAATTAAATCAAACGAAAGTTGTAAATTCAAACCAAGAATTTTGAGTCAAATGAAAGTCAAACACATTCAAACAAATCATTTTTAGTCAAATGAAAGTCAAATGCATACAACAAAGCTAATTGAATCAAATGAAAGTCAAACACATTCAAACAAAGCTTTTTAAATCAAAAGAAAGTTCAACACATTCAAACAAAGCTTTTTGAATCAAATGAAAGTCAAACCACATTCAAACCAAGCATTTTGAATCAAATGAAAGTCAAAAACATTCAAAAAAAGCATTGTTAATCAAATGAAAGTCAAACACATTCAAACCAAGCATTTTGAATCAAATATAAGTCAAACACATTCAAACAAAGCATTTTTAATCAAATGAAAGTCAAATGCACACAACAAAGCTAATTGAATCAAATGAAAGTCAAACACATTCAAACAAAGCTAAATAAATCAAATGAAAGTTAAACACATTCAAACCAAGCATTTTGAATCAAATGAAAGTCAAACACATTCAAACAAATCATTTTAATTCAAATGAAAGTCAAATGCATACAACAAAGCTAATTGAATCAAATGAAAGTCAAACACATTCAAACAAAGCTTTTTGAATCAAATTAAAGTCAAATTCACTCAATAAAGCCAATTGAATCAAATGAAAGTCAAACACATTCAAACAAAGATTTTTGAGTTAAATGAAAGTCAAATACATTCAACAAAGCTAGTTGAATAAAATGAAAGTCAAACACATTCAAACTAAGCTTTTTGAATCAACTGAAAGTCAAACACATTCAAACAAAGCTTTTCGAATCAAATGAAAATCCTATGCATTCAACGAAGCTAATTGAATCAAATGAAAGTCAAACACATTCAAACAAAGCTATTTGAATCAAATAAAAGTCAAATGCATTCAACAAAGCTAATTGAATCAAAAGAAAGTCAAACACATTTAAACAAAGCTTTTTGAATAAAATGAAACACAAATTCATTCAACGAAGCTAATTAAATCAAATAAAAGTCAAACACATTCAAACCAAGCATTTTAAATCAAATGAAAGTCAAACACATTCAAACAAAGCATTTTTAATCAAACGAAAGTCAAATGCACACAACAAAGCTAATTGAATCAAATGAAAGTCAAACACATTCAAACAAAGCTAATTAAATCAAATGAAAGTTAAACACATTCAAACCAAACATTTTGAATTAAATGAAAGTCAAACACATTCAAACAAATCATTTTTAGTCAAACGAAAGTCAAATGCATACAACAAAGCTAATTGAATCAAATGAAAGTCAAACACATTCAAACAAAGCTTTTTGAATCAAATTAAAGTCAAATTCATTCAATAAAGCCAATTGAATCAAATGAAAAGTCAAACACATTGAAACAAAGATTTTTGAGTAAAATGAAAGTCAAATACATTCAACAAAGGTAATTGAATCAAATGAAAGTCAAACACATTCAAACTAAGCTTTTTGAATCAACTGAAAGTTAAACACATTCAAACAAAGCTTTTTGAATCAGATGAAAATCCTATGCATTCAACAAAACTAATTGGATCAGATGAAAGTCAAACACATTCAAACAAAGCTATTTGAATCAAACTAAAGTCAAATGCATTTAACAATGCTAATAGAATCAAAAGAAAGTCAAACACATTTAAACAAAGCTTTTTGAATCAAATGATAGACAAATTCATTCAACGAAGCTAATTAAATCAAATGAAAGTCAAACACAATCAAACCAAGCATTTTGAATCAAATGAAAGTCAAACACATTCAAACAAAGCATTATTAATCAAATGAAAATCAAATGCATACAACAAAGCTAATTGAATCAAATGAAAGTCAAACACATTCAAACAAAGCTTTTTGAATCAAATGAAAGTCAAATGCATTCAGTATAGCCAATTGAATCAATTGAAAGTCAAACACATTCAAACAAAGATTTTTGAGTAAAATGAAAGTCAAATACATTCAACAAAGCTAATTGAATCAATGAAAGACAAACACATTGAACCTAAGCTTTTTGAATCAACTGAAAGTCAAACACATTCAAACAAAGCTTTTTGAATCAAATGAAAATCCTATGCATTCAACAAAGCTAATTGAATCAAATGAAAGTCAAACACAATCAAACAAAGCTATTTTAATCAAATAAAAGTCAAATGCATTCAACAAAGCTTTTTGAATTAGATGAAAATCCTATGCATTCAACAAAACTAATTGGATCCGATGAAAGTCAAACACATTCAAACAAAGCTATTTGAATCAAACTAAAGTCAAATGCATTTAACAATGCTAATAGAATCAAAAGAAAGTCAAACACATTTAAACAAAGCTTTTTGAATCAAATGATAGACAAATTCATTCAACGAAGCTAATTAAATCAAATGAAAGTCAAACACAATCAAACCAAGCATTTTGAATCAAATGAAAGTCAAACACATTCAAACAAAGCATTATTTATCAAATGAAAATCAAATGCATACAACAAAGCTAATTGAATCATATGAAAGTCAAACACATTCAAACAAAGATTTTTGAGTAAAATGAAAGTCAAATACATTCAACAAAGCTAATTGGATCAATGAAAGTCAAACACATTGAACCTAAGCTTTTTGAATCAACTGAAAGTCAAACACATTCAAACAAAGCTTTTTGAATCAAATGAAAATCCTATGCATTCAACAAAGCTAATTGAATCAAATGAAAGTCAAACACAATCAAACAAACCTATTTGAATCAAATAAAAGTCTAATGCATTCAACAAAGCTATTTGAATCAAAAGAAAGTCAAACACATTTAAACAATGCTTTTTGAATTAAATGAAAGACAAATTCATTCAACGAAGCTAATTAAGTCAAATGAAAGTCAAACACATTCAAACCAAGCATTTTGAATCAACTGAAAGTCAAACACATTCAAACAAAGTATTTTTAATCAAATGAAAGTCAAATGAATACAACAAAGCTAATTGAATCAATTGAAAGTCAAACACATTCTAACAAAGCTTTTTGAATCAAATGAAAGTCAAATGCATTCAGTAAAGCCAATTGAATCAATTGAAAGTCAAACATATTCAAACAAAGCATTTTTAATCAAATGAAAGTCAAATGCATACAACAAAGCTAATTGAATCAAATGAAAGTTAAACACATTCAAACAAATCTTTTTAAATCAAATGAAAGTCAAATGCATTCAGTAAAGCCAATTGAATCAATTGAAAGTCAAACACATGCAAACAAAGATTTTTGAGTAAAATGAAAGTCAAATACATTCAAATAAGCTAATTAAATCAAATGAAAGTTAAACATATTCAAACAAAGTTGTTTGAATCAAATGAAAGTCAAATGCATTTAATATAGCTAATTGAATCAAATGAAAGTCAAACACATTCAATCAACGCTTTTTGAACCAAATGAAATTCAAATGCATTCATCAAAGCTAATTGAAACAAAAGAAAGTCAAACACATTTAAACAAAGCTTTTTGAATCAAATGAAAGTCAAACACATTCAAACCAAGCATTTTGAATCAAATGAAAGTCAAACACATTCAAACAAAGCATTTTTAATCAAATGAAAGTCAAATGCATAGAACAAAGCTAACTGAATCAAATGAAAGTCAAACACATTCAAACAAAACTAATTAAATCAAATGAAAGTTGTAAATTCAAACAAAGAATTTTGAATCAAATAAAAGTCAAACACATTCAACCAAATCATTTTTAGTCAAATGACAGTCAAATGCATACAACAAAGTTAATTGAATCAAATGAAAGTCAAACACATTCAAACAAAGCTTTTTGAATCAAATGAAAGTTCAACACATTCAAACAAAGCTTTTTGAATCAAATAAAAGTCAAACACATTCAAACCAAGCATTTTGAATCAAATGAAAGTCAAAAACATTCAAACAAAGCATTTTTTATCAAATGAAAGTCAAACACATTCAAACCAAGCATTTTGAATCAAATGAAAGTCAAACACATTCAAACAAAGCATTTTTAATCAAATGAAAGTCAAATGCACACAACAAAGCTAATTGAATCAAATGAAAGTCAAACATATTCAAACAAAGCTAATTAAATCAAATGAAAATTAAACACATTCAAACCAAGCATTTTGAATCAAATGAAAGTCAAACACATTCAAACAAAACATTTTTATTCAAATGAAAGTCAAATGCATACAACAAAACTAATTGAATCAAATGAAAGTCAAACACATTCAAACAAAGCTTTTTGAATCAAATTAAAGTCAAATTCACTCAATAAAGCCAATTGAATCAAATGAAAGTCAAACACATTCAAACAAAGATTTTTGAGTTAAATGAAAGTCAAATACATTCAACAAAGCTAGTTGAATAAAATGAAAGTCAAACACATTCAAACTAAGCTTTTTGAATCAACTGAAAGTCAAACAAATTCAAACAAAGCTTTTCGAATCAAATGAAAATCCTATGCATTCAACGAAGCTAATTGAATCAAATGAAAGTCAAACACATTCAAACAAAGCTATTTGAATCAAATAAAAGTCAAATGCATTCAACAAAGCTAATTGAATCAAAAGAAAGTCAAACATATTTAAACAAAGCTTTTTGAATAAAATGAAAGACAAATTCATTCAACGAAGCTAATTAAATCAAATAAAAGTCAAACACATTCAAACCAAGCATTTTGAATCAAATGACTGTCAAACACATTCAAACAAAGCATTTTTAATCAAATAAAAGTCAAATGCATACAACAAAGCTAATTAAATCAAATGAAAGTCAAACACATTCAAACAAAGCTAATTAAATCAAATGAAAGTTAAACACATTCAAACAAAGCATTTTGAATCAAATGAAAGTCAAACACATTCAAACAAAACATTTTTAGTCAAATGAAAGTCAAATGCATACAACAAAGCTAATTGAATCAAATGAAAGTCAAACACATTCAAACAAAGCTTTTTGAATCAAATGACAGTCAAATGCATTCAATAAAGCCAATTGAATCAAATGAAGGTCAAACGCATTCAAACAAAGGTTTTTGAGTAAAATGAAAGTCAAATACTTTCAACAAAGGTAATTGAATCTAATGAAAGTCAAACACATTCAAACTAAGCTTTTTGAATCAACTGAAAGTTTAACACATTCAAACAAAGCTTTTTGAATCAGATGAAAATCCTATGCATTCAACAAAGCTAATTGAATTAAATGAAAGTCAAACACATTCAAACAAAGCTATTTGAATCAAATAAAAGTCAAATGCATTCAACAAAGCTAATTGAATCAAAAGAAAGTTAAACACATTTAAACAAAGCATTTTGAATCAAATGAAAGACAAATTCATTCAACGAAGCTAATTAAATCAAATGAAAGTCAAACACAATTAAACCATGCATTTTGAATCAATTGAAAGTCAAACACATTCAAACAAAGCATTTTGAATCAGTGAAAATCAAATGCATTCAACAAAGCTAACTGAATTAAATGAAAGTTAAACATGTTCAAACAAAGTTATTTGAGTCATATGAAAGTCAAATGCATTCAATAAAGCTAATTGAATAAAATGAAAGTTAACCACATTTAAACAAAGCTTTTTAAATCAAATGAAAGTCAAACACATTCAAACAAAGCTTTTTGAATCAAATGAAAGTCAAATGCACTCAATAAAGCTAATTGAATCAAACAAAAGTCAAACACATTCAAACAAAGCTTTTTGAGTCACATGAAAGTCAAATGCATTCAACAAAGCTAATTGAATCAAATGAAAGTCAATCACATTCAAACAAAGCTTTTTGAACCATATGAAAGCCAAATCCATTCAACAAAGCTAATTGAATCAAATGAAAGTCAATCACATTCAAACAAAGCTTTTTGAATCAAATGAAAGTCAAATGCATTCAAACAAAGTTTTTTGAGAAAATAAAAGTCAAATGCATTTAACAAAGCTAATTGAATCAAATGAAAGTTAAACAAATTCAAACAAAGTTGTTTGAATCAAATGAAAGTCAAATGCATTTAATAAAGCTAATTGAATCAAATGAAATTCAAACAAAGCTTTCTGAATCAAATGAAAGTCAAACAAATTCAAACCAAGCATTTTAAATCAAATGAAAGTCAAACACATTCAAACAAAGCATTTTTAATCAAACGAAAGTCAAATGCACACAACAAAGCTAATTGAATCAAATGAAAGTCAAACACATTCAAACAAAGCTAATTAAATCAAATGAAAGTTAAACACATTCAAACCAAACATTTTGAATTAAATGAAAGTCAAACACATTCAAACAAATCATTTTTAGTCAAACGAAAGTCAAATGCATACAACAAAGCTAATTGAATCAAATGAAAGTCAAACACATTCAAACAAAGCTTTTTGAATCAAATTAAAGTCAAATTCATTCAATAAAGCCAATTGAATCAAATGAAAAGTCAAACACATTGAAACAAAGATTTTTGAGTAAAATGAAAGTCAAATACATTCAACAAAGGTAATTGAATCAAATGAAAGTCAAACACATTCAAACTAAGCTTTTAGAATCAACTGAAAGTTAAACACATTCAAACAAAGCTTTTTGAATCAGATGAAAATCCTATGCATTCAACAAAACTAATTGGATCAGATGAAAGTCAAACACATTCAAACAAAGCTATTTGAATGAAACTAAAGTCAAATGCATTTAACAATGCTAATAGAATCAAAAGAAAGTCAAACACATTTAAACAAAGCTTTTTGAATCAAATGATAGACAAATTCATTCAACGAAGCTAATTAAATCAAATGAAAGTCAAACACAATCAAACCAAGCATTTTGAATCAAATGAAAGTCAAACACATTCAAACAAAGCATTATTAATCAAATGAAAATCAAATGCATACAACAAAGCTAATTGAATCAAGTGAAAGTCAAACACATTCAAACAAAGCTTTTTGAATCAAATGAAAGTCAAATGCATTCAGTATAGCCAATTGAATCAATTGAAAGTCAAACACATTCAAACAAAGATTTTTGAGTTAAATGAAAGTCAAATACATTCAACAAAGGTAATTGAATAAAATGAAAGTCAAACACATTCAAACTAAGCTTTTTGAATCAACTGAAAGTCAAACACATTCAAACAAAGCTTTTTGAATCAAATGAAAATCCTATGCATTCAACGAAGCTAATTAAATCAAATGAAAGTCAAACACATTCGAACAAAGCTATTTGAATCAAATAAAAGTCAAATGCATTCAACAAAGCTAATTGAATCAAAAGAAAGTCAAACACATTTAAACAAAGCATTTTGAATCAAATGAAAGACAAATTCATTCAACGAAGCTAATTAAATCAAATGAAAGTCAAACACAATTAAACCATGCATTTTGAATCAATTGAAAGTCAAACACATTCAAACAAAGTACTTTGAATCAGTGAAAATCAAATGCATTCATCAAAGCTAATTGAATCAAATGAAAGTTAAACATGTTCCAACAAAGTTATTTGAATCATATGAAAGTCAAATGCATTCAATAAAGCTAATTGAATAAAATGAAAGTTAACCTAATTTAAACAAAGCTTTTTAAATCAAATGAAAGTCAAACACATTCAAACAAAGCTTTTTGAATCAAATGAAAGTCAAATGCACTCAATAAAGCTAATTGAATCAAACAAAAGTCAAACACATTCAAACAAAGCTTTTTGAGTCACATGAAAGTCAAATGCATTCAACAAAGCTAATTGAATCAAATGAAAGTCAATCACATTCAAACAAAGCTTTTTGAACCAAATGAAAGTCAAATCCATTCAACAAAGCTAATTGAATCAAATGGAAGTCAATCACATTCAAACAAAGCTTTTTGAATCAAATGAAAGTCAAATGCATTCAAACAAAGTTTTTTGAGAAAATGAAAGTCAAATGCATTCAACAAAGCTAATTGAATCAAATGAAAGTTAAACAAATTCAAACAACGGTGTTTGAATCAAATGAAAAACAAATGCATTTAATAAAGCTAATTGAATAAAATGAAAGTCAAACACATTTAAACAAAGCTTTCTGAATCAAATGAAAGTCAAACAAATTCAAACCAAGCATTTTGAATCAAATGAAAGTCAAACACATTCAAACTAAGCATTTTTAATCAAACGAAAGTCAAATGCACACAACAAAGCTAATTGAATCAAATGAAAGTCAAACACATTCATACAAAGGTAATTAAATCAAATGAAAGTTAAACACATTCAAATCAAGCATTTTGAATCAAATGAAAGTCAAACACATTCAAACAAATCATTTTTAGTCAAATGAAAGTCAAATGCATACAACAAAGCTAATTGAATCAAATGAAAGTCAAACACATTCAAACAAAGCTTTTTAAATCAAATGAAAGTTCAACACACTCAAACAAAGCTTTTTGAATCAAATGAAAGTTAAACACATTCAAACCAAGCATTTTGAATCAAATGAAAGTCAAAGGCATTCAAACAAAGCATTTTTAATCAAATGAAAGTCAAACACATTCAAACCAAGCATTTTGAATCAAATGAAAGTCAAACACATTCAAACAAAGCATTTTTAATCAAATGAAAGTCAAATGCACACAACAAAGCTAATTGAATCAAATGAAAGTCAACCACATTCAAACAAAGCTAATTAAATCAAATGAAAGTTAAACACATTCAAACCAAGCATTTTGAATCAAATGAAAGTCAAATACATTCAAACAAATCATTTTTATTCAAATGAAAGTCAAATGCATACAACAAAGCTAATTGAATCAAATGAAAGTCAAACACATTCAAACAAAGCTTTTTGAATCAAATTAAAGTCAAATTCATTCAACAAAGCTAATTGAATCAAAAGAAAGTCAAACACATTTAAACAAAGCATTTTGAATCAAATGAAACACAAATTCATTCAACGAAGCTAATTAAATCAAATGAAAGTCAAACACAATTAAACCATGCATTTTGAATCAATTGAAAGTCAAACACATTCAAACAAAGCATTTTGAATCAGTGAAAATCAAATGCATTCAACAAAACTAATTGAATCAAATGAAAGTTAAACATGTTCAAACAAAGTTATTTGAATCATATGAAAGTCAAATGCATTCAATAAAGCTAATTGAATAAAATGAAAGTTAACCACATTTAAACAAAGCTTTTTAAATTAAATGAAAGTCAAACATATTCAAACAAAGCTTTTTGAATCAAATGAAAGTCAAATGCACTCAATAAAGCTAATTGAATCAAACAAAAGTCAAACACATTCAAACAAAGCTTTTTGAGTCACATGAAAGTCAAATGCATTCAACAAAGCTAATTGAATCAAATGAAAGTCAATCACATTCAAACAAAGCTTTTTGAACCAAATGAAAGTCAAATCCATTCGACAAAGCTAATTGAATCAAATGAAAGTCAATCACATTCAAACAAAGCTTTTTGAATCAAATGAAAGTCAAATGCATTCAAACAAAGTTTTTTGAGAAAATGAAAGTCAAATGCATTCAACAAAGCTAATTGAATCAAATGAAAGTTAAACAAATTCAAACAAAGTTGTTTGAATCAAATGAAAGTCAAATGCATTTAATAAAGCTAATTGAATCAAATGAAAGTCAAACACATTTAACCAAAGCTTTCTGAATCAAATGAAAGTCAAACAAATTCAAACCAAGCATTTTGAATCAAATGAAAGTCAAACACATTCAAACAAAGCATTTTTAATCAAACGAAAGTCAAATGCACACAACAAAGCTAATTGAATCCAATGAAAGTCAAACACATTCAAACAAAGATAATTAAATCAAATGAAAGTTAAACACATTCAAACCAAGCATTTTGAATCAAATGAAAGTCAAACACATTCAAACAAATCATTTTTAGTCAAATGAAAGTCAAATGCATACAACAAAGCAAATTGAATCAAATGAAAGTCAAACACATTCAAACAAAGCTTTTTGAATCAAATTAAAGTCAAATTCATTCAATAAAGCCAGTTGAATCAAATGAAAAGTCAAACACATTCAAACAAAGATTTTTGAGTAAAATGAAAGTCAAATACATTCAACAAAGGTAATTAAATCAAATGAAAGTCAAATACATTCAAACTAAGCTTTTTGAATCAACTGAAAGTTAAACACATTCAAACAAAGCTTTTTGAATCAGATGAAAATCCTATGCCTTCAACAAAGCTAATTGGATGAAATGAAAGTCAAACACATTCAAACAAAGCTATTTGAATCAAATTAAAGTCAAATGCATTTAACAAAGCTAATTGAATCAAAAGAAAGTCAAACACATTTAAACAAAGCTTTTTGAATCAAATGAAAGACAAATTCATTCAACGAAGCTAATTAAATCAAATGAAAGTTGAACACATTCAAACCAAGCATTTTGAATCAAATGAAAGTCAAACACATTCAAACTAAGCATTTTTAATCAAATGAAAGTCAAATGCATACAACAAAGCTAATTGAATCAAATGAAAGTCAAACACATTCAAACAAAGCTTTTTGAATCAAATGAAAGTCAAATGCATTCAGTAAAGCCAATTGAATCAATAGAAAGTCAAATACATTCAAAGAAAGAATTTTGAGTAAAATGAAAGTCAAATACATTCAACAAAGCTAATTGAATCAAATGAAAGTCAAACACATTGAACCTAAGCTTTTTGAATCAACTGAAAGTCAAACACATTTAAACAAAGCTTTTTGAATCAAATTAAAATCCTATGCATTCAACAAAGGTAATTGAATCAAATGAAAGTCAAACATATTCAAACAAAGCTATTTGAATCAAATAAAAGTCAAATGCATACAACAAAGCTAATTGAATCAAAAGAAAGTCAAACACATTTAAACAAAGCTTTTTGAATCAAATGAAAGACAAATTCATTCAACGAAGCTAATTAAATCAAATGAAAGTCAAACACATTCAAACCAAGCATTTTGAATCAAATGAAAGTCAGAAACATTGAAACAAAGCATTTTGAATCAAATGAAAATCAAATGCATTCAACAAAGCTAATTGAATCAAATGAAATTTAAACATATTCAAACAAAGTTGTTTGAATCAAATGAAAGTCAAATGCATTTAATAAAGCTAATTGAATCAAATGAAAGTTAAACACATTCAAACAATGCTTTTTGAATCAAATGAAATTCAAATGCATTCAAACCAAGCATTTTGAGTCAAATGAAAGTCAAACACATTCAAACAAAGCATTTTTGATCAAATGAAAGTCAAACACATTCAAACCAAGCATTTTGAATCAAATGAAAGTCAAACACATTCAAACAAAGCATTTTTAATCAAATGAAAGTCAAATGCATACAACAAAGCTAATTGAATAAAATGAAAGTCAAAAACATTCAAACAAAGCTAATTAAATCAAATGAAAGTTAAACACATTCAAACCAAGCATTTTGAATCAAATGAAAGTCAAACACATTCAATAAAAGCATTTTTAGTCAAATGAAAGTCAAATGCATACAACAAAGCTAATTGAATCAAATGAAAGTCAAACACATTCAAACCAAGCTTTTTGAATCAAATGAAAGTCAAATGCATTCAATAAAGCCAATTGAATCAAATGAAAGTCAAACACATTCAAACAAAGATTTTTGAGTAAAATGAAAGTCAAATACATTCAACAAAGGTAATTGAATCTAATGAAAGTCAAACACATTCAAACTAAGCTTTTTGAATCAACTGAAAATTCAACATATTCAAACAAAGCTTTTTGAATCAGATGAAAATCCTATGCATTCAACAAAGCTAATTGAATCAAATGAAATTCAAACACATTCAAACAAAGTTATTTGAATTAAATAAAAGTCAAATGCATTTAACAAAGCTAATTGAATCAAAAGAAAGTCAAACACTGACGTGGGGAAAACTAGGTCGTTAAACTAATCATCCCTACGGTCAAACAAATTTATAATCACTCAACTACCTAAATACAAGTATAGAGGTAAGTCAAGGGTCGAACCACTAGGAACGGTTATGTTCAAGTATTTCTAATTTACGCCTAAGCTAGGTCGAAGTCTAAGGTGAAAGGTAGTGCTATTCTACTTCCTAAACCAAGCAAACAAATGAAACACTAGGGAGTGGGGATCAACATGCATTCATGATAATCAAGCTAATTAGGGAGTCAAGCAATCCAAGCAATGCAAAGACAAATAGTAGGAGCAATTAGGAGCATTCAACTAATCATCTTCATACTTTCTAACATAGATTTCTCTAGTGTTAAACAATAGGAAGAAACATAATCAAATACTCAACCAATTATGATCAAATCAATATCAAGTGGCCATGTCAATCAATTCAATCATGCAATCAATGCTAGAAATCATGGTTAGCTATTCCAATCAACTAAGCAACATGCAAACCTCTATGAATCAATTTAATCACAACACAAGAACTACTCAAATTCCCAAATCAACCTCAATTCATCAATCACACATGTTTACCCAAACCCTAGCAAGTAAACTACTCAAGAAACATCATCATCAAATCTACTATCAACTATAGAGAACAAGAATCAACAAAATATCAAGAATAATTACTCTAATCAAACATCAAATATCAAAATCAAACCAAACAAACATCAAATTAAACAAAGCAATTGAATGAGATAGAGTTTAGAAATACTCATTGATAGTTAAGAAGATCTCAAACACAAAATTGTCACACTTGCATCTTCAATCTCTCAATCACCATTGAAATTCCTCACTTTCTCTCTCTAAAACTACTCCTAATCTAGCCTAATCTAGAGAGAGAAGCTCTCATCCTAAGAGAGAGAAAACTATTCTAAAACTAAAGAATTACATGAATGAAGAATAAAGGAAACCAAAAACTATATAAACAAAAGGAGAAAAGAAGCTTAAAATCGTAAAAGACCCAGAAATCGGCCGCGCCCGCGGAGAAATCGGCCGCGCCCGCGGAGGGTAACGGACACCCTGATAGCCGCACCCGCGGCCCAAGCCCGCGCCCGCGGGGCCAAGGCCCGCGCCCTCGGGGAGCCCTTGGGACAACCGCGGGTGCTTACTGCCCAAATACGACAGTTTTGGAGCAGCAGCAACCCCGCCCCCGCGGGTACTGTAGCCCGCGCCCGCGGCAGTTTTCCTGGGCCAACTTCAGAAGGCTGTAACTTCCGATCTAAGAATTGTATGAAGGCGTGCGACCTATCATTGGAAAGCTCTTCAAGTATAGTTTCCAACCCAACTTGAATCACCCTAATCCAATCTGTAGAACTTGAGATATGACTAAAACAATGCACAAAGGTCCTATTTGATACTTTGTAATTCTTCGTTTTCCTTTGTTTCAAACTCAAATTCAATTCCGAAAAGTGCATATTGATCCTAGTGGGTGCTATTTTCAATTCCCATGCATATAGCCCGCGACGTACCTACAAAACAAGACAAAGAAACGGAGAAGCAAGAGAAATAGCCGAGAAATGAATAAAATGATAAGAAAACCATTAAAAGCATGCATTTCTCTAAACTAACACAAAAACACGCGAATCGAGCATTATTCTCTAAAAACACGACATAAACGACTACAAAGGAGCATAGAAATATAAAGAAAACATAGCCTAAAGGTGCCATAAATGGCACGGATCAAACACATTTAAACAAAGCATTTTGAATCAAATGAAAGACAAATTCATTCAACGAAGCTAATTAAATCAAATGAAAGTCAAACACAATCAAACCAAGCATTTTGAATCAATTGAAAGTCAAACACATTCAAACAAAGCATTTTGAATCAGTGAAAATCAAATGCATTCAACAAAGCTAATTGAATCAAATGAAAGTTAAACATGTTCAAACAAAGTTATTTGAATCATATGAAAGTCAAATGCATTCATGTTTAGGGTAATTTTACCCCGCCATGTGGACCAACTAGAGGGTTACATGTGTCAGCCCCCAGGGTGGTCCAAAGTGGACCTATCCCTGCTTGACACGTGTCATCCCAATATTTGGAGGATGACGGCCTTCAGGCCCAAATCCCGAGAAAGCTGTAAAACGGCGCAGCCCACCACTGATTAGGGTTCTGTGACCTAATTAGGGGCACAATTCCCAAGGACCCTATAAATAGGGAGATTTCCCTCTTTTGGAGGGCACATTCTACCATTTATTACAAACTGTCCCTTTGATAGAGACAACTGAGCTTGGAACCCGAGCAGATCCCCACCTAAATTTCCGCACCTTTTTCTCTCCTTGCAAGTTACTAACTTGATCGTCGGAGGCGGAGCACCTACCAACTGGTGTCTCCGTTTGTCTTGCAGGTACAGGCCGCACCGGACCAGTCTTCGAGCTGTAACTCTCCCGAGGGACAAAAACACCCAAAACATTTGGCGCCGTCTGTGGGGAGAGTACCTCAAAGATGGTTGGAGAGTCTGTACCCATTCTTGATCTTACAAACTTACAACCGGTTATACAACCGGAGAACCAAGAAAACCCTCAACCGGCACCTCAGCCGGGAGGTTCTGGAATTCCTCAGTTGTTCCCTCGGCCTCCGCCTGAGGTCGTCACTGAGGATGAAGCTGATGATGAAGATGATGATGACGTGGAGACCTATACCACAAAGGATGGGTCCTTCGTGTCTAAGTACAAGCGTTCCAAAGATAAATTGGAGCGCAGTCTTGATCAGGCGGGCCCAAGCAGGCGCCCCTCTGGAAGGCCAGAAGGGGAAACCTAGAAGGCCAAAGGTCAAGCCCCAGTCACCCGGGATGAGCTCATAAAATTCATAACCTCTTTCAAAGGTGAAATCAAGGCCATGATCAACAAAAACAAGGCAGGCTCTAGCAAGAGTCCGCCGTCTAAGAAGTCTCCCACTCCTGGGAAGAAAAAGCCCGTCAAGGATAGGCGTCCAACTCCCCATCCCAAAGACAAAGAAAGGGAGAAGGAGAGGATGGCCTCCAGACTTGACTGGTCGAAAATTCTACTGCCTACTGGTCCTTAGAGGCAGCCTCGGCATGAACAGCCGGGGACCAGCAAGAAAACAGCCTCCGACGCTCGACACATCATCGAGCGGAGGAGAAACCAGCAGCTGTCTGAGTCAGCCTCTACTTCGAGCTTTCTAGACAGCTTCAAAGAAACTTCTGTAAGGAACTCACAGTCCTTACTTGAGAGTCGGATAGGCGGCAAAACCGTCAATACTGAACCTCAGCTGATGATTGGGTCTGTCCCATATGCGCCTCAGGCGCAGTATGGGCAATATGGCCTACAGTTCATGCAGCCTCCTCCTTTTGGAGGACAGGCGGCATACACCCCCGTCCAGCCTTTGGACTGGCAGCTCCGGCTGCTCAAGCTTGGTGAACAACCCTCTGCGTTTGCCAAGAATATAACCGAGGCGGCTTAGCCGTCCAAGGTTAAGAATGTGTTGGTGGGCACCTATGATGGTACCACCAACCCAGAAGACCACCTGATGGCATACACCAACCTCATGTGCTTACAGGGTTGGGACGATGCCACCTGGTGTCGATGTTTCCCGGCTACACTAAAGGGCATTGCTCAACAGTGGTTTGGCAACTTGCCAGCCGGCTCAATTGATTGCTTCAAGAAGCTAGCCTTCTTGTTTGCCACCAACTTCTCAATGAACATCCCTGTTAAGAAAACGAGCCTTGATTTGCACCGTTAAGCAGGGTGAGAAGGAAGGGCTACGCTCATATGTCAGGCGGTTCAACCTGGTCAGAATTCAGATCCAGGGACTGTCTGACGAGGTAGCTTTTACAGACTTTTTCAAGGGTCTGAGAGACGGGTCGGCTTTTAAGTTCGACCTTGTCAGAAAGGGGGCATTTACGATACAGGCGGCCCTGAGGGAGGCGGAGAGCTATATTCAAGCTACTGACCTCTGTACGCCTAGTAGTCAGTCAGACTCAAAGAAGTCTGACAAACAAAAAGAAAGCCGGTCTGCTCAGCCGGCCAACAAAAAAGAAGAGAGCAAAAAGAGAAAAGAAGTCTGGGCGGTTAGTGATTCTGACCAACCGTCCCAAAAGAAAAAGAGAGAGTTTAAACCGTACGTCCCCAAGTACGAGTTTAACAAAGACTGCAACTCCATCCTCATGGAGGTAAAGGACCGGCTGTCCATTGAGAAGCCGAATCCAATGAAGAGTTCCGTCCAGTCGCGGAACAAAAATAAATTTTGCTAGTTCCATGAGGAGGTTGGCCATGACACCAACGACTGCTTCAGTCTACAGCGGACGTTGGACCGTCTAGCTGACAAAGGGCTTCTAAAGTCCTACATTTCTAAGTTCCCAGCTGGGGCAAAGAAGAAAAACAAGGGTCAGTCCCCCAAGACTACCCATCAGCCTACTAGTAGCTCGGATACCGACAAGGATCCAGTCTACACTATAGCAGGCGGATTTTCATGTGGTGGCCCTACCATCCGGGGCACCAAGAGCCATCTTCGAAAGATGGACAAGGATGATGATGATGAGCAGGCGTCTGCCAGTTCCACCTTCCCAGACGTCCTCATAACTGAGAAGGACAGGGGCAGCGTCCGCCGTACGCATGACGACCCGGTCGTCATTGAATGTAACCGCCAACCAGCTGGTTGGACGGATCCTTATTGACACCGGCAGCTCGTCGGACATTATCAGCCTCCGGTGCCTGTAGAAGCTGAAATACAATGTCAGCTGCATGCATCCGGTCACCCACCCCTTGGTTGGTTTTGGGGGTGGGATGGTCTACCCAGCCGGAAGAATTGACTTGCCCATCCGGCTGGGAGAAAAGGGTCAGGGACGACATATTGTCGTCAGATTCTTGGTCGTTGAGGAGTTGACCGCCTACAATATCATCCTTGGTAGGCCAACCCTCAACGAAGCCAAGGCGGTAATCATCTTGTCTCTCATGCTCATCAAGTATGAGCGGGATGATGGCTCTGTTGGTTCCCTGAGCGGGGATCAGAAGACGGCTCGGGAGTGCTACCTCTCAGCCGTTAAAGACACTGTGGCCTCAGACGGCCAAGAGAAGGAACCAATAGACCTTGACGATGTCAAGGATACCAATCCTGCCCCACCAGCCGTTGGTAAGAAAAGAAAAGCGCCTTTGCTGGTGGAGGTGAAAAAAGAGAAAAAATAGCAATCACTGACCCGGGAACGATCAGACGAGCTCCGTCCCCAACCGGCTAGTGAAAGAATTGATCTCGCTCTGGATGACAGCCGTCCAGAGCGTACTGTGAAGGTTGGGACGGTTGCTTATGCTACTCTGGGTGCAAGCTTGCACCTTCTGCTGAAAGAATTCAAAGACATCTTTGCCTTTGAAGTGGAAGAGATGCCAGGCGTCAGCCCGAATCTCGCTGTCCACAAACTCGCCGTGGATCCTAAAAAGAAGCCCATCCGGCAAAAGAAAAGAAACCATGGCGAGGAAAGAAGTCAGGCGGCAGCTGCGAAGTCAAAAAGCTGCTAGACGCAAGGTTCATTCGGCCTTGTAATTTCCTCGACTGGGTGGCCAATGTGGTCCTTGTTAAGAAACCGAATGGGACCTGGCGCATGTGTGTTGATTACACAGACCTCAACAAGGCGTGTCCAAAGGACAGTTACCCGCTTCCAAAGATCGACAGTCTGGTCGATTCTACAGCCGGTCACGCCTTGATGAGCTTTAGGGATGCCTACTCCGGCTTCCATCAGATATCCCTCTGGAAAAAAGATCAAGAGAAGACGGCCTTCGTCACTGATTTGGGGTTATTCTGCTATACTGTGATGCCGTTTGGCTTGAAGAATGCGCCTGCCACCTTCCAACGGATGATTAATACGGTCTTCATTAATCAAATTGGGAGGAATGTGGAGGCGTACATCGATGACATGATAGTCAAATCCAAGCAACAGATGGATCATCTGGCCGATCTCTGAGAAACGTTCACCACCCTCAGGCGGCATAAGGTCATGTTAAACCCCAAGAAATGCATCTTTGGTGTTGAGTCTGGGAAGTTTCTCGGATTCCTGATTGATCAGAGGGGGATAGAGGCTAACCCCGAAAAGATACAGGCGGTAATTGACATGAAGTCACCCCGTTCTGTCAAGGAAGTTCAGAGACTAACTGGTTTCCTAGCCGCCTTGGGAAGGTTCCTCAGCCGGTCAGGCGACAAATGCCTTTACTTCTTCCAAGCAATCAGGAAGAAGACCAGGTTTGAATGGGGAGACGATGCTGAGACGGCATTTCAGAAGCTAAAAAAGCACTTGCATTCTCTGCCTAGGTTGGTCAGTCCTTTGCCTAGGGAGACGTTGTACATGTATTTGGCCGTCTCAGATCATGCTCTCAGCGCCGTTCTCCTTGCTGAGCGAGACGGCGTTCAGCTCCCGGTTTACTTCATTAGCCATGTTCTAAAAAATGCTGAACTCCGGTACCCCATGGTTGAAAAATTTGGCCTTGCTTTGTACATGGCATTCAAAAAATTGAAGCCTTACTTTCTGGCTCATCCGGTGGTGATTTACACCGACCAGCCACTCAAGCGGCCAATGTCTACTTTGGAGTCAGCCGGCAGAATGTTGAAATGGGCTATTGAAATGCAAAGTCTTGAAATCACTTACGAACCAAGGAAGGCAGTGAAAGGTCAGGCGTTTGCTGACTTCATTGTTGAAATGACCCGTCCGATGGCTCCGGATAATCTTGATCAGGTTTGGAAAGTGTATGTAGACGGGAGCTCTACAAAGAACGGCTGTGGTGCAGGCGTAATCTACAAGTCTCTTGAGGGGGACAGATATGAGTATGCACTACGGTTCAAGTTTCAGGCCTCAAACAATGAGGCGGAATATGAAGCCCTGCTAGCCGGAATCCGCATGTGTAAGGCGGTAGGGGCAACAAAAATTGACGCCTACTCTGATTCACAGCTGGTCGTTAGCCAGTATGAGGGAAAATTTGAGGCAACTCACCCGGCTATGATCAAATATCTTCAGGCAGTCAAAGAGGAGGTTGGGTCACTTGAGGAGTTTCATTTGAATCAAGTGCCCAGGTCTGATAACAACCAGGCGGATGCACTGTCAAAACTTGCATCTTCCGCCTGCCATGATACGCCTCGGTCAGTCTTTTGGGAAGTTCTTGAAAAAAGAAGCATCTATGAAGACCCCATTGGAGAGTCCTGGACCGAAGCTCTACCTGGATGGATGGCATCCGGGCATACCTCTCAGACGGTACACTTCCTGATTCGCCACAGGAGGCCGCCGTTCTGAAAAAGCGAGCAGCAAGCTTCGAGTTGAGAAATGGAGAACTCTTCAAGGCGGGGTTTCTTAAGCCTCTTTTGAAGTGTGTAACCCCAGGAAAGGGGAAAGAAGTTCTTGAAGACTTGCACTCAAGATTCTGCGCCTCCCACATAGGCGGCAGATCCCTAGCCGTCAGAGCCAGACGACATTACTTTTGGCCCACTCTGGAGGCAGACGCCAAGGGAGTTGGTGAAGAAATGTGACAAGTGCCAGAAATTTGGCAAACTTATTCACCGTCCGGCTACTGATTTGACGGCCATCCACAACCCAATCCCGTTTGCAAAATGGGGCATGGACATCTTAGGTCCTTACACGCCTGCCCCAAGCGGAAAGCGTTACATCTTGGTGGCTGTGGATTACTTTACCAAGTGGGTAGAGGCTGAGGCGGTAAAGAATATCAAGACATCAGACGTCATCTCTTTCATCTAGAAGAATGTCATCACCCGGTATGGGGTTCCTATGTCCATGGCGTTTGATAATGGTCCTCAGTTTGAGACGCCTCAGCTAAAAACTTGGTTGGGAGATCAAGGGATCTCAAGTTGTTTTGCATCAGTCGGTCGTCCCCAAGCAAACGGCCAGGTTGAAGCCTTCAACAAACTGATCTCAAACGGCATTAAGAAGAAAATTTAAAGAGCCGGTGGCTTATGGGCTGAGGAATTAATCCATGTCCTATGGGCCATCCGAACAACAGCAAAGGGGGCAACCGGTGAAACCCCATTTCTCGTGTTTTACGGTGTTGAAGCCGTCTTGCCCATTGAACACTATGAGCCGACTCTTAGAGTCATGCTTTATGATGAAGAGGCAAACTGGGAGGCAATGCGCCTGGCATTGGACTCACTCCCGGAACGCAGGGGCAATGCCGCCTTGCGTCATGAGATTTACCGTCTGAGAATGACAAGAGCCTACAACAAGAAAGTACACAGGCGTCCTTTGAAAGTGGACGACCTAGTGTTACGGAAAATGGAGGCAACCGGTAGGGCCAATGAGCTTGGAAAGCTAACTCCAAATTGGGAAGGCCCCTACCGGATTTATGAAGAAGTAAGAGACGGCACCTACCGCCTGGAAACTCCAGACGGCAGACGCCTGCTTAGAACTTGGAATGTAGACAATTTGAAAAAGTACTACTTCTGAGATTTGTAATGTTTGTAAACAAGAAGTAAATTAATGAGAAATTGCCTTTTGTTTTCACTTGTTTATTTCTCTGACTTTGTCACTTGAAAATTGAATTAACGTCTGATTGACGAGAGGCCAATGGCCAGATAATTAAGCTAAGCACAAAATCGCTTAGTGGCTATACAGCCGGTCTCAAACAAGACCAGAAGGCCAATGGCCGGATGGCTGCTTTTCCCATAAATTCGCCTATCCCAACATGGACAAAGGCGTCCGGCGACACCCCTCCGGGTGCAATTGTCACAGAGAGAAGCCAACCTGCTTACTCTACGTACCAATGCAGGCGGCCACGATTGGACGGCTGAATCAGCCATCCATAGCCGTCTGACCTGAACAGTCTAAGGAACGACCAAGTTTCGGAACCCGGATGTCCAATGACATCAGTCGGCGACCGACTGAAGTTCTTACTTAGCATTTTTTCGTTTTAAATTGCATACATCCTCGTTTGGGGCAAAAGAGTTGTGCAATGGCTATACAATCTCTACCTAGACGGTTAACACCGTCTAGATAGTGACTGGAACGCCTGTTAATGTACGGCTGTGCACTTGGTTTGGGGCAATCACTACTGTGATTGATTGACTTACAAATGTATCATGCTCTATGCAGCATAAGACGTTCCCAAGTCAATCAACCAACTCCACTTGAAACCAACCACACAGCCGTCCAGGGGCAAGGACAGCCGTATACTTTTGATAAGTTAGGCAGAGATCGCCGCATGCTTTTGATAAGTTAGGCAAATATTGAAAATGCAAAAAATTGAAATGAAATTGAAGTGCAAACACAAGCGTAAAGTAATAAAAACCGACTCAGTCGGTGCATTCATTGAATTTCCACCCAGCCAAACGGCTGTGATGGATTAAATGTTAATCGGACCCCGTCCGGGTAAAGGAAATTGTTTGACAACACGGCCCTACAGCCGGTAAAGATACAAATATACTCGGCACACAGGCCAGAAAAGCAAGTTTGGCGGCATACTGCCGCAGATAAATAAAAAAAAGAAAGAAATTGGCACACAGTCGCCGAATTCATTGCCCCGCAGACGGTCCCTCCTGGCCCTTCTCCCCTTCTTCTTCAGTCTCGGGGGCTTCAGGCTCGGGGTGCTCAGTGTTGGACCAGGCGAGGAAATACTCAGGCTCTGGCTCACCCTTCTCTCTCAGGTATATCACCTCTTCAGCATAGTTGTAAGCCAGAGCCCAGACGCCATAATCCTTGTTTGGATACAAGGCAGCCCAGGCGATCTTCATCATGGCCTCGCTGTCGGCGGCCATCTCAGCTACCAGGCGGTTTTGATCCGCCTTCAGAGTCGCTCGGAAGTTATCCTGAGCTTTGGCCGCCTCCTTCTCCAGCTTGGCAACCTTGCTCTTCAGATCAGTGTTCTCTTTCGAGACACCCTGAAGCTTCTCAAGGTCCTCCTGAGCCTTCTGGAGGTCCTCCCTGAGCTTGGGGAGGTCCTCCTCCGCCTGTTTCTGGGCCGTCTCTGCATCCGCCTCCTTCTGCTTGGCCGCCCGCAAGTCCGCCTCCAGCTCTTGGATCTTGGCCGCCTGTGTCATTTGGGTTGCTTTAGTTTCAAGATCGTCAATGATACACGAGTATAAAAGCAACATTATTGGCGTCTGAGGCGGACTGCTTGGCCCGTCTTACCTCATCCCACTTGCGGGTGTAAGGACGCTTGAGCCCGTCTACCCGCAGAAGAGCCTGCAAAAGCAAACAGGGTTAGCACTGCAGGCGGAGAAAAACTTGGAGAAAAAATGATTCAAAATTATTCAAGTGTCTTACCTCAGCCAGGAGGGACAAGATACGTTCAAGATTGAACGTCTCAATCCCCGGGATAACATCCTTATCCCGCTTGCTCACAGCCTCCAGCATGGCCTTGGCGTGCTTCTGGACGTCTGGCTAGCGAGGTGATTGATCTGCACCACAATCAGTGTTAGAGTGTGAAGCTAAAGCAACACCAATCTGGTTCCGACCGTCTGAGGATGACGTTTGCTGGGAGTGTGATTTCACTCGCAACTGTCACCCCAGCTCAGGCGGGGATTCAAAAGGGTTCTTACCTGCAGAGCCGGCCAGACGAGAGTCGTTGGTAGGTGCGGTGAACCCCCCGGTTGCAGATAGGGGGTTGGCCAGGTCGAGGCCTAGGGAGCCACTCACCTTCTCCGTTCTTCCCCCTATCCGCATCTTAGGCCAGGTCTCTGCAGATTTGAGCAGAGGACCGCCTGGGAGTCTTCTTGTCTGGCAACATGTTCAACGCTTCTTCTGCAAAAAAACAAAAAGGAATTGGTTAGTACATCATTAAAAACAATTCCGAAACAAAAGTACTACAGACGGATATTGATTCAGGCGCATACGTCTGGTGAACATGTGCCCTAGCCCGCAGGCGGCTAGGAAGCATTCGTCCCTGAGCCAGGCGCTCTTAGGGATCTAGTTTCTAGGGACTTTTATTGTCTCCCCGGTTGACAGTGTGGCGTCTGTGAGGCCGAAGAAGTCAGCCTCAATTATTTTATCGAAGTCCTCATCCGAGATCCGGGGCAGACAGCATTTCCGACCCAGAAGGTCGGGCTTTTTATTGTATTGGCGGAGCTCGCAATTCTCCCGCCTGGTTGGGGCCGTCAGCAGGTAGAACCTGTGCTTCCAGCCATCAATTTTGGAGACCTTATCCAAGGTCATCATATATTGAGGAAACGTGGTCAAAGTATACCACGCTCTGTACCCGCCTGGGCTGCGGCTAAGATAGTGCATCTTAGCAAAAGCTTCCCAGCCGGGATGAATTCCTTGGAACTCACAGGCGGCAACATACCCCAGAATGTTTGCTCAAGAATTGGGGGTAAGTTGCCAGACTCCGAGGTCGTAGCCTCTCAAGATTGCCTTCACCGCCTGGTGAAGGGGGAAGCGCAGACCAGCCTTGAACGCCGCCTCGTAACAGCCGAAGTAGCCGTTGGCGTTTCGTTCAGTGTCTTCCCAAGAAATGGTGCCGTCTGCAGGAGGCACCCTTATTTTGTACCCGTCTCCTAACGGGTGCACTTTCAAAAAAATTTCAAGTCCTCTTTCCATGAGGTCCCTGTCTTTGTTGGAGACGTGGATCTTGTAGGGATCGTCCTTCTCATTCCACTTCTTTTTCTCTTCTTCCTCGCTATCCTCAAGCGGGGGAAGATCATCACTGCTCTCAGAAGAGGAGACGGTAAATCCGCTCCCCGTCTCCTCCCCAGATTGGGAGACAGAAGCTGAGGCGGCCTCCTCACCGCCTTGGTCGCACTCGTCCAAAAACGAGTCTGGAGGAGTTGGGGGGCCACGCGGAGGGGATCTCTCCGGAGCCGTCTGGTGTTCTGAGCCAGACGTCTCCCCCTCAGGAGTTTGGCCGCCTAAGCCTTCGCTCCTATAATTCGGATCATGTACCGTCTGCATAGTCCGAGCCATTGTGTCCTGCACAGACGCGCAAATGGTCGGAATCCAAGCATGAGGGTGGTCCCAACACCCTGAGACGGCACTACCAGTCCTAGACTCAGCCGTTCCTGGTGAACGGCTGGATTCTAACCTAGGTTGTTCCGTGTGTGTTGGTGATGAATCCATTTATTGCAAGAAATATGTACAAGCGATAAAATGAAAAAGAGCTGAGAGTGTCAGAGACGGTACCTTTAGATTTGAGATCTGAAGGTAGACGGGTCCGCCTGTGTTGAGAAGAATGAGTTTTCTTAAAACTTGCGCTTGACTCAGACGGATGACTTCTGCTCTCTCTTTCAAGATTCTCTCAAAGTTCTCTCTGAAAATTTTTGTGAAACGTACAAAAATAATGAGGGTAAACGGCTATATAAGGAGGGTAAATTAAGGGGTATTCCTGTAATTTACTCAGATAGTGAACAGTAAAATTTTGGCGGTAAAATTACCACCAATTAGAGAGTGACGCGTGTCACAGATGCCATGTGGCGTGCCACGTCACATCTGTGAGGGGCAAATGTTTAGGGTAATTTTACCCCGCCATGTGGACCAACTAGAGGGTGACACGTGTCAGCCCCCAGGGTGGTCCAAAGTTGACCTATCCCTGTTTGACACGTGTCATCCCAGATATTTGGAGGATGACGGCCTTCAGGCCCAAATCCCGAGAAAGCCGTAAAACGGTGCAGCCCACCACTGATTAGGGTTTTGTGACCTAATCAGGGGCACAATTCCCAAGGACCCTATAAATAGGGAGATTCCCCTCTTTTGGAGGGCACGTTCTACCATTTATTACAAACTGTCCTTTTGATAGAGACAACTGAGCTTGGAACCCGAGCAGATCCCCACCTAAATTTCCGCACCTTTTTCTCTCCTTGCAAATTACTAACTTGATCGTCGGAGGCGGAACACCTACCAACTGGTGTCTCCATTTGTCTTGCAAGTACAGGCCGCACCGGACCAGTCTTCGAGCTGTAACTCTCCCGAGGGACAAAAACACCCAAAACAATTCAATAAAGCTAATTGAATAAAATGAAAGTCAAACAAATTTAAACGAAGCTTTTTGAATCAAATGAAAGTCAAACATATTCAAACAAAGCTTTTTGAATCAAATGAAAGTCAAATGCATTCAATAAAGCTAATTGAATCAAACAAAAGTCAAACACATTCAAACAAAGCTTTTTGAGTCACATGAAAGTCAAATGCATTCAACAAAGCTAATTGAATCAAACGAAAGTCAATCACATTCAAACAAAGCTTTTTGAACCAAATGAAAATCAAATGCATTCAACAAAGCTAATTGAATCAAATGAAAGTCAATCATATTCAAACAAAGCTTTTTGAATCAAATGAAAGTCAAATGCATTCAAACAAAGTTTTTTGAGAAAATGAAAGTCAAATGCATTCAACAAAGATAATTGAATCAAATGAAAGTCAAACACATTCAAACAAAGCTTTTTGAGTCACATGAAAGTCAAATGCATTCAACAAAGCTAATTAAATCAAATGAAAGTCAAGTGCATTCAACAAAGCTAATTGAATCAAATGAAATTCAAACACATTCAAACAAAGATTTTTTAATCAAATGAAAGTCAAATGCATTCAACAAAGCTAATTGAATCAAATGGAAGTCAAACACATTCAAACATAGCTTTTAGAATAAAATGAAAGTCAAATGCATTCAATAAAGCTAATTGAATCCAATTAAAGTCAAACACATTCAAACAAAGCATTTTGAGTTAAATGAAAGTCAAATGCATTCAACAACGCTAATAGAATCAAATAAAAGTCAAACACATTCAAACAAAGCTTTTTGACTCAAATGAAAGTCAAATGCATTCAAAGAAGCTAATTGAAGCAAATGAAAGTCGAACACATTCATACCAAACTTTTTGAATTAAAAGAAAGTTAAACACATTCAAACAAACTTTTTTGATCAAATGAAAGTCAAATACATTCAACAAAGCTAATTGAATCAAATGAAAGTCAAACCCATTCAAACAAAGCTTTTTGAATCAAATGAAAGTCAATTGCATTCAACAAAGCTAATTGAATCAAATGAAAGTCAAACACATTCAAACAAAGCTATTTGAATCACATGAAAGTCAAATGCATTCAATAAAGCTAATTAAATCAAACAAAAGTTGAACACATTCAAACAAAGCTTTTTGAGTCACATGAAAGTCAAATGCATTCAAACAAAGCTAATTGAATCAAATGAAAGTCAAGTGCATTCAACAAAGCTAATTGAATCAAATGAAAGTCTAACACATTCAAACTAAGCTTTTTGAATCAAATGAAAATTAAACACATTCAAACATAGCTTTTTTAATCAAATGAAAGTCAAATGCATTCAACAAAGCTAATTGAATCAAATGGAAGTCAAACACATTCAAACATAGCTTTTTAAATCAAATGAAAGTCAAATACATTCAATAAAACTAATTGAATCAAATGAAAGTAAATCACGTTCAAACAAAGCATTTTGAGTCAAATGAAAGTCAAATACATTCAACAAAGCTAATTGAATCAAATGAAAGTCAAGTGCATTCAACAAAGCTAATTGAATCAAATGAAAGGCAAACACATTCAAACAAAGGTTTTTGAATCAAATGAAAGTCGAACGCATTCAACAAAGCTAATTGAATCAAATGAAAGTCACACACATTCAAACAAATCTTTTTGAATCAATTGAAAGTCAAATGCATTTAACAAACCTAATTAAATTAATTGAAAGTCAAACATGTTAAAAAAACGTTTTTTTTTAGTCAAATGAAAGTCAAGTGCATTCAAAAAAACCAAATGAATCAAATGAAAGACAAACACATTCAAACTAAGCTTTTTGAATCAAATGAAAGTCAATCACATTCAAACAAAGCTTTTTGAATCAAATGATAGTCATATGCATTCGACAAAGCTAGTTGAATCAAATGAACGTCGAACACATTCAAACAAAAATTTTTGAATAAAATGAAATTCAAATGCATTCAACAAAGCTAATTGAACGAAAAGAAATTCAAACACATTCAAACAAAGCTTTTTGAATTAAATGAAAATCAAACACATTTAAACCAAGCATTTTGAATCAAATGAAAGTCAAACACATTCAAAAAAAGCATTTTTAATCAAATGAAAGTCAAATGCATACAACTAAGCTAATTGAATCAAATGAATGTCAAACACATTCAAACAAAGCTAATTAAATCAAATGAAAGTTAAACACATTCAAACCAAGCATTTGGAATCAAATGAAAGTCAAACACATTCAAACAAATCACTTTTCATTAAATGAAAGTCAAATGCCTACAACAAAGCTAATTGAATCAAATGAAAGTCAAACACATTTAAACAAAGCATTTTTAATCAAATGAAAGTCAAATGCATACAACTAAGCTAATTGAATCAAATGAAAGTCAATTGCATTCAACAAAGCTAATTGAATCAAATGAAAGTCAAACACATTCAAACAAAGCAATTTGAATCAAATGAAAGACAAATGCATTCAATAAAGCTAATTGAATCAAACAAAAGTCAAACACATTCAAACAAAGCTTTTTGAGTCACATAAAGTCAAATGCATTTAATAAAGCTAATTGAATCAGATGAAAGTGAAGTGCATTCAACAAAGCTAATAGAATCAAATGAAAGGCAAACACATTCAAACAAAGGTTTTTGGATCAAATGAAAGTCAAACACATTCAAACAAAGCTTTTTGAATCAATTGAAAGTTGAACGCATTTAACATAGCTAATTGAATCAAATGAAAGTCAAACACATTCAAACCAAGCATTTTGAATCAAATGAAAGTCAAACACATTCAAACAAAGCTTTTTTAATCAAATGAAAGTCAAATGCATTCAACAAAGCTAATTGAATCAAATGGAAGTCAAACACATTTAAACATAGCTTTTTTAATCAAATGAAAGTCAAATGCATTCAACAAAGCTAATTTAATCAAATGGAAGTCAAACACATTCAAACATAGCTTTTTGAATCAAATGAAAGTCAAATGCATTCAATAAAGTAAATTGAATCAAATGAAAGTGAAGTGCATTCAACAATGCTAATTGAATCAAATGAAAGGCAAACACATTCAAACAAAGGTTTTTGAATCAAATGAAATTTGAAAGCATTCAACAAAGCTAATTGAATATAATGAAAGTCAAACACATTCAAACAAAGCATTCTGAATCAATTGAAAGTCGAACAAATTCAAACAAAGCTAATTGAATCAAATGAAAGTTAAACACATTCAAACAAAGCATTTCGAATCAAATGATAGTCGAACACATTCAAACAAAGCATTTTGAATCAAATGAAAGTCAAATTCATTAAACAAAGCTAATTGAATCAACTGAAAGTCAAACAAATTCAAACAAAGCTTTTTGAACCAAATGAAAGTCAAATGCATTAAATAAAGCCAATTGAATCAAATGAGAGTCAACCACATTCAAACAAAGATTTTTTAGTAAAATGAAAGTCAAATACATTTAACAAAGCTAATTGAATCAAATGAAAGTCAAACACATTCAAACTAAGCTTTTTGAATCAACCGTAAGTCAAACACATTCAAACAAAGCTTTTTGAATCAAATGAAAATCCCATGCATTCAACAAAGCTAATTGAATCAAATAAAAGTCAAATGCATTAAACAAAGCTAATTAAATCAAAAGAAAGTCAAACACATTCAAACAAAGCATTTTGAATAAAATAAGTGACAAATTCATTCAACAAAGCTAATTAAATCAAATGAAAGTCAAACATATTCAAACTAAACATTTGGAATCAAATAAAAGTCAAAACATTCAAACAAAGCATTTTGAATCAAATGGAATTAAAATGCATTCAACAAAGCTAATTGAATCAAATGAAAGTTAAACACATTCAAACAAAGTTATTTGAATCAAATGAAAGTCAAATGCATTCAATAAAGCTAATTGAATCAAATGAAAGTCAAACACATTAAAACAAAGCTTTTTAAGTCAAATGAAAGTCAAATGCTTTCAACAAAGCTAATTGAATCAAATAAAAGTCAAACACATTCAAACAAAGCTTTTTGAATCAAATGAAAGTCAAATGCATTCAAAGAGGCTAATTGAAGCAAATGAAAGTCGAACACATTCAAACAAAGCATTTTGAATCAAATGAAAGTCAAACCCATTCAAACAAAGCATTTTGAATCAAATGAAAGTCAAATCCATTCAACAAAGCTAATTGAATCAAATGAAAGTCAAACACATTCAATCAAATCTTTTTGAATCAAATGAAAGTCAAATGCATTAAATAAAGCCAAATGAATCAAATGAAAGTCAAACACATTCAAACTAAGCTTTTGGAATCACCGAAAGTCAAACACATTCAAACCAAGGTTTTTGAATCAAATGAAAATCCCATGCATTCAACAAAGCTAATTGAATCGAATGAAAGTCAAACACATTTAAACAAAGCTATTTGAATCGAATAAAAGTCAAATGCATTCAACAAAGCTAATTAAATCAAAAGAAAGTCAAACACATTTAAATAAAGCATTTTGAATAAAATAAATGACAAATTCATTCAACGAAGCTAATTAAATCAAATGAAAGTCAAACACATTCAAACTAAGCATTTGGAATCAAATAAAAGTCATACAAATTCAAACAAAGCGTTTTGAATCAAATGAAAATCAAATGCATTCAACAAAGCTAATTGAATCAAATGAAAGTTAAACACATTCAAACAAAGTTATTTGAATCAAATGAAAGTCAAATGCATTCAATAAAGCTAATTGAATCAAATGAAAGTCAAACACATAAAAAAACAAAGCTTTTTAGGTAAAATGAAAGTCAAATGCTTTCAACAAAGCTAATTGAATCAAATAAAAGTCAAACACATTCAAACAAAGCTTTTTGAATCAAATGAAAGTCAAATGCATTCAAAGAGACTAATTGATGCAAATGAAAGTCGAACACGTTCAAACCAAGCATTTTGAATCAAATGAAAGTCAAACACATTCAAACAAAGCTTTTTGAATCAAATGAAAGTCAAATGCATTTAACAAAGCTAATTGAATCAAATGAAAGTCAAACACATTCAAACAAAGCTATTTGAATCAAATAAAAGTCAAATGCATTCAACAAAGCTATTTAAATCAAAAGAAAGTCAAACACATTTAAATAAAGCATTTTGAATAAAATAAATGACAAATTCATTCAACGAAGCTAATTAAATCAAATGAAAGTCAAACACATTCAAACTAAGCATTTGGAATCAAATAAAAGTCAAACAAATTCAAACAAAGCGTTTTGAATCAAATGAAAATCAAATGCATTCAACAAAGCTAATTGAATCAAATGAAAGTTAAACACATTCAAACAAAGTTATTTGAATCAAATGAAAGTCAAATGCATTCAATAAATCTAATTGAATCAAATGAAAGTCAAACACATAAAAAAACAAAGCTTTTTAGGTCAAATGAAAGTCAAATGCTTTCAACAAAGCTAATTGAATCAAATAAAAGTCAAACACATTCAAACAAAGCTTTTTGAATCAAATGAAAGTCAAATGCATTCAAAGAGGCTAATTGATGCAAATGAAAGTCGAACACGTTCAAACCAAGCATTTTGAATCAAATGAAAGTCAAACACATTCAAACAAAGCTTTTTGAATCAAATGAAAGTCAAATACATTTAACAAAGCTAATTGAATCAAATGAAAGTCAAACACATTCAAACAAAGCTTTTTGAATCAAATGAAAGTAAATGCATTCAAAGAGGCTAATTGAAGCAAATGAAAGTCGAACACATTCAAACAAAGCATTTTGAATCAAATGAAAGTCAAACCCATTCAAACAATGCATTTTGAATCAAATGAAAGTCAAATCCATTCAACAAAGCTAATTGAATCAAATGAAAGTCAAACACATTCAATCAAAGCTTTTTGAATCAAATGAAAGTCAAATGCATTAAATAAAGCCAATTTAATCAAATGAAAGTCAAACACATTCAAACAAAGATTTTTGAGTAAAATGAAAGTCAAATACATTCAACAAAGCTGATTAAATCAAATGACAGTCAAACACATTCAAACTAAGCTTTTTGAATCACCGAAAGTCAAACACATTCAAACCAAGCTTTTTGAATCAAATGAAAGTAAATGCATTCAAAGAGGCTAATTGAAGCAAATGAAAGTCGAACACATTCAAACAAAGCATTTTGAATCAAATGAAAGTCAAACCCATTCAAACAAAGCATTTTGAATCAAATAAAAGTCAAATCCATTCAACAAAGCTAATTGAATCAAATGAAAGTCAAACACATTCAATCAAATCTTTTTGAATCAAATGAAAGTCAAATGTATTAAATAAAGCCAATTGAATCAAATGAAAGTCAAACACATTCAAACAAAGATTTTTGAGTAAAATGAAAGTCAAATACATTCAACAAAGCTGATTGAATCAAATGAAAGTCAAACACATTCAAACTAAGCTTTTGGAATCACCGAAAGTCAAACACATTCAAACCAAGCTTTTTGAATCAAATGAAAATCCCATGCATTCAACAAAGCTAATTGAATCAAATGAAAGTCAAACACATTCAAACAAAGCTATTTGAATCAAATAAAAGTCAAATGCATTCAACAAAGCTAATTAAATCAAAAGAAAGTCAAACACATTTAAATAAAGCATTTTGAATAAAATAAATGACAAATTCATTCAACGAAGCTAATTAAATCAAATGAAAGTCAAACACATTCAAACTAAGCATTTGGAATCAAATAAAAGTCAAACAAATTCAAACAAAGCGTTTTGAATCAAATGAAAAACAAATGCATTCAACAAAGCTAATTGAATCAAATGAAAGTTAAACACATTCAAACAAAGTTATTTGAATCAAATGAAAGTCAAATGCATTCAATAAAGCTAATTGAATCAAATGAAAGTCAAACACATAAAAAAACAAAGCTTTTTAGGTAAAATGAAAGTCAAATGCTTTCAACAAAGCTAATTGAATCAAATAAAAGTCAAACACATTCAAACAAAGATTTTTGAATCAAATGAAAGTCAAATGCATTCAAAGAGGCTAATTGATGCAAATGAAAGTCGAACACGTTCAAACCAAGCATTTTGAATCAAATGAAAGTCAAACACATTCAAACAAAGCTTTTTGAATCAAATGAAAGTCAAATGCATTTAACAAAGCTAATTGAATCAAATGAAAGTCAAACACATTCAAACAAAGCTTTTTGAATCAAATGAAAGTAAATGCATTCAAAGAGGCTAATTGAAGCAAATGAAAGTCGAACACATTCAAACAAAGCATTTTGAATCAAATGAAAGTCAAACCCATTCAAACAAAGCATTTTGAATCAAATGAAAGTCAAATCCATTCAACAAAGCTAATTGAATCAAATGAAAGTCAAACACATTCAATCAAAGCTTTTTGAATCAAATGAAAGTCAAATGCATTAAATAAAGCCAATTGAATCAAATGAAAGTCAAACACATTCAAACAAAGATTTTAGAGTAAAATGAAAGTCAAATACATTCAACAAAGCTGATTGAATCAAATGAAAGTCAAACACATTCAAACTAAGCTTTTGGAATCACCGAAAGTCAAACACATTCAAACCAAGCTTTTTGAATCAAATGAAAATCCCATGCATTCAACAAAGCTAATTGAATCAAATGAAAGTCAAACACATTCAAACAAAGCTATTTGAATCAAATAAAAGTCAAATGCATTCAACAAAGCTATTTAAATCAAAAGAAAGTCAAACACATTTAAATAAAGCATTTTGAATAAAATAAATGACAAATTCATTCAACGAAGCTAATTAAATCAAATGAAAGTCAAACACATTCAAACTAAGCATTTGGAATCAAATAAAAGTCAAACAAATTCAAACAAAGCGTTTTGAATCAAATGAAAATCAAATGCATTCAACAAAGCTAATTGAATCAAATGAAAGTTAAACACATTCAAACAAAGTTATTTGAATCAAATGAAAGTCAAATGCATTCAATAAAGCTAATTGAATCAAATGAAAGTCAAACACATAAAAAAACAAAGCTTTTTAGGTCAAATGAAAGTCAAATGCTTTCAACAAAGCTAATTGAATCAAATAAAAGTCAAACACATTCAAACAAAGCTTTTTAAATCAAATGAAAGTCAAATGCATTCAAAGAGGCTAATTGATGCAAATGAAAGTCGAACACGTTCAAACCAAGCATTTTGAATCAAATGAAAGTCAAACACATTCAAACAAAGCTTTTTGAATCAAATGAAAGTCAAATGCATTTAACAAAGCTAATTGAATCAAATGAAAGTCAAACACATTCAAACAAAGCTTTTTGAATCAAATGAAAGTAAATGCATTCAAAGAGGCTAATTGAAGCAAATGAAAGTCGAACACATTCAAACAAAGCATTTTGAATCAAATGAAAGTCAAACCCATTCAAACAATGCATTTTGAATCAAATGAAAGTCAAATCCATTCAACAAAGCTAATTGAATCAAATGAAAGTCAAACACATTCAATCAAAGCTTTTGAATCAAATGAAAGTCAAATGCATTAAATAAAGCCAATTTAATCAAATGAAAGTCAAACACATTCAAACAAAGATTTTTGAGTAAAATGAAAGTCAAATACATTCAACAAAGCTGATTAAATCAAATGAAAGTCAAACACATTCAAACTAAGCTTTTTGAATCACCGAAAGTCAAACACATTCAAACCAAGCTTTTTGAATCAAATGAAAGTAAATGCATTCAAAGAGGCTAATTGAAGCAAATGAAAGTCGAACACATTCAAACAAAGCATTTTGAATCAAATGAAAGTCAAACCCATTCAAACAAAGCATTTTGAATTAAATGAAAGTCAAATCCATTCAACAAAGCTAATTGAATCAAATGAAAGTCAAACACATTCAATCAAATCTTTTTGAATCAAATGAAAGTCAAATGTATTAAATAAAGCCAATTGAATCAAATGAAAGTCAAACACATTCAAACAAAGATTTTTGAGTAAAATGAAAGTCAAATACATTCAATAAAGCTGATTGAATCAAATGAAAGTCAAACACATTCAAACTAAGCTTTTGGAATCACCGAAAGTCAAACACATTCAAACCAAGCTTTTTGAATCAAATGAAAATCCCATGCATTCAACAAAGCTAATTGAATCAAATGAAAGTCAAACACATTCAAACAAAGCTATTTGAATCAAATAAAAGTCAAATGCATTCAACAAAGCTATTTAAATCAAAAGAAAGTCAAACACATTTAAATAAAGCATTTTGAATAAAATAAATGACAAATTCATTCAACGAAGCTAATTAAATCAAATGAAAGTCAAACACATTCAAACTAAGCATTTGGAATCAAATAAAAGTCAAACAAATTCAAACAAAGCGTTTTGAATCAAATGAAAATCAAATGCATTCAACAAAGCTAATTGAATCAAATGAAAGTTAAACACATTCAAACAAAGTTATTTGAATCAAATGAAAGTCAAATGCATTCAATAAAGCTAATTGAATCAAATGAAAGTCAAACACATAAAAAAACAAAGCTTTTTAGGTCAAATGAAAGTCAAATGCTTTCAACAAAGCTAATTGAATCAAATAAAAGTCAAACACATTCAAACAAAGCTTTTTGAATCAAATGACAGTCAAATGCATTCAAAGAGGCTAATTGATGCAAATGAAAGTCGAACACGTTCAAACCAAGCATTTTGAATCAAATGAAAGTCAAACACATTCAAACAAAGCTTTTTGAATCAAATGAAAGTCAAATGCATTTAACAAAGCTAATTGAATCAAATGAAAGTCAAACACATTCAAACAAAGCTTTTTGAATCAAATGAAAGTAAATGCATTCAAAGAGGCTAATTGAAGCAAATGAAAGTCGAACACATTCAAACAAAGCATTTTGAATCAAATGAAAGTCAAACCCAGTCAAACAAAGCATTTTGAATCAAATGAAAGTCAAATCCATTCAACAAAGCTAATTGAATCAAATGAAAGTCAAACACATTCAATCAAATCTTTTTGAATCAAATGAAAGTCAAATGCATTAAATAAAGCCAATTGAATCAAATGAAAGTCAAACACATTCAAACAAAGATTTTTGAGTAAAATGAAAGTCAAATACATTCAACAAAGCTGATTGAATCAAATGAAAGTCAAACACATTCAAACTAAGCTTTTGGAATCACCGAAAGTCAAACACATTCAAACCAAGCTTTTTGAATCAAATGAAAATCCCATGCATTCAACAAAGCTAATTGAATCAAATGAAAGTCAAACACATTCAAACAAAGCTATTTGAATCAAATAAAAGTCAAATGCATTCAACAAAGCTAATTAAATCAAAAGAAAGTCAAACACATTTAAATAAAGCATTTTGAATAAAATAAATGACAAATTCATTCAACGAAGCTAATTAAATCAAATGAAAGTCAAACACATTCAAACTAAGCATTTGGAATCAAATAAAAGTCAAACAAATTCAAACAAAGCGTTTTGAATCAAATGAAAATCAAATGCATTCAACAAAGCTAATTGAATCAAATGAAAGTTAAACACATTCAAACAAAGTTATTTGAATCAAATGAAAGTCAAATGCATTCAATAAAGCTAATTGAATCAAATGAAAGTCAAACACATAAAAAAACAAAGCTTTTTAGGTCAAATGAAAGTCAAATGCTTTCAACAAAGCTAATTGAATCAAATAAAAGTCAAACACATTCAAACAAAGCTTTTTGAATCAAATGACAGTCAAATGCATTCAAAGAGGCTAATTGATGCAAATGAAAGTCGAACACGTTCAAACCAAGCATTTTGAATCAAATGAAAGTCAAACACATTCAAACAAAGCTTTTTGAATCAAATGAAAGTCAAATGCATTTAACAAAGCTAATTGAATCAAATGAAAGTCAAACACATTCAAACAAAGCTTTTTGAATCAAATGAAAGTAAATGCATTCAAAGAGGCTAATTGAAGCAAATGAAAGTCGAACACATTCAAACAAAGCATTTTGAATCAAATGAAAGTCAAACCCAGTCAAACAAAGCATTTTGAATCAAATGAAAGTCAAATCCATTCAACAAAGCTAATTGAATCAAATGAAAGTCAAACACATTCAATCAAATCTTTTTGAATCAAATGAAAGTCAAATGCATTAAATAAAGCCAATTGAATCAAATGAAAGTCAAACACATTCAAACAAAGATTTTTGAGTAAAATGAAAGTCAAATACATTCAACAAAGCTGATTGAATCAAATGAAAGTCAAACACATTCAAACTAAGCTTTTGGAATCACCGAAAGTCAAACACATTCAAACCAAGCTTTTTGAATCAAATGAAAATCCCATGCATTCAACAAAGCTAATTGAATCAAATGAAAGTCAAACACATTCAAACAAAGCTATTTGAATCAAATAAAAGTCAAATGCATTCAACAAAGCTAATTAAATCAAAAGAAAGTCAAACACATTTAAATAAAGCATTTTGAATAAAATAAATGACAAATTCATTCAACGAAGCTAATTAAATCAAATGAAAGTCAAACACATTCAAACTAAGCATTTGGAATCAAATAAAAGTCAAACAAATTCAAACAAAGCGTTTTGAATCAAATGAAAATCAAATGCATTCAACAAAGCTAATTGAATCAAATGAAAGTTAAACACATTCAAACAAAGTTATTTGAATCAAATGAAAGTCAAATGCATTCAATAAAGCTAATTGAATCAAATGAAAGTCAAACACATAAAAAAACAAAGCTTTTTAGGTCAAATGAAAGTCAAATGCTTTCAACAAAGCTAATTGAATCAAATAAAAGTCAAACACATTCAAACAAAGCTTTTTGAATCAAATGACAGTCAAATGCATTCAAAGAGGCTAATTGATGCAAATGAAAGTCGAACACGTTCAAACCAAGCATTTTGAATCAAATGAAAGTCAAACACATTCAAACAAAGCTTTTTGAATCAAATGAAAGTCAAATGCATTTAACAAAGCTAATTGAATCAAATGAAAGT
The DNA here is from genome assembly GCF_948465745.1 of Chenopodium album. Lineage (NCBI taxonomy): Eukaryota > Viridiplantae > Streptophyta > Magnoliopsida > Caryophyllales > Amaranthaceae > Chenopodium > Chenopodium album. Next base: position 31,165,867 of record NC_137844.1, read on the forward strand.
CAAACACATTCAAACAAAGCTTTTTGAATCAAATGAAAGTAAATGCATTCAAAGAGGCTAATTGAAGCAAATGAAAGTCGAACACATTCAAACAAAGCATTTTGAATCAAATGAAAGTCAAACCCAGTCAAACAAAGCATTTTGAATCAAATGAAAGTCAAATCCATTCAACAAAGCTAATTGAATCAAATGAAAGTCAAACACATTCAATCAAATCTTTTTGAATCAAATGAAAGTCAAATGCATTAAATAAAGCCAATTGAATCAAATGAAAGTCAAACACATTCAAACAAAGATTTTTGAGTAAAATGAAAGTCAAATACATTCAACAAAGCTGATTGAATCAAATGAAAGTCAAACACATTCAAACTAAGCTTTTGGAATCACCGAAAGTCAAACACATTCAAACCAAGCTTTTTGAATCAAATGAAAATCCCATGCATTCAACAAAGCTAATTGAATCAAATGAAAGTCAAACACATTCAAACAAAGCTATTTGAATCAAATAAAAGTCAAATGCATTCAACAAAGCTAATTAAATCAAAAGAAAGTCAAACACATTTAAATAAAGCATTTTGAATAAAATAAATGACAAATTCATTCAACGAAGCTAATTAAATCAAATGAAAGTCAAACACATTCAAACTAAGCATTTGGAATCAAATAAAAGTCAAACAAATTCAAACAAAGCGTTTTGAATCAAATGAAAAACAAATGCATTCAACAAAGCTAATTGAATCAAATGAAAGTTAAACACATTCAAACAAAGTTATTTGAATCAAATGAAAGTCAAATGCATTCAATAAAGCTAATTGAATCAAATGAAAGTCAAACACATAAAAAAACAAAGCTTTTTAGGTAAAATGAAAGTCAAATGCTTTCAACAAAGCTAATTGAATCAAATAAAACTCAAACACATTCAAACAAAGATTTTTGAATCAAATGAAAGTCAAATGCATTCAAAGAGGCTAATTGATGCAAATGAAAGTCGAACACGTTCAAACCAAGCATTTTGAATCAAATGAAAGTCAAACACATTCAAACAAAGCTTTTTGAATCAAATGAAAGTCAAATGCATTTAACAAAGCTAATTGAATCAAATGACAGTCAAACACATTCAAACAAAGCTTTTTGAATCAAATGAAAGTAAATGCATTCAAAGAGGCTAATTGAAGCAAATGAAAGTCGAACACATTCAAACAAAGCATTTTGAATCAAATGAAAGTCAAAACCATTCAAACAAAGCATTTTGAATCAAATGAAAGTCAAATCCATTCAACAAAGCTAATTGAATCAAATGAAAGTCAAACACATTCAATCAAAGCTTTTTGAATCAAATGAAAGTCAAATGCATTAAATAAAGCCAATTGAATCAAATGAAAGTCAAACACATTCAAACAAAGATTTTTGAGTAAAATGAAAGTCAAATACATTCAACAAAGCTGATTGAATCAAATGAAAGTCAAACACATTCAAACTAAGCTTTTTGAATCACCGAAAGTCAAACACATTCAAACCAAGCTTTTTGAATCAAATGAAAATCCCATGCATTCAACAAAGCTAATTGAATCAAATGAAAGTCAAACACATTCAAACAAAGCTATTTGAATCAAATAAAAGTCAAATGCATTCAACAAAGCTATTTAAATCAAAAGAAAGTCAAACACATTTAAATAAAGCATTTTGAATAAAATAAATGACAAATTCATTCAACGAAGCTAATTAAATCAAATGAAAGTCAAACACATTCAAACTAAGCATTTGGAATCAAATAAAAGTCAAACAAATTCAAACAAAGCGTTTTGAATCAAATGAATATCAAATGCATTCAACAAAGCTAATTGAATCAAATGAAAGTTAAACACATTCAAACAAAGTTATTTGAATCAAATGAAAGTCAAATGCATTCAATAAAGCTAATTGAATCAAATGAAAGTCAAACACATAAAAAAACAAAGCTTTTTAGGTCAAATGAAAGTCAAATGCATTAAATAAAGCCAATTGAATCAAATGAAAGTCAAACACATTCAAACAAAGATTTTTGAGTAAAATGAAAGTCAAATACATTCAACAAAGCTGATTGAATCAAATGAAAGTCAAACACATTCAAACTAAGCTTTTGGAATCACCGAAAGTCAAACACATTCAAACCAAGCTTTTTGAATCAAATGAAAATCCCATGCATTCAACAAAGCTAATTGAATCAAATGAAAGTCAAACACATTCAAACAAAGCTATTTGAATCAAATAAAAGTCAAATGCATTCAACAAAGCTATTTAAATCAAAAGAAAGTCAAACACATATAAATAAAGCATTTTGAATAAAATAAATGACAAATTCATTCAACGAAGCTAATTAAATCAACTGAAAGTCAAACACATTCAAACTAAGCATTTGGAATCAAATAAAAGTCAAACAAATTCAAACAAAGCGTTTTGAATCAAATGAAAATCAAATGCATTCAACAAAGCTAATTGAATCAAATGAAAGTTAAACACATTCAAACAAAGTTATTTGAATCAAATGAAAGTCAAATGCATTCAATAAAGCTAATTGAATCAAATGAAAGTCAAACACATAAAAAAACAAAGCTTTTTAGGTCAAATGAAAGTCAAATGCTTTCAACAAAGCTAATTGAATCAAATAAAAGTCAAACACATTCAAACAAAGCTTTTTTGAATCAAATGAAAGTCAAATGCATTCAAAGAGGCTAATTGATGCAAATGAAAGTCGAACACGTTCAAACCAAGCATTTTGAATCAAATGAAAGTCAAACACATTCAAACAAAGCTTTTTGAATCAAATGAAAGTCAAATGCATTTAACAAAGCTAATTGAATCAAATGAAAGTCAAACACATTCAAACAAAGCTTTTTGAATCAAATGAAAGTAAATGCATTCAAAGAGGCTAATTGAAGCAAATGAAAGTCGAACACATTCAAACAAAGCATTTTGAATCAAATGAAAGTCAAACCCATTCAAACAAAGCATTTTGAATCAAATGAAAGTCAAATCCATTCAACAAAGCTAATTGAATCAAATGAAAGTCAAACACATTCAATCAAAGCTTTTTGAATCAAATGAAAGTCAAATGCATTAAATAAAGCCAATTGAATCAAATGAAAGTCAAACACATTCAAACAAAGATTTTTGAGTAAAATGAAAGTCAAATACATTCAACAAAGCTGATTGAATCAAATGAAAGTCAAACACATTCAAACTAAGCTTTTGGAATCACCGAAAGTCAAACACATTCAAACCAAGCTTTTTGAATCAAATGAAAATCCCATGCATTCAACAAAGCTAATTGAATCAAATGAAAGTTAAACACATTCAAACAAAGCTATTTGAATCAAATAAAAGTCAAATGCATTCAACAAAGCTATTTAAATCAAAAGAAAGTCAAACACATTTAAATAAAGCATTTTGAATAAAATAAATGACAAATTCATTCAACGAAGCTAATTAAATCAAATGAAAGTCAAACACATTCAAACTAAGCATTTGGAATCAAATAAAAGTCAAACAAATTCAAACAAAGCGTTTTGAATTAAATGAAAATCAAATGCATTCAACAAAGCTAATTGAATCAAATGAAAATTAAACACATTCAAACAAAGTTATTTGAATCAAATGAAAGTCAAATGCATTCAATAAAGCTAATTGAATCAAATGAAAGTCAAACACATAAAAAAACAAAGCTTTTTAGGTCAAATGAAAGTCAAATGCTTTCAACAAAGCTAATTGAATCAAATAAAAGTCAAACACATTCAAACAAAGCTTTTTGAATCAAATGAAAGTCAAATACATTCAACAAAGCTGATAGAATCAAATGAAAGTCAAACACATTCAAACTAAGCTTTTCGAATCACCGAAAGTCAAACACATTCAAACCAAGCTTTTTGAATCAAATGAAAATCCCATGCATTCAACAAAGCTAATTGAATCAAATGAAAGTCAAACACATTAAAACAAAGCTATTTGAATCAAATAAAAGTCAAATGCATTCAACAAAGCTATTTAAATCAAAAGAAAGTCAAACACATATAAATAAAGCATTTTGAATAAAATAAATGACAAATTCATTCAACGAAGCTAATTAAATCAAATGAAAGTCAAACACATTCAAACTAAGCATTTGGAATCAAATAAAAGTCAAACAAATTCAAACAAAGCGTTTTGAATCAAATGAAAATCAAATGCATTCAACAAAGCTAATTGAATCAAATGAAAGTTAAACACATTCAAACAAAGTTATTTGAATCAAATGAAAGTCAAATGCATTCAATAAAGCTAATTGAATCAAATGAAAGTCAAACACATAAAAAAACAAAGCTTTTTAGGTCAAATGAAAGTCAAATGCTTTCAACAAAGCTAATTGAATCAAATAAAAGTCAAACACATTCAAACAAAGCTTTTTGAATCAAATGAAAGTCAAATGCATTCAAAGAGGCTAATTGATGCAAATGAAAGTCGAACACGTTCAAACCAAGCATTTTGAATCAAATGAAAGTCAAACACATTCAAACAAAGCTTTTTGAATCAAATGAAAGTCAAATGCATTTAACAAAGCTAATTGAATCAAATGAAAGTCAAACACATTCAAACAAAGCATTTTGAATCAAATGAAAGTAAATGCATTCAAAGAGGCTAATTTGAAGCAAATGAAAGTCGAACACATTCAAACAAAGCATTTTGAATCAAATGAAAGTCAAACCCATTCAAACAAAGCATTTTGAATCAAATGAAAGTCAAATCCATTCAACAAAGCTAATTGAATCAAATGAAAGTCAAACACATTCAATCAAAGCTTTTTGAATCAAATGAAAGTCAAATGCATTAAATAAAGCCAATTGAATCAAATGAAAGTCAAACACATTCAAGCAAATATTTTTGAGTCAAATGAAAGTCAAATACATTCAACAAAGCTGATTGAATCAAATGAAAGTCAAACACATTCAAACTAAGCTTTTTGAATCACCGAAAGTCAAACACATTTAAACCAAGCTTTTTGAATCAAATGAAAATCCCATGCATTCAACAAAGCTAATTGAATCAAATGAAAGTCAAACACATTCAAACAAAGCTATTTGAATCAAATAAAAGTCAAATGCATTCAACAAAGCTATTTAAATCAAAAGAAAGTCAAACACATTTAAATAAAGCATTTTGAATAAAATAAATGACAAATTCATTCAACGAAGCTAATTAAATCAAATGAAAGTCAAACACATTCAAACTAAGCATTCGGAATAAAATAAAAGTCAAACAAATTCAAACAAAGCGTTTTGAATCAAATGAAAATCAAATGCATTCAACAAAGCTAATTGAATCAAATGAAAGTTAAACACATTCAAACAAAGTTATTTGAATCAAATGAAAGTCAAATGCATTCAATAAAGCTAATTGAATCAAATGAAAGTCAAACACATAAAAAAACAAAGCTTTTTAGGTCAAATGAAAGTCAAATGCTTTCAACAAAGCTAATTGAATCAAATAAAAGTCAAACACATTCAAACAAAGCTTTTTGAATCAAATGAAAGTCAAATGCATTCAAAGAGGCTAATTGATGCAAATGAAAGTCGAACACGTTCAAACCAAGCATTTTGAATCAAATGAAAGTTAAACACATTCAAACAAAGCTTTTTGAATCAAATGAAAGTCAAATGCATTTAACAAAGCTAATTGAATCAAATGAAAGTCAAACACATTCAAACAAAGCTTTTTGAATCAAATGAAAGTAAATGCATTCAAAGAGGCTAATTGAAGCAAATGAAAGTCGAACACATTCAAACAAAGCATTTTGAATCAAATGAAAGTCAAACCCATTCAAACAAAGCATTTTGAATCAAATGAAAGTCAAATCCATTCAACAAAGCTAATTGAATCAAATGAAAGTCAAACACATTCAATCAAAGCTTTTTGAATCAAATGAAAGTCAAATGCATTAAATAAAGCCAATTGAATCAAATGAAAGTCAAACACATTCAAACAAAGATTTTTGAGTAAAATGAAAATCAAATATATTCAACAAAGCTGATTGAATCAAATGAAAGTCAAACACATTCAAACTAAGCTTTTTGAATCACCGAAAGTCAAACACATTCAAAACAAGCTTTTTGAATCAAATGAAAATCCCATGCATTCAAAAAAGCTAATTGAATCAAATGAAAGTCAAACACATTCAAACAAAGCTATTTTAATCAAATAAAAGTCAAATGCATTCAACAAAGCTGATTGAAAAAAAGAAAGTCAAACACATTTAAACAAAGCTTTTTGAATCAAATGAAAGACAAATTCACTCAACGAAGCTAATTTAATCAAATGAAAGTCAAACACATTCAAACCAAGCATTTTGGAATCAAAGAAAAGTCAAACACATTCAAACAAAGCATTTTGAATCAATAAAAAATCATTTGCATTCAACAAAGCTAATTGAATCAAATGAAAGTCAAACACATTCAAACAAAGTTATTTGAATCAAATGAAAGTCAAATGCATTCAATAAAGCTAATTGAATCAAATGAAAGTCAAACACATTAAAACAAAGCTTTTTAAGTCAAATGAAAGTCAAATGCTTTCAACAAAGCCAATTGAATCAAATAAAAGTCAAACACATTCAAACAAAGCTTTTTGAATCAAATGAAAGTCAAATGCATTCAAAGAGGCTAATTGATGCAAATGAAAGTCGAACACGTTCAAACCAAGCATTTTGAATCAAATGAAAGTCAAACACATTCAAACAAAGCTTTTTGAATCAAATGAAAGTCAAATGCATTTAACAAAGCTAATTGAATCAAATGAAAGTCAAACACATTTAAACAAAAGCTTTTTGAATCAAATGAAAGTAATTGCATTCAAAGAGGCTAATTGAAGCAAATGAAAGTCGAACACATTCAAACAAAGCATTTTGAATCAAATGAAAGTCAAACCCATTCAAACAAAGCATTTTGAATCAAAAGAAAGTCAAATCCATTCAACAAAGCTAATTGAATCAAATGAAAGTCAAACACATTCAATCAAAGCTTTTTGAATCAATGAAAGTCAAATGCATTAAAGAAACCCAATTGAATCAAATGAAAGTCAAACACATTCAAACAAAGATTTTTGAGTAAAATGAAAGTCAAATACATTCAACAAAGCTGATTGAATCAAATGAAAGTCAATCACATTCAAACTAAGCTTTTTGAATCACCGAAAGTCAAACACATTCAAACCAAGCTTTTTGAATCAAATGAAAATCCCATGCATTCAACAAAGCTAATTGAATCAAATGAAAGTCAAACACATTCAAACAAAGCTATTTGAATCAAATAAAAGTCAAATGCATTCAACAAAGCTAATTAAATCAAAAGAAAGTCAAACACATTTAAACAAAGCATTTTGAATAAAATAAATGACAAATTCATTCAACGAAGCTAATTAAATCAAATGAAAGTCAAACACATTCAAACTAAGCATTTGGAATCAAATAAAAGTCAAACAAATTCAAACAAAGCATTTTGAATCAAATGAAAATCAAATGCATTCAACAAAGCTAATTGAATCAAATGAAAGTTAAACACATTCAAACAAAGTTATTTGAATCAAATGAAAGTCAAATGCATTCAATAAAGCTAATTGAATCAAATGAAAGTCAAACACATTAAAAAAAAAAAGCTTTTTAAGTCAAATGAAAGTCAAATGCTTTCAACAAAGCTAATTAAATCAAATAAAAGTCAAACACATTCAAACAAAGCTTTTTGAATCAAATGAAAGTCAAATGCATTCAAAGAGGCTAATTGATGCAAATGAAAGTCGAACACGTTCAAACCAAGCATTTTGAATCAAATGAAAGTCAAACACATTCAAACAAAGCTTTTTGAATCAAATGAAAGTCAAATGCATTTAACATAGCTAATTGAATCAAATGAAAGTCAAACACATTCAAACAAAGCTTTTTGAATCAAATGAAAGTAAATGCATTCAAAGAGGCTAATTGAAGCAAATGAAAGTCGAACACATTCAAACAAAGCATTTTGAATCAAATGAAAGTCAAACCCATTCAAACAAAGCATTTTGAATCAAATGAAAGTCAAATCCATTCAACAAAGCTTATAGAATCAAATGAAAGTCAAACACATTCAAACTAAGCATTTGGAATCAAATAAAAGTCAAACAAATTGAAACAAAGCATTTTGAATCAAATGAAAATCAAATGCATTCAACAAAGCTAATTGAATCAAATGAAAGTTAAACACATTCAAACAAAGTTTATTTGAATCAAATGAAAGTCAAATGCATTCGATAAAGCTAATTGAATCAAATGAAAGTCAAACACATAAAAAAACAAAGCTTTTTAAGTCAAATGCTTTCAACAAAGCTAATTGAATCAAATAAAAGTCAAACACATTCAAACAAAGCTTTTTGAATCAAATGAAAGTCAAATGCATTCAAAGAGGCTAATTGATGCAAATGAAAGTCGAACACGTTCAAACCAAGAATTTTGAATCAAATGAAAGTCAAACACATTCAAACAAAGCTTTTTGAATCAAATGAAAGTCAAATGCATTTAACAACGCTAATTGAATCAAATGAAAGTCAAACACATTCAAACAAAGCTTTTTGAATCAAATGAAAGTAAATGCATTCAAAGAGGCTAATTGAAGCAAATGAAAGTCGAACACATTCAAACAAAGCATTTTGAATCAAATGAAAGTCAAACCCATTCAAACAAAGCATTTTGAATCAAATGAAAGTCAAATCCATTCAACAAAGCTAATAGAATCAAATGAAAGTCAAACACATTCAAACTAAGCATTTGGAATCAAATAAAAGTCAAACAAATTGAAACAAAGCATTTTGAATCAAATGAAAATCAAATGCATTCAACAAAGCTAATTGAATCAAATGAAAGTTAAACACATTCAAACAAAGTTATTTGAATCAAATGAAAGTCAAATGCATTCGATAAAGCTAATTGAATTTAATGAAAGTCAAACACATAAAAAAACAAAGCTTTTTAAGTCAAATGCTTTCAACAAAGCTAATTAAATCAAATAAAAGTCAAACACATTCAAACAAAGCTTTTTGAATCAAATGAAAGTCAAATGCATTCAAAGAGGCTAATTGATGCAAATGAAAGTCGAACACGTTCAAACCAAGCATTTTGAATCAAATGAAAGTCAAACACATTCAAACAAAGCTTTTTGAATCAAATGAAACTCAAATGCATTTAATAACGCTAATTGAATCAAATGAAAGTCAAACACATTCAAACAAAGCTTTTTGAATCAAATGAAAGTAAATGCATTCAAAGAGGCTAATTGAAGCAAATGAAAGTCGAACACATTCAAACAAAGCATTTTGAATCAAATGAAAGTCAAACCCATTCAAACAAAGCATTTTGAATCAAATGAAAGTCAAATCCATTCAACAAAGCTAATAGAATCAAATGAAAGTCAAACACATTCAAACTAAGCATTTGGAATCAAATAAAAGTCAAACAAATTCAAACAAAGCATTTTGAATCAAATGAAAATCAAATGCATTCAACAAAGCTAATTGAATCAAATGAAAGTTAAACACATTCAAACAAAGTTATTTGAATCAAATGAAAGTCAAATGCATTCGATAAAGCTAATTGAATCAAATGAAAGTCAAACACATAAAAAAACAAAGCTTTTTAAGTCAAATGCTTTCAACAAAGCTAATTGAATCAAATAAAAGTCAAACACATTCAAACAAAGCTTTTTGAATCAAATGAAAGTCAAATGCATTCAAAGAGGCTAATTGATGCAAATGAAAGTCGAACACGTTCAAACCAAGCATTTTGAATCAAATGAAAGTCAAACACATTCAAACAAAGCTTTTTGAATCAAATGAAAGTCAAATGCATTTAACAACGCTAATTGAATCAAATGAAAGTCAAACACATTCAAACAAAGCTTTTTGAATCAAATGAAAGTAAATGCATTCAAAGAGGCTAATTGAAGCAAATGAAAGTCGAACACATTCAAACAAAGCATTTTGAATCAAATGAAAGTCAAACCCATTCAAACAAAGCATTTTGAATCAAATGAAAGTCAAATCCATTCAACAAAGCTAATAGAATCAAATGAAAGTCAAACACATTCAAACTAAGCATTTGGAATCAAATAAAAGTCAAACAAATTGAAACAAAGCATTTTGAATCAAATGAAAATCAAATGCATTCAACAAAGCTAATTGAATCAAATGAAAGTTAAACACATTCAAACAAAGTTATTTGAATCAAATGAAAGTCAAATGCATTCGATAAAGCTAATTGAATCAAATGAAAGTCAAACACATAAAAAAACAAAGCTTTTTAAGTCAAATGCTTTCAACAAAGCTAATTGAATCAAATAAAAGTCAAACACATTCAAACAAAGCTTTTTGAATCAAATGAAAGTCAAATGCATTCAAAGAGGCTAATTGATGCAAATGAAAGTCGAACACGTTCAAACCAAGCATTTTGAATCAAATTAAAGTCAAACACATTCAAACAAAGCTTTTTGAATCAAATGAAAGTCAAATGCATTTAACAAAGCTAATTGAATCAAATGAAAGTCAAACACATTCAAACAAAAGCTTTTTGAATCAAATGAAAGCAAATGCATTCAAAGAGGCTAATTGAAGCAAATGAAAGTCGAACACATTTAAACAAAGCATTTTGAATCAAATGAAAGTCAAACCCATTCAAACAAAGCATTTTGATTCAAAAGAAAGTCAAATCCATTCAACAAAGCTAATTGAATCAAATGAAAGTCAAACACATTCAATCAAAGCTTTTTGAATCAATGAAAGTCAAATGCATTAAATAAACCCAATTGAATTAAATAAAAAGTCAAACACATTCAAACAAAGATTTTTGAGTAAAATGAAAGTCAAATACATTCAACAAAGCTGATTGAATCAAATGAAAGTCAAACACATTCAAACAAAGCTTTTTGAATCACCGAAAGTCAAACACATTCAAACCAAGCTTTTTGAATCAAATGAAAATCCCATGCATTCAACAAAGCTAATTGAACCAAATAAAAGTCAAACACATTCAAACAAAGCTATTTGAATCAAATAAAAGTCAAATGCATTCAACAAAGCTAATTAAATCAAAAGAAAGTCAAACACATTTAAATAAAGCATTTTGAATAAAATAAATGACAAATTCATTCAACGAAGGTAATTAAATCAAATGAAAGTCAAACACATTCAAACTAAGCATTTGGAATCAAATAAAAGTCAAACAAATTCAAACAAAGCGTTTTGAATCAAATGAAAATCAAATGCATCAACAAAGCTAATTGAATCAAATGAAAGTTAAACACATTCAAACAAAGTTATTTGAATCAAATGAAAGTCAAATGCATTCAATAAAGCTAATTGAATCAAATGAAAGTCAAACACATAAAAAAATAAAGCTTTTTAGGTCAAATGAAAGTCAAATGCTTTCAACAAAGCTAATTGAATCAAATAAAAGTCAAACACATTCAAACAAAGCTTTTTGAATCAAATGAAAGTCAAATGCATTCAAAGAGGCTAATTGATGCAAATGAAAGTCGAACACGTTCAAACCAAGCATTTTGAATCAAATGAAAGTCAAACACATTCAAACAAAGCTTTTTGAATAAAATGAAAGTCAAATGCATTTTACAAAGCTAATTGAATCAAATGAAAGTCAAACACATTCAAACAAAGCTTTTTGAATCAAATGAAAGTAAATGCATTCAAAGAGGCTAATTGAAGCAAATGAAAATCGAACACATTCAAACAAAGCATTTTGAATCAAATGAAAGTCAAACCCATTCAAACAAAGCATTTTGAATCAAATGAAAGTCAAATCCATTCAACAAAGCTAATTGAATCAAATGAAAGTCAAACACATTCAATCAAAGATTTTTGAATCAAATGAAAGTCAAATGCATTAAATAAACCCAATTGAATCAAATGAAAGTCAAACACATTCAAACAAAGATTTTTGAGTAAAATGAAAGTCAAATACATTCAACAAAGCTGATTGAATCAAATGAAAGTCAAACACATTCAAACTAAGCTTTTTGAATCACAGAAAGTCAAACACATTCAAACCAAGCTTTTTGAATCAAATGAAAATCCCATGCATTCAACAAAGCTAATTGAATCAAATGAAAGTCAAACACATTCAAACAAAGCTATTTGAATCAAATAAAAGTCAAATGCATTCAACAAAGCTAATTAAATCAAAAGAAAGTCAAACACATTTAAACAAAGCATTTTGAATAAAATAAATGACAAATTCATTCAACGAATCTAATTAAATCAAATGAAAGTCAAACACATTCAAACTAAGCATTTGGAATCAAATAAAAGTCAAACAAATTCAAACAAAGCATTTAGAATCAAATGAAAATCAAATGCGTTCAACAAAGCTAATTGAATCAAATGAAAGTTAAACACATTCAAACAAAGTTATTTGAATCAAATGAAAGTCAAATGCATTCAATAAAGCTAATTGAATCAAATAAAAGTCAAACACATAAAAAAACAAAGCTTTTTAAGTCAAATGAAAGTCAAATGCTTTCAACAAAGCTAATTGAATCAAATAAAAGTCACACACATTCAAACAAAGCTTTTTGAATCAAATGAAAGTCAAATGCATTCAAAGAGGCTAATTGATGCAAATGAAAGTCGAACACGTTCAAACCAAGCATTTTGAATCAAATGAAAGTCAAACACATTCAAACAAAGCTTTTTGAATCAAATGAAAGTTAAATGCATTTAACAAAGCTAATTGAATCAAATGAAAGTCAAACACATTCAAACAAAGCTTTTTGAATCAAATGAAAGTAAATGCATTCAAAGAGGCTATTTGAAGCAAATGAAAGTCGAACACATTCAAACAAAGCATTTTGAATCAAATGAAAGTCAAATCCATTCAAACAAAGCATTTTGAATCAAATGAAAGTCAAATCCATTCAACAAAGCTAATTGAATCAAATGAAAGTCAAACACATTCAATCAAAGCTTTTTGAATCAAATGAAAGTCAAATGCATTAAATAAAGCCAATTGAATCAAATGAAAGTCAAACACATTCAAACAAAGATTTTTGAGTAAAATGAAAGTCAAATACATTCAACAAAGCTGATTGAATCAAATGAAAGTCAAACACATTCAAACTAAGCTTTTTGAATCACCGAAAGTCAAACACATTCATACCAAGCTTTTTGAATCAAATGAAAATCCCATGCATTCAACAAAGCTAATTGAATCAGATGAAAGTCAAACACATTCAAACAAAGCTATTTGAATTAAATAAAAGTCAAATGCATTGAACAAAGCTAATTAAATCAAAAGAAAGTCAAACACATTTAAACAAAGCATTTTGAATAAAATAAATGACAAATTCATTCAACGAAGCTAATTAAATCAAATGAAAGTCAAACACATTCAAACTAAGCATTTGGAATCAAATAAAAGTCAAACAAATTCAAACAAAGCATTTTGAATCAAATGAAAATCAAATGCATTCAACAAAGCTAATTAAATCAAATGAAAGTTAAACACATTCAAACAAAGTTATTTGAATCAAATGAAAGTCAAATGCATTCAATAAAGCTAATTGAATCAAATGAAAGCCAAACACATAAAAAAACAAAGCTTTTTAAGTCAAATGAAAGTCAAATGCTTTCAACAAAGCTAATTGAATCAAATAAAAGTCAAACACATTCAAACAAAGCTTTTTGAATCAAATGACAGTCAAATGCATTCAAAGAGGCTAATTGATGCAAATGAAAGTCGAACACGTTCAAACCAAGCATTTTGAATCAAATGAAAGTCAAACACATTCAAACAAAGCTTTTTGAATCAAATGAAAGTCAAATGCATTTAACAAAGCTAATTGAATCAAATGAAAGTCAAACACATTCAAACAAAGCTTTTTGAATCAAATAAAAGTAAATGCATTCAAAGAGGCTAATTGAAGCAAATGAAAGTCGAACACATTCTAACAAAGCATTTTGAATCAAATGAAAGTCAAACCCATTCAAACAAAGCATTTTGAATCAAATGAAAGTCAAATCCATTCAACAAAGCTAATTGAATCAAATGAAAGTCAAACACATTCAATCAAAGATTTTTGAATCAAATGAAAGTCAAATGCATTAAATAAACCCAATTGAATCAAATGAAAGTCAAACACATTCAAACAAAGATTTTTGAGTAAAATGAAAGTCAAATACATTCAACAAAGCTGATTGAATCAAATGAAAGTCAAACACATTCAAACTAAGCTTTTTGAATCACAGAAAGTCAAACACATTCAAACAAAGCATTTTGAATCAAATGAAAATCAAACCCATTCAAACAAAGCATTTTGAATCAAATGAAAGTCAAATCCATGCAACAAAGCTAATTGAATCAAATGAAATTCAAACACATTCAATCAAAGCTTTTTGAATCAAATGAAAGTCAAATGAATTAAATAAAGCCAATTGAATCAAATGAAAGTCAAACACATTCAAACAAAGATTTTTGAGTAAAATGAAAGTCAAATACATTCAACAAAGCTAATTGATGAGTGACATTTATGTCACTCCTAGGATAGTGTTTATGCCTTGTTTTAGCTTGTCTTAGGGTGTTTTGTAGTTGTTTTGTTCAAATAATGCGTGCATACATGTCTCGATGTGATTTTAATGAAATCGCGTATATTGTTGTATGCTTGCCTTCATTGTGTGTTTGCACCGTTCCCTATACCTTATTGCTTCCCTTGGTGTTTGTGCTTAGGTATTTGAAGTCTTGGATTGCAAAGAAGAAGCCAAGGAAGCATGAGAGAAGAATTGAAGAAAGCAAGGTGCAAGGGCGCAAATAATGTGCGGGCGCGCAACCCTGTGAGAACCCGCGCAAAATTGGCGAAATTGCAGAATCGAGGCAGAAAGTTTTGCGCGGCCTGTGCGCGACATGTGCGCGGGCGCACACCCACACCGTGCGGGCGCGCACACCTAAGCACTAGCCGCGCAACCCACAAATGCGCGGGCGCGCAGCTACTTTGCGCGGGCGCGCAGGCTGCTGCGAGGGAGCGCAGGCCGCTGCGAGGGCGCACAGACCGCTGCGAGGGCGCACGCGCGGGCGCACAGCTACCATGCGCGGGCGCACAGATCCTTGCGCGGGCGCACAGCGGGTCCTGTTCAGCGTTTTTGCGTGATTCTTTATATATTGCGGGGCTTGTTTTGTAAAAGGAGAACTTCATTCTTTTAGATCTTTTTCCCTAGTTTTAGGAGAGCTTTTCTCTCTAGGTTTAGCTTAGGATTAGAGTAGTTTAGAGAGAGAAAGTGAGGGTTTCACCATTGTTGAGCTTGGATTTTGAAGAAGAAGATTGATCATCTTGTTTGTAGACTTTCATCTTCAATCAATGGGAATCTCTAACTCTCTCTCCTCTATTTTTATTGTTTTATTTTGATTATTGTTTTTGTTGTTGGTATTGCTTGTTAATCATGTTGATTCTTGATTATTTGTTGATTAATCTTGTTGTTATCATGATTAGTGAGTAATTTCCCCATTAAGGGGATGGTTGTGGTGTAGTTGGATCTTGAGAATGTTCAAGGGTTTGGAATTGATTTATTGTGATTAAAGTCTTTATATGCTTGATGTTCTTCAATCTACTTGCAAAATGCATGTTGTTAGTTGATTGGGAGTGAATCTTTGCTAACATGAAACGGAAGTTGACTTAGCTAAGTTCATTTATTTCGATTGTTATTTGATAGTACCTCCTAGTATATGGTTCTAATGTGGAAACATAGAGGCTATGTTAGGAGAAGCTGATTAGCCCCGGAAGGCGGTTAGATTGGACCTTACTTCGATATTCGAGCATGTTTAGTTCATAATTAATTCAACTCCTATGCCTTTGTTTATGTTCAAGTGAATGCTACTCCTAGACCATTTCCCTTAATGTTTTATTTCTTGTTTTAGCACATTTAGACTTTAGTTATTTTTCTCCTATTCCGGACTAGCTTAATTGTCGATAACATTTGGTGGTGTTTATCCGTTCTCTGTGGTTCGACCCCTATGCTTGCCTTATACTCGTATTAGGTTTGTTTAGGTTGTATAAATTGTATTTGATCTAGGTGTAGTCGTTTGACGACGCGATTATTCCCTTGTCAAATTGGCGCCGTTGCCGGGGAATGGCTTCCATTACCGTTGTGTTATCTTATTGAGACTAGTCCATTGTATATATTTTTCCTTTGATTTATTTTTGTTCTCTTTGTTTTGTTTTTGTTGATGAAAAATGGCACGTTTTTCTTTTCCTCAATATGATGGTGAGCCTTTTTATGTCTATTTCCATAGACTTGTAGAGTTTTTGAACTATAATGGTTGTAATCCTTGTGAAGCTTGTGAGATTTGTTATTGTGGCATGAATGAACAAACGAGATATGAAGTTGAAAGTAGGTTTAATGGTGAATTTCAAGCATTAACGGTTCATAATGCTTGGAGCTTTTTTGTACGGTTCGCTAAGGATGTACGCAATAGGGCATGTAATGTTGCTAATTTTGATTCTCAATGTGATAATAGTTTTATTGGTGGCATGATACCCCATGATTTGTCTTGTGATCCTATATGTGAACCTAGTACAAGTGATTTCAACTCTTTTTCTCCTATTGTTGATGATGAATCTCATTTGCTTGATTATGCCCCCTTTCCCCAATATGATGATGCTCATGTTTATAATGTGAATGATCCTCCCTCCTCATCTTCTTGTTCTTACATGGCTCCAAATGATTTCCCTTATGCTCCTAATGAATCCTTTTATGAGGGTAATTCTATGGAAAATTTGAAGGAAGAGAAGATAATGAAGATAATGGAGATGATGGAGAGGTATAACGAGATGAGGGAAGTTGAGAATAAGGAGAGGGAAGTTGAGAATAGGGAGGTGGAAGCTAGAATGAAGATGCTTGAGAGCCAAATTCTCCAATTAGCCAACTCTCAAGAAAATGCCCTTCCTTCTTCTTCTCTTCCCCATATGAGTGAGGATCCCATTAGAGAGCATTCGAGTGATGGTGAAGGAGTAGAGAATGAAGAGAGTGTTGATTTTGAAAATCCTAATTCTCTTTCCCATCTTGATAAGTCTCAAGTGTATGTTTGTGACCCTTCAATCTACGAGTATATAGACTCTTTTGAGGTAATGTCCCACATATTTTTCGAGAGTCATATGAGGACTTATAGATTATTGGATGATTTCATCGAGAACGCTTCTTGGGACTTAGATGAGTTTGAGATGAATCTACCTCCATTCATGCATGATTTTGGGACCTTGGGTTTTGAGATAGTTGAAGGAAAAGTTGTCTATTGTGGTGAAAAGGAGGATAAGGTTGATTCCCTTGGAGTTTTTGAGCTTGAGGGAGGTGTAGATCGTGAGTGCCCTTCGTTTGAGGACTCTATGATTGATTTTCATGCCCTCATTGGCGATGTGAGGCCTTGTGGTGAGGGAGTAGCTACCCCTTTTCCCGTTTCTCATACCCCTTTTTCTCTAAGGTTTGACCACATCCTTTCTTACCCTATTTCTCTCCCTTCCTATCTCAAAGAGCCTATTGGGGAGCCGCCCTCTATGGATGATTTTCATGTCCCTCCTTCCATCATTGTTGAGGATAAGAGGAATTTTGCCAACAAAAAATTTTGTGATGAGGATTTGCCTTTTTCCTTTTCTTTCCATTCTTCTTTTCCTTCTTCTACTTCTTACTTTCTTGAGTTTCCTTTCGATCCTTCTTCTTCTTTCTTTTGGCATCTCCCTCTTCACTTACGTGCAATAATTTTGTTGCACGTCCTTATTCCGTCATTTGCCTATTTACACCCCCATGAAATGTGTAGTAGTGCATTTGACAAGCTCTTGCGTGCGTTGAATTATTATTTCCTAGAGCGGTCTCGCTTAGACGTTAAACAAGCCTTTGCGGGAAGTAACCCGTGTTTTATTGCTTTCATTTTCTTTTGTTTTTAGATTAGATTTTCTCTCATGGACGTGTTTGTGTTCCTTGCTAGGTACACAACTTGATATACTCTTGCGCATTGGTGATGATCAAGAATCAAGGAAATGTGCCTCAACTTACCTATCATGTGGAATTCAAGCCTTATTTGTAGAGATTGTGGCTCATATGAGGTTATTTCGGGTTTTTTGTGTGATTTTGCATTTATCCCATATCCGGTAATATCCTTCTTTTCCCTCTCTCTCTCTTACTTATTGTGACTTGAAGATCATGTGTTGGTAATGTTGGATTAATTTTTCCTTGTTTTCCCCTCCTTGGTTTCATCGTTTATGATTTGAGAGCTTGGTTTCATTCAAGCTTGGGGGAGGGTATTCTATCATGTTTGGTGGGATGTTGATTCATACATGTCATGCACTTGAGTATATGCATTTCCATGTTTTTCATGCTTTTGGAAAATCCAAAAAGATTTTTGTTTACTTCAAGGCAAGTTTAGCAAAATGTGTTTTGTTTGTACTTATTTTGGACATTATATCTTTTGGATTTGTTTACTCTTGAATGCCTTTATTCCTAAGTGGTTAATGTGTGCACGGTTTGAGAGTGTCATTGGTTGACTCTAGGATATTACATGCTAAGGTAGCCGGGTTAAGAACTTTTAGGGCGCCATGAAGCCCTAGTTCGCGGGTATGTGGTAAGATGGTGTTGCTCTCTATAGTGGATTTGGCACCCTTGGTTGGTATTTGCTTAGTTATAATCCCGTGTGAGGTAACATTGTTCTAGCCTTCATCACTTTGTTGTGTGGCGCATTTGGATCCTTAGCTATGCATGTCTTGATCCTTGTTTTGACTTATAGTTCCCAAGATCGTGACCGAAGCACTCTAGGGGAGGAAAAGGGCATTTCTTTCTCATTTTTCTTTATCTTCTTTTTATTTTGTTACAAATTTGATTTTCTATTTTGCATAAACCTACTTGCTAACCAATTTGAGCCTTATGTTTCCCGCTCTTGTTTAAACGACATTACAAACCTAATGGCCTATGTTTACCAACCTTTTAGTTAGTGAAGCATTGGCATGTGAGGTTTGAGTTTTGAGTTGTTGATCATAGACAAGATGCATTTTGAGATTTGGTTAGAGTTGAGCTTGTAAAGTAATATGGAAATCAAATGAAGTTTCAAGAAAAAGCCGTCCAAAGTTAAAAAGGCAAGGACATTGAATAAAGTTAAAAAAAAAAAAAGAAAAAAAAGTGAAAAAAAAACAAAAACAACAAAAATATTTTAGTTGGTTTCATTTTCTTCCTTAGTTTAAGCATTGAGGACAATGCTTTGTTCAAGCTTGGGGGGAATTTTGTGTGTTTGTGTTGAATAAGCTTTGGGGAATGGCATTAGTGGTATTTTTGCTTGATATTTAGTGAATTCTTGAGTTATTTTTCAGTGTCGGCCGCACTTTTTGCTTCACTTAGGAAATTTCACCAAATTTTAAATTTTTACCTCGCCTTAACCCTTAGCCTTACGTTACAACCAATAAAAAGACCCTTAGACTCTAGTGGGTTAGGTCAAAAGAACGGTGGAGGGAGATAGACCTCAAACCTATGGAAAGAGTATGCATAGTTGAGACGTCGGGATTACCTTCTCAAAGTTTTTCATTTCTTTATCTTTTTCCGGTTCCTTCGTGGAATCTTGAGAAGCTAGCTTAAGGGTTGATTTGAAGCTAGTAGAGAGAACGTGGCCCGATTGGTTGGGGCTAGGGTGGATTGAGTCCTAAGTAGTTCTCTATGCTTAGCATGTGTTATGTTTCAATCAACCATTGACATCTTGGAACGTGCATACATTTGTCCATTTAGAAAGGTTTGCATTCATTAGTACTTGTCCTTATCTCTTGTCCGTATATGAGCTTGTGTTTTGCTTTTTCTTTTCGTGTTTCTTTTTCTTTACCTTTGGTTTTTGTTGCCTTGCCTTGGTTTTTGTCAAGAGTTGTGGGTTAAGCTCTTAGGAAACCCTCACGAGACCTCACTCGTCCTCATAGGCGACTTTGGGGTTTTAAGGGCTTGTTGTAGCTAAAAACAACCGTGATTCCTACGACAGTGAGTTAGTGTACATTCTTTCTCCTTGTTTCTATTTTGTTTCTTTTGCTTTCAATAATTTCCTCTTGTTCTCTTTTGCTCTAGCTTTGCTCGAGGACGAGCAAAGGTTTAGCTTGGGGGAATTTGATGAGTGACATTTATGTCACTCCTAGGATAGTGTTTATGCCTTGTTTTAGCTTGTCTTAGGGTGTTTTGTAGTTGTTTTGTTCAAATAATGCGTGCATACATGTCTCGATGTGATTTTAATGAAATCGCGTATATTGTTGTATGCTTGCCTTCATTGTGTGTTTGCACCGTTCCCTATACCTTATTGCTTCCCTTGGTGTTTGTGCTTAGGTATTTGAAGTCTTGGATTGCAAAGAAGAAGCCAAGGAAGCATGAGAGAAGAATCGAAGAAAGCAAGGTGCAAGGGCGCAAATAATGTGCGGGCGCGCAACCCTGTGAGAACCCGCGCAAAATTGGCGAAATTGCAGAATCGAGGCAGAAAGTTTTGCGCGGCCTGTGCGCGACATGTGCGCGGGCGCACACCCACACCGTGCGGGCGCGCACACCTAAGCACTAGCCGCGCAACCCACAAATGCGCGGGCGCGCAGCTACTTTGCGCGGGCGCGCAGGCTGCTGCGAGGGAGCGCAGGCCGCTGCGAGGGCGCACAGACCGCTGCGAGGGCGCACGCGCGGACGCACAGCTACCATGCGCGGGCGCACAGATCCTTGCGCGGGCGCACAGCGGGTCCTGTTCAGCGTTTTTGCGTGATTCTTTATATATTGCGGGGCTTGTTTTGTAAAAGGAGAACTTCATTCTTTTAGATCTTTTTCCCTAGTTTTAGGAGAGCTTTTCTCTCTAGGTTTAGCTTAGGATTAGAGTAGTTTAGAGAGAGAAAGTGAGGGTTTCACCATTGTTGAGCTTGGATTTTGAAGAAGAAGATTGATCATCTTGTTTGTAGACTTTCATCTTCAATCAATGGGAATCTCTAACTCTCTCTCCTCTATTTTTATTGTTTTATTTTGATTATTGTTTTTGTTGTTGGTATTGCTTGTTAATCATGTTGATTCTTGATTATTTGTTGATTAATCTTGTTGTTATCATGATTAGTGAGTAATTTCCCCATTAAGGGGATGGTTGTGGTGTAGTTGGATCTTGAGAATGTTCAAGGGTTTGGAATTGATTTATTGTGATTAAAGTCTTTATATGCTTGATGTTCTTCAATCTACTTGCAAAATGCATGTTGTTAGTTGATTGGGAGTGAATCTTTGCTAACATGAAACGGAAGTTGACTTAGCTAAGTTCATTTATTTCGATTGTTATTTGATAGTACCTCCTAGTATATGGTTCTAATGTGGAAACATAGAGGCTATGTTAGGAGAAGCTGATTAGCCCCGGAAGGCGGTTAGATTGGACCTTACTTCGATATTCGAGCATGTTTAGTTCATAATTAATTCAACTCCTATGCCTTTGTTTATGTTCAAGTGAATGCTACTCCTAGACCATTTCCCTTAATGTTTTATTTCTTGTTTTAGCACATTTAGACTTTAGTTATTTTTCTCCTATTCCGGACTAGCTTAATTGTCGATAACATTTGGTGGTGTTTATCCGTTCTCTGTGGTTCGACCCCTATGCTTGCCTTATACTCGTATTAGGTTTGTTTAGGTTGTATAAATTGTATTTGATCTAGGTGTAGTCGTTTGACGACGCGATTATTCCCTTGTCAAATTGGCGCCGTTGCCGGGGAATGGCTTCCATTACCGTTGTGTTATCTTATTGAGACTAGTCCATTGTATATATTTTTCCTTTGATTTATTTTTGTTCTCTTTGTTTTGTTTTTGTTGATGAAAAATGGCACGTTTTTCTTTTCCTCAATATGATGGTGAGCCTTTTTATGTCTATTTCCATAGACTTGTAGAGTTTTTGAACTATAATGGTTGTAATCCTTGTGAAGCTTGTGAGATTTGTTATTGTGGCATGAATGAACAAACGAGATATGAAGTTGAAAGTAGGTTTAATGGTGAATTTCAAGCATTAACGGTTCATAATGCTTGGAGCTTTTTTGTACGGTTCGCTAAGGATGTACGCAATAGGGCATGTAATGTTGCTAATTTTGATTCTCAATGTGATAATAGTTTTATTGGTGGCATGATACCCCATGATTTGTCTTGTGATCCTATATGTGAACCTAGTACAAGTGATTTCAACTCTTTTTCTCCTATTGTTGATGATGAATCTCATTTGCTTGATTATGCCCCCTTTCCCCAATATGATGATGCTCATGTTTATAATGTGAATGATCCTCCCTCCTCATCTTCTTGTTCTTACATGGCTCCAAATGATTTCCCTTATGCTCCTAATGAATCCTTTTATGAGGGTAATTCTATGGAAAATTTGAAGGAAGAGAAGATAATGAAGATAATGGAGATGATGGAGAGGTATAACGAGATGAGGGAAGTTGAGAATAAGGAGAGGGAAGTTGAGAATAGGGAGGTGGAAGCTAGAATGAAGATGCTTGAGAGCCAAATTCTCCAATTAGCCAACTCTCAAGAAAATGCCCTTCCTTCTTCTTCTCTTCCCCATATGAGTGAGGATCCCATTAGAGAGCATTCGAGTGATGGTGAAGGAGTAGAGAATGAAGAGAGTGTTGATTTTGAAAATCCTAATTCTCTTTCCCATCTTGATAAGTCTCAAGTGTATGTTTGTGACCCTTCAATCTACGAGTATATAGACTCTTTTGAGGTAATGTCCCACATATTTTTCGAGAGTCATATGAGGACTTATAGATTATTGGATGATTTCATCGAGAACGCTTCTTGGGACTTAGATGAGTTTGAGATGAATCTACCTCCATTCATGCATGATTTTGGGACCTTGGGTTTTGAGATAGTTGAAGGAAAAGTTGTCTATTGTGGTGAAAAGGAGGATAAGGTTGATTCCCTTGGAGTTTTTGAGCTTGAGGGAGGTGTAGATCGTGAGTGCCCTTCGTTTGAGGACTCTATGATTGATTTTCATGCCCTCATTGGCGATGTGAGGCCTTGTGGTGAGGGAGTAGCTACCCCTTTTCCCGTTTCTCATACCCCTTTTTCTCTAAGGTTTGACCACATCCTTTCTTACCCTATTTCTCTCCCTTCCTATCTCAAAGAGCCTATTGGGGAGCCGCCCTCTATGGATGATTTTCATGTCCCTCCTTCCATCATTGTTGAGGATAAGAGGAATTTTGCCAACAAAAAATTTTGTGATGAGGATTTGCCTTTTTCCTTTTCTTTCCATTCTTCTTTTCCTTCTTCTACTTCTTACTTTCTTGAGTTTCCTTTCGATCCTTCTTCTTCTTTCTTTTGGCATCTCCCTCTTCACTTACGTGCAATAATTTTGTTGCACGTCCTTATTCCGTCATTTGCCTATTTACACCCCCATGAAATGTGTAGTAGTGCATTTGACAAGCTCTTGCGTGCGTTGAATTATTATTTCCTAGAGCGGTCTCGCTTAGACGTTAAACAAGCCTTTGCGGGAAGTAACCCGTGTTTTATTGCTTTCATTTTCTTTTGTTTTTAGATTAGATTTTCTCTCATGGACGTGTTTGTGTTCCTTGCTAGGTACACAACTTGATATACTCTTGCGCATTGGTGATGATCAAGAATCAAGGAAATGTGCCTCAACTTACCTATCATGTGGAATTCAAGCCTTATTTGTAGAGATTGTGGCTCATATGAGGTTATTTCGGGTTTTTTGTGTGATTTTGCATTTATCCCATATCCGGTAATATCCTTCTTTTCCCTCTCTCTCTCTTACTTATTGTGACTTGAAGATCATGTGTTGGTAATGTTGGATTAATTTTTCCTTGTTTTCCCCTCCTTGGTTTCATCGTTTATGATTTGAGAGCTTGGTTTCATTCAAGCTTGGGGGAGGGTATTCTATCATGTTTGGTGGGATGTTGATTCATACATGTCATGCACTTGAGTATATGCATTTCCATGTTTTTCATGCTTTTGGAAAATCCAAAAAGATTTTTGTTTACTTCAAGGCAAGTTTAGCAAAATGTGTTTTGTTTGTACTTATTTTGGACATTATATCTTTTGGATTTGTTTACTCTTGAATGCCTTTATTCCTAAGTGGTTAATGTGTGCACGGTTTGAGAGTGTCATTGGTTGACTCTAGGATATTACATGCTAAGGTAGCCGGGTTAAGAACTTTTAGGGCGCCATGAAGCCCTAGTTCGCGGGTATGTGGTAAGATGGTGTTGCTCTCTATAGTGGATTTGGCACCCTTGGTTGGTATTTGCTTAGTTATAATCCCGTGTGAGGTAACATTGTTCTAGCCTTCATCACTTTGTTGTGTGGCGCATTTGGATCCTTAGCTATGCATGTCTTGATCCTTGTTTTGACTTATAGTTCCCAAGATCGTGACCGAAGCACTCTAGGGGAGGAAAAGGGCATTTCTTTCTCATTTTTCTTTATCTTCTTTTTATTTTGTTACAAATTTGATTTTCTATTTTGCATAAACCTACTTGCTAACCAATTTGAGCCTTATGTTTCCCGCTCTTGTTTAAACGACATTACAAACCTAATGGCCTATGTTTACCAACCTTTTAGTTAGTGAAGCATTGGCATGTGAGGTTTGAGTTTTGAGTTGTTGATCATAGACAAGATGCATTTTGAGATTTGGTTAGAGTTGAGCTTGTAAAGTAATATGGAAATCAAATGAAGTTTCAAGAAAAAGCCGTCCAAAGTTAAAAAGGCAAGGACATTGAATAAAGTTAAAAAAAAAAGAAAAAAAAGTGAAAAAAAAACAAAAACAACAAAAATATTTTAGTTGGTTTCATTTTCTTCCTTAGTTTAAGCATTGAGGACAATGCTTTGTTCAAGCTTGGGGGGAATTTTGTGTGTTTGTGTTGAATAAGCTTTGGGGAATGGCATTAGTGGTATTTTTGCTTGATATTTAGTGAATTCTTGAGTTATTTTTCAGTGTCGGCCGCACTTTTTGCTTCACTTAGGAAATTTCACCAAATTTTAAATTTTTACCTCGCCTTAACCCTTAGCCTTACGTTACAACCAATAAAAAGACCCTTAGACTCTAGTGGGTTAGGTCAAAAGAACGGTGGAGGGAGATAGACCTCAAACCTATGGAAAGAGTATGCATAGTTGAGACGTCGGGATTACCTTCTCAAAGTTTTTCATTTCTTTATCTTTTTCCGGTTCCTTCGTGGAATCTTGAGAAGCTAGCTTAAGGGTTGATTTGAAGCTAGTAGAGAGAACGTGGCCCGATTGGTTGGGGCTAGGGTGGATTGAGTCCTAAGTAGTTCTCTATGCTTAGCATGTGTTATGTTTCAATCAACCATTGACATCTTGGAACGTGCATACATTTGTCCATTTAGAAAGGTTTGCATTCATTAGTACTTGTCCTTATCTCTTGTCCGTATATGAGCTTGTGTTTTGCTTTTTCTTTTCGTGTTTCTTTTTCTTTACCTTTGGTTTTTGTTGCCTTGCCTTGGTTTTTGTCAAGAGTTGTGGGTTAAGCTCTTAGGAAACCCTCACGAGACCTCACTCGTCCTCATAGGCGACTTTGGGGTTTTAAGGGCTTGTTGTAGCTAAAAACAACCGTGATTCCTACGACAGTGAGTTAGTGTACATTCTTTCTCCTTGTTTCTATTTTGTTTCTTTTGCTTTCAATAATTTCCTCTTGTTCTCTTTTGCTCTAGCTTTGCTCGAGGACGAGCAAAGGTTTAGCTTGGGGGAATTTGATGAGTGACATTTATGTCACTCCTAGGATAGTGTTTATGCCTTGTTTTAGCTTGTCTTAGGGTGTTTTGTAGTTGTTTTGTTCAAATAATGCGTGCATACATGTCTCGATGTGATTTTAATGAAATCGCGTATATTGTTGTATGCTTGCCTTCATTGTGTGTTTGCACCGTTCCCTATACCTTATTGCTTCCCTTGGTGTTTGTGCTTAGGTATTTGAAGTCTTGGATTGCAAAGAAGAAGCCAAGGAAGCATGAGAGAAGAATTGAAGAAAGCAAGGTGCAAGGGCGCAAATAATGTGCGGGCGCGCAACCCTGTGAGAACCCGCGCAAAATTGGCGAAATTGCAGAATCGAGGCAGAAAGTTTTGCGCGGCCTGTGCGCGACATGTGCGCGGGCGCACACCCACACCGTGCGGGCGCGCACACCTAAGCACTAGCCGCGCAACCCACAAATGCGCGGGCGCGCAGCTACTTTGCGCGGGCGCGCAGGCTGCTGCGAGGGAGCGCAGGCCGCTGCGAGGGCGCACAGACCGCTGCGAGGGCGCACGCGCGGACGCACAGCTACCATGCGCGGGCGCACAGATCCTTGCGCGGGCGCACAGCGGGTCCTGTTCAGCGTTTTTGCGTGATTCTTTATATATTGCGGGGCTTGTTTTGTAAAAGGAGAACTTCATTCTTTTAGATCTTTTTCCCTAGTTTTAGGAGAGCTTTTCTCTCTAGGTTTAGCTTAGGATTAGAGTAGTTTAGAGAGAGAAAGTGAGGGTTTCACCATTGTTGAGCTTGGATTTTGAAGAAGAAGATTGATCATCTTGTTTGTAGACTTTCATCTTCAATCAATGGGAATCTCTAACTCTCTCTCCTCTATTTTTATTGTTTTATTTTGATTATTGTTTTTGTTGTTGGTATTGCTTGTTAATCATGTTGATTCTTGATTATTTGTTGATTAATCTTGTTGTTATCATGATTAGTGAGTAATTTCCCCATTAAGGGGATGGTTGTGGTGTAGTTGGATCTTGAGAATGTTCAAGGGTTTGGAATTGATTTATTGTGATTAAAGTCTTTATATGCTTGATGTTCTTCAATCTACTTGCAAAATGCATGTTGTTAGTTGATTGGGAGTGAATCTTTGCTAACATGAAACGGAAGTTGACTTAGCTAAGTTCATTTATTTCGATTGTTATTTGATAGTACCTCCTAGTATATGGTTCTAATGTGGAAACATAGAGGCTATGTTAGGAGAAGCTGATTAGCCCCGGAAGGCGGTTAGATTGGACCTTACTTCGATATTCGAGCATGTTTAGTTCATAATTAATTCAACTCCTATGCCTTTGTTTATGTTCAAGTGAATGCTACTCCTAGACCATTTCCCTTAATGTTTTATTTCTTGTTTTAGCACATTTAGACTTTAGTTATTTTTCTCCTATTCCGGACTAGCTTAATTGTCGATAACATTTGGTGGTGTTTATCCGTTCTCTGTGGTTCGACCCCTATGCTTGCCTTATACTCGTATTAGGTTTGTTTAGGTTGTATAAATTGTATTTGATCTAGGTGTAGTCGTTTGACGACGCGATTATTCCCTTGTCACTAATTGAAACTAATGAAAGTCAAACACATTCAAACTAAGCTTTTTGAATCAACCGAAAGTCAAACACATTCAAACAAAGCTTTTTGAATCAAATGAAAATCCCATGCATTCAACAAAGCTAATTGAATCAAATGAAAGTCAAACACATTCAAACAAAGCTATTTGAATCAAATAAAAGTCAAATGCATTCAACAAAGCTAATTAAATCAAAAGAAAGTCAAACACATTTACACAAAGCATTTTGAATAAAATAAATGACAAATTCATTCAACGAAGCTAATTAAATCAAATGAAAGTCAAACACATTCAAACTAAGCATTTGGAATCAAATAAAAGTCAAACAAATTCAAACAAAGCATTTTGAATCACATGAAAATCAAATGCATTCATTAAAGCTAATTGAATCAAATGAAAGTTAAACACATTCAAACAAAGTTATTTGAATCAAATGAAAGTCAAATGCATTCAATAAAGCTAATTGAATCAAATGAAAGTCAAACACATAAAAAAACCAAGCTTTTTAAGTCAAATGAAAGTCAAATGCTTTCAACAAATCTAATTGAATCAAATAAAAGTCAAACACATTCAAAAAAAGCTTTTTGAATCAAATGAAAGTCAAACGCATTCAAAGAGGCTAATTGATGCAAATGAAAGTCGAACACGTTCAAACCAAGCATTTTGAATCAAATGAAAGTCAAACACATTCAAACAAAGCTTTTTGAATCAAATGAAAGTCAAATGCAATTAACAACGCTAATTGAATCAAATGAAAGTCAAACATATTAAACAAAGCTTTTTGAATCAAATGAAAGTAACTGCATTCAAAGAGGCTAATTGAAGCAAATGAAAGTCGAACACATTCAAACAAAGTTTTTTAAGTCAAACGAAAGTCAAATGCTTTCAACAAAGCTAATTGAATCAAATAAAAGTCAAACACATTCAAAAAAAGCTTTTTGAATCAAATGAAAGTCAAATGCATTCAAAGAGGCTAATTGATGCAAATGAAAGTCGAACACGTTCAAACCAAGAATTTTGAATCAAATGAAAGTCAAACACATTCAAACAAAGCTTTTTGAATCAAATGAAAGTCAAATGCATTTAACAAAGCTAATTGAATCAAATGAAAGTCAAACACATTCAATCAAAGCTTTTTGAATCAAATGAAAGTCAAATGCATTAAATAAAGCCAATTGAATCAAATGAAAGTCAAACACATTCAAACAAAGATTTTTGAGTAAAATGAAAGTCAAATACATTCAACAAAGCTGATTGAAACAAATGAAAGTCAAACACATTCAAACTAAGCTTTTTGAATCACCGAAAGTCAAACACATTCAAACCAACCTTTTTGAATCAAATGAAAATCCCATGCATTCAACAAAGCTAATTGAATAAAATGAAAGTCAAACACATTCAAACAAAGCTATTTGAATCATATAAAAGTCAAATGCATTCAACAAAGCTAATTAAATAAAAAGAAAGTCAAACACATTTAAACAAAGCATTTTGAATAAAATAAATGACAAATTCATTCAACGAAGCTAATTAAATCAAATGAAACTCAAACACATTCAAACT
The DNA here is from genome assembly GCF_948465745.1 of Chenopodium album. NCBI lineage: Eukaryota > Viridiplantae > Streptophyta > Magnoliopsida > Caryophyllales > Amaranthaceae > Chenopodium > Chenopodium album. The sequence continues at coordinate 31,194,777 of NC_137844.1, forward strand.
AAGCATTTGGAATCAAATAAAAGTCAAACAAATTCAAACAAAGCATTTTGAATCAAATGAAAATCAAATGCATTCAACAAAGCTAATTGAATCAAATGAAAGTTAAACACATTCAAACAAAGTTATTTGAATCAAATGAAAGTCAAATGCATTCAATAAAGCTAATTGAATCAAATGAAAGTCAAACACATTCAATCAAAGATTTTTGAATCAAATGAAAGTCAAATGCATTAAATAAAGCCAATTGAATCAAATGAAAGTCAAACACATTCAAACAAAGATTTTTGAGTAAAATGAAAGTCAAATACATTCAACAAAGCTGATTGAATCAAATGAAAGTCAAACACATTCAAACTAAGCTTTTTGAATCACCGAAAGTCAAACACATTCAAACCAACCTTTTTGAATCAAATGAAAATCCCATGCATTCAACAAAGCTAATTGAATCAAATGAAAGTCAAACACATTCAAACAAAGCTATTTGAATCAAATAAAAGTCAAATGCATTCAACAAAGCTAATTAAATCAAAAGAGAGTCAAACACATTTAAACAAAGCATTTTGAATAAAATAAATGACAAATTCATTCAACGAAGCTAATTAAATCAAATGAAAGTCAAACACATTCAAACTAAGCATTTGGAATCAAATAAAAGTCAAACAAATTCAAACAAAGCATTTTGAATCACATGAAAATCAAATGCATTCATTAAAGCTAATTGAATCAAATGAAAGTTAAACACATTCAAACAAAGTTATTTGAATCAAATGAAAGTCAAATGCATTCAATAAAGCTAATTGAATCAAATGAAAGTCAAACACATAAAAAAACCAAGCTTTTTAAGTCAAATGAAAGTCAAATGCTTTCAACAAATCTAATTGAATCAAATAAAAGTCAAACACATTCAAAAAAAGCTTTTTGAATCAAATGAAAGTCAAACGCATTCAAAGAGGCTAATTGATGCAAATGAAAGTCGAACACGTTCAAACCAAGCATTTTGAATCAAATGAAAGTCAAACACATTCAAACAAAGCTTTTTGAATCAAATGAAAGTCAAATGCAATTAACAACGCTAATTGAATCAAATGAAAGTCAAACATATTAAACAAAGCTTTTTGAATCAAATGAAAGTAACTGCATTCAAAGAGGCTAATTGAAGCAAATGAAAGTCGAACACATTCAAACAAAGCATTTTGAATCAAATGAAAGTCAAACCCATTCAAACAAAGCATTTTGAATCAAATGAAAGTCAAATCCATTCAACAAAGCTAATTGAATCAAATGAAAGTCAAACACATTCTATCAAAGCTTTTTGAATCAAATGAAAGTCAAACACATTCAATCAAAGCTTTTTGAATCAAATGAAAGTTAAATGCATTAAATAAAGCCAATTGAATCAAATGAAAGTCAAACACATTCAAACAAAGAATTTTGAGTAAAATGAAAGTCAAATACATTCAACAAAGCTGATTGAATCAAATGAAGGTCAAACACAATCAAACTAAGCTTTTTGAATCAACCGAAAGTAAAACACATTCAAACCAAGCTTTTTGAATCAAATGAAAATCCCATGCATTCAACAAAGCTAATTGAATCAAATGAAAGTCAAACACATTCAAACAAAGCTATTTGAATCAAATAAAAGTCAAATGCATTCAACAAAGCTAATTGAATCAAAAGAAAGTCAAAAACATTTAAACAAAGCTTTTTGAATCAAATGAAAGACCAATTCATTCAATGAAGCTAATTAAATCAAATGAAAGTCAAACTCATTCAAACAAAGCATTTTGAATCAAATGAAAATCTAATGCATTCAACAAAGCTAATTGAATCAAATGAAAGTTAAACATATTCAAACAAAGTTGTTTGAATCAAATGAAAGTCAAATGCATTCAATAAAGCTAATTGAATCAAATGAAAGTCAAACACATAAAAAAACAAAGCTTTTTAAGTTAGATGAAAGTCAAATGCTTTCAACAAAGCAAATTGAATCAAATAAAAGTCAAACACATTCAAACAAAACTTTTTGAATCAAATGAAAGTCAAATGCATTCAAAGAGGCTAATTGATGCAAATGAAAGTCGAACACATTCAAACCAAGCATTTTGAATCAAATGAAAGTCAAACACATTTAAACAAAGCTTTTTGAATCAAATGAAAGTCAAATGCATTTAACTAAGCTAATTGAATCAAATGAAAGGCAAACACATTCAAACAAAGCTTTTTGAATCAAATGAAAGTAAAATGCATTCAAAGAGGCTAATTGAAGCAAATGAAAGTCGAACACATTCAAACAAAGCATTTTGAATCAAATGAAAGTCAAACCCATTCAAACAAAGCATTTTGAATCAAATGAAAGCCGAACACATTCTAACAAAGCATTTTGAATCAAATGAAATTCAAACCCATTCAAACAAAGCATTTTGAATCAAATGAAAGTCAAATGCATTAAATAAACCCGATTGAATCAAATGAAAGTCAAACACATTCAAACAAAGCTTTTTGAATCATATAAAAGTCAAATGCATTCAATAAAGCTAATTGAATCAAATGAAAGTCAAACACATTAAAACAAAGCTTTTTAAGTCAAATGAAAGTCAAATGCTTTCAACAAAGCTAATTGAATCAAATAAAAGTCAAACACAATCAAACAAAGCTTTTTGAATCAAATGAAAGTCAAATGCATTCAACAAAGCTAATTGAATCAAAAGAAAGTCAAACACGTTCAAACTAAGCTTTTTGAAACAAATGAAAGTCAAACACATTCAAACAAAGCTTTTTTAATCAAATGAAAGTAAAATGCATTCAAAGAGGCTAATTGATGCAAATGAAAGTCGAACACATTCAAACCAAGCATTTTGAATCAAATGAAAGTCAAACACATTTAAACAAAGCTTTTTGAATCAAATGAAAGTCAAATGCATTTAACTAAGCTAATTGAATCAAATGAAAGGCAAACACATTCAAACAAAGCTTTTTGAATCAAATGAAAGTAAAATGCATTCAAAGAGGCTAATTGAAGCAAATGAAAGTCGAACACATTCAAACAAAGCATTTTGAATCAAATGAAAGTCAAACCCATTCAAACAAAGCATTTTGAATCAAATGAAAGCCGAACACATTCTAACAAAGCATTTTGAATCAAATGAAATTCAAACCCATTCAAACAAAGCATTTTGAATCAAATGAAAGTCAAATGCATTAAATAAACCCGATTGAATCAAATGAAAGTCAAACACATTCAAACAAAGCTTTTTGAATCATATAAAAGTCAAATGCATTCAATAAAGCTAATTGAATCAAATGAAAGTCAAACACATTAAAACAAAGCTTTTTAAGTCAAATGAAAGTCAAATGCTTTCAACAAAGCTAATTGAATCAAATAAAAGTCAAACACAATCAAACAAAGCTTTTTGAATCAAATGAAAGTCAAATGCATTCAACAAAGCTAATTGAATCAAAAGAAAGTCAAACACGTTCAAACTAAGCTTTTTGAAACCAATGAAAGTCAAACACATTCAAACAAAGCTTTTTTAATCAAATGAAAGTCAAACGCATTTAGCAAAGGTAATTAAATCAAATGAAAGTCAAACACATTCAAACAAAGCTTTTTGAATCTAATGAAAGTAAAATTCATTCAAAGAGGCTAATTGAAGCAAATGAAAGTCGAACACATTCAAACAAAGCATTTTGAATCAAATGAAAGTCAAACCTATTCAAACAAAACATTTTGAATCAAATGAAAGCCGAACACATTCTAACAAAGAATTTAGAATCAAATGAAAGTAAAACCCATTCAAACAAAGCATTTTGAATCAAATGAAAGTCAAATGCATTAAATAAACCCGATTGAATCAAATGAAAGTCAAACACATTCAAACAAAGCTTTTTGAATCAAATGAAAGTCAAATGCATTCAATAAAGCTAATTGAATCAAATGAAAGTCAAACACATTAAAACAAAGCTTTTTAAGTCAAATGAAAGTCAAATGCTTTCAACAAAGCTAATTGAATCAAATAAAAGTCAAACACATTTAAACAAAGCTTTTTGAATCAAATGAAAGTCAAATGCATTCAAAGTGGCTAATTGATGCAAATGAAAGTCGAACACGTTCAAACCAAGCATTTTTAATCAAATGAAAGTCAAACACATTCAAACAAAGCATTTTTAATCAAATGAAAGTCAAATGCATTCAACAAAGCTAATTGAAATAAAAGAAAGTCAAACCTATTTAAACAAAGCATTTTGAATCAAATGAAAGTCAAACACATTCAAACAAAGCATTTTTAATCAAATGAAAGTCAAATGCATACAACAAAGCTAATTGAATCAAATGAAAGTCAAACACATTCAAACAAAGCTAATTAAATCAAATGAAAGTCAAACACATTCAAACCAAGCATTTTGAATCAAATGAAAGTCTAACACATTCAAACAAAGCATTTTTAATCAAATGAAAGTCAAATGCATTCAGCAAAGCTAATTGAATCAAATGAAAGTCAAATGCATTCAATAAAGCTAATTGAATCAAATGAAAGTCAAACACATTCAAACAAAGCATTTTGAGTCAAATGAAAGTCAAATGCATTCAACAAAGCTAATTGAATTAAATGAAAGTCAATCACATTCAAACAAAGCTTTTTTGAATCAAATGAAAGTTAAATGCATTCAAAGAGGCTAATTGATGCAAATGAAAGTCGAACACAGTCAAACCAAACATTTTGAATCAAATGAAAGTAAAACACATTCAAAAAAAGCTTTTTGAATCAAATGAAGGTCAAATGCATTCAACAAAGCTAATTAAATTAAATGAAAGTCAAACACGTTCAAACTAAGCTTTTTGAATCAAATGAATATTAAACACATTCAAACAAAGCTTTTTTTAATCAAATTAAAGTCAAATGTATTCAACAAAGCTAATTGAATCAAATGGAAGTCAAACACATTCAAACATAGCTTTTTGAATCAAATGAAAGTCAAATGCATTCAATAAAGCTAATTGAATCAAATGAAAGTCAAACACATTCAAACAAAGCTTTTTGACTCAAATGAAAGTCAAATGCATTCAAAGAAGCTAATTGAAGGAAATGAAAGTCGAACACATTCATACCAAACTTTTTGAATTAAATGATAGTCAAACACATTCAAACAAAGTTTTATGATCAAAGGAAAGTCAAATGCATTCAACAAAGCTAATAAAATCAAATGAAAATCAAATACATTCAAACAAAGCAATTTGAGTCAAATGAAAGTCAAATGCATTCAACAAAGCTAATTGAATCAAATGAAAGTCAAACACATTCAAACAAAGATAATTAAATCAAATGAAAGTGAAACAAATTCAAACAAAGCAATTTGATTCAAATGAAAGTCAAACACATTCGAACAAAGCATTTTTAATCAAATGGAAGTCAAATACATATAACAAAGCTAATTGAATCAAATGAAAGTCAAACACATTCAAACAAAACTATTTGAATCAAATGAAAGTCAAATGCATTCAATAAAGCTAATTGAATCAAACAAAAGTCAAACACATTCAAACAAAGCTTTTTGAGTCACATGAAAGTCAAATGCCTTCAACAAAGCTAATTGAATCAAATGAAAGTCAAGCGCATTCAACAAAGCTAATTGAAATAAAAGAAAGTCAAACACATTTAAACAAAGCTTTTTGAATCAAATGAAAGTCAAACACATTCAAACAAAGCATTTTTAATCAAATGAAAGTCAAATGCATACAACCAAGCTAATTAAATCAAATGAAAGTCAAACACATTCAAACCAAGCATTTTGAATCAAATGAAAGTCAAACACATTCAAACAATGCATTTTTAATCAAATGAAAGTCAAATGCATTCAACAAAGCTAATTGAATCAAATGAAAGTCAAATGCATTCAATAAAGCTAATTGAATCAAATGAAAGTCAAACACATTCAAACAAAGCATTTTGAGTCAAATGCATTCAACAAAGCTAATTGAATTAAATGAAAGTCAAACACATTCAGACAAAGCTTTTTGAATCAAATGAAAGTCAAATGCATTCAAAGAGGCTAATTGATGCAAATGAAAGTCGAACACATTCAAACCAAACATATTGAATCAAATGAAAGTCAAACACATTAAAACTAAGCTTTTTGAATCAAATGAAAGTCAAATGCATTCAACAAAGCTAATTGAATCAAATGGAAGTCAAAAACATTCAAACATAGCTTTTTGAATCAAATGAAAGTCAAATGCATTCAATAAAGCTAATTGAATCAAACAAAAGTCAAACACATTCAAACAAAGCATTTTAAATCAAATGAAAGTCAAACGCATTCAAAAAAGCTAATTGAATCAAATGAAAGTCAAATGCATTCAATAAAGCTAATTGAATCAAATAAAAGTCAAAGACATTCAAACATAGCATTTTGAGTTAAATGCATTCAACAAAGCTAATTGAATTAAATGAAAGTCAAACACATTCAAACAAAGCATTTTGAGTCAAATGAAAGTCAAATGCATTCAAAGAGGCTAATTGATGCAAATGAAAGTCAAACACATTCAAACCAAACATATTGAATCAAATGAAAGTCAAATACATTCAAAATAAGCTTTTTGAATCAAATGAAAGTCAAATGCATTCAACAAAGCTAATTAAATCAAATGAAAATCAAACATGTTCAAACTAAGCTTTTTGAATCAAATGAAAGTTTAACACATTCGAAACAAAGCTTTTTTTATCAAATGAAAGTCAAATGCATTCAACAAAGCTAATTGAATCAAATGGAAGTCAAACACATTCAAACATAGCTTTTTGAATCAAATGAAAGTCAAATACATTCAATTAAGCTAATTGAATCAAATGAAAGTCAAACACATTAAAACAAAGCATTTTGAGTCAAATGAAAGTCAAATGCATTCAACAAAGCTAATTGAATCAAATGAAAGTCAAACACATTCAAACAAAGCTTTTTGACTCAAATGAAAGTCAAATGCATTCAAAGAAGCTAATTGAAGCAAATGAAAGTCGAACACATTCATACCAAGCATTTTGAGTCAAATGCATTCAACAAAGCTAATTGAATTAAATGAAAGTCAAACACATTCAAACATAGCTTTTTGAATCAAATGAAAGTCAAATGCATTCAAAGAGGCTAATTGATGCAAATGAAAGTCGAACACATTCAAACCAAACATATTGAATCAAATGAAAGTCAAACACATTCAAAATAAGCTTTTTGAATCAAATGAAAGTCAAATGCATTCAACAAAGCTAATTAAATAAAATGAAAGTTAAACATGTTCAATCTAAGCTTTTTGAATCAAATGAAAGTTAAACACATTCTAACAAAGCTTTTTTAATCAAATGAAAGTCAAATGCATTCAACAAAGCTAATTGAATCAAATGGAAGTCAAACACATTCAAACATAGCTTTTTGAATCAAATGAAAGTCAAATGCATTCAATAAAGCTAATTGAATCAGATGAAAGTCAAACACATTCAAACAAAGCATTTTGAGTCAAATGAAAGTCAAATGCATGCAACAAAGCTAATTGAATCTAATGAAAGTCAAACACATTCAAACAAAGCTTTTTGACTCAAATGAAAGTCAAATGTATTCAAAGAAGCTAATTGAAGCAAATGAAAGTCGAACACATTCATACCAAGCTTTTAAAATCAAATGAAAGTCAATTACATTCAACAAAGCTAAGTGAATCAAATGAAAGTCAAACACATTCAAACAAAGCTTTTTGAATCAAATGAAAGTCAAACACATTTAAACAAAGTTTTTTGATCAAATGAAAGTCAAACGCATTCAAACAAAGATTTTTAAGTAAAATGAAAGTAAAATACATTCAAAAAGCGTAAGTGGATCAAAGAAAGTCAAACACATTCAAAATAAGCTTTTTGAATCAATTGTAAGTCAAACACATTCAAACAAAGCTTTTTGAATCAAATGAAAATCCTATGCATTCAACAAAGCTAATTGAATCAAATGAAAGTCAAACACATTCGAACAAAGCTATTTGAGTCAAATAAAAGTCAAATGCTTTCAACAAAGCTAATTGAATCAAAAGAAAGACAAACACATTTAAACAAAGCTTTTTGAATCAAATGAAAGACAAGTTCATTCAACCCAAGCATTTTGAATCAAGTGAAAGTCAAACACATTCAAACAAAGCATTTTTAATCAAATGAAAGTCGAATGCATTCCATAAAGCTAATTGAATCAAATGAAAGTCAAACACATTCAAACAAAGCTTTTTGAATCAAATGGAAGTCAAACACATTCAAACATAGCTTTTTGAATCAAATGAAAGTCAAATGCATTCAATAAAGCTAATTGAATCAAATGAAAGTCAAACACATTCAAACAAAGCATTTTGAGTCAAAAGAAAGTTAAATGCATTCAACAAAGCTAATTGAATCAAATGAAACTCAAACTCATTCAAACAAAGCTTTTTAACCCAAATGAAAGTCAAATGCATTCAAAGAAGCTGATAAAACAAATGAAAGTCGAACACATTCATACCAAGATTTTTGAATTAAATGAAAGTCAAACACATTCAAACAAAGTTTTTTAATCAAATGAAAGTCAAATGCATTCAACAAAGCTAATTGAATCAAATGAAAGTCAAACACATTCAAACAAAGCTTTTTGAATCAAATGAAAGTAAAATGCATTCAAAGAGGCTAATTGAAGCAAATGAAAGTCGAACACATTCAAACAAAGCATTTTGAATCAAATGAAAGTTAAACCTGTTTAAACAAAGCATTTTGAATCAAATGAAAGTTAGACACATTCAAACATAGCTTTTTGAATCAAATGAAAGTCAAATGCATTCAAGAAAGCTAATTGAATCAAATGAAAGTCTAGTACATTCAAACAAAGCATTTTGAGTCAAATGAAAGTCAAATGCATTCAACAAAGCTAATTAAATCAAATGAAAGTCAAAAACATTCAAACAAAGATAATTAAATCAAATGAAAGTCAAACAAATTCAAACCAAGCAATTTGATTGAAATGAAAGTCAAACACATTCGAACAAAGCATTTTTAATCAAATGGAAGTCAAATGCATACAACAAAGGTAATTGAATCAATGAAAGTCAAACACATTCAAACAAAGCTATTTGAATCAAATGAAAGTCAAATGCATTCAATAAATCTAATTGAATTAAACAAAAATCAAACACATTCAAACAAAGCTTTTTAAGTCACATGAAAGTCAAATGCCTTCAACAAAGCTAATTGAATCAAATGAAAGTCAAGTGCATTCAACAAAGCTAATTGAAATAAAAGAAAGTCAAACACATTGAAACAAAGCTTTTTGAATCAAATGGAAGTCAAACACATTCAGACAAAGCATTTTTAATCAAATGAAAGTCAAATGCAAACAACAAAGCTAATTGAATCAAATGAAAGTCAAACACATTCAAACAAAGCTAATTAAATCAAATGAAAGTCAAACACATTCAAACTAAGCATTTTGAATCAAATGAAAGTCAAACACATTCAAACAAAGCATTTTGAATCAAATGAAAGTCAAACATATTCAAACAAAGCATTTTTAATCAAATGAAAGTCAAATGCATTCAGCAAAGCTAATTGAATCAAATGAAAGTCAAATGCATTCAATAAATCTAATTAAATCAAATGAAAGTCAAACACATTCAAACAAAGCATTTTGAGTCAAATGCATTCAACAAAGCTAATTGAATTAAATGAAAGTCAAACACATTCAAACATAGCTTTTTGAATCAAATGAAAGTCAAATGCATTCAAAGAGGCTAATTGATGCAAATGAAAGTCGAACACATTCAAACCAAACATATTGAATCAAATGAAAGTCAAACACATTCAAAATAAGCTTTTTGAATCAAATGAAAGTCAAATGCATTCAACAAAGCTAATTAAATAAAATGAAAGTTAAACATGTTCAATCTAAGCTTTTTGAATCAAATGAAAGTTAAACACATTCTAACAAAGCTTTTTTAATCAAATGAAAGTCAAATGCATTCAACAAAGCTAATTGAATCAAATGGAAGTCAAACACATTCAAACATAGCTTTTTGAATCAAATGAAAGTCAAATGCATTCAATAAAGCTAATTGAATCAGATGAAAGTCAAACACATTCAAACAAAGCATTTTGAGTCAAATGAAAGTCAAATGCATGCAACAAAGCTAATTGAATCTAATGAAAGTCAAACACATTCAAACAAAGCTTTTTGACTCAAATGAAAGTCAAATGTATTCAAAGAAGCTAATTGAAGCAAATGAAAGTCGAACACATTCATACCAAGCTTTTAAAATCAAATGAAAGTCAATTACATTCAACAAAGCTAAGTGAATCAAATGAAAGTCAAACACATTCAAACAAAGCTTTTTGAATCAAATGAAAGTCAAACACATTTAAACAAAGTTTTTTGATCAAATGAAAGTCAAACGCATTCAAACAAAGATTTTTGAGTAAAATGAAAGTAAAATACATTCAAAAAGCGTAAGTGGATCAAAGAAAGTCAAACACATTCAAAATAAGCTTTTTGAATCAATTGTAAGTCAAACACATTCAAACAAAGCTTTTTGAATCAAATGAAAATCCTATGCATTCAACAAAGCTAATTGAATCAAATGAAAGTCAAACACATTCAAACAAAGCTATTTGAGTCAAATAAAAGTCAAATGCTTTCAACAAAGCTAATTGAATCAAAAGAAAGACAAACACATTTAAACAAAGCTTTTTGAATCAAATGAAAGACAAGTTCATTCAACCCAAGCATTTTGAATCAAGTGAAAGTCAAACACATTCAAACAAAGCATTTTTAATCAAATGAAAGTCGAATGCATTCCATAAAGCTAATTGAATCAAATGAAAGTCAAACACATTCAAACAAAGCTTTTTGAATCAAATGGAAGTCAAACACATTCAAACATAGCTTTTTGAATCAAATGAAAGTCAAATGCATTCAATAAAGCTAATTGAATCAAATGAAAGTCAAACACATTCAAACAAAGCATTTTGAGTCAAAAGAAAGTTAAATGCATTCAACAAAGCTAATTGAATCAAATGAAACTCAAACACATTCAAACAAAGCTTTTTAACCCAAATGAAAGTCAAATGCATTCAAAGAAGCTGATAAAACAAATGAAAGTCGAACACATTCATACCAAGATTTTTGAATTAAATGAAAGTCAAACACATTCAAACAAAGTTTTTTAATCAAATGAAAGTCAAATGCATTCAACAAAGCTAATTGAATCAAATGAAAGTCAAACACATTCAAACAAAGCTTTTTGAATCAAATGAAAGTAAATTGCATTCAAAGAGGCTAATTGAAGCAAATGAAAGTCGAACACATTCAAACAAAGCATTTTGAATCAAATGAAAGTTAAACCTGTTCAAACAAAGCATTTTGAATCAAATGAAAGTTAGACACATTCAAACATAGCTTTTTGAATCAAATGAAAGTCAAATGCATTCAAGAAAGCTAATTGAATCAAATGAAAGTCTAGTACATTCAAACAAAGCATTTTGAGTCAAATGAAAGTCAAATGCATTCAACAAAGCTAATTAAGTCAAATGAAAGTCAAAAACATTCAAACAAAGATAATTAAATCAAATGAAAGTCAAACAAATTCAAACCAAGCAATTTGATTCAAATGAAAGTCAAACACATTCGAACAAAGCATTTTTAATCAAATGGAAGTCAAATGCATACAACAAAGGTAATTGAATCAATGAAAGTCAAACACATTCAAACAAAGCTTTTTGAATCAAATGAAAGTCAAATGCATTCAATAAATCTAATTGAATCAAACAAAAATCAAACACATTCAAACAAAGCTTTTTGAGTCACATGAAAGTCAAATGCCTTCAACAAAGCTAATTGAATCAAATGAAAGTCAAGTGCATTCAACAAAGCTAATTGAAATAAAAGAAAGTCAAACACATTTAAACAAAGCTTTTTGAATCAAATGGAAGTCAAACACATTCAGACAAAGCATTTTTAATCAAATGAAAGTCAAATGCATACAACAAAGCTAATTGAATCAAATGAAAGTCAAACACATTCAAACAAAGCTAATTAAATCAAATGAAAGTCAAACACATTCAAACTAAGCATTTTGAATCAAATGAAAGTCAAACACATTCAAACAAAGCATTTTGAATCAAATGAAAGTCAAACACATTCAAACAAAGCATTTTTAATCAAATGAAAGTCAAATGCATTCAGCAAAGCTTATTGAATCAAATGAAAGTCAAATGTATTCAATAAATCTAATTAAATCAAATGAAAGTCAAACACATTCAAACAAAGCATTTTGAGTCAAATGCATTCAACAAAGCTAATTGAATTAAATGAAAGTCAAACACATTCAAACATAGCTTTTTGAATCAAATGAAAGTCAAATGCATTCAAAGAGGCTAATTGATGCAAATGAAAGTCGAACACATTCAAACCAAACATATTGAATCAAATGAAAGTCAAACACATTCAAAATAAGCTTTTTGAATCAAATGAAAGTCAAATGCATTCAACAAAGCTAATTAAATAAAATGAAAGTTAAACATGTTCAATCTAAGCTTTTTGAATCAAATGAAAGTTAAACACATTCTAACAAAGCTTTTTTAATCAAATGAAAGTCAAATGCATTCAACAAAGCTAATTGAATCAAATGGAAGTCAAACACATTCAAACATAGCTTTTTGAATCAAATGAAAGTCAAATGCATTCAATAAAGCTAATTGAATCAGATGAAAGTCAAACACATTCAAACAAAGCATTTTGAGTCAAATGAAAGTCAAATGCATGCAACAAAGCTAATTGAATCTAATGAAAGTCAAACACATTCAAACAAAGCTTTTTGACTCAAATGAAAGTCAAATGTATTCAAAGAAGCTAATTGAAGCAAATGAAAGTCGAACACATTCATACCAAGCTTTTAAAATCAAATGAAAGTCAATTACATTCAACAAAGCTAAGTGAATCAAATGAAAGTCAAACACATTCAAACAAAGCTTTTTGAATCAAATGAAAGTCAAACACATTTAAACAAAGTTTTTTGATCAAATGAAAGTCAAACGCATTCAAACAAAGATTTTTGAGTAAAATGAAAGTAAAATACATTCAAAAAGCGTAAGTGGATCAAAGAAAGTCAAACACATTCAAAATAAGCTTTTTGAATCAATTGTAAGTCAAACACATTCAAACAAAGCTTTTTGAATCAAATGAAAATCCTATGCATTCAACAAAGCTAATTGAATCAAATGAAAGTCAAACACATTCGAACAAAGCTATTTGAGTCAAATAAAAGTCAAATGCTTTCAACAAAGCTAATTGAATCAAAAGAAAGACAAACACATTTAAACAAAGCTTTTTGAATCAAATGAAAGACAAGTTCATTCAACCCAAGCATTTTGAATCAAGTGAAAGTCAAACACATTCAAACAAAGCATTTTTAATCAAATGAAAGTCGAATGCATTCCATAAAGCTAATTGAATCAAATGAAAGTCAAACACATTCAAACAAAGCTTTTTGAATCAAATGGAAGTCAAACACATTCAAACATAGCTTTTTGAATCAAATGAAAGTCAAATGCATTCAATAAAGCTAATTGAATCAAATGAAAGTCAAACACATTCAAACAAAGCATTTTGAGTCAAAAGAAAGTTAAATGCATTCAACAAAGCTAATTGAATCAAATGAAACTCAAACTCATTCAAACAAAGCTTTTTAACCCAAATGAAAGTCAAATGCATTCAAAGAAGCTGATAAAACAAATGAAAGTCGAACACATTCATACCAAGATTTTTGAATTAAATGAAAGTCAAACACATTCAAACAAAGTTTTTTAATCAAATGAAAGTCAAATGCATTCAACAAAGCTAATTGAATCAAATGAAAGTCAAATACATTCAAACAAAGCTTTTTGAATCAAATGAAAGTAAAATGCATTCAAAGAGGCTAATTGAAGCAAATGAAAGTCGAACACATTCAAACAAAGCATTTTGAATCAAATGAAAGTTAAACCTGTTCAAACAAAGCATTTTGAATCAAATGAAAGTTAGACACATTCAAACATAGCTTTTTGAATCAAATGAAAGTCAAATGCATTCAAGAAAGCTAATTGAATCAAATGAAAGTCTAGTACATTCAAACAAAGCATTTTGAGTCAAATGAAAGTCAAATGCATTCAACAAAGCTAATTAAATCAAATGAAAGTCAAAAACATTCAAACAAAGATAATAAAATCAAATGAAAGTCAAACAAATTCAAACCAAGCAATTTGATTGAAATGAAAGTCAAACACATTCGAACAAAGCATTTTTAATCAAATGGAAGTCAAATGCATACAACAAAGGTAATTGAATCAATGAAAGTCAAACACATTCAAACAAAGCTATTTGAATCAAATGAAAGTCAAATGCATTCAATAAATCTAATTGAATTAAACAAAAATCAAACACATTCAAACAAAGCTTTTTAAGTCACATGAAAGTCAAATGCCTTCAACAAAGCTAATTGAATCAAATGAAAGTCAAGTGCATTCAACAAAGCTAATTGAAATAAAAGAAAGTCAAACACATTTAAACAAAGCTTTTTGAATCAAATGGAAGTCAAACACATTCAGACAAAGCATTTTTAATCAAATGAAAGTCAAATGCATACAACAAAGCTAATTGAATCAAATGAAAGTCAAACACATTCAAACAAAGCTAATTAAATCAAATGAAAGTCAAACACATTCAAACTAAGCATTTTGAATCAAATGAAAGTCAAACACATTCAAACAAAGCATTTTGAATCAAATGAAAGTCAAACACATTCAAACAAAGCATTTTTAATCAAATGAAAGTCAAATGCATTCAGCAAAGCTAATTGAATCAAATGAAAGTCAAATGCATTCAATAAATCTAATTAAATCAAATGAAAGTCAAACACATTCAAACAAAGCATTTTGAGTCAAATGCATTCAACAAAGCTAATTGAATTAAATGAAAGTCAAACACATTCAAACATAGCTTTTTGAATCAAATGAAAGTCAAATGCATTCAAAGAGGCTAATTGATGCAAATGAAAGTCGAACACATTCAAACCAAACATATTGAATCAAATGAAAGTCAAACACATTCAAAATAAGCGTTTTGAATCAAATGAAAGTCAAATGCATTCAACAAAGCTAATTAAATAAAATGAAAGTTAAACATGTTCAATCTAAGCTTTTTGAATCAAATGAAAGTTAAACACATTCTAACAAAGCTTTTTTAATCAAATGAAAGTCAAATGCATTCAACAAAGCTAATTGAATCAAATGGAAGTCAAACACATTCAAACATAGCTTTTTGAATCAAATGAAAGTCAAATTCATTCAATAAAGCTAATTGAATCAAATGAAAGTCAAACACATTCAAACAAAGCATTTTGAGTCAAATGAAAGTCAAATGCATGCAACAAAGCTAATTGAATCTAATGAAAGTCAAACACATTCAAACAAAGCTTTTTGACTCAAATGAAAGTCAAATGTATTCAAAGAAGCTAATTGAAGCAAATGAAAGTCGAACACATTCATACCAAGCTTTTAAAATCAAATGAAAGTCAATTACATTCAACAAAGCTAAGTGAATCAAATGAAAGTCAAACACATTCAAACAAAGCTTTTTGAATCAAATGAAAGTCAAACACATTTAAACAAAGTTTTTTGATCAAATGAAAGTCAAACGCATTCAAACAAAGATTTTTGAGTAAAATGAAAGTAAAATACATTCAAAAAGCGTAAGTGGATCAAAGAAAGTCAAACACATTAAAAATAAGCTTTTTGAATCAATTGTAAGTCAAACACATTCAAACAAAGCTTTTTGAATCAAATGAAAATCCTATGCATTCAACAAAGCTAATTGAATCAAATGAAAGTCAAACACATTCGAACAAAGCTATTTGAGTCAAATAAAAGTCAAATGCTTTCAACAAAGCTAATTGAATCAAAAGAAAGACAAACACATTTAAACAAAGCTTTTTGAATCAAATGAAAGACAAGTTCATTCAACCCAAGCATTTTGAATCAAGTGAAAGTCAAACACATTCAAACAAAGCATTTTTAATCAAATGAAAGTCGAATGCATTCCATAAAGCTAATTGAATCAAATGAAAGTCAAACACATTCAAACAAAGCTTTTTGAATCAAATGGAAGTCAAACACATTCAAACATAGCTTTTTGAATCAAATGAAAGTCAAATGCATTCAATAAAGCTAATTGAATCAAATGAAAGTCAAACACATTCAAACAAAGCATTTTGAGTCAAAAGAAAGTTAAATGCATTCAACAAAGCTAATTGAATCAAATGAAACTCAAACTCATTCAAACAAAGCTTTTTAACCTAAATGAAAGTCAAATGCATTCAAAGAAGCTGATTAAACAAATGAAAGTCGAACACATTCATACCAAGATTTTTGAATTAAATGAAAGTCAAACACATTCAAACAAAGTTTTTTAATCAAATGAAAGTCAAATGCATTCAACAAAGCTAATTGAATCAAATGAAAGTCAAACACATTCAAACAAAGCTTTTTGAATCAAATGAAAGTAAAATGCATTCAAAGAGGCTAATTGAAGCAAATGAAAGTCGAACACATTCAAACAAAGCATTTTGAATCAAATGAAAGTTAAACCTGTTCAAACAAAGCATTTTGAATCAAATGAAAGTTAGACACATTCAAACATAGCTTTTTGAATCAAATGAAAGTCAAATGCATTCAAGAAAGCTAATTGAATCAAATGAAAGTCTAGTACATTCAAACAAAGCATTTTGAGTCAAATGAAAGTCAAATGCATTCAACAAAGCTAATTAAATCAAATGAAAGTCAAAAACATTCAAACAAAGATAATTAAATCAAATGAAAGTCAAACAAATTCAAACCAAGCAATTTGATTGAAATGAAAGTCAAACACATTCGAACAAAGCATTTTTAATCAAATGGAAGTCAAATGCATACAACAAAGGTAATTGAATCAATGAAAGTCAAACACATTCAAACAAAGCTATTTGAATCAAATGAAAGTCAAATGCATTCAATAAATCTAATTGAATTAAACAAAAATCAAACACATTCAAACAAAGCTTTTTAAGTCACATGAAAGTCAAATGCCTTCAACAAAGCTAATTGAATCAAATGAAAGTCAAGTGCATTCAACAAAGCTAATTGAAATAAAAGAAAGTCAAACACATTTAAACAAAGCTTTTTGAATCAAATGGAAGTCAAACACATTCAGACAAAGCATTTTTAATCAAATGAAAGTCAAATGCATACAACAAAGCTAATTGAATCAAATGAAAGTCAAACACATTCAAACAAAGCTAATTAAATCAAATGAAAGTCAAACACATTCAAACTAAGCATTTTGAATCAAATGAAAGTCAAACACATTCAAACAAAGCATTTTGAATCAAATGAAAGTCAAACACATTCAAACAAAGCATTTTTAATCAAATGAAAGTCAAATGCATTCAGCAAAGCTAATTGAATCAAATGAAAGTCAAATGCATTCAATAAATCTAATTAAATCAAATGAAAGTCAAACACATTCAAACAATGCATTTTGAGTCAAATGCATTCAACAAAGCTAATTGAATTAAATGAAAGTCAAACACATTCAAACATAGCTTTTTGAATCAAATGAAAGTCAAATGCATTCAAAGAGGCTAATTGAAGCAAATGAAAGTCGAACACATTCAAACAAAGCTTTTTGAATCAAATGAAAGTCAAACCTATTCAAACAAAGCATTTTGAATCAAATGAAAGCCGAACACATTCTAACAAAGCATTTTGAATCAAATGAAAGTAAAACCCATTCAAACAAAGCATTTTGAATCAAATGAAAGTCAAATGCATTAAATAAACCCGATTGAATCAAATGAAAGTCAAACACATTCAAACAAAGCTTTTTGAATCAAATGAAAGTCAAATGCATTCAATAAAGCTAATTGAATCAAATGAAAGTCAAACACATTAAAACAAAGCTTTTTAAGTCAAATGAAAGTCAAATGCTTTCAACAAAGCTAATTGAATCAAATAAAAGTCAAACACATTTAAACAAAGCTTTTTGAATCAAATGAAAGACAAATTCATTCAACGAAGCTAATTAAATCAAATGAAAGTCAAACACATTCAAACCAAGCATTTTGAATCAAATGAAAGTCAAACACATTCAAACAAAGCATTTTTAATCAAATGAAAGTCAAATGCATTCAACAAAGCTAATTGAAATAAAAGAAAGTCAAACCTATTTAAACAAAGCATTTTGAACCAAATGAAAGTCAAAGACATTCAAACAAAGCATTTTTAATCAAATGAAAGTCAAATGCATACAACAAAGCTAATTGAATCAAATGAAAGTCAAACACATTCAAACAAAGCTAATTAAATCAAATGAAAGTCAAACACATTCAAACCAAGCATTTTATATCAAATGAAAGTCTAACACATTCAAACAAAGCATTTTTAATCAAATGAAAGTCAAATGCATTCAGCAAAGCTAATTGAATCAAATGAAAGTTAAATGCATTCAATAAAGCTAATTGAATCAAATGAAAGTCAAACACATTCAAACAAAGCATTTTGAGTCAAATGAAAGTCAAATGCATTCAACAAAGCTAATTGAATTAAATGAAAGTCAATCACATTCAAACAAAGCTTTTTGAATCAAATGAAAGTTAAATGCATTCAAAGAGGCTAATTGATGCAAATGAAAGTCGAACACAGTCAAACCAAACATTTTGAATCAAATGAAAGTAAAACACATTCAAAAAAAGCTTTTTGAATCAAATGAAGGTCAAATGCATTCAACAAAGCTAATTAAATTAAATGAAAGTCAAACACGTTCAAACTAAGCTTTTTGAATCAAATGAATATTAAACACATTCAAACAAAGCTTTTTTTAATCAAATTAAATTCAAATGTATTCAACAAAGCTAATTGAATCAAATAGAAGTCAAACACATTCAAACATAGCTTTTTGAATCAAATGAAAGTCAAATGCATTCAATAAAGCTAACTGAATCAAATGAAAGTCAAACACATTCAAACAAAGCTTTTTGACTCAAATGAAAGTCAAATGCATTCAAAGAAGCTAATTGAAGGAAATGAAAGTCGAACACATTCATACCAAACTTTTTGAATTAAATGATAGTCAAACACATTCAAATAAAGTTTTATGATCAAAGGAAAGTCAAATGCATTCAACAAAGCTAATAAAATCAAATGAAAATCAAATACATTCAAACAAAGCAATATGAGTCAAATGAAAGTCAAATGCATTCAACAAAGCTATTGAATCAAATGAAAGTCAAACACATTCAAACAAAGATAATTAAATCAAATGAAAGTGAAACAAATTCAAACAAAGCATTTTTAATCAAATGGAAGTCAAATACATATAACAAAGCTAATTGAATCAAATGAAAGTCAAACATATTCAAACAAAACTATTTGAATCAAATGAAAGTCAAATGCATTCAATAAAGCTAATTGAATCAAACAAAAGTCAAACACATTCAAACAAAGCTTTTTGAGTCACATGAAAGTCAAATGCCTTCAACAAAGCTAATTGAATCAAATGAAAGTCAAGCGCATTCAACAAAGCTAATTGAAATAAAAGAAAGTCAAACACATTTAAACAAAGCTTTTTGAATCAAATGAAAGTCAAACACATTCAAACAAAGCATTTTTAATCAAATGAAAGTCAAATGCATACAACCAAGCTAATTAAATCAAATGAAAGTCAAACACATTCAAACCAAGCATTTTGAATCAAATGAAAGTCAAACACATTCAAACAATGCATTTTTAATCAAATGAAAGTCAAATGCATTCAACAAAGCTAATTGAATCAAATGAAAGTCAAATGCATTCAATAAAGCTAATTGAATCAAATGAAAGTCAAACACATTCAAACAAAGCATTTTGAGTCAAATGCATTCAACAAAGCTAATTGAATTAAATGAAAGTCAAACACATTCAGACAAAGCTTTTTGAATCAAATGAAAGTCAAATGCATTCAAAGAGGCTAATTGATGCAAATGAAAGTCGAACACATTCAAACCAAACATATTGAATCAAATGAAAGTCAAACACATTAAAACTAAGCTTTTTGAATCAAATGAAAGTCAAATGCATTCAACAAAGCTAATTGAATCAAATGGAAGTCAAACACATTCAAACATAGCTTTTTGAATCAAATGAAAGTCAAATGCATTCAATAAAGCTAATTGAATCAAACAAAAGTCAAACACATTCAAACAAAGCATTTTAAATCAAATGAAAGTCAAACGCATTCAAAAAAGCTAATTGAATCAAATGAAAGTCAAATGCATTCAATAAAGCTAATTGAATCAAATGAAAGTCAAACACATTCAAACAAAGCATTTTGAGTCAAATGCATTCAACAAAGCTAATTGAATTAAATGAAAGTCAAACACATTCAAACATAGCTTTTTGAATCAAATGAAAGTCAAATGCATTCAAAGAGGCTAATTGATGCAAATGAAAGTCGAACACATTCAAACCAAACATATTGAATCAAATGAAAGTCAAACACATTCAAAATAAGCTTTTTGAATCAAATGAAAGTCAAATGCATTCAACAAAGCTAATTAAATAAAATGAAAGTTAAACATGTTCAATCTAAGCTTTTTGAATCAAATGAAAGTTAAACACATTCAAACAAAGCTTTTTTAATCAAATGAAAGTCAAATGCATTCAACAAAGCTAATTGAATCAAATGGAAGTCAAACACATTCAAACATAGCTTTTTGAATAAAATGAAAGTCAAATGCATTCAATAAAGCTAATTGAATCAAATGAAAGTCAAACACATTCAAACAAAGCATTTTGAGTCAAATGAAAGTCAAATGCATGCAACAAAGCTAATTGAATCAAATGAAAGTCAAACACATTCAAACAAAGCTTTTTGACTCAAATGAAAGTCAAATGTATTCAAAGAAGCTAATTGAAGCAAATGAAAGTCGAACACATTCATACCATGCTTTTAAAATCAAATGAAAGTCAATTACATTCAACAAAGCTAAGTGAATCAAATGAAAGTCAAACACATTCAAACAAAGCTTTTTGAATCAAATGAAAGTCAAACACATTTAAACAAAGTTTTTTGATCAAATGAAAGTCAAACGCATTCAAACAAAGATTTTTGAGTAAAATGAAAGTAAAATACATTCAAAAAGCGTAAGTGGATCAAAGAAAGTCAAACACATTCAAAATAAGCTTTTTGAATCAATTGTAAGTCAAACACATTCAAACAAAGCTTTTTGAATCAAATGAAAATCCTATGCATTCAACAAAGCTAATTGAATCAAATGAAAGTCAAACACATTCGAACAAAGCTATTTGAGTCAAATAAAAGTCAAATGCTTTCAACAAAGCTAATTGAATCAAAAGAAAGACAAACACATTTAAACAAAGCTTTTTGAATCAAATGAAAGACAAGTTCATTCAACCCAAGCATTTTGAATCAAATGAAAGTCAAACACATTAAAACAAAGCATTTTTAATCAAATGAAAGTCAAATGCATACAACAAAGCTAATTGAATAAACTGGAAGTCAAACACATTCAAACAAAGCTTTTTGAATCAAATGGAAGTCAAACACATTCAAACATAGCTTTTTGAATCAAATGAAAGTCAAATGCATTCAATAAAGCTAATTGAATCAAATGAAAGTCAAACACATTCAAACAAAGCATTTTGAGTCAAAAGAAAGTTAAATGCATTCAACAAAGCTAATTGAATCAAATGAAACTCAAACACATTCAAACAAAGCTTTTTAACCCAAATGAAAGTCAAATGCATTCAAAGAAGCTGATAAAACAAATGAAAGTCGAACACATTCATACCAAGATTTTTGAATTAAATTAAAGTCAAACACATTCAAACAAAGTTTTTTTAATCAAATGAAAGTCAAATGCATTCAACAAAGCTAATTGAATCAAATGAAAGTCAAACACATTCAAACAAAGCTTTTTGAATCAAATGAAAGTAAAATGCATTCAAAGAGGCTAATTGAAGCAAATGAAAGTCGAACACATTCAAACAAAGCAATTTGAATCAAATGAAAGTTAAACCTGTTCAAACAAAGCATTTTGAATCAAATGAAAGTTAGACACATTCAAAGATAGCTTTTTGAATCAAATGAAAGTCAAATGCATTCAAGAAAGCTAATTGAATCAAATGAAAGTCTAGTACATTCAAACAAAGCATTTTGAGTCAAATGAAAGTCAAATGCATTAAACAAAGCTAATTAAATCAAATGAAAGTCAAAAACATTCAAACAAAGATAATTAAATCAAATGAAAGTCAAACAAATTCAAACCAAGCAATTTGATTCAAATGAAAGTCAAACACATTCGAACAAAGCATTTTTAATCAAATGGAAGTCAAATGCATACAACAAAGGTAATTGAATCAATGAAAGTCAAACACATTCAAACAAAGCTATTTGAATCAAATGAAAGTCAAATGCATTCAATAAATCTAATTGACTCAAACAAAAATCAAACACATTCAAACAAAGCTTTTTGAGTCACATGAAAGTCAAATGCCTTCAACAAAGCTAATTGAATCAAATGAAAGTCAAGTGCATTCAACAAAACTAATTGAAATAAAAGAAAGTCAAACACATTTAAACAAAGCTTTTTGAATCAAATGGAAGTCAAACACATTCAGACAAAGCATTTTTAATCAAATGAAAGTCAAATGCATACAACAAAGCTAATTGAATCAAATGAAAGTCAAACACATTCAAACAAAGCTAATTAAATCAAATGAAAGTCAAACACATTCAAACTAAGCATTTTGAATCAAATGAAAGTCAAACACATTTAAACAAAGCATTTTGAATCAAATGAAAGTCAAACACATTCAAACAAAGCATTTTTAATCAAATGAAAGTCAAATGCATTCAATAAATCTAATTAAATCAAATGAAAGTCAAACACATTCAAACAAAGCATTTTGAGTCAAATGCATTCAACAAAGCTAATTGAATTAAATGAAAGTCAAACACATTCAAACATAGCTTTTTGAATCAAATGAAAGTCAAATGCATTCAAAGAGGCTAATTGATGCAAATGAAAGTCGAACACATTCAAACCAAACATATTGAATCAAATGAAAGTCAAACACATTCAAAATAAGCTTTTTGAATAAAATGAAAGTCAAATGCATTCAACAAAGCTAATTAAATAAAATGAAAGTTAAACATGTTCAATCTAAGCTTTTTGAATCAAATGAAAGTTAAATGCATTCAACAAAGCTAATTGAATCAAATGGAAGTCAAACACATTCAAACATAGCTTTTTGAATCAAATGAAAGTCAAATGCATTCAATAAAGCTAATTGAATCAAATGAAAGTCAAACACATTCAAACAAAGCATTTTGAGTCAAATGAAAGTCAAATGCATGCAACAAAGCTAATTGAATCAAATGAAAGTCAAACACATAAAAACAAAGCTTTTTGACTCAAATGAAAGTCAAATGTATTCAAAGAAGCTAATTGAAGCAAATGAAAGTCGAACACATTAATACCAAGGTTTTTGAATTAAATGAAAGTCAAACACATTCAAACAAAGTTTTTTGATCAAATGAAAGTCCATTGCATTCAACAAAGCTAAGTGAATCAAATGAAAGTCAAACACTTTCAAACAAAGCTTTTTGAATCAAATGAAAGTCAAACACATTCAAACAAAGTTTTTTGATCAAATGAAAGTCAAACGCATTCAAACAAAGATTTTTGAGTAAAATGAAAGTCAAATACATTCAAAAACCCTAAGTGAATCAAAGAAAGTAAAACACATTCAAACTAAGCTTTTTGAATCAATTGTAAGTCAAACACATTCAAACAAAGCTTTTTGATTCAAATGAAAATCCTATGCATTCAACAAAGCTAATTGAATCAAATGAAAGTCAAACACATTTGAACAAAGCTATTTGAATCAAATAAAAGTCAAATGCATTCAACAAAGCTAATTGAATCAAAAGAACGACAAACACATTTAAACAAAGCTTTTTGAATCAAATGAAAGACAAGTTCATTCAACGAAGCTAATTAAATCTAATGAAAGTCAAACACATTCAAACCAAGCATTTTGAATCAAATGAAAGTCAAACACATTCAAACAAAGCATTTTGAAACAAATGAAAATCAAATGCATTCAACAAAGCTAATTGACTCAAATGAAAGTTAAACATATTTAAACAAAGTTATTTGAATCAAATGAAAGTCAAATGCATTCAATAAAGCTAATTGAATAAAATGAAAGTCAAACACATTCAAACAAAGCTTTTTGAATCAAATGAAATTCAAAAGCATTCAAACCAAGCATTTTGAATCAATTGAAAGTCAAACACATTCAAACAAAGCATTTTTAATCAAATAAAAGTCAAACTCATTCAAACCAAGCATTTTGAATTAAATGAAAGTCAAACACATTCAAACAAAGCATTTTCAATCAAATGAAAGTCAAATGCATATAACAAAGCTAATTGAATCAAATGAAAGTCCAACACATTCAAACAAAGCTTTTTGAATCAAGTGAAAGTCAAATTCATTTAGTAAAGCCAATTGAATCAATTGAAAGTCAAACACATTCAAACAAAGATTTTTGAGTTAAATGAAAGTCAAATACATTCAACAAAGCTAATTGAATACAATGAAAGTCAAACAAATTCAAACAAAGCTTTTTGAATCAAATGAAAATCCTATTCATTCAACAAAGCTAATTGAATCAAATGAAAGTCAAACACATTCAAACAAAGCTATTTGAATTAAATAAAGTCAAATGCATTCAACAAAGCTAATTGAATCAAAAGAAAGTCAAACACATTTAAACAAAGCTTTTTGAATCAAATGAAAGACAAATTCATTCAACGAAGCTAATTAAATCAAATGAAAGTCAAACACATTCAAACCAAGCATTTTGAATCAAATGAAAGTCAAACACATTCAAACAAAGCATTTTTAATCAAACGAAAGTCAAATGAATACAACAAAGCTAATTGTATCAAATGAAAGTCAAACAAATTCAAACAAAGCTTTTTGAATCAAATGAAAGTTAAATGCATTCAGTAAAGCCAATTGAATCAATTGAAAGTCAAACACATTCAAACAAAGATTTTTGAGTAAAATGACAGTCAAATACATTCAACAAAGCTGATTGAATCAAATGAAAGTCAAACACATTGAACCTAAGCTTTTTGAATCAACTGAAAGTCAAACACATTCAAACAAAGCTTTTTGAATCAAATGAAATTCAAATGCACTTAACAAAGCTATTTGAATCAAATGAAATTCAAACACATTCAAACAAAGCTATTTGAATCAAATAAAAGTCAAATGCCTTCAACAAAGCTAATTGAATCAAAAGAAAGTCAAACACATTTAAACAAAGCTTTTTGAATCAAATGAAAGACAAATCCATTCAACGAAGCTAATTAAATCCAATGAAAGTCAAACACATTCAAACCAAGCATTTTGAATCAAATGAAAGTCAAACACATTCAAACAAAGCTAATTAAATCAAATGAAAGTTAAACACATTCAAACCAAGCATTTTGAATTAAATGAAAGCCAAACACATTCAAACAAAATATTTTTAGTCAAATGAAAGTGAAATGCATACAACAAAGCTAATTGAATCTAATGCAAGTCAAACACATTCAAACAAAGCTTTTTGAATCAAATGAAAGTCAAATGCATTCAATAAAGCCTATTGAATCAAAAGAATGTCAAACACATTCAAACAAAGATTTTTGAGTAAAATGAAAGTCAAATACATTCAACAAAGGTAATTGAATCTAATGAATGTCAAACACATTCAAACTAAGCTTTTTGAATCAACTGAAAGTTTAACACATTCAAACAAAGCTTTTTCAATCAGATGAAAATCCTATGCATTCAACAAAGCTAATTGAATGAAATGAAAGTCAAACACATTCAAACAAAGCTATTTGAATCAAATAAAAATCAAATGCATTCAACAAAGCTAATTAAATCAAAAGAAAGTCAAACACATTTAAACAAAACATTTTGAATCAAATGCAAGACAAATTCATTCAACGAAGCTAATTAAATCAAATGAAAGTCAAACACAATTAAACCATGCATTTTGAATCAATAGAAAGTCAAACACATTCAAACAAAGCATTTTGAATCAGTGAAAATCAAATTTATTCAACAAAGCTAATTGAATCATGTGAAAGTTAAACATGTTCAAACAAAGTTATTTGAATCGTATGAAAGTCAAATGCATTCAATAAAGCTAATTGAATAAAATGAAAGTTAACCACATTTAAACAAAGCTTTTTAAATCAAATGAAAGTCAAACACATTCAAACAAAGCTTTTTGAATCAAATGAAAGTCAAATGCATTCAATAAAGCTAATTGAATCAAACAAAAGTCAAACACATTCAAACAAAGCTTTTTGAGTCACATGAAAGTCAAATGCATTCAACAAAGCTAATTGAATCAAATGAAAGTCAATCACATTCAAACAAAGCTTTTTGAACCAAATGAAAATCAAATGCATTCAACAAAGCTAAGTAAATCAAATGAAAGTCAATCACATTCAAACAAAGCTTTTTGAATCCAATGAAAGTCAAATGCATGTAAACAAAGTTTTTTGAGAAAATGAAAGTCAAATGCATTCAACAAAGCTAATTGAATTAAATGAAAGTTAAACATATTCAAACAAAGTTGTTTGAATCAAATGAAAGTCAAATGCATTTAATAAAGCTAATTGAATCAAATGAAAGTCAAACAAATTCAAACAACGCTTTTTGAATCAAATGAAATTCAAATGCATTCAACAAAGCTAATTTAAACAAAAGAAAGTCAAACACATTTAAACAAAGCTTTTTGAATCAAATGAAAGTCAAACACATTCAAACCAAGCATTTTGAATCAAATGAAAGTCAAACACATTCAAACAAAACATTTTTAATCAAACGAAAGTCAAATGCACACAACAAAGCTAATTGAATCAAATGAAAGTCAAACACATTCAAACAAAGCTAATTAAATCAAATGAAAGTTAAACACATTCAAACCAAGCATTTTGAATCAAATGAAAGTTAAACACATTCAAACAAATCATTTTTAGTCAAATGAAAATCAAATGCATACAACAAAGCTAATTGAATCAAATGAAAGTCAAACACATTCAAACAAAGCTTTTTGAATCAAATTAAAGTCAAATTCATTCAATAAAGCCAATTGAATCAAATGAAAGTCAAACACATTCAAACAAAGATTTTTGAGGAAAATGAAAGTCAAATACATTCAACAAAGGTAATTGAATCAAATGAAAGTCAAACACATTCAAACAAAACATTTTTAATCAAACGAAAGTCAAATGCACACAACAAAGCTAATTGAATCAAATGAAAGTCAAACACATTCAAACAAAGCTAATTAAATCAAATGAAAGTTAAACACATTCAAACCAAGCATTTTGAATCAAATGAAAGTTAAACACATTCAAACAAATCATTTTTAGTCAAATGAAAATCAAATGCATACAACAAAGCTAATTGAATCAAATGAAAGTCAAACACATTCAAACAAAGCTTTTTGAATCAAATTAAAGTCAAATTCATTCAATAAAGCCAATTGAATCAAATGAAAGTCAAACACATTCAAACAAAGATTTTTGAGGAAAATGAAAGTCAAATACATTCAACAAAGGTAATTGAATCAAATGAAAGTCAAACACATTCAAACTAAGCTTTTTGAATCAACTGAAAGTTAAACACATTCAAACTAAGCTTTTTGAATAAGATGAAAATCCTATGCATTCAACAAAGCTAATTGGATCAAATGAAAGTCAAACACATTCAAACAAAGCTTTTTGAATCAAATTAGATCAAATGCATTTAACAAAGCTAATTGAATCAAAAGAAAGTCAAACACATTTAAACAAAGCTTTTTGAAACAAATGAAAGAAAAATTCATTCAACGAAGCTAATTAAATCAAATGAAAGTCAAACACATTCAAACCAAGCATTTTGAATCAAATGAAAGTCAAACACATTCAAACTAAGCATTTTTAATCAAATGAAAGTCAAATGCATACAACAAAGCTAATTGAATCAAATGAAAGTCAAACACATTCAAACAAAGCTTTTTTAATCAAATGAAAGTCAAATGCATTCAGTAAAGCCAGTTGAATCAATAGAAAGTCAAATACATTCAAATAAAGATTTTTAAGTAAAATGAAAGTCAAATACATTCAACAAAGCTAATTGAATCAAATGAAAGTCAAACACATTGAACCTAAGCTTTTTGAATCAACTGAAAGTCAAACACATTCAAACAAAGCTTTTTGAATCAAATGAAAATCCTATGCATTCAACAAAGCTAATTGAATGAAATGAAAGTCAAACATATTCAAACAAAGCTATTTGAATCAAATAAAAGTCAAATGCATACAACAAAGCTAATTGAATCAAAAGAAAGTTAACACATTTAAACAAAGCTTTTTGAATCAAATGAAAGACAAATTCATTCAACGAAGCTAATTAAATCAAATGAAAGTCAAACACATTCAAACCAAGCATTTTGAATCAAATGAAAGTCAAACACATTCAAACCAAGCTAATTAAATCAAATGAAAGTCAAACACATTCAAACCAAGCTTTTTGAATCAAATGAAAGTCAAACACATTCAAACTAAGCATTTTTAATCAAATGAAAGCCAAATGCATACAACAAAGCTAATTGAATCAAATGAAAGTCAAACACATTCAAACAAAGCTTTTTGAATCAAATGAAAGTCAAATGCATTCAGTAAAGCCAGTTGAATCAATAGAAAGTCAAATACATTCAAATAAAGATTTTTAAGTAAAATGAAAGTCAAATACATTCAACAAAGCTAATTGAATCAAATGAAAGTCAAACACATTGAACCTAAGCTTTTTGAATCAACTGAAAGTCAAACACATTCAAACAAAGCTTTTTGAATCAAATGAAAATCCTATGCATTCAACAAAGCTAATTGAATGAAATGAAAGTCAAACATATTCAAACAAAGCTATTTGAATCAAATAAAAGTCAAATGCATACAACAAAGCTAATTGAATCAAAAGAAAGTTAACACATTTAAACAAAGCTTTTTGAATCAAATGAAAGACAAATTCATTCAACGAAGCTAATTAAATCAAATGAAAGTCAAACACATTCAAACCAAGCATTTTGAATCAAATGAAAGTCAAACACATTCAAACAAAGCATTTTTAATCAAATGAAATTCAAATGCATACAACAAAGCTAATTGAATCAATTGAAAGTCAAACACATTCAAACAAAGCTTTTTGAATCAAATGAAAGTCAAATGCATTCAGTAAAGCCAATTGAATCAATTGAAAGTCAAACACATTCAAACAAAGCATTTTTAATCAAATGAAATTCAAACACATTCAAACCAAGCATTTTGAATCAAATGAAAGTCAAACACATTCAAACAAAGCATTTTTAATCAAATGAAAGTGAAATGCATACATTAAAGCTAATTGAATCTAATGCAAGTCAAACACATTCAAACAAAGCTTTTTGAATCAAATGAAAGTCAAATGCATTCAATAAAGCTAATTGAATCAAAAGAAAGTCAAACACATTTAAACAAAGCTTTTTGAATCAAATGAAAGACAAATCCATTCAACGAAGCTAATTAAATCCAATGAAAGTCAAACACATTCAAACCAAGCATTTTGAATCAAATGAAAGTCAAACACATTCAAACAAAGCTAATTAAATCAAATGAAAGTTAAACACATTCAAACCAAGCATTTTGAATTAAATGAAAGCCAAACACATTCAAACAAAACATTTTTAGTCAAATGAAAGTGAAATGCATACAACAAAGCTAATTGAATCTAATGCAAGTCAAACACATTCAAACAAAGCTTTTTGAATCAAATGAAAGTCAAATGCATTCAATAAAGCCTATTGAATCAAAAGAATGTCAAACACATTCAAACAAAGATTTTTGAGTAAAATGAAAGTCAAATACATTCAACAAAGGTAATTGAATCTAATGAATGTCAAACACATTCAAACTAAGTTTTTTGAATCAACTGAAAGTTTAACACATTCAAACAAAGCTTTTTGAATCAGATGAAAATCCTATGCATTCAACAAAGCTAATTGAATCAAATGAAAGTCAAACACATTCAAACAAAGCTATTTGAATCAAATAAAAATCAAATGCATTCAACAAAGCTAATTAAATCAAAAGAAAGTCAAACACATTTAAACAAAACATTTTGAATCAAATGCAAGACAAATTCATTCTACGAAGCTAATTAAATCAAATGAAAGTCAAACACAATTAAACCATGCATTTTGAATCAATAGAAAGTCAAACACATTCAAACAAAGCATTTTGAATCAGTGAAAATCAAATTTATTCAACAAAGCTAATTGAATCATGTGAAAGTTAAACATGTTCAAACAAAGTTATTTGAATCGTATGAAAGTCAAATGCATTCAATAAAGCTAATTGAATAAAATGAAAGTTAACCACATTTAAACAAAGCCTTTTAAATCAAATGAAAGTCAAATGCATTCAATAAAGCTAATTGAATCAAACAAAAGTCAAACACATTCAAACAAAGCTTTTTGAGTCACATGAAAGTCAAATGCATTCAACAAAGCTAATTGAATCAAATGAAAGTCAATCACATTCAAACAAAGCTTTTTGAACCAAATGAAAATCAAATGCATTCAACAAAGCTAAGTGAATCAAATGAAAGTCAATCACATTCAAACAAAGCTTTTTGAATCCAATGAAAGTCAAATGCATGTAAACAAAGTTTTTTGAGAAAATGAAAGTCAAATGCATTCAACAAAGCTAATTGAATTAAATGAAAGTTAAACATATTCAAACAAAGTTGTTTGAATCAAATGAAAGTCAAATGCATTTAATAAAGCTAATTGAATCAAATGAAAGTCAAACAAATTCAAACAACGCTTTTTGAATCAAATGAAATTCAAATGCATTCAACAAAGCTAATTTAAACAAAAGAAAGTCAAACACATTTAAACAAAGCTTTTTGAATCAAATGAAAGTCAAACACATTCAAACCAAGCATTTTGAATCAAATGAAAGTCAAACACATTCAAACAAAACATTTTTAATCAAACGAAAGTCAAATGCACACAACAAAGCTAATTGAATCAAATGAAAGTCAAACACATTCAAACAAAGCTAATTAAATCAAATGAAAGTTAAACACATTCAAACCAAGCTTTTTGAATCAAATGAAAGTTAAACACATTCAAACAAATCATTTTTAGTCAAATGAAAATCAAATGCATACAACAAAGCTAATTGAATCAAATGAAAGTCAAACACATTCAAACAAAGCTTTTTGAATCAAATTAAAGTCAAATTCATTCAATAAAGCCAATTGAATCAAATGAAAGTCAAACACATTCAAACAAAGATTTTTGAGGAAAATGAAAGTCAAATACATTCAACAAAGGTAATTGAATCAAATGAAAGTCAAACACATTCAAACTAAGCTTTTTTGAATCAACTGAAAGTTAAACACATTCAAACTAAGCTTTTTGAATAAGATGAAAATCCTATGCATTCAACAAAGCTAATTGGATCAAATGAAAGTCAAACACATTCAAACAAAGCTATTTGAATCAAATTAGATCAAATGCATTTAACAAAGCTAATTGAATCAAAAGAAAGTCAAACACATTTAAACAAAGCTTTTTGAAACAAATGAAAGAAAAATTCATTCAACGAAGCTAATTAAATCAAATGAAAGTCAAACACATTCAAACCAAGCATTTTGAATCAAATGAAAGTCAAACACATTCAAACTAAGCATTTTTAATCAAATGAAAGTCAAATGCATAAAACAAAGCTAATTGAATCAAATGAAAGTCAAACACATTCAAACAAAGCTTTTTGAATCAAATGAAAGTCAAATGCATTCAGTAAAGCCAGTTAAATCAATAGAAAGTCAAATACATTCAAATAAAGATTTTTAAGTAAAATGAAAATCAAATGCATTCAACAAAGCTAAGTGAATCAAATGAAAGTCAATCACATTCAAACAAAGCTTTTTGAATCCAATGAAAGTCAAATGCATGTAAACAAAGTTTTTTGAGAAAATGAAAGTCAAATGCATTCAACAAAGCTAATTGAATTAAATGAAAGTTAAACATATTCAAACAAAGTTGTTTGAATCAAATGAAAGTCAAATGCATTTAATAAAGCTAATTGAATCAAATGAAAGTCAAACAAATTCAAACAACGCTTTTTGAATCAAATGAAATTCAAATGCATTCAACAAAGCTAATTTAAACAAAAGAAAGTCAAACACATTTAAACAAAGCTTTTTGAATCAAATGAAAGTCAAACACATTCAAACCAAGCATTTTGAATCAAATGAAAGTCAAACACATTCAAACAAAACATTTTTAATCAAACGAAAGTCAAATGCACACAACAAAGCTAATTGAATCAAATGAAAGTCAAACACATTCAAACAAAGCTAATTAAATCAAATGAAAGTTAAACACATTCAAACCAAGCATTTTGAATCAAATGAAAGTTAAACACATTCAAACAAATCATTTTTAGTCAAATGAAAATCAAATGCATACAACAAAGCTAATTGAATCAAATGAAAGTCAAACACATTCAAACAAAGCTTTTTGAATCAAATTAAAGTCAAATTCATTCAATAAAGCCAATTGAATCAAATGAAAGTCAAACACATTCAAACAAAGATTTTTGAGGAAAATGAAAGTCAAATACATTCAACAAAGGTAATTGAATCAAATGAAAGTCAAACACATTCAAACTAAGCTTTTTTGAATCAACTGAAAGTTAAACACATTCAAACTAAGCTTTTTGAATAAGATGAAAATCCTATGCATTCAACAAAGCTAATTGGATCAAATGAAAGTCAAACACATTCAAACAAAGCTATTTGAATCAAATTAGATCAAATGCATTTAACAAAGCTAATTGAATCAAAAGAAAGTCAAACACATTTAAACAAAGCTTTTTGAAACAAATGAAAGAAAAATTCATTCAACGAAGCTAATTAAATCAAATGAAAGTCAAACACATTCAAACCAAGCATTTTGAATCAAATGAAAGTCAAACACATTCAAACTAAGCATTTTTAATCAAATGAAAGTCAAATGCATACAACAAAGCTAATTGAATCAAATGAAAGTCTAACACATTCAAACAAAGCTTTTTGAATCAAATGAAAGTCAAATGCATTCAGTAAAGCCAGTTGAATCAATAGAAAGTCAAATACATTCAAATAAAGATTTTTAAGTAAAATGAAAGTCAAATACATTCAACAAAGCTAATTGAATCAAATGAAAGTCAAACACATTGAACCTAAGCTTTTTGAATCAACTGAAAGTCAAACACATTCAAACAAAGCTTTTTGAATCAAATGAAAATCCTATGCATTCAACAAAGCTAATTGAATGAAATGAAAGTCAAACATATTCAAACAAAGCTATTTGAATCAAATAAAAGTCAAATGCATACAACAAAGCTAATTGAATCAAAAGAAAGTTAACACATTTAAACAAAGCTTTTTGAATCAAATGAAAGACAAATTCATTCAACGAAGCTAATTAAATCAAATGAAAGTCAAACACATTCAAACCAAGCATTTTGAATCAAATGAAAGTCAAACACATTCAAACAAAGCATTTTTAATCAAATGAAATTCAAATGCATACAACAAAGCTAATTGAATCAATTGAAAGTCAAACACATTCAAACAAAGCTTTTTGAATCAAATGAAAGTCAAATGCATTCAGTAAAGCCAATTGAATCAATTGAAAGTCAAACACATTCAAACAAAGCATTTTTAATCAAATGAAAGTCAAACACATTCAAACCAAGCATTTTGAATCAAATGAAAGTCAAACACATTCAAACAAAGCATTTTTAATCAAATGAAAGTCAAACACATTCAAACCAAGCATTTTGAATCAAATGAAAGTCAAACACATTCAAAAAAAGCATTTTTAATCAATTGAAAGTCAAATGCATACAACAAAGCTAATTGAATCAAATGAAAGTCAAACACATTCAAACAAAGCTAATTAAATCAAATGAAAGTTAAACACATTCAAACCAAGCATTTTTAATCAAATGAAAGTCAAACACATTCAAACAAATCATTTTTAGTCAAATGAAAGTCAAATGCATACAACAAAGCTAATTGAATCAAATTAAAGTCAAACACATTCAAACAAAGCTTTTTGAATCAAATGAAATTCAAATGCATTCAATAAAGCCAATTGAATCAAATGAAAGTCAAACACATTCAAACAAAGATTTTTGAGTAAAATGAAAGTCAAATACATTCAACAAAGGTAATTGAATCTAATGAAAGTCAAACACATTCAAACTAAACTTTTTGAATTAACTGAAAATTCAACATATTTAAACAAAGCTTTTTGAATCAGATGAAAATCCTATGTATTCAACAAAGCTAATTGAATCAAATGAAAGTCAAACACATTCAAACAAAGCTATTTGAATCAAATAAAAGTCAAATGCATTTAACAAAGCTAATTGAATCAAAAGAAAGTCAAACACATTTAAACAAAGCATTTTGAATCAAATGAAAGACAAATTCATTCAACGAAGCTAATTAAATCAAATGAAAGTCAAACACAATCAAACCAAGCATTTTGAATCAATTGAAAGTCAAACACATTCAAACAAAGTATTTTGAATCAGTGAAAATCAAATGCATTCAACAAAGCTAATTGAATCAAATGAAAGTTAAACATGTTCAAACAAAGTTATTTGAATCATATGAAAGTCAAATGCATTCATGTTTAGGGTAATTTTACCCTGCCATGTGGACCAACTAGAGGGTGACACGTGTCAGCCCCCCAGGGTGGTCCAAAGTGGACCTATCCCTGCTTGACACGTGTCATCCCAATATTTGGAGGATGACGGCCTTTAGGCCCAAATCCCGAGAAAGCTGTAAAACGGCGCATCCCACACTGATTAGGGTTCTGTGACCTAATTAGGGGCACAATTCCCAAGGACCCTATAAATAGGGAGATTTCCCTCTTTTGGAGGGCACGTTCTACCATTTATTACAAACTGTCCCTTTGATTGAGACAACTGAGCTTGGAACCCGAGCAGATCCCCACCTAAATTTCCGCACCTTTTTCTCTCCTTGCAAGTTACTAACTTGATCGTCGGAGGCGGAGCACCTACCAACTGGTGTCTCCGTTTGTCTTGCAGGTACATGCCGCACCGGACCAGTCTTCGAGCTGTAACTCTCCCGAGGGACAAAAACACCCAAAACATTTGGCGCCGTCTGTGGGGAGAGTACCTCAAAGATGGTTGGAGAGTCTGTACCCATTCCTGATCTTACAAACTTACAACCGGTTATACAACCGAAGAACCAAGAAAACCCTCAACCGGCACCTCAGCTGGGAGGTTCTAGAATTCCTCAGTCGTTCCCTCGGCCTCCGCCTGAGGTCGTCACTGAGGATGAAGCTGATGATGAAGAAGATGATGACGTGGAGACCTATACCACAAAGGATGGGTCCTTCGTGTCTAAGTACAAGCATTCCAAAGATAAATTGGAGCGCAATCTTGATCAGGCGGGCCCAAGCAGGCGCCCCTCTGGAAGGCTAGAAGGGGAAACCCAGAAGGCCAAAGGTCAAGCCCCAGTCACCCGGGATGAGCTCATGAAATTCATGACCTCTTTCAAAGGTGAAATAAAGGCCATGATCAACAAAAGCAAGGCAGGCTCTAGCAAGAGTCCGCCGGCTAAGAAGTCTCCCATTCCTAGGAAGAAAAAGCCCGTCAAGGACAGGCGTCCAACTCCCCATCCCAAAGATAAAGAAAGGGAGAAGGAGAGGATGGCCTCCAGACTTGACTAGTCGAAAATTCTACTGCCTACTGGTCCTTAGAGGCAGCCTCGGCATGAACAGCCGGGGACCAGCAAGAAAACAGCCTCCGACGCTCGACACATCATCGAGCGGAGGAGAAACCAGCAGCTATCTGAGTCAGCCTCTACTTCGAGCTTTCTAGACAGCTTCAAAGAAACTTCTGTAAGGAACTCACAGTCCTTACTTGAGAGTCGGATAGGCGGCAAAACCGTCAATACCGAACCTCAGCTGATGATTGGGTCTGTCCCATATGCGCCTCAGGCGCAGTATGGGCAATATGGCCTACAGTTCATGCAGCCTCCTCCTTTTGGAGGACAGGCGGCATACACCCCCGTCCAGCCTTTGGACTGGCAGCTCCGGCTGCTCAAGCTTGGTGAACAACCCTCTGCGTTTGCCAAGAATATAACCGAGGCGGCTCAGCCGTCCAAGGTTAAGAATGTGTTGGTGGGCACCTATGATGGTACCACCAACCCAGAAGACCACCTGATGGCATACACCAACCTCATGTGCTTACAGGGTTGGGACGATGCCACCTGGTGTCGATGTTTCCCGGCTACACTGAAGGGCATTGCCCAACAGTGGTTTGGCAACTTGCCAGCCGGCTCAATTGATTGCTTCAAGAAGCTAGCCTTCTTGTTTGCCACCAACTTCTCAATGAACATCCCTGTTAAGAAAACGAGCCTTGATTTGCACCGTTAAGCAGGGTGAGAAGGAAGGGCGGTTCAACCTGGTCAGAATTCAGATCCAGGGACTGTCTGACGAGGTAGCTTTTACAGACTTTTTCAAGGGTCTGAGAGACGGGTCGGCTTTTAAGTTCGACCTTGTTAGAAAGGGGGCATTTACGCTACAGGCGGCCCTGAGGGAGGCGGAGAGCTATATTCAAGCTACTGACCTCTGTACGCCTAGTAGTCAGTCAGACTCAAAGAAGTTTGACAAACAAAAAGAAAGCCGGTCTGCTCAGCCGGCCAACAAAAAAGAAGAGAGCAAAAGGAGAAAAGAAGTCTGGGCGGTTAGTGATTCTGACCAACCGTCCCAAAAGAAAAAGAGAGAGTTTAAACCGTACGTCCCCAAGTACGAGTTTAACAAAGACTGCAACTCCATCCTCATGGAGGTAAAGGACCGGCTGTCCATTGAGAAGCCGAATCCAATGAAGAGTTCCGTCCAGTCGCGGAACAAAAATAAATTTTGCTAGTTCCATGATGAGGTTGGCCATGACACCAACGACTGCTTCAGTCTACAGCGGACGTTGGACCGTCTGGCTGACAAAGGGCTTCTAAAGTCCTACATTTCTAAGTCCCCAGCTGGGGCAAAGAAGAAAAACAAGGGTCAGTCCCCCAAGACTACCCAGCAGCCTACTAGTAGCTCGGATACCGACAAGGATCCAGTCTACACTATAGCAGGCGGATTTTCATGTGGTGGCCCTACCATCCGGGGCACCAAGAGCCATCTTCGAAAGATGGACAAGGATGATGATGATGAGCAGGCGTCTGCCAGTTCCACCTTCCAGACGTCCTCATAACTAAGAAGGACAGGGGCAGCGTCCGCCGTACGCATGACGACCCGGTCGTCATTGAATGTAAGGTTGCCAACCAGCTGGTTGGATAGATCCTTATTGACACCGGCAGCTCGTCGGACATTATCAGCCTCCGGTGCCTGCAGAAGCTGAAATACAATGTCAGCTGCATGCATCCGGTCACCCACCCCTTGGTTGGTTTTGGAGGTGGTATGGTCTACCCAGCCGGAAGAATTGACTTGCCCATCCGGTTGGGAGAAAAAGGCTAGGGACGACATATTGTCGTCAGATTCTTGGTCGTTGAGGAGTTGACCGCCTACAATATCATCCTTGGTAGGCCACCCCTCAACAAAGCCAAGGCGGTAATCATCCCGTCTCTCATGCTCAAGTATGAGCGGGATGATGGCTATGTTGGTTCCCGAGCGGGGATCAGAAGACGGCTCGGGAGTGCTACCTCTTAGCCGTTAAAGACACTGTGGCCTTAGACGGCCAAGAGAAGGAACCAATAGACCTTGACGATGTCAAGGATGCCAATCCTGCCCCACCAGCCGTTGGTAAGAAAAGAAAAGCACCTCTGCTGGTGGAGGTGAAAAAAGAGAAAAAAATAGCAATCACTGACCGGGGAACGATCAGACGAGCTCCGTCCCCAACCGGCTGGTGAAAACATTGATCTCGCTCTAGATGACAGCCGTCCAGAGCGTACTGTGAAGGTTGGGACGGTTGCTTATGCTACTCTGGGTGCAAGCTTGCACCTTCTGCTAAAAGAATTCAAAGACATCTTTGCCTTTGAAGTGGAAGAGATGCCAGGCGTCAGCCCGGATCTCGCTGTCCACAAACTCGCTGTGGATCCTAAAAAGAAGCCCATCCGGCAAAAGAAAAGAAACCATGGCGAGGAAAGAAGTCAGGCGGCAGCTGCCGAAGTCAAAAAGCTGCTAGACGCCAGGTTCATTCGGCCTTGTAATTTCCTCGACTGGGTGGCCAATGTGGTCCTTGTTAAGAAACCGAATGGGACCTGGCGCATGTGTGTTGATTACACAGACCTCAACAAGGCGTGTCCAAAGGACAATTACCCGCTTCCAAAGATCGACAGTCTGGTCGATTCTACAGCCGGTCACGCCTTGATGAGCTTTAGGGATGCCTACTCCGGCTTCCATCAGATACCTCTCTGGAAAAAAGATCAAGAGAAGACGGCCTTCGTCACTGATTTGGGGTTATTCTGCTATACTGTGATGCCGTTTGGCTTGAAGAATGCGCCTGCCACCTTCCAACGGATGATTAATACGGTCTTCATTAATCAAATTGGGAGGAATGTGGAGGCGTACATCGATGACATGATAGTCAAATCCAAGCAACAGATGGATCATCTAGCCGATCTCCGAGAAACGTTCACCACCCTCAGGCGGCATAAGGTCATGTTAAACCCCAAGAAATTCGTCTTTGGTGTTGAGTCTGGGAAGTTTCTCGGATTCCTGATTGATCAGAGGGGGATAGAGGCTAACCCCGAAAAGATACAGGCGGTAATTGACATGAAGTCACCCCGTTCTGTCAAGGAAGTTCAGAGACTAACAGGTTGCCTAGCCGCCTTGGGAAGGTTCCTCAGCCGGTCAGGCGACAAATGCCTTTACTTCTTCCAAGAAATCAGGAAGAAGACCAGGTTTGAATGGGGAGACGATGCTGAGATGGCATTTCAGAAGCTAAAAGAGCACTTGCATTCTCTGCCTAGGCTGTTCAGTCCTCTGCCTAGGGAGACGTTGTACATGTATTTGGCCATCTCAGATCATGCTCTCAGTGCCGTTCTCCTTGCTGAGCGAGATGGCGTTCAGCTCCCGGTTTACTTCATTAGCCATGTTCTAAAAAATGCTGAACTCCGGTACCCCATGGTTGAAAAATTTGGCCTTGCTTTGTACATGGCATTCAAAAAATTGAAGCCTTACTTTCTGGCTCATCCGGTGGTGATTTACACCGACCAGCCACTCAAGCGGCCAATGTCTACTTTGGAGTCAGCCGGCAGAATGTTGAAATGGGCTATTGAAATGCAAAGTCTTGAAATCACTTACGAACCAAGGAAGGCAGTGAAAGGTCAGGCGTTTGCTGACTTCATTGTTGAAATGACCCGTCCGGTGGCTCCGGATAATCTTGATCAGGTTTGGAAAGTGTATGTAGACGGGAGCTCTACAAAGAACGGCTGTGGTGCAGGCGTAATCTACGAGTCTCTTGAGGGGGACAGATATGAGTATGCACTACGGTTCAAGTTTCAGGCCTCAAACAATGAGGCGGAATATGAAGCCCTGCTAGCCGGAATCCGCATGTGTAAGGCGGCAGGGGCAACAAAAATTGACGCCTACTCTGATTCACAGCTGGTCGTTAGCTAGTATGAGGGAAAATTTGTGGCAACTCACCCGGCTATGATCAAATATCTTCAGGTGGTCAAAGAGGAGGCTGGGTCACTTGAGGAGTTTCATTTGAATCAAGTGCCCAAGTCTGATAACAACCAGGCGGATGCACTGTCAAAACTTGCATCTTCCGCCTGCCATGATACGCCTCGGTCAGTCTTTTGGGAAGTTCTTGAAAAAAGAAGCATCTATGAAGACCCCATTGGAGTCCTGGACCGAAGCTCTACCTGGATGGATGGCATCCGGGCATACCTCTAAGACGGTACATTTCCTGATTCGCCATAGGAGGCTGCCGTTCTGAAAAAGCGAGCAGCAAGCTTCGAGTTGAGAAATGGAGAACTCTTCAAGGCGGGGTTTCTTAAGCCTCTTTTGAAGCGTGTAACCCCAGAAAAGGGAAAAGAAGTTCTTGAAGACTTGCACTCAGGATTCTGCGCCTCCCACATAGGCGGCAGATCCCTAGCCGTCAGAGCCAGACGACATTACTTTTGGCCCATTCTGGTGGCAGACGCCAAGGAGTTAGTGAAGAAATGTGACAAGTGCCAGAAATTTGGCAAACTTATTCACCGTCCGGCTACTAATTTGACGGCCATCCACAGCCCTATCCCGTTTGCAAAATGGGGCATGGACATCTTAGGTCCTTACACGCCTGCCCCAAGCGGAAAGCGTTACATCTTGGTGGCTGTGGATTACTTTACCAAGTGGGTAGAGGCTGAGGCGGTAAAGAATATCAAGACATCAGACGTCATCTCTTTCATCTGGAAGAATGTCATCACCCGGTATGGGGTTCCTATGTCCATGGTGTTTGATAATGGTCCTCAGTTTGAGACGCCTCAGCTAAAAACTTGGTTGGGAGATCAAGGGATCTCAAGTTGTTTTGCATCAGTCGGCCGTCCGCAAGCAAACGGCCAGGTTGAAGCCTTCAACAAACTGATCTCAGACGGCATTAAGAAGAAAATTGAAAGAGCCGGTGGCTTATGGGCTGAGGAATTAATCCATGTCCTATGGGCCATCCGGACAACAGCAAAGGGGGCAACCGGTGAAACCCCATTTCTCATGGTTTACGGTGCTAAAGCCGTCTTGCCCATTGAACACTATGAGCCGACTCTTAGAGTCATGCTTTATGATGAAGAGGCAAACTGGGAGGCAATGCGCCTGGCATTGGACTCACTCCCGGAACGCAGGGGCAATGCCGCCTTGCGTCATGAGATTTACCGTCTAACAATGACAAGAGCCTACATCAAGAAAGTACACAGGCGTCCTTTGAAAGTGGACGACCTAGTGTTACGGAAAATGGAGGCAACCGGTAGGGCCAATGAGCTTGGAAAGCTAACTCCAAATTGGGAAGGCCCTTACCGGATTTATGAAGAAGTAAGAGACGGCACTTACCGCCTGGAAACTCCAGACGGCAGGCGCCTGCCTAGAACTTGGAATGTAGACAATTTGAAAAAGTACTACTTCTTAGATTTGTAATGTTTGTAAACAAGAAGTAAATTAATGAGAAATTGCTTTTTGTTTTCACTTGTTTATTTCTTTGACTTTGTCACTTGAAAATTGAATTAACGTCTGATTGACGAGAGGCCAATGGCCAGATAATTAAGCTAAGCACAAAATCGCTTAGTGGCTATACAGCCGGTCTCAAACAAGACCAGAAGGCCAATGGCCGGATGGCTGCTTTTCCCATAAATTCGCCTATCCCAACATGGACAAAGGCGTCCGGCGACACCCCTCCGGGTGCAATCGTCACAGAGAGAAGCCAACCTGCTTACTCTACGTACCAATGCAGGCGGCCACGATTGGACAGCTGAATAAGCCATCCATAGCCGTCTGACCTGAACAGTCTAAGGAACGACCAAGTTTCGGAACCCGGATGTCCAATGACATCAG
Organism: Chenopodium album; assembly: GCF_948465745.1. NCBI lineage: Eukaryota > Viridiplantae > Streptophyta > Magnoliopsida > Caryophyllales > Amaranthaceae > Chenopodium > Chenopodium album. The sequence goes on from NC_137844.1 coordinate 31,236,542, forward strand.
TCGGCGACCGACTGAAGTTCTTACTTAGCATTTTTTCGTTTTAAATTGCATACATCCTCGTTTGGGGCAAAAGAGTTGTGCAATGGCTATACAATCTCTACCTAGACGGTCAACACCGTCTAGATAGTGACTGGAACGCCTGTTAATGTACGGCTGTGCACTTGGTTTGGGGCAATCACTACTGTGATTGATTGACTTACAAACATATCATGCTCTATGCAGCATCAGACGTTCCCAAGTCAATCAACCAACTCCACTTGAAACCAACCACACAGCCGTCCAGGGGCAAGGACAGCCGTATACTTTTGATAAGTTAGGCAGAGATCGCCGCATGCTTTTGATAAGTTAGGCAAATATTGAAAATGCAAAAAATTGAAATGAACTTGAAGTGCAAACACAAGCGCAAAGTAATAAAAACCGACTCAGTCGGTGCATTCATTGAATTTCCACCCAGCCAAACGGCTGTGATGGATTAAATGTTAACCGGACCCCGTCCGGGTAAAGGAAATTGTTTGACAACACGGCCCTACAGCCGGTAAAGATACAAATATACTCGGCACACAGGCCAGAAAAGCAAGTTTGGTGGCATACTGCCGCAGATAAATAAAAAAAAGAAAGAAATTGGCACACAGCCGCCGAATTCATTGCCCCGCAAACGGTCCCTCCTGGCCCTTCTCCCCTTCTTCTTCAGTCTCGGGGGCTTCAGGCTCGGGGTGCTCAGTGTTGGCCCAGGCGAGGAAATACTCAGGCTCTGGCTCACCCTTCTCTCTCAAGTATATCACCTCTTCAGCATATTTGTAAGCCAGAGCCCAGACGCCATAATCCTTGTTTGGATACAAGGCAGCCCAGGCGATCTTCATCATGGCCTCGCTGTCGGCGGCCATCTCAGCTACCAGGCGGTTTTGATCCGCCTGCAAAGTCGCTCGGAAGTTATCCTGAGCTTTGGCCGCCTCCTTCTCCAGCTTGGCAACATTGCTCTTTAGATCAGTGTTCTCTTTCGAGACACCCTGAAGCTTCTCAAGGTCCTCCTAAGCCTTCTGGAGGTCCTCCCTGAGCTTGGGGAGGTCCTCCTCCGCCTGTTTCTGGGCCGTCTCTACATCCGCCTCCTTCTACTTGGCCGCCCGCAAGTCCGCCTCCAGTTCTTGGATCTTGGCCGCCTGTGTCATTTGGGTTGCTTTAGTTTCAAGATCGTCAATGATACACGAGTATAAAAGCAACATTATTGGCGTCTGAGGCGGACTGCTTGGCCCGTCTTACCTCATCCCGCTTGCGGGTGTAGGGACGCTTGAGCCCGTCTACCCGCAGAAGAGCCTGCAAAAGCAAACAAGGTTAGCACTGCAGGCGGAGAAAAACTTGGAGAAAGTTATTGAAAATTATTCAAGTATCTTACCTCAGCCAGGAGGGTCAGGATACGTTCAAGATTGAACGTCTCAATCCCCGGGATAGCATCCTTATCCCGCTTGCTCACAGCCTCCAGCATGGCCTTGGCGTGCTTCTGGACGTCTGGCCAGCGAGGTGATTGATCTGCACCACAATCAGCGTCAGAGTGTGAAGCTAAAGCAGCACCAATCTGGTTCCGACCGTCTGAGGATGACGTCTGCTGGGAGTGTGATTTCACTCGCAACTGCCACCCCAGCTCAGGCGGGGATTCAAAAGGGTTCTTACCTGCAGAGCCGGCCAGACGAGAGCCGCTGGTAGGTGCGGTGAACCCCCCGGTTGCAGATAGGGGGTTGGCCAGGTCGAGGCCTAGGGAGCCACTCACCTTCTCCGTTCTTCCCCCTATCCGCATCTGAGTCTTCCCGCCTGGGGCGTCGGGAGTTGCGGTGGAGGCTGCCTTTTTCGAGGACTTGCTGGGGTTAGAGGCGGTGGTCTCCTCCCTTGCCCGTTTGAGTTTTTTCTCAAACGTCTTATCCACCTCTCCCCCCTAAGAAAATAAACAAGTTAATGTTAGCAGTCGAAGAAAGCAAACTTTGAAAGCAAACTCAAGAAAAGAGTCAGACGTTTACCTTGGCCCTGAGTTCCCTCGCCTGAGCCTCGGCCAGGTCTCTGCGGATTTGAGCAGAGGACCGCCTGGGAGTCTTCTCGTCTGGCAACATGTTCAACGCTTCTTCTGCAAAAAACAAAAAGGAATTGGTTAGTACATCATTAAAAACGATTCCGAGACAAAAGTACTACAGACGGATATTGATTCAGGCGCATACGTCTGGTGAACATGTGCCCTAGCCCGTAGGCGGCTAGGAAGCATTCGTCCCTGAGCCAGGCGCTCTTAGGGATCCAGTTTCTAGGGACTTTTATTGTCTCCCCGGTTGATAGTGTGGCGTCTGTGAGGCCGAAGAAGTCAGCCTCAATTATTTTATCAAAGTCCTCATCCGGGATCCGGGGCAGACAGCATTTCCGACCCAGAAGGTCGGGCTTTTTATTGTATTGGCGGAGCTCGCAATTCTCCAGCCTGGTTGGGGCTGTCAGCAGGTAGAACCTGTGCTTCCAGCCATCAATTTTGGAGACCTTATCCAAGGTCATAATATATTGAGGAAACGTGGTCAAAGTATACCACGCTCTGTACCCGCCTGGGCTGCGGCTAAGATAGTGCATCTTAGCAAAAGCTTCCCAGCCGGGGTGAATTCCTTGGAACTCACAGGCGGCAACATACCCCAGAATGTTTGCCCAAGAATTGGGGGGTAAGTTGCCAGACTCCGAGGTCGTAGCCTCTCAAGATTGCCTTCACCGCCTGGTGAAGGGGGAAGCGCAGACCAGCCTTGAACGCCGCCTCGTAACAGCCGAAGTAGCCGTTGGCGTTTCGTTCAGTGACTTCCCAAGAAATGGTGCCGTCTGCAGGAGGCACCCTTATTTTGTACCCGTCTCCTAACGGGTGCACTTTCAAAAAAAATTCAAGGCCTCTTTCCATGAGGTCCCTGTCTTTGTTGGAGACGTGGATCTTGTAGGGGGTTGGCCAGGTCGAGGCCTAGGGAGCCACTCACCTTCTCCGTTCTTCCCCCTATCCGCATCTGAGTCTTCCCGCCTGGGGCGTCGGGAGTTGCGGTGGAGGCTGCCTTTTTCGAGGACTTGCTGGGGTTAGAGGCGGTGGTCTCCTCCCTTGCCCGTTTGAGTTTTTTCTCAAACGTCTTATCCACCTCTCCCCCCTAAGAAAATAAACAAGTTAATGTTAGCAGTCGAAGAAAGCAAACTTTGAAAGCAAACTCAAGAAAAGAGTCAGACGTTTACCTTGGCCCTGAGTTCCCTCGCCTGAGCCTCGGCCAGGTCTCTGCGGATTTGAGCAGAGGACCGCCTGGGAGTCTTCTCGTCTGGCAACATGTTCAACGCTTCTTCTGCAAAAAACAAAAAGGAATTGGTTAGTACATCATTAAAAACGATTCCGAGACAAAAGTACTACAGACGGATATTGATTCAGGCGCATACGTCTGGTGAACATGTGCCCTAGCCCGTAGGCGGCTAGGAAGCATTCGTCCCTGAGCCAGGCGCTCTTAGGGATCCAGTTTCTAGGGACTTTTATTGTCTCCCCGGTTGATAGTGTGGCGTCTGTGAGGCCGAAGAAGTCAGCCTCAATTATTTTATCAAAGTCCTCATCCGGGATCCGGGGCAGACAGCATTTCCGACCCAGAAGGTCGGGCTTTTTATTGTATTGGCGGAGCTCGCAATTCTCCAGCCTGGTTGGGGCTGTCAGCAGGTAGAACCTGTGCTTCCAGCCATCAATTTTGGAGACCTTATCCAAGGTCATAATATATTGAGGAAACGTGGTCAAAGTATACCACGCTCTGTACCCGCCTGGGCTGCGGCTAAGATAGTGCATCTTAGCAAAAGCTTCCCAGCCGGGGTGAATTCCTTGGAACTCACAGGCGGCAACATACCCCAGAATGTTTGCCCAAGAATTGGGGGGTAAGTTGCCAGACTCCGAGGTCGTAGCCTCTCAAGATTGCCTTCACCGCCTGGTGAAGGGGGAAGCGCAGACCAGCCTTGAACGCCGCCTCGTAACAGCCGAAGTAGCCGTTGGCGTTTCGTTCAGTGACTTCCCAAGAAATGGTGCCGTCTGCAGGAGGCACCCTTATTTTGTACCCGTCTCCTAACGGGTGCACTTTCAAAAAAAATTCAAGGCCTCTTTCCATGAGGTCCCTGTCTTTGTTGGAGACGTGGATCTTGTAGGGATCGTCCTTCTCATTCCACTTCTTTTTCTCTTCTTCCTTGCTATCCTCAAGCGGGGGAAGATCATCACTGCTCTCAGAAGAGGAGACGGTAAATCCGCTCCCCGTCTCCTCCCCAGATTGGGAGACAGAAGCTGAGGCGGCCTCCTCACCGCCTTAGTTGCACTCGTCCAAAAACGAGTCTGGAGGAGTTGGGGGGCCACGCGGAGGGGATCTCTCTGGAGCCGTCTGGTGTTCTGAGCCAGACGTCTCTCCCTCAGGAGTTTGGTCGCCTGAGCCTTCGCTCCTATAATTCGGATCATGTGCCGTCTGCATAGTCCGAGCCATTGTGTCCTGCACAGACGCGCAAATGGTCGGAATCCAAGCATGAGGGTGGTCCCAACACCCTGAGACGGCACTACCAGTCCTAGACTCAGCCGTTCCTGGTGAACGACTGGATTCTAACCTAGGTTGTGCAGTGTGTGTTGGTGATGAATCCATTTATTGCAAGAAATATGTACAAGCGGTAAAATGAAAAAGAGCTGAGAGTGTCAGAGACGGTACCTTTAGATTTGAGATCTGAAGGTAGACGGGTCCGCCTGTGTTGAGAAGAATGAGTTTTCTTAAAACTTGCGCTTGACTCAGACGGATGACTTCTGCTCTCTCTTTCAAGATTCTCTCAAAGTTCTCTCTGAAAATTTTTGTGAAACGTACAAAAATAATGAGGGTAAACGGCTATATAAAGAGGGTAAATTAAGGGGTATTCTTGTAATTTACTCAGATAGTGAACAGTAAAATTTTGGCGGTAAAATTACCACCAATTAGAGAGTGACGCGTGTCACAGATGCCACGTGGCGTGCCACGTCACATCTGTGAGGGGCAAATGTTTATGGTAATTTTACCCCGCCATGTGGACCAACCAGAGGGTGACACGTGTCAGCCCCAGGGTGGTCCAAAGTTGACCTATCCCTGCTTGACACGTGTCATCCCAGATATTTGGAGGATAACGGCGTTCAGGCCCAAATCCCGAGAAAGCCGTAAAACGGTGCAGCCCACCACTAATTAGGGTTCTGTGATCTAATCAGGGGCACAATTCCCAAGGACCCTATAAATAGGGAGATTCCCCTCTTTTGGAGGGCACGTTCTACCATTTATTACAAATTGTCCCTTTGATAGAGACAACTGAGCTTGGAACCCGAGCAGATCCCCACCTAAATTTCCGCACCTTTTTCTCTCCTTGCAAATTACTAACTTTATCGTCGGAGGCGGAACACCTACCAAGTGGTGTCTCCGTTTGTCTTGCAGGTACAGGCCGCACCGGACTAGTCTTCGAGTTGTAACTCAAACAAAGCATTCTGAATCAATTGAAAGTCGAACGCATTCAACAAAGCTGATTGAATCAAATGAAAGTCAAACACATACAAAAAAACTTTTTAAATCAATTGAAAGTCAAATGCATTCAATAAACCTTATTGAATCAAATGAAAGTCAAACACATTCAAACACAAGCATTTTGAATCAAATGAAAGTCGAACACATTCAAACAAAGCATTTTGAATCAAATGAAAGTCAAACCCATTCAAACAAAGAATTTTTAATCAAATGAAAGTCAAATCCATGCAACAAAACTAATTGAATCAAATGAAAGTCAAACACATTCAATCAAAGCTTTTTGAATCAAATGAAAGTCAAATGCATTAAATAAAGCCAATTGAATCAAATGAAAGTCAAACACAATCAAACAAAGATTTTTGAGTAAAATGAAAGTCAAATACATTCAACAAAGCTAATTGAATCAAATGAAAGTCAAACACATTCAAACTCAGCTTTTTGAATCAACCGAAAGACAAACACATTCAAACAAAGCTTTTTGAATCAAATGAAAATCCCATGCATTCAACAAAGCTAATTGAATCAAATGAAAGTCAAACACATTCAAACAAAGCTATTTGAATCAAATAAAAGTCAAATGCATTCAACAAAGCTAATTAAATCAAAAGAAAGTCAAACACATTTAAACAAAGCATTTTGAATAAAATAAATGACAAATTCATTCAACGAAGCTAATTAAATCAAATGAAAGTCAAACACATTCAAACTAAACATTTGGAATCAAATAAAAGTCAAACACATTCAAACAAATCATTTTGAATCAAATGAAAATCAAATGCATTCAACAAAGCTAATTGAATCAAATGAAAGTTAAACACATTCAAACAAAGTTATTTGAATTAAATGAAAGTCAAATGCATTCAATAAAGCTAATTGAATCAAATGAAAGTCAAACACATAAAAAATCAAAGCTTTTTAAGTCAAATGAAAGTCAAATGCTTTTAACAAAGATTATTGAATCAAATAAAAGTCAAACACATTCAAACAAAGCTTTTTGAATCAAATGAAAGTCAAATGCATTCAAAGAGGCTAATTGATGCAAATGAAAGTCGAACACATTCAAACCAAGCATTTTGAATCAAATGAAAGTCAAACACATTCAAACAAAGCTTTTTGAATCAAATGAAAGTCAAATGCATTTAACAAAGCTAATTGAATCAAATGAAAGTCAAACACATTCAAACAAAGCTTTTTGAATTAAATGAAAGTAAAATGCATTCAAAGAGGCTAGATGAAGCAAATGAAAGTCGAACACATTCAAACAATGCATTTTGAATCAAATGAAAGTCAAACCCATTCAAACAAAGCATTTTGAATCAAATGAAAGTCAAATCCATGCAACAAAGCTAATTGAATCAAATGAAAGTCAAACACATTCAATCAAAGCTTTTTGAATCAAATGAAAGTCAAATGCATTCAAAGAGGATTATTGATGCAAATGAAAGTCGAACATGTTTGGGGTATTTTTACCCTTGACAAGTGGACCAATGAGGAGGTGCCACGTGTCAGAGGCTGGCAGGTCACCCTTGACCAATCCCCAGCTGACACGTGGCCTCTCCAGATATTCCCTTAGAGTTGCGGTCTTCAAGGGCCCAATTCCCCAAAAATCCGCTATTTGGCGGCGCAGCTCATCAGTCCTAGGTTAAAATAACCTAGGAAGGGGCACCTTTCCCAAGGACCCTATAAATAGGGAGATATTCCCCCAAAATAGGGGGACAATTAAAATTTTCAGAAATTTACTATCATTTATTACATCCTACTCTCTCTCATCAGAGAACACCTGAGCTTGGAATCCAAGCAGATCCCCACCTAAATTTCCGCACTTTTTATTCTCCTTCAAGTTACTAACTTGAGCGTTGGAGGCGGAGCACCACCCAACCGGTGTCTCCGTTGTTTTTGCAGGTACAGAGTCAGCAGGACCAGTCTTCGAGTTGTAACTCTCCCAAGGGTCAAAAACACCCAAAACATTTGGCGCCGTCTGTGGGGAGAGTACCTCAAGATGGTTCAAAATTCTGTACCAATTCTCAATTCTACCTCTCTACGTCCGGGTACTCAGACGGGTAACCCGGAAGACCTACAACCGGTAGGGTTTGAAATCCCTCAGCCTCCACCTCAGCCTCAGCCAGAGGTATTCACAGAGGAGGAGGAAGAAGAAGAAGACAATGATGTGGAGACCTATATGACTAAAGATGGTTCTCTCATCTCTAAATCCATCCGTTCCAGAGACCAGCTGGAACGAAATCTGGATCAGGCGGGCCCAAGCCGGCCCCCTGGGAGGTCAGACGGGGAAACCCGGAAGACCAGAGGAGAAGCTCCAGTCACCCGGAACGAGCTCATGAAATTCATGAACTCCTTCAAGGGTGAAATCAAGAAGATGATCAACAACAAGGCAGGCTCTTCCAAGAGTCAGCCGGCTAAAAAGACTCCCAATGATGGGAAGAAGAAGAAGCCGGTCAAGGACAGGCAGCCAACTCCCCATCCAAAGGAGAAGGCAGCCGCAACACTTGATTGGTCTAAGATTCTGATGCCCCGGCGACCCCAGCCGGAGGCTAGAAAAACGTCCACCTTCGATGCTAGAGAAGTCATCAATCGAAGGAGGCAGCAACAGTCTGAGTCAGCTTCTACCTCAAGCTTTCCAGACAGCTTCAAGGAAGCTTCTGCAAGGAACTCCGAGTCCTTGCATGAGAGTCGGACAGGCGTTAAATCCGTCAACACCGAACCTCAGCTGATGATAGGGTCTATGCCATACGCACCCCAGGCGCAGTATGGGAAATATGGCCTCTAATTCATGCAACCACCTCCATTCGGAGGTCAGGCGGCATATACTAATGTCCAGCCACTAGACTGGCAGCTCCGGCTGATGAGGCTAGGCGAACAGCCGTCTGCCTTTGCAGCCAATATAACCGAGGCGGCTCAGCCGGCCAAGGTTAAAAACATTTTGGTTGGTGCTTATGACGGCACCACCAACCCTGAAGATCACCTGATGGCATACACCAACCTAATGTGTTTACAAGGTTGGGACGATGCCACCTGGTGCCGTTGTTTTCCGGCTACATTAAAGGGCATTGCCCAGCAATGGTTTAGCAACTTGCCAGCCGGATCTGTTGACTGCTTCAAGAAGCTAGCCTTCTTGTTTGCCACCAACTTCTCAATGAACATCCCTGCTAAGAAAACAAGTTTACACTTGAGCACCATTAAGCAGGGAGAGAGAGAAGGGCTACGCTCATATGTCAGACGGTTCAACCTGGTCAGAATTCAGATCCAGGGGCTGTCTGACGAGGTAGCATTCACAGACTATTTCAAAGGTCTGAGAGACGGGTCGACTTTTAAGTTCGACCTTGTCAGAAAAGGGGCATTTACGCTACAGGCGGCCCTGAGGGAGGCGGAAAGCTATATACAAGCAACCGACCTCTGTACGCCTGGTAGCCTGTCAGACTCCAAGAAGTCTGACAAGCAAAAAGAGAGCCGGTCTGCTCAGCCGACGAAGAAAAAAGAAGAGAGCAAGAAAAGAAAAGAAGTCTGGGCGGTCAGTGATTCTGAGCAGCCGTCCCAGAAGAAGAAGAAAGAGTTTAAACCGTACGTTCCCCGGTACGAGTTTAACAAAGATTGTAACTCCATCCTCATGGAGGTGAAGGACCGGCTGTCCATTGAGAAGCCGAATCCACTAAAGAGTTCCGTCCAGTCACGGAACAAAAATAAATATTGCCAATTCCATGAGGAGGTTGGCCATGACACCAACGATTGCTTCAGTTTACAGCGGACGTTGGACCGTCTAGCTGACAAAGGGCATCTGAAGTCATATATTTCCAAGTCCCCAGCCGGTACAAAGAAGAAGAACAAGGGTCAGTCCTCTAAGGCTACCCCCCAGCCTGCTAGTAGTTCGGAAACCGATAGGGATCCGGTCTTCACCATAGCAGGCGGATTTTCTTGTGGTGGCCCTACCATCCGGGGCACCAAAAGCCATCTTCGAAAGATGGATAAGGATGATGAGGAGCAGGCGTCTTCCAGCTCCACTTTTCCGGATGTCCTCATTATTGAGAAGGACAGGGGCAGCGTCCGCCGCCCGCATGACGACCCGGTTATTATTGAATGCAAGGTCGCCAACCAGCTAGTTGGGCGCATCCTTATTGACACCGGCAGCTGGTCAGACATCATCAGCCTCCCGGTCTTGCAGAAGCTGAAATACAACTCCAGCAGCATGCATCCGGTCACCCACCCTTTAGTTAGTTTTGGGGGTGGGATGGTCTATCCAGCCGGAAGAATTGACCTACCCATCCGGCTGGGTGAGAAGGGCCAGGGACGACATATTGTCGTCAGATTCTTGGTCGTTGAGGAGTTGACTGCCTACAACATTATTCTTGGGAGGCCAACCCTCAACGAAGCCAAGGCTGTAATCATCCCTGCTCTCATGCTTATCAAGTATGAGAGGGATGATGGTTCTGTTGGTTCCCTGAACGGGGATCAGAAGACGGCCAGGGAGTGTTACCTCTTAGCCGTCAAAGATACTGTGGCCGCAGACGGCCAAGGGAAGGAACCAATAGACCTTGACAGCGTCAAGGATGCTCCTTCACCTCCACCAGCAGCCGGAAAAAAGAGAAAAGCTGCAGAGCTGGTGGTGGTGAAGAAAGAAAAGAAATAGCAATCACTGACCGGTGAACGGTCAGAGGAGCTCCGTCCCCAACCGGCTGGTGAAAGTATTGATCTTGTTTTGGACGACAGCCATCCAGAGCGAACTGTTAAGGTTGGGACGGTTGCTAATGCTGTTCTGGGTGCAGACTTGCACCTTCTGCTGAAAGAATTCAAAGATGTGTTTGCCTTTGAAGTGGAAGAGATGCCAGGCATCAGCCCGGATCTCGCTGTCCACAAGCTCGCCGTGGATCCAAAATTGAAGCCCATCCGGCAAAAGAAGAGAAACCACGGTGAGGAAAGAAGTCAGGCGGCAGCTGCCAAAGTAAAGAAGCTGCTAGATGCCCGGTTCATTCGGCCTTGTAATTTCCCCGACTGGGTGGCAAACGTTGTACTTGTAAAGAAGCCGAATGGTACTTGGCGGATGTGTGTAGATTACACAGATCTCAACAAGGCATGCCCAAAGGATAGTTATCCACTTCCTAAAATCGACAGCCTGGTTGATTCAACAGCCGGCCATGCCTTGATGAGTTTTATGGATGCCTATTCCGGCTTCCATCAGATACCTCTGTGGAAAAAAGATCAAGAAAAGATGGCCTTCGTCACTGATCAAGGGTTATTCTGTTATACTGTGATGCCGTTTGGCTTGAAGAATGCGCCGGCTACGTTCCAACGGATGATTAATACAGTCTTCATTAATCAAATTGGGAGGAATGTAGAGGCGTATATTGATGACATGATAGTCAAATCCAAGCAGCAGGCGGATCACCTTGCTGATCTCCGAGAAACCTTCACCACACTCAGGCGGCATAAGGTTATGTTAAATCCTAAGAAATGCGTCTTTGGTGTTGAGTCTGGGAAGTTTCTCGGATTCCTGATTGATCAAAGGGGGATAGAGGCTAACCCTGAGAAGATACAGGCGGTAATTGACATGAAGTCACCCCGCACTGTCAAGGAAGTTCAGAGACTCACCGGTTGCCTGGCCGCCTTGGGGAGGTTCCTCAGCCGGTCAGGTGACAAATGCCTTTATTTCTTCCAAGCAATCAGGAGGAAGACTAGATTTGAATGGGGGGATGATGCTGAGGCGGCATTCCAAAAATTGAAAGAGCACTTGCACTCTTTGCCAAGGCTTGTTAGTCCTTTGCCAAGAGAGAAGTTGTACATGTACCTAGCCGTCTCAGACCATGCTCTCAGTGCCGTTCTCCTTGCTGAACGAGATGGCACGCAGCTCCCGGTATATTTCATAAGCCATGTGTTAAAAAATGCTGAACTCCGGTACCCCATGGTGGAAAATTTTGGTCTTGCTCTATATATGGCCTTCAAAAAATTGAAGCCATACTTTCTGGCACATCCGGTGGTAATCTACACCGGCCAGCCCCTCAAGCGGCCAATGTCCACTCTGGAGTCATCCGGCAGAATGCTGAAATGGGCTATTGAAATGCAAAGTCTTGAAATCTCTTACGAACCAAGGAAAGCAGTGAAAGGTCAGGCATTTGCCGACTTCATTGTTGAAATGACCCGTCCGGTCTTCCCGGATAATGTTGATCAGGTTTGGAAGGTGTATGTAGATGGGAGCTCTACAAAGAGCGGCTGTGGTGCAGGCATTGTTTGTGAATCTCCAGAAGGAGATAGATATGAGTATGCACTACGGTTCAAGTTTTAGGCCTCGAATAACGAGGCGGAGTATGAAGCCCTGCTAGCCGGAATCCGTATGTGTAAGGCAGCAGGGGCAACAAAGATTGACGCCCATTCTGATTCTCAGTTGGTTGTTAGCCAGTATGAGGGCACTTATGAAGCGACCCATCCGGCAATGATCAAATATCTTCAGGCTGTCAAAGATGAGGCCGGGACCCTTCAGGAATTCAGACTGAATCAAGTGCTCCAGTCAGATAACCACCCGGCGGATGCACTGTCAAAACTGGCATCATCCGCCTGCCATGATACGCCTCGGTCAGTCTTTTGGGAAGTTCTTGAAAAAAGAAGTATTTATGAAGAGCCCATTGGAATTCTGGATCGAAGTTCTACTTGGATGGATGGCATCCGGGCGTATCTTGCAGACGGCACGCTCCCTGATTCACCTCAGGAAGCAGCCGTCATGAAAAAGAGAGCAGCAAACTTCGAGTTGAGGAACGGAGAACTCTTCAAGGCTGGATTTCTCAAGCCCTTGTTGAAATGTGTTACCCCAGAAAAGGGGAAGGAGGTACTCGAAGAGCTGCATGCGGGATTTTGCGCCTCCCACATAGGCGGCAAGTCCCTAGCCGTTAGAGCCAGGCGGCATTATTTTTGGCCTACTCTTGAGGCAGACACCAAGGAATTTGTGAAGAAATGTGATAAATGCCAGAAGTTTGGCAAGCTAATACATCGCCCGGCTACTGCTCTGACGGCAATCCACAGCCCAGTCCCGTTTGCTAAGTGGGGCATGGACATATTGGGTCCTTATACGCCTGCTCCAGGCGGGAAGCGCTATATCTTGGTGGCTGTGGATTACTTCACCAAATGGGTGGAGGCAGAGGCAGTCAAGAATATCAAGACAAAGGATGTCATCTCTTTCATGTGGAAGAATATTATCACCCGGTTTGGGGTACCTATGTCTATGGTATTTGACAATGGCCCTAAGTTTGAGACGCCTCAGCTCAAGATTTGGTTAGGCGATCAGGGTATCTCAAGTTACTTTGCCTCAGTCGGCCGTCCTCAAGCAAATGGTCAGGTTGAGGCATTCAACAAACTCATCTCAGACGGCATAAAAAAGAAAATTGAAAGAGCCGGTGGTCTTTGGGCTGAAGAGTTAATTCATGTTCTTTGGGCCATCCGGACAACTGCCAAGGGATCAACCGGAGAAACCCCATTTCTCATGGTATACGGGGCTGAAGCCGTTTTACCCATTGAACACTATGAGCCTACGCTCAGAGTGATGCTCTATGATGAAGAGGCAAATTGGGAGGCCATGCGGCTAGCATTGGACTCCCTCCCGGAACGTAAGGGCAATGCTGCCCTACGACATGAGATATACCGTCTGAGAATGACGCGAGCCTACAACAAAAGAGTGCACAAACGTCCTTTGAAAGTGGACGATTTTGTGTTACGGAAAATGGAGGCAACCGGTAGGGCCAATGAGCTTGGAAAGCTAACTCCTAATTGGGAAGGCCCCTACCGGATCTATGAAGAAGTTAGGGACGGCACATACCGCCTGGAAACCCCAGACGGTAGACGCCTTCCTAGAACTTGGAATGTAGACAACTTAAAAAAGTACTACTTCTGAGTAATGTAAAGTTTTTTGTCACAAGTATTAATGAGAGATGCTTTTTGTTTCATTTATTGTCTTTTTATCCGTCTGGGTTTACTCATACTAATGATGAATGGTTCAGTAACAAATGAATAGCCTGAGGCCAATGGCCAGATAACTAAGTTTGATACTTAGTATATGAAATCAAAAGTCCATAAAGACAAGAGGCTAACAGCCGGATTCTTAAGCTAAGCACAAAACCGTTTAGTGGCTATCAGCCGGTCTACAACAAGACCTGAGGCCAAGGGCCAGATGGTTGTCCATTTTCACAAATTCGTCTATCCCAATATGGATATAGGCGTCCGGCGACACCCCTCCGGGTGCAATCGTCGCAGAGAACAGCCACCTTGCTTGTTCTACATACCCATGCAGGCGGCAAAGATTGAGTGGTCAAAACAACCAACTCATAGCTGTCTGACTGTGTTATTTCTACTAAGGAATATTTGGTTGTACATGCTCCGGCTGCCTACCAGTATCAGCCGGAGTACCATCATAAGTTTTTACTTAGTTAAATTTTCTCCAAGTTGCGCACTATTAGGGCAAACCCTTTTTTGCGTAATGGCTATAAAGAATACCCAGGCGGTTTGATACCGACTGGGGCAGAGGTTGTATGTCTGTCATTTGTCCGGCTGTGTACTTGGTTTGGGGCAATCACTATTGTGATTGATTGCCTTACAAACATCCCATACTCTTTGAAGCATGAGAAGTTTCCAAGGCAATCAATCCTTTTTCAGATTAAACCAACCACACAGCCGCCCAGGGGCAAGGACAGCCGGATTTGTACCTGCCGCATGCTTTTCATAAGATAAGGCAAATTCACAAGTATATATATTGAGTATATATGCAAAAGTGAAAAAATTGAAAAATTGAAAAATTGTGCAAGTATAAGAAAAACCGACTGAGTCGGTATACTTCATCAAATAAATTGGCCCAAGGCCAGGAATCATTGTTAGCCGGATCAACATCCGGTGTACAGAGAATATTGGGAAAGGCTACATAATTACTCGGCACGCAGGCCGGAAAAGCAAAAGGTTGGCATACTGCCGCAGAGAAGTAGGGGAGCTATGCTGCTGGTTGTTCCGGCTGGGCTGGAGTCGTTGAAGGAACATCATCCGAAACCACAGCCTCTTTAGGCTGGCTGTCCTTGTTCACTTCCTTTATAATCTCGTCCAGGTCCGGCTCCTCTGTGTCCGAAACCTCAGCACCGTTTTCCAGGGCCCATTCCTTGAAGCGAGCCGGAGCAGGATCTTGGAGAACCTTGGCATCGTACACCTCAGTGGCGTAGTTGTACCTTAGCTTGTAGACTTCAAAGTCTACTTCAGGATAGAGAAGCCCCCAAGCGTATCGGAGGCGGATCTCGTTGTCCCGCTCATTCTCTTTGATGAGCCGGGCCTGCTCAGCTTCGAGCTCCTCAGCATGCTTGCCCTTCAGAGTAGCAAGCTCAGCAGTCAGCCGGGACTTTTCTGCCCTTAGGGCAGTGTTCTCCTGATCAGCCCCCTCCAAGGCCTTGAGGTTGGAGCCGGCAGTTTTCAGCTTTAGCTCCAAGTCGCTGATCTTGTTGTTGGCTTCATCATTAGCAGCCGTCAAAGTCCTGACCAGCTCCTCCTGTTTCAACTCGAGGGCTTTAATCTCAACATCAAAATTTATATAGGCATATTCAGCAGAGTTGAGATTGGCTTGAGCCCTTCTCTTGGCATCAGTTACCTCTTCTTGCTTCTTCCGGAAAGGCAACCGGAGCCCATCCACCCGGACCATAACCTGAGCAAGGTCATCCGGGAATCTAAACACTCAGCAAAATCGAAAGACAAAATGAAATGAAAAGAAATGAAAAAGATGAGGGGCAAGTTTCACTTACCTCCGCCAGCTGCCCCAGAATCTGGTTGAAGTCGACCTCGTGGCGGTTGGGTATGGAGTTCTTCTCCGACTGAGTGAGAGTTCTCACCATCCGTTTGCCAAACCCCGCCAGGTCCGGGGCAGAAGTAGCATCTGCAGCATAAGAAGGACTTGGTGAGAGGCTAGCAGCGTATTTGGCATTCATTCTTTGCCGGCTACTTACAGACCCCCCGAAAGGGTCAGTCATAGTCTTGACGCGCATAAAGTCAAGCGGCCAAGGAATTTCAATTTTACCTTTGGAGTCGACCCTCGCCGGCTCCTCCTCTGCGGCTGCAGCACCACCTGCAGCCCTGGATGGCTCGCCATCCTTCGATGCTTCATGAGCATCCGACTTTTTCCTTGATTTCTCTGAGTTTTCACTCAGAGTTGCCATGGCTTCGGGGCCCTTTCCCCCGGTTGTAGGGAAACCTTTGGCGTTAACGCCAGAGGCCGTTGGGGTTGCCTTCCTCCCGGTTTTAGCAGCCGGTTTTTGAAGGTTTTCATCCCCAGGTCTTTTTAAGACCTTTGTCATGGAACGGGGGAGGATGCCTGTTGAAGCCTGTAAAAACACGAGGAAACCATAAGTCATCCGGAATCAAAAGAACTTGGAAAATTTCAAGGGAAGTTGGAATTATCTTACCCCTCCTTTTTTGGCCTCCTTGGCCTCAATGTTGGCCTTCTTGGCCAAAATATTCTCTTTGCGGAGCAGAGCCGCAGATTTTTTAGGGGTCTTAGCCGGATCGACCATTTTCCTTGCTTCCTCTGCATAAAAACATAAAAGAGTTAGAGCAAGAGAAAGTTCAAAGCAATGAAATTTAAATTGCAGACGGAAGACCGCCGGGTGGGTGAGTGTATCTACCCTTTGGAAACATAGGGCTCAACCCGCAGGCGGACAAGAATCTCTCATCCGCAAAGAAATCCGGGTGGGGGATCCAGTTTCTTGGAACAACTATGTGAGTCCCATCCCCCAAGGGCTCAGTTGTTGTCTTGAAGAGCTCCGGCTCTATTATTTGCTCCCGGGCTTTGGTAGTAAGAGCTGGGCGTACACACTTCTGGCCCACCAAAGCCGGCTCTTTGTTATAGCGCCGGAGAATCTTGTTTATCCTCATTTGAGGGGAAGAGACCAAGTACCATTTATCTTTCCAACCTCCCCACTTGGACACTTTGTCCAAGGTCATCAAATATTCCGGAAGCGTGGAAATAGTGTACCACGCTCCATATCCGCCTGGGGCACTCTTGAGGTAGTGCATATGGGCAAAGGCGGTGAAGCTGGGCTCATTGTCCTGGAGCTCGAAGGCGGCGATATAGCTAAGGATATTGACCCAAGAGTTAGGCGTTAATTGCCACACTCCCAAGTCATATCCCTTCAGAATCTTCCGGATGCCTCTATGAAGGGGAAAGCGGAGGCCGGCTTCTATTACTGCCTCATAGCAGACAGAGTAATTGTCTGCATTGTCAATGTCATCCCCCCAGGCTAAAACAGCATCAGCCAGAGGGACCATGATGTCCCAGTCTTCCCCAAAGGGGTGTAGTTGTTTGAAAGCCTCAAAGCTACTTTCAAGAAGGGCCCTGTCCCCAGGCTTCATCCGAGTTTTAGTAGGATCCGGGTTTGCTTCTTTCTTTGTTGTTTGGCGATAAGCCTCAGCAAGGTTCTCTCCCTCCGCCCCGGATCCTTCCTGCTCCTCAGCCGCTTCTTCAACTAAGTTACTTCGGTCTGAAGAGGAGGTGGTTTCCTCACCGTCTCCCCTTGAGTCGTTGTTGCTGGAGGTAGACGGGGTGTCCTCAGCTGAATGACTTTGCTCAGCCGCCTCATAGTCCTCCTCCCTCACTACTTCACTTGCGGGCACTTCCCTAGTGCGCCGCCTGCTGGGCTTTGTAGCCGTCTGTTTAGTTCTAGCCATTGTGTCCTGCACAGACACAGAGAGGGAAGAAGCCGGAGATGAGCAAAGCACTCCAGAAACTCCAGACAAGGCACCCCCGGTTCTAGACTCAGCCGTCCCTGGTGACCGGCTGAGCGTCCTAGGCAGTGCCGTGTGTGCAAATGGATAGTTCATTTTATTTTTTGAAAAGTTAATGTATACAGCCAAAAATGAGTGTATACAGGATAAAGAAAAAGGAAAAAGAAGAAAACTTAAAGAAGAAAACGGATGGTTACCTTACTTTGAGTTCTGAAAAAATCTGAAAACGGCAAAGCAACCGGTGACCGGGTGACTTCGAAAGAGCACACGGAAATCTTGAACTTGCTTAAACGCAACCGGAATCAGAGCACCTCTCTCTAGAAAACTCTTTTTCTCTCTCTAGAAAGTCAAGATTGTGAAAGGTGAAGAGGAGAAGGAGGGGGGGGGGGGGTAAATCCCTATTTATAGGGGGTGAAACGGCACGAATCCCCGTCACCACTGTCAAAAAATAAGCTGTTTTCACTGTTCACCCTTCATGGGCTGACACGTGTCACAGGCGCCACGTGGCTTGCCACGTGCCACCTGTGAGGGGCAAATGTTTGGGGTATTTTTACCCTTGACAAGTGGACCAATGAGGAGGTGCCACGTGTCAGAGGCTGGCAGGTCACCCTTGACCAATCCCCAGCTGACATGTGGCCTCTCCAGATATTCCCTTAGAGTTGCGGCCTTCAAGGGCCCAATTCCCCCAAAAATCCGCTATTTGGCGGCGCTGCCCATCAGTCCTAGGTTAAAATAACCTAGGAAGGGGCGCCTTTCCCAAGGACCCTATAAATAGGGAGATATTCCCCCAAAATAGGGGGACAATTAAAATTTTCAGAAATTTACTATCATTTATTACATCCTACTCTCTCTCATCAGAGAACACCTGAGCTTGGAATCCAAGCAGATCCCCACCTAAATTTCCGCACTTTTTATTCTCCTTCAAGTTACTAACTTGAGCGTTGGAGGCGGAGCACCACCCAACCGGTGTCTCCGTTGTTTTTGCAGGTACAGAGTCAGCAGGACCAGTCTTCAAGTTGTAACTCTCCCAAGAACAAAAACACCCAAGACAGAACACATTCAAACCAAGCATTTTGAATCAAATGAGAGTCAAACACATTCAAACAAAGCTTTTTGAATCAAAAGAAAGTCAAATGCATTTAACAAAGTTACTGAATCAAATGAAAGTCAAACACATTCAAACAAAGCTTTTTGAATCAAATGAAAGTAAAATGCATTCAAAGAGGCTAATTGAAGCAAATGAAAGTCGAACACATTCAAACAAAGCATTTTGAATCAAATGAAAGTCAAACCCATTCAAACAAAGCATTTTGAATCAAATGAAAGTCAAATCCATGCAACAAAGCTAATTAAATCAAATGAAAGTCAAACACATTCAATCAAAGCTTTTTGAATCAAATGAAAGTCAAATGCATTAAATAAAGCCAATTAAATCAAATGAAAGTCAAACACATTCAAACAAAGAGTTTTGAGTAAAATGAAAGTCAAATACATTCAACAAAGCTAATTGAATCAAATGAAAGTCAAACACATTCAAACAAAGCTTTTTGAATCAACCGAAAGTCAAACACATTCAAACAAAGCTTTTTGAATCAAATGAAAATCCCATGCATTCAACAAAGCTAATTGAATCAAATGAAAGTCAAACACATTCAAACAAAGCTATTTGAATCAAATAAAAGTCAAATGCATTCAGCAAAGCTAAATAAATCAAAAAAAAGTCAAACACATTTAAACAAAGCATTTTGAATAAAATAAATGACAAATTCATTCAACGAATCTAATAAAATAAAATGAAAGTCAAACACATTCAAACCAAACATTTTGAATCAAATGAAAGTCAAACACATTCAAACCAAGCATTTTGAATCAAATGAAAGTCAAACACATTCAAACAAAGTTATTTGAATCAAATGAAAGTCAAATGCATTCAATAAAGCTAATTGAATCAAATGAAAGTTAAACACATTCAAACAAAGTTATTTGAATCAAATGAAAGTCAAATGCATTCAATAAAGCTAATTGAATCAAATGAAAGTAAAACACATAAAAAAAACAGCTTTTTAAGTCAAATGAAAGTCAAATGCTTTCAACAAAGCTAATTGAATCAAATAAAAGTCAAACACATTCAAACAAAGCTTTTTGAATCAAATGAAAGTCAAATGCATTCAAAGAGGATTATTGATGCAAATGAAAGTCGAACACATTCAAACCAAGCATTTTGAATCAAATGAAAGTCAAACACATTCAAACAAAGCTTTTTGAATCAAATGAAAATCAAATGCATTCAACAAAGCTAATTGAATCAAATGAAAGTTAAACACATTCAAACAAAGTTATTTGAATCAAATGAAAGTCAAATACATTCAATAAAGCTAATTGAATCAAATGAAAGTCAAACACATAAAAAAAAAAAGCTTTTTAAGTCAAATGAAAGTCAAATGCTTTCAACAAAGCTAATTGAATCAAATAAAAGTCAAACACATTCAAACAAAGCTTTTTGAATCAAATGAAAGTCAAATGCATTCAAAGAGGATTATTGATGCAAATGAAAGTCGAACACATTCAAACCAAGCATTTTGAATCAAATGAAAGTCAAACACATTCAAACAAAGCTTTTTGTATCAAATGAAAGTCAAATGCATTTAACAAAGTTATTGAATCAAATGAAAGTCAAACACATTCAAACAAAGCTTTTTGAATCAAATGAAAGTAAAATGCATTCAAAGAGGCTAATTGAAGCAAATGAAAGTCGAACACATTCAAACAAAGCATTTTGAATCAAATGAAAGTCAAACCCATTCAAACAAAGCATTTTGAATCAAATGAAAGTCAAATCCATGCAACAAAGCTAATTGAATCAAATGAAAGTCAAACACATTCAATCAAAGCTTTTTGAATCAAATGAAAGTCAAATGCATTAAATAAAGCCAATTGAATCAAATGAAAGTCAAACACATTCAAACAAAGATTTTTGAGTAAAATGAAAGTCAAATACATTCAACAAAGCTAATTGAAACTAATGAAAGTCAAACACATTCAAACTAAGCTTTTTGAATCAACCGAAAGTCAAACACATTCAAACAAAGCTTTTTGAATCAAATGAAAATCCCATGCATTCAACAAAGCTAATTGAATCAAATGAAAGTCAAACACATTCAAACAAAGCTATTTGAATCAAATAAAAGTCAAATGCGTTCAGCAAAGCTAATTAAATCAAAAGTAAGTTAAACACATTTAAATAAAGCATTTTCAAAAAAATAAATGACAAATTCATTCAACGAAGCTAATTAAATCAAATGAAAGTCAAACACATTCAAACTAAGCATTTGGAATCAAATAAAAGTCAAACACATTTAAACAAAGCATTTTGAATCAAATGAAAATCAAATGCATTCAACAAAGCTAATTGAATCAAATGAAAGTTAAACACATTCAAACAAAGTTATTTGAATCAAATGAAAGTCAAATGCATTCAATAAAGCTAATTGAATCAAATGAAAGTCAAACACATAAAAAACAAAGCTTTTTAAGTCAAATGAAAGTCAAATGCTTTAAACAAAGCTAATTAAATCAAATAAAAGTCAAACACATTCAAACAAAGCTTTTTGAATCAAATGAAAGTCAAATGCATTCAAAGAGGCTAATTGATGCAAATGAAAGTCGAACACATTCAAACCAAGCATTTTGAATCAAATGAAAGTCAAACACATTCAAACAAAGCTTTTTGAATCAAATGAAAGTCAAATGCATTTAACAAAGTTACTGAATCAAATGAAAGTCAAACACATTCAAACAAAGCTTTTTGAATCAAATGAAAGTAAAATGCATTCAAAGAGGCTATTTGAAGCAAATGAAAGTCGAACACATTCAAACAAAGCATTTTGAATAAAATGAAAGTCAAACCCATTCAAACAAAGCATTTTGAATCAAATGAAAGTCAAATCCATGCAACAAAGCTAATTAAATCAAATGAAAGTCAAACACATTCAATCAAAGCTTTTTGAATCAAATGAAAGTCAAATGCATTAAATAAAGCCAATTGAATCAAATGAAAGTCAAACACATTCAAACAAAGAGTTTTGAGTAAAATGAAAGTCAAATACATTCAACAAAGCTAATTGAATCAAATGAAAGTCAAACACATTCAAACTAAGCTTTTTGAATCAACCGAAAGTCAAACACATTCAAACAAAGCTTTTTGAATCAAATGAAAATCCCATGCATTCAACAAAGCTAATTGAATCAAATGAAAGTCAAACACATTCAAACAAAGCTATTTGAATCAAATAAAAGTCAAATGCATTCAGCAAAGCTAATTAAATCAAAAAACAGTCAAACACATTTAAACAAAGCATTTTGAATAAAATAAATGACAAATTCATTCAACGAATCTAATAAAATAAAATGAAAGTCAAACACATTCAAACCAAGCATTTTGAATCAAACGAAAGTCAAACACATTCAAACCAAGCATTTTGAATCAAATGAAAGTCAAACACATTCAAACAAAGTTATTTGAATCAAATGAAAGTCAAATGCATTAAATAAAGCTAATTGAATCAAATGAAAGTTAAACACATTCAAACAAAGTTATTTGAATCAAATGAAAGTCAAATGCATTCAATAAAGCTAATTAAATCAAATGAAAGTCAAACACATAAAAAAAAAGCTTTTTAAGTCAAATGAAAGTCAAATGCTTTCAACAAAGCTAATTGAATCAAATAAAAGTCAAACACATTCAAACAAAGCTTTTTGAATCAAATGAAAGTCAAATGCATTCAAAGAGGATTATTGATGCAAATGAAAGTCGAACACATTCAAAC
Organism: Chenopodium album; assembly: GCF_948465745.1. NCBI lineage: Eukaryota > Viridiplantae > Streptophyta > Magnoliopsida > Caryophyllales > Amaranthaceae > Chenopodium > Chenopodium album. Next base: position 31,258,635 of record NC_137844.1, read on the forward strand.
CAAGCATTTTGAATCAAATGAAAGTCAAACACATTCAAACAAAGCTTTTTGTATCAAATGAAAGTCAAATGCATTTAACAAAGTTATTGAATCAAATGAAAGTCAAACACATTCAAACAAAGCTTTTTGAATCAAATGAAAGTAAAATGCATTCAAAGAGGCTAATTGAAGCAAATGAAAGTCGAACACATTCAAACAAAGCATTTTGAATCAAATGAAAGTCAAACCCATTCAAACAAAGCTTTTTGAATCAAATGAAAGTCAAATGCATTCAAAGAGGCTAATTGATGCAAATGAAAGTCGAACACATTCAAACCAAGCATTTTGAATCAAATGAAAGTCAAACACATTCAAACAAAGCTTTTTGAATCAAATGAAAGTCAAATGCATTTAACAAAGTTACTGAATCAAATGAAAGTCAAACACATTCAAACAAAGCTTTTTGAATCAAATGAAAGTAAAATGCATTCAAAGAGGCTAATTGAAGCAAATGAAAGTCGAACACATTCAAACAAAGCATTTTGAATCAAATGAAAGTCAAACCCATTCAAACAAAGCATTTTGAATCAAATGAAAGTCAAATCCATGCAACAAAGCTAATTAAATCAAATGAAAGTCAAACACATTCAATCAAAGCTTTTTGAATCAAATGAAAGTCAAATGCATTAAATAAAGCCAATTGAATCAAATGAAAGTCAAACACATTCAAACAAAGAGTTTTGAGTAAAATGAAAGTCAAATACATTCAACAAAGCTAATTGAATCAAATGAAAGTCAAACACATTCAAACTAAGCTTTTTGAATCAACCGAAAGTCAAACACATTCAAACAAAGCTTTTTGAATCAAATGAAAATCCCATGCATTCAACAAAGCTAATTGAATCAAATGAAAGTCAAACACATTCAAACAAAGCCATTTGAATCAAATAAAAGTCAAATGCATTCAGCAAAGCTAATTAAATCAAAAAACAGTCAAACACATTTAAACAAAGCATTTTGAATAAAATAAATGACAAATTCATTCAACGAATCTAATAAAATAAAATGAAAGTCAAACACATTCAAACCAAGCATTTTGAATCAAATGAAAGTCAAACACATTCAAACCAAGCATTTTGAATCAAATGAAAGTCAAACACATTCAAACAAAGTTATTTGAATCAAATGAAAGTCAAATCCATGCAACAAAGCTAATTGAATCAAATGAAAGTCAAACACATTCAACCAAAGCTTTTTGAATCAAATGAAAGTCAAATGCATTAAATAAAGCCAATTGAATCAAATGAAAGTCAAACACATTCAAACAAAGATTTTTGAGTAAAATGAAAGTCAAATACATTCAAAAAAGCTAATTGAAACTAATGAAAGTCAAACACATTCAAACTAAGCTTTTTGAATCAACCGAAAGTCAAACACATTCAAACAAAGCTTTTTGAATCAAATGAAAATCCCATGCATTCAACAAAGCTAATTGAATCAAATGAAAGTCAAACACATTCAAACAAAGCTATTTGAATCAAATAAAAGTCAAATGCGTTCAACAAAGCTAATTAAATCAAAAGAAAGTTAAACACATTTAAATAAAGCATTTTCAATAAAATAAATGACAAATTCATTCAACGAAGCTAATTAAATCAAATGAAAGTCAAACACATTCAAACTAAGCATTTGGAATCAAATAAAAGTCAAACACATTTAAACAAAGCATTTTGAATCAAATGAAAATCAAATGCATTCAACAAAGCTAATTGAATCAAATGAAAGTTAAACACATTCAAACAAAGTTATTTGAATCAAATGAAAGTCAAATGCATTCAATAAAGCTAATTGAATCAAATGAAAGTCAAACACATAAAAAACAAAGCTTTTTAAGTCAAATGCTTTAAACAAAGCTAATAGAATCAATTAAAAGTCAAACACATTCAAACAAAGCTTTTTGAATCAAATGAAAGTCAAATGCATTCAAAGAGGCTAATTGATGCAAATGAAAGTCGAACACATTCAAACCAAGCATTTTGAATCAAATGAAAGTCAAACACATTCAAACAAAGCTTTTTGAATCAAATGAAAGTCAAATGCATTTAACAAAGTTACTGAATCAAATGAAAGTCAAACACATTCAAACAAAGCTTTTTGAATCAAATGAAAGTAAAATGCATTCAAAGAGGCTAATTGAAGCAAATGAAAGTCGAACACATTCAAACAAAGCATTTTGAATCAAATGAAAGTCAAACCCATTCAAACAAAGCATTTTGAATCAAATGAAAGTCAAATCCATGCAACAAAGCTAATTAAATCAAATTAAAGTCAAACACATTCAATCAAAGCTTTTTGAATCAAATGAAAGTTAAATGCATTAAATAAAGCCAATTGAATCAAATGAAAGTCAAACACATTCAAACAAAGAGTTTTGAGTAAAATGAAAGTCAAATACATTCAACAAAGCTAATTGAATCAAATGAAAGTCAAACACATTCAAACTAAGCTTTTTGAATCAACCGAAAGTCAAACACATTCAAACAAAGCTTTTTGAATCAAATGAAAATCCCATGCATTCAACAAAGCTAATTGAATCAAATGAAAGTCAAACACATTCAAACAAAGCTATTTGAATCAAATAAAAGTCAAATGCATTCAGCAAAGCTAATTAAATCAAAAAACAGTCAAACACATTTAAACAAAGCATTTTGAATAAAATAAATGACAAATTCATTCAACGAATCTAATAAAATAAAATGAAAGTCAAACACATTCAAACCAAGCATTTTGAATCAAATGAAAGTCAAACACATTCAAACCAAGCATTTTGAATCAAATGAAAGTCAAACACATTCAAACAAAGTTATTTGAATCAAATGAAAGTCAAATGCATTCAATAAAGCTAATTGAATCAAATGAAAGTTAAACACATTCAAACAAAGTTATTTGAATCAAATGAAAGTCAAATGCATTCAATAAAGCTAATTAAATCAAATAAAAGTCAAACATATAAAAAAAAAGCTTTTTAAGTCAAATGAAAGTCAAATGCTTTCAACAAAGCTAATTGAATCAAATAAAAGTCAAACACATTCAAACAAAGCTTTTTGAATCAAATGAAAGTCAAATGCATTCAAAGAGGATTATTGATGCAAATGAAAGTCGAACACATTCAAACCAAGCATTTTGAATCAAATGAAAGTCAAACACATTCAAACAAAGCATTTTGAATCAAATGAAAATCAAATGCATTCAACAAAGCTAATTGAATCAAATGAAAGTTAAACACATTCAAACAAAGTTATTTGAATCAAATGAAAGTCAAATGCATTCAATAAAGCTAATTGAATCAAATGAAAGTCAAACACATAAAAAAAACAAAGCTTTTTAGGTCAAATGAAAGTCAAATGCTTTCAACAAAGCTAATTGAATCAAATAAAAGTCAAACACATTCAAACAAAGCTAATTGAATCAAATGAAAGTCAAACACATTCAAACAAAGCTATTTGAATCAAATAAAAGTCAAATGCATTCAACAAAGCTAATTAAATCAAAAGAAAGTCAAACACATTTAAACAAAGCATTTTGAATAAAATAAATGACAAATTCATTCAACGAAGCTAATAAAATCAAATGAAAGTCAAACACATTCAAACCAAACATTTTGAATCAAATGAAAGTCAAACACATTTAAACAAAGCATTTTGAATCAAATGAAAATCAAATGCATTCAACAAAGCTAATTGAATCAAATGAAAGTTAAACACATTCAAACAAAGTTATTTGAATCAAATGAAAGTCAAATGCTTTCAATAAAGCTAATTGAATCAAATGATAGTCAAACACATAAAAAAAAAAAGCTTTTTAAGTCAAATGAAAGTCAAATACTTTCAATAAAGCTAATTGAATCAAATAAAAGTCAAACACATTCAAACAAAGCTTTTTGAATCAAATGAAAGTCAAATCCATTCAAAGAGGATTATTGAATCAAATGAAAGTCGAACACATAAAAAAAACAAAGCTTTTTAGGTCAAATGAAAGTCAAATGCTTTCAACAAAGCTAATTGAATCAAATAAAAGTCAAACACATTAAAACAAAGCTAATTGAATCAAATGAAAGTCAAACACATTCAAACAAAGCTATTTGAATCAAATAAAAGTCAAATGCATTCAACAAAGCTAATTAAATCAAAAGAAAGTCAAACACATTTAAACAAAGCATTTTGAATAAAATAAATGACAAATTCATTCAACGAAGCTAATAAAATCAAATGAAAGGCAAACACATTCAAACCAAGCATTTCGAATCAAATGAAAGTCAAACACATTCAAACAAAGCATTTTGAATCAAATGAAAATCAAATGCATTCAACAAAGCTAATTGAATCAAATGAAAGTTAAACACATTCAAACAAAGTTATTTGAATCAAATGAAAGTCAAATGCATTCAATAAAGCTAATTGAATCAATTGAAAGTCAAACACATAAAAAAAACAAAGCTTTTTAAGTCAAATGAAAGTCAAATGCTTTCAACCAAGCTAATTGAATCAAATAAAAGTCAAACACATTCAAACAAAGCTTTTTGAATCAAATGAAAGTCAAATGCATTCAACAAAGTTATTGAATCAAATGAAAGTCAAACACATTCAAACAAAGCTTTTTGAATCAAATGAAAGTAAAATGCATTCAAAGAGGCTAATTGAAGCAAATGAAAGTCATTTTGAATCAAATGAAAGTCAAACCCATTCAAACAAAGCATTTTGAATCAAATGAAAGTCAAATCCATGCAACAAAGCTAATTGAATCAAATGAAAGTCAAACACATTCAATCAAAGCTTTTTGAATCAAATGAAAGTCAAATGAATTAAATAAAGCCAATTGAATCAAATGAAAGTCAAACACATTCAAACAAAGAGTTTTGAGTAAAATAAAAGTCAAATACATTCAACAAAGCTAATTGAATCAAATGAAAGTCAAACACATTCAAACTAAGCTTTTTGAATCAACCGAAAGTCAAACACATTCAAACAAAGCTTTTTGAATCAAATGAAAATCCCATGCATTCAACAAAGCTAATTGAATCAAATGAAAGTCAAACACATTCAAACAAAGCTATTTGAATCAAATAAAAGTCAAATGCATTCAACAAAGCTAATTGAATCAAAAGAAAGTCAAACACATTTAAACAAAGATTTTTGAATCAACCGAAAGTCAAACACATTCAAACAAAGCTTTTTGAATCAAATGAAAATCCCATGCATTCAACAAAGCTAATTAAATCAAATGAAAGTCAAACACATTCAAACAAAGCTATTTGAGTCAAATAAAAGTCAAATGCATTCAACAAAGCTAATTAAATCAAAAGAAAGTCAAACACATTTAAACAAAGCATTTTGAATAAAATAAATGACAAATTCATTCAACGAATCTAATAAAATCAAATGAAAGTCAAACACATTCAAACTAAGCATTTGGAATCAAATAAAAGTCAAACACATTCAAACAAAGCATTTTGAATCAAATGAAAATCAAGTGCATTCAACAAAGCTAATTGACTCAAATGAAAGTTAAACACATTCAAACAAAGTTATTTGAATCAAATGAAAGTCAAATGCATTCAATAAAGCTAATTGAATCAAATGAAAGTCAAACACATAAAAAAAACAAAGCTTTTTAAGTCAAATGCTTTCAACAAAGCTAATTGAATCAAATAAAAGTCAAACACATTCAAACAAAGCTTTTTGAATCAAATGAAAGTCAAATGCATTCAAAGAGGATTATTGATGCAAATGAAAGTCGAACACATTCAAACCAAGCATTTTGAATCAAATGAAAGTCAAACACATTCATACAAAGCTTTTTGAATCAAATGAAAGTCAAATGCATTTAACAAAGTTATTGAATCAAATGAAAGTCAAACACATTCAAACAAGCTTTTTGAATCAAATGAAAGTAAAATGCATTCAAAGAGGCTAGTTGAAGCAAATGAAAGTCGAACACATTCAAACAAAGCATTTTGAATCAAATGAAAGTCAAACCCATTCAAACAAAGCATTTTAAATCAAATGAAAGTCAAATCCATTCAACAAAGCTAATTGAATCAAATGAAAGTCAAACACATTTAATCAAAGCTTTTTGAATCAAATGAAAGTCAAATGCATTAAATAAACCCAATTGAATCAAATGAAAGTCAAACACATTCAAACTAAGCTTTTTGAATCAACCGAAAGTCAAACACATTCAAACCAAACTTTTTGAATCAAATGAAAATCCCATGCATTCAACAAAGCTAATTGAATCAAATGAAAGTCAAACACATTCAAACAAAGCTATTTGAATCAAATAAAAGTCAAATGCATTCAACAAAGCTAATTGAATCAAAAGAAAGTCAAACACATTTAAACAAAGCTTTTTGAATCAAATGAAAGACAAATTCACTCAACGAAGCTAATTAAATCAAATGAAAGTCAAACACATTCAAACCAAGCATTTTGGAATCAAATGAAAGTCAAACACATTCAAACTAAGCTTTTTGAATCAACTGAAAGTCAAACACATTCAAACAAAGCTTTTTGAATCAAATGAAAGTCATATGCGTTCGATAAAGCTAATTGAATTAAATGAAAGTCAAACACATTCAAACAAACATTTTTGAATCAAATGAAAGTCAAATGCATTCAACAAAGCTAATTGAAACAAAAAGAAAGTTAAACACATTTAAACAAAGCTTTTTGAATTAAATGAAAGTCAAATGCATTCAAAATAAGCATTTTTAATCAAATGAAAGTCAAATGCATACAACCATGCTAATTGAATCAAATGAAAGTCAAACACATTCAAATAAAGCTATTTCAATCAATTGAAGTCAAATGCATTCAATAAAGCTAATTGAATCAAATAAAAGTCAAAACCATTCAAACAAAGCTTTTTGAGTCAAATGAAAGTCAAATGCATTTAACAAAGCTAATTGAATCAAATGAATGTCAAACACATTCAAACCAAGAATTTTGAATCAAATGAAAGTCATATGCATTCGACAAAGCTAATTGAATCAAATGAAAGTCAAACACATTCAAACAAAGTTGTTTGAATAAAATAAAAGTCAAATGCATTTAATAAAGCCAATTGAATAAAATGAAAGTGAAACACATTCAAACAAAGCTTTTTGAAGCAAATGAAAGTCAAATGCATTTAAACGAAGCTTTATGAAGCATATGAAAGTCAAATGCATTTAACAAAGCTATTTGAATCAAATGAAAGTCAAACTCATTCAAAGAAAGCTAATTGACTCAAATGAAAGTCAAACACATTCAAACAAAGCATTTTTAATCAAATGAATGTCAAATGCATTCGAAGAAGCTAATTAAAGCAAATGAAAGTCGAACCCATTCAAACAAAGCTTTTTAAATCAAATGAAAGTCAAATTCATTGAACAAAACTAATTGAATTAAATTAAAGTCAAACACATTCAAACATAGCTTTTTGAGTGAAATGAAAGTCAAATACAATCAACAAAGCTAATTGAATCAAATGAAAGTTAAAAGCATTCAACAAAGCTAATTATATTAAATCAAAGTTAAACACATTCAAACAAAGCTTTTTGAATAAAAAGAAAGTCAAATGCATTCAACAAAGCTAATTAAATCAAATGAAAGTCAAACACATTCAAACAAAGCTTTTTGAATCAAATGAAAGACAAATGCATTCAAAGATGCTAATTGAAGCAAATGAAAGTCGAACACAATCAAACCAAGGATTTTGAGTCAACTGAAAGTCAAACACAATTAAACAAAGCATTTTTTATCAAATGAATGTCAAATGCATTCAAAGAAGCTAATTAAAGCAAATGAAAGTCGAAAACATTCAAACAAAGCTTTTTGAATCAAATGAAAATCAAATCCATTCAACAAAACAAATTGAATCAAATTAAAGTCAAACACATTCAAACATAGCTTTTTGAGTCAAATGAAAGTCAAATACATTCAACAAAGCTAATTGAATCAAATGAAAGTCAAACAAATTCAAACAAAGCTTTTTGAATCAAATGAAAGTCAAATGCATTCAAACAAAGTTTTTTGATCAAATGAAAGTCAAATGCATTCAACAAAGCTAATTGAATCAAATGAAAGTCAAACACATTCAAACTATGCTTTTTGAATCAAATGAAAGTCAATCACATTCAAACAAAGCTTTTTGAATCAAGTGATAGTCATATGCATTCGACAAAGCTAATTGAATCAAATGAAAGTCAAACACATTCAAACAAAGCTTTTTAAATTAAGCTAATTGAAACAAAAGAAAGTCAAACACATTTAAACAAAGCTTTTTGAATCAAATGAAAGTCAAACACATTTAAACCAAGCATTTTGAATCAAATGAAAGTCAAACACATTCAAACAAAGCTTTTTGAATAAAATAAAAGTCATATGCATTCGACAAAGCTAATTGAATCAAATGAAAGTAAAACACATTTAAACAAAGCTTTTTGAATCAAATGAAAGTCAAATGCATTCAGCAAAGCTAATTGAAACAAAAGAAAGTCAAACACATTTAAACAAAGATTTTTGAATCAAATGAAAGTCAAATGCATTCAACGAAGCTAATTAAATCAAATGAACGTCAAACACATTCAAACGAAGCATTTTGAATCAAATGACTGTCAAACACATTTAAACAAAGCATTTTTAATCAAATAAAAGTCAAATGCATACAACAAAGCTAATTGAATCAAATGAAAGTCGAACAATTCAAACAAAGCTTTTTAAATCAAATGAAAGTCAAATGCATTCAACAAAACTAATTGAATCAAATTAAAGTCAAACACATTCAAACATAGCTTTTTGAGTCAAATGAAAGTCAAATACATTAAACAAAGCTAATTGAATCAAATGAAAGTCAAATACATTCAACAAAGCTAATTGAATCAAATGAAAGTCAAACACATTCAAACCAAGCATTTTAAATCAAATGAAAGTCCAACACATTCAAACAAAACATTTTTAATGAAATGAAAGTCAAATGCATACAACAAAGCTAATTGAATCCAATGAAAGTCAAACTCATTCAAACAAAGCTAATTAAATCAAATGAAAGTCAAACACATTCAAACAAAGCTATTTGAATCAAATAAAAGTCAAATGCATTCAACAAAGCTAATTAAATCAAAAGAAAGTCAAACACATTTAAACAAAGCATTTTGAATAAAATAAATGACAAATTCATTCAACGAAGCTAATAAAATCAAATGAAAGTCAAACACATTCAAACCAAGCATTTTGAATCAAATGAAAGTCAAACACATTCAAACAAAGCATTTTGAATCAAATGAAAATCAAATGCATTCAACAAAGCTAATTGAATCAAATGAAAGTTAAACACATTCAAACAAAGTTATTTGAATCAAATGAAAGTCAAATGCATTCAATAAAGCTAATTGAATCAAATGAAAGTCAAACACATAAAAAAAAACAAAGCTTTTTAAGTCAAATGAAAGTCAAATGCTTTCAAGAAAGCTAATTGAATCAAATAAAAGTCAAACACATTCAAATAAAGCTTTTTGAATCAAATGAAAGTGAAATGCATTCAAAGAGGATTATTGATGCAAATGAAAGTCGAACACATTCAAACCAAGCATTTTGAATCAAATGAAAGTCAAACACATTCAAACAAAGCTTTTTGAATCAAATGAAAATCAAATGCATTCAACAAAGCTAATTGAATCAAATGAAAGTTAAACACATTCAAACAAAGTTATTTGAATCAAATGAAAGTCAAATACATTCAATAAAGCTAATTGAATCAAATGAAAGTCAAACACATATAAAAAAAAGCTTTTTAAGTCAAATGAAAGTCAAATGCTTTCAACAAAGCTAATTGAATCAAATAAAAGTCAAACACATTCAAACAAAGCTTTTTGAATCAAATGAAAGTCAAATGCATACAAAGAGGATTATTGATGCAAATGAAAGTCGAACACATTCAAACCAAGCATTTTGAATGAAATGAAAGTCAAACACATTCAAACAAAGCTTTTTGAATCAAATGAAAGTCAAATGCATTTAACAAAGTTATTGAATCAAATGAAAGTCAAACACATTCAAACAAAGCTTTTTGAATCAAATGAAAGTAAAATGCATTCAAAGAGGCTAATTGAAGCAAATGAAAGTCGAACACATTCAAACAAAGCATTTTGAATCAAATGAAAGTCAAACCCATTCAAACAAAGCATTTTGAATCAAATGAAAGTCAAATCCATGCAACAAAGATAATTGAATCAAATTTAAGTCAAACACATTCAATCAAAGCTTTTTGAATCAAATGAAAGTCAAATGCATTAATTAAAGCCAATTGAATCAAATGAAAGTCAAACACATTCAAACAAAGATTTTTGAGTAAAATGAAAGTCAAATACATTCAACAAAGCTAATTGAAACTAATGAAAGTCAAACACATTCAAACTAAGCTTTTTGAATCAACCGAAAGTCAGACACATTCAAACAAAGCTTTTTGAATCAAATGAAAGTCAAATGCATTAAATAAAGCCAATTGAATCAAATGAAAGTCAAACACATTCAAACAAAGAGTTTTGAGTAAAATGAAAGTCAAATACATTCAACAAAGCTAATTGAATCAAATGAAAGTCAAACACATTCAAACTAAGCTTTTTGAATCAACCGAAAGTCAAACACATTGAAACAAAGCTTTTTGAATCAAATGAAAATCCCATGCATTCAACAAAGCTAATTGAATCAAATGAAAGTCAAACACATTCAAACAAAGCTATTTGAATCAAATAAAAGTCAAATGCATTCAGCAAAGCTAATTAAATCAAAAAACAGTCAAACACATTTAAACAAAGCATTTTGAATAAAATAAATGACAAATTCATTCAACGAATCTAATAAAATAAAATGAAAGTCAAACACATTCAAACCAAGCATTTTGAATCAAATGAAAGTCAAACACATTCAAACCAAGCATTTTGAATCAAATGAAAGTCAAACACATTCAAACAAAGTTATTTGAATCAAATGAAAGTCAAATGCATTCAATAAAGCTAATTGAATCAAATGAAAGTTAAACACATTCAAACAAAGTTATTTGAATCAAATAAAAGTCAAATGCATTCAATAAAGCTAATTAAATCAAATAAAAGTCAAACACATAAAAAAAAAGCTTTTTAAGTCAAATGAAAGTCAAATGCTTTCAACAAAGCTAATTGAATCAAATAAAAGTCAAACACATTCAAACAAAGCTTTTTGAATCAAATGAAAGTCAAATGCATTCAAAGAGGATTATTGATGCAAATGAAAGTCGAACACATTCAAACCAAGCATTTTGAATCAAATGAAAGTCAAACACATTCAAACAAAGCATTTTGAATCAAATGAAAATCAAATGCATTCAACAAAGCTAATTGAATCAAATGAAAGTTAAACACATTCAAACAAAGTTATTTGAATCAAATGAAAGTCAAATGCATTCAATAAAGCTAATTGAATCAAATGAAAGTCAAACACATAAAAAAAACAAAGCTTTTTAGGTCAAATGAAAGTCAAATGCTTTCAACAAAGCTAATTGAATCAAATAAAAGTCAAACACATTCAAACAAAGCTAATTGAATCAAATGAAAGTCAAACACATTCAAACAAAGCTATTTGAATCAAATAAAAGTCAAATGCGTTCAACAAAGCTAATTAAATCAAAAGAAAGTTAAACACATTTAAATAAAGCATTTTCAATAAAATAAATGACAAATTCATTCAACGAAGCTAATTAAATCAAATGAAAGTCAAACACATTCAAACTAAGCATTTGGAATCAAATAAAAGTCAAACACATTTAAACAAAGCATTTTGAATCAAATGAAAATCAAATGCATTCAACAAAGCTAATTAAATCAAATGAAAGTTAAACACATTCAAACAAAGTTATTTGAATCAAATGAAAGTCAAATGCATTTAATAAAGCTAATTGAATCAAATGAAAGTCAAACACAGAAAAAACAAAGCTTTTTAAGTCAAATGAAAGTCAAATGCTTTAAACAAAGCTAATTGAATCAAATAAAAGTCAAACACATTCAAACAAAGCTTTTTGAATCAAATGAAAGTCAAATGCATTCAAAGAGGCTAATTGATGCAAATGAAAGTCGAACACATTCAAACCAAGCATTTTGAATCAAATGAAAGTCAAACACATTCAAACAAAGCTTTTTGAATCAAATGAAAGTCAAATGCATTTAACAAAGTTACTGAATCAAATGAAAGTCAAACACATTCAAACAAAGCTTTTTGAATCAAATGAAAGTAAAATGCATTCAAAGAGGCTAATTGAAGCAAATGAAAGTCGAACACATTCAAACAAAGCATTTTGAATCAAATGAAAGTCAAACCCATTTAAACAAAGCATTTTGAATCAAATGAAAGTCAAATCCATGCAACAAAGCTAATTAAATCAAATGAAAGTCAAACACATTCAATCAAAGCTTTTTGAATCAAATGAAAGTCAAATGCATTAAATAAAGCCAATTGAATCAAATGAAAGTCAAACACATTCAAACAAAGAGTTTTGAGTAAAATGAAAGTCAAATACATTCAACAAAGCTAATTGAATCAAATGAAAGTCAAACACATTCAAACTAAGCTTTTTGAATCAACCGAAAGTCAAACACATTCAAACAAAGCTTTTTGAATCAAATGAAAATCCCATGCATTCAACAAAGCTAATTGAATCAAATGAAAGTCAAACACATTCAAACAAAGCTATTTGAATCAAATAAAAGTCAAATGCATTCAGCAAAGCTAATTAAATCAAAAAACAGTCAAACACATTTAAACAAAGCATTTTGAATAAAATAAATGACAAATTCAATCAACGAATCTAATAAAATAAAATGAAAGTCAAACACATTCAAACCAAGCATTTTGAATCAAATGAAAGTCAAACACATTCAAACCAAGCATTTTGAATCAAATGAAAGTCAAACACATTCAAACAAAGTTATTTGAATCAAATGAAAGTCAAATGCATTCAATAAAGCTAATTGAATCAAATGAAAGTTAAACACATTCAAACAAAGTTATTTGAATCAAATGAAAGTCAAATGCATTCAATAAAGCTAATTAAATCAAATAAAAGTCAAACACATAAAAAAAAAGCTTTTTAAGTCAAATGAAAGTCAAATGCTTTCAACAAAGCTAATTGAATCAAATAAAAGTCAAACACATTCAAACAAAGCTTTTTGAATCAAATGAAAGTCAAATGCGTTCAAAGAGGATTATTGATGCAAATGAAAGTCGAACACATTCAAACCAAGCATTTTGAATCAAATGAAAGTCAAACACATTCAAACAAAGCATTTTGAATCAAATGAAAATCAAATGCATTCAACAAAGCTAATTGAATCAAATGAAAGTTAAACATATTCAAACAAAGTTATTTGAATCAAATGAAAGTCAAATGCATTCAATTAAGCTAATTGAATCAAATGAAAGTCAAACACATAAAAAAAACAAAGCTTTTTAGGTCAAATGAAAGTCAAATGCTTTCAACAAAGCTAATTGAATCAAATAAAAGTCAAACACATTCAAACAAAGCTAATTGAATCAAATGAAAGTCAAACACATTCAAACAAAGCTATTTGAATCAAATAAAAGTCAAATGCTTTCAACAAAGCTAATTAAATCAAAAGAAAGTCAAACACATTTAAACAAAGCATTTTGAATAAAATAAATGACAAATTCATTCAACGAAGCTAACAAAATCAAATGAAAGTCAAACACATTCAAACCAAGCATTTTGAATCAAATGAAAGTCAAATGCATTTAACAAAGTTATTGACTCAAATAAAAGTCAAACACATTCAAACAAAGCTTTTTGAATCAAATGAAAGTAAAATGCATTTAAAGAGGCTAATTGAAGCAAATGAAAGTCGAACACATTCAAACAAAGCATTTTGAAAAAATGAAAGTCAAACCCATTGAAACAAAGCATTTTGAATCAAATGAAAGTCAAATCCATGCAACAAAGCTAATTGAATCAAATGAAAGTCAAACACATTCAATCAAAGCTTTTTGAATCAAATGAAAGTCAAATGCACTAAATAAAGCCAATTGAATCAAATGAAAGTCAAACACATTCAAACAAAGAGTTTTGAGTAAAATGAAAGTCAAATACATTCAACAAAGCTAATTGAATCAAATGAAACTCAAACACATTCAAACTAAGCTTTTTGAATCAACCGAAAGTCAAACACATTCAAACAAAGCTTTTTGAATCAAATGAAAATCCCATGCATTCAACAAAGCTAATTGAATCAAATGAAAGTCAAATACATTCAAACAAAGCTATTTGAATCAAATAAAAGTCAAATGCATTCAACAAAGCTAATTAAATCAAAAGAAAGTCAAACACATTTAAACAAAGCATTTTGAATAAAATAAATGACAAATTCATTCAACGAAGCTAATAAAATCAAATGAAAGGCAAACACATTCAAACCAAGCATTTTGAATCAAATGAAAGTCAAACACATTCAAACAAAGCATTTTGAATCAAATGAAAATCAAATGCATTCAACAAAGCTAATTGAATCAAATGAAAGTTAAACACATTCAAACAAAGTTATTTGAATCAAATGAAAGTCAAATGCATTCAATAAAGCTAATTGAATCAAATGAAAGTCAAACACATAAAAAAACAAAGCTTTTTAAGTCAAATGAAAGTCAAATGCTTTCAACCAAGCTAATTGAATCAAATAAAAGTCAAACACATTCAAACAAAGCTTTTTGAATCAAATGAAAGTCAAATGCATTCAAAGAGGATTATTGATGCAAATGAAAGTCGACCACATTCAAACCAAGCATTTTGAATCAAATGAAAGTCAAACACATTCAAACAAAGCTTTTTGAATCAAATGAAAGTCAAATGCATTCAACAAAGTTATTGAATCAAATGAAAGTCAAACACATTCAAACAAAGCTTTTTGAATCAAATGAAAGTAAAATGCATTCAAAGAGGCTAATTGAAGCAAATGAAAGTCGAACACATTCAAACAAAGCATTTTGAATCAAATGAAAGTCAAACCCATTCAAACAAAGCATTTTGAATCAAATGAAAGTCAAATCCATGCAACAAAGCTAATTGAATCAAATGAAAGTCAAACACATTCAATCAAAGCTTTTTGAATCAAATGAAAGTCAAATGAATTAAATAAAGCCAATTGAATCAAATGAAAGTCAAACACATTCAAACAAAGAGTTTTGAGTAAAATAAAAGTCAAATACATTCAACAAAGCTAATTGAATCAAATGAAAGTCAAACACATTCAAACTAAGCTTTTTGAATCAACCGAAAGTCAAACACATTCAAACAAAGCTTTTTGAATCAAATGAAAATCCCATGCATTCAACAAAGCTAATTGAATCAAATGAAAGTCAAACACATTCAAACAAAGCTATTTGAATCAAATAAAAGTCAAATGCATTCAACAAAGCTAATTGAATCAAAAGAAAGTCAAACACATTTAAACAAAGATTTTTGAATCAACCGAAAGTCAAACACATTCAAACAAAGCTTTTTGAATCAAATGAAAATCCCATGCATTCAACAAAGCTAATTAAATCAAATGAAAGTCAAACACATTCAAACAAAGCTATTTGAGTCAAATAAAAGTCAAATGCATTCAACAAAGCTAATTAAATCAAAAGAAAGTCAAACACATTTAAACAAAGCATTTTGAATAAAATAAATGACAAATTCATTCAACGAATCTAATAAAATCAAATGAAAGTCAAACACATTCAAACTAAGCATTTGGAATCAAATAAAAGTCAAACACATTCAAACAAAGCATTTTGAATCAAATGAAAATCAAGTGCATTCAACAAAGCTAATTGACTCAAATGAAAGTTAAACACATTCAAACAAAGTTATTTGAATCAAATGAAAGTCAAATGCATTCAATAAAGCTAATTGAATCAAATGAAAGTCAAACACATAAAAAAAACAAAGCTTTTTAAGTCAAATGCTTTCAACAAAGCTAATTGAATCAAATAAAAGTCAAACACATTCAAACAAAGCTTTTTGAATCAAATGAAAGTCAAATGCATTCAAAGAGGATTATTGATGCAAATGAAAGTCGAACACATTCAAACCAAGCATTTTGAATCAAATGAAAGTCAAACACATTCATACAAAGCTTTTTGAATCAAATGAAAGTCAAATGCATTTAATAAAGTTATTGAATCAAATGAAAGTCAAACACATTCAAACAAGCTTTTTGAATCAAATGAAAGTAAAATGCATTCAAAGAGGCTAGTTGAAGCAAATGAAAGTCGAACACATTCAAACAAAGCATTTTGAATCAAATGAAAGTCAAACCCATTCAAACAAAGCATTTTGAATCAAATGAAAGTCAAATCCATTCAACAAAGCTAATTGAATCAAATGAAAGTTAAACACATTTAATCAAAGCTTTTTGAATCAAATGAAAGTCAAATGCATTAAATAAACCCAATTGAATCAAATGAAAGTCAAACACATTCAAATAAAGATTTTTGAGTAAAATGAAAGTCAAATTCATTCAACAAAGCTAACTGAATCAAATGAAAGTCAAACACATTCAAACTAAGCTTTTTGAATCAACCGAAAGTCAAACACATTCAAACCAAACTTTTTGAATCAAATGAAAATCCCATGCATTCAACAAAGCTAATTGAATCAAATGAAAGTCAAACACATTCAAACAAAGCTATTTGAATCAAATAAAAGTCAAATGCATTCAACAAAGCTAATTGAATCAAAAGAAAGTCAAACCTATTTAAACAAAGCTTTTTGAATCAAATGAAAGACAAATTCACTCAACGAAGCTAATTAAATCAAATGAAAGTCAAACACATTCAAACCAAGCATTTTGGAATCAAATGAAAGTCAAACACATTCAAACTAAGCTTTTTGAATCAACTGAAAGTCAAACACATTCAAACAAAGCTTTTTGAATCAAATGAAAGTCATATGCGTTCGATAAAGCTAATTGAATTAAATGAAAGTCAAACACATTCAAACAAACATTTTTGAATCAAATGAAAGTCAAATGCATTCAACAAAGCTAATTGAAACAAAAGAAAGTTAAACACATTTAAACAAAGCTTTTTGAATTAAATGAAAGTCAAATGCATTCAAAATAAGCATTTTTAATCAAATGAAAGTCAAATGCATACAACCATGCTAATTGAATCAAATGAAAGTCAAACACATTCAAATAAAGCTATTTCAATCAATTGAAGTCAAATGCATTCAATAAAGCTAATTGAATCAAATAAAAGTCAAAACCATTCAAACAAAGCTTTTTGAGTCAAATGAAAGTCAAATGCATTTAACAAAGCTAATTGAATCAAATGAATGTCAAACACATTCAAACCAAGAATTTTGAATCAAATGAAAGTCATATGCATTCGACAAAGCTAATTGAATCAAATGAAAGTCAAACACATTCAAACAAAGTTGTTTGAATAAAATAAAAGTCAAATGCATTTAATAAAGCCAATTGAATAAAATGAAAGTGAAACACATTCAAATAAAGCTTTTTGAAGCAAATGAAAGTCAAATGCATTTAAAAGAAGCTTTATGAAGCATATGAAAGTCAAATGCATTTAACAAAGCTATTTGAATCAAATGAAAGTCAAACTCATTCAAAGAAAGCTAATTGACTCAAATGAAAGTCAAACACATTCAAACAAAGCATTTTTAATCAAATGAATGTCAAATGCATTCGAAGAAGCTAATTAAAGCAAATGAAAGTCGAACCCATTCAAACAAAGCTTTTTAA
This sequence comes from Chenopodium album, assembly GCF_948465745.1. Taxonomy (NCBI): domain Eukaryota; kingdom Viridiplantae; phylum Streptophyta; class Magnoliopsida; order Caryophyllales; family Amaranthaceae; genus Chenopodium; species Chenopodium album. The sequence goes on from NC_137844.1 coordinate 31,276,438, forward strand.
ATCAAATGAAAGTCAAATGCATTGAACAAAACTAATTGAATTAAATTAAAGTCAAACACATTCAAACATAGCTTTTTGAGTGAAATGAAAGTCAAATACAATCAACAAAGCTAATTGAATCAAATGAAAGTTAAATGCATTCAACAAAGCTAATTATATCAAATCAAAGTTAAACACATTCAAACAAAGCTTTTTGAATAAAAAGAAAGTCAAATGCATTCAACAAAGCTAATTAAATCAAATGAAAGTCAAACACATTCAAACAAAGCTTTTTGAATCAAATGAAAGACAAATGCATTCAAAGATGCTAATTGAAGCAAATGAAAGTCGAACACAATCAAACCAAGGATTTTGAGTCAACTGAAAGTCAAACACAATTAAACAAAGCATTTTTTATCAAATGAATGTCAAATGCATTCAAAGAAGCTAATTAAAGCAAATGAAAGTCGAAAACATTCAAACAAAGCTTTTTGAATCAAATGAAAATCAAATCCATTCAACAAAACAAATTGAATCAAATTAAAGTCAAACACATTCAAACATAGCTTTTTGAGTCAAATGAAAGTCAAATACATTCAACAAAGCTAATTGAATCAAATGAAAGTCAAACAAATTCAAACAAAGCTTTTTGAATCAAATGAAAGTCAAATGCATTCAAACAAAGTTTTTTGATCAAATGAAAGGCAAATGCATTCAACAAAGCTAATTGAATCAAATGAAAGTCAAACACATTCAAACTATGCTTTTTGAATCAAATGAAAGTCAATCACATTCAAACAAAGCTTTTTGAATCAAGTGATAGTCATATGCATTCGACAAAGGTAATTGAATCAAATGAAAGTCAAACACATTCAAACAAAGCTTTTTAAATTAAGCTAATTGAAACAAAAGAAAGTCAAACACATTTAAACAAAGCTTTTTGAATCAAATGAAAGTCAAACACATTTAAACCAAGCATTTTGAATCAAATGAAAGTCAAACACATTCAAACAAAGCTTTTTGAATAAAATAAAAGTCATATGCATTCGACAAAACTAATTGAATCAAATGAAAGTAAAACACATTTAAACAAAGCTTTTTGAATCAAATGAAAGTCAAATGCATTCAGCAAAGCTAATTGAAACAAAAGAAAGTCAAACACATTTAAACAAAGATTTTTGAATCAAATGAAAGTCAAATGCATTCAACGAAGCTAATTAAATCAAATGAAAGTCAAACACATTCAAACGAAGCATTTTGAATCAAATGACTGTCAAACACATTTAAACAAAGCATTTTTAATCAAATAAAAGTCAAATGCATACAACAAAGCTAATTGAATCAAATGAAAGACGAACAATTCAAACAAAGCTTTTTAAATCAAATGAAAGTCAAATGCATTCAACAAAACTAATTGAATCAAATTAAAGTCAAACACATTCAAACATAGCTTTTTGAGTCAAATGAAAGTCAAATACATTAAACAAAGCTAATTGAATCAAATGAAAGTCAAATACATTCAACAAAGCTAATTGAATCAAATGAAAGTCAAACACATTCAAACCAAGCATTTTGAATCAAATGAAAGTCCAACACATTCAAACAAAACATTTTTAATGAAATGAAAGTCAAATGCATACAACAAAGCTAATTGAATCCAATGAAAGTCAAACTCATTCAAACAAAGCTAATTAAATCAAATGAAAGTCAAACACATTCAAACAAAGCTATTTGAATCAAATAAAAGTCAAATGCATTCAACAAAGCTAATTAAATCAAAAGAAAGTCAAACACATTTAAACAAAGCATTTTGAATAAAATAAATGACAAATTCATTCAACGAAGCTAATAAAATCAAATGAAAGTCAAACACATTCAAACCAAGCATTTTGAATCAAATGAAAGTCAAACACATTCAAACAAAGCATTTTCAATCAAATGAAAATCAAATGCATTCAACAAAGCTAATTGAATCAAATGAAAGTTAAACACATTCAAACAAAGTTATTTGAATCAAATGAAAGTCAAATGCATTCAATAAAGCTAATTGAATCAAATGAAAGTCAAACACATAAAAAAAACAAAGCTTTTTAAGTCAAATGAAAGTCAAATGCTTTCAAGAAAGCTAATTGAATCAAATAAAAGTCAAACACATTCAAACAAAGCTTTTTGAATCAAATGAAAGTGAAATGCATTCAAAGAGGATTATTGATGCAAATGAAAGTCGAACACATTCAAACCAAGCATTTTGAATCAAATGAAAGTCAAACACATTCAAACAAAGCTTTTTGAATCAAATGAAAATCAAATGCATTCAACAAAGCTAATTGAATCAAATGAAAGTTAAACACATTCAAACAAAGTTATTTGAATCAAATGAAAGTCAAATACATTCAATAAAGCTAATTGAATCAAATGAAAGTCAAACACATATAAAAAAAAAGCTTTTTAAGTCAAATGAAAGTCAAATGCTTTCAACAAAGCTAATTGAATCAAATAAAAGTCAAACACATTCAAACAAAGCTTTTTGAATCAAATGAAAGTCAAATGCATTCAAAGAGGATTATTGATGCAAATGAAAGTCGAACACATTCAAACCAAGCATTTTGAATGAAATGAAAGTCAAACACATTCAAACAAAGCTTTTTGAATCAAATGAAAGTCAAATGCATTTAACAAAGTTATTGAATCAAATGAAAGTCAAACACATTCAAACAAAGCTTTTTGAATCAAATGAAAGTAAAATGCATTCAAAGAGGCTAATTGAAGCAAATGAAAGTCGAACACATTCAAACAAAGCATTTTGAATCAAATGAAAGTCAAACCCATTCAAACAAAGCATTTTGAATCAAATGAAAGTCAAATCCATGCAACAAAGCTAATTGAATCAAATTTAAGTCAAACACATTCAATCAAAGCTTTTTGAATCAAATGAAAGTCAAATGCATTAATTAAAGCCAATTGAATCAAATGAAAGTCAAACACATTCAAACAAAGATTTTTGAGTAAAATGAAAGTCAAATACATTCAACAAAGCTAATTGAAACTAATGAAAGTCAAACACATTCAAACTAAGCTTTTTGAATCAACCGAAAGTCAAACACATTCAAACAAAGCTTTGTGAATCAAATGAAAGTCAAATGCATTAAATAAAGCCAATTGAATCAAATGAAAGTCAAACACATTCAAACAAAGAGTTTTGAGTAAAATGAAAGTCAAATACATTCAACAAAGCTAATTGAATCAAATGAAAGTCAAACACATTCAAACTAAGCTTTTTGAATCAACCGAAAGTCAAACACATTCAAACAAAGCTTTTTGAATCAAATGAAAATCCCATGCATTCAACAAAGCTAATTGAATAAAATGAAAGTCAAACACATTCAAACAAAGCTATTTGAGTCAAATAAAAGTCAAATGCATTCAACAAAGCTAATTAAATCAAAAGAAAGTCAAACACATTTAAACAAAGCATTTTGAATAAAATAAATGACAAATTCATTCAACGAAGCTAATAAAATCAAATGAAAGTCAAACACATTTAAACCAAGCATATTGAATCAAATGAAAGTCAAACACATTCAAACAAAGCATTTTGAATCAAATGAAAATCAAATGCACTCAACAAAGCTAATTGAATCAAATGAAAGTTAAACACATTCAAACAAAGTTATTTGAATCAAATGAAAGTCAAAGGCTTTCAATAAAGCTAATTGAATCAAATGATAGTCAAACACATAAAAAAAAAGCTTTTTAAGTCAAATGAAAGTCAAATGCTTTCAACAAAGCTAATTGAATCAAATAAAAGTCAAACACATTCAAACAAAGCTTTTTGAATCAAATGAAAGTCAAATGCATTCAAAGAGGATTATTGATGCAAATGAAAGTCGAACACATTCAAACCAAGCATTTTGAATCAAATGAAAGTCAAACACATTCAAACAAAGCTTTTTGAATCAAATGAAAGTCAAATGCATTTAACAAAGTTATTGAATCAAATGAAAGTCAAACACATTCAAACAAGCTTTTTGAATCAAATGAAAGTAAAATGCATTCAAAGAGGCTAGTTGAAGCAAATGAAAGTGGAACACATTCAAACAAAGCATTTTGAATCAAATGAAAGTCAAACCCATTCAAACAAAGCATTTTGAATCAAATGAAAGTCAAATCCATTAAACAAAGCTAATTGAATCAAATGAAAGTTAAACACATTTTATCAAAGCTTTTTGAATCAAATGAAAGTCAAATGCATTAAATAAACCCAATTGAATCAAATGAAAGTCAAACACATTCAAACAAAGATTTTTGAGTAAAATGAAAAACAAATACATTCAACAAAGCTAACTGAATCAAATGAAAGTCAAACACATTCAAACTAAGCTTTTTGAATCAACCGAAAGTCAAACACATTCAAACCAAACTTTTTGAATCAAATGAAAATCCCATGCATTCAACAAAGCTAATTGAATCAAATGAAAGTCAAACACATTCAAACAAAGCTATTTGAATCAAATAAAAGTCAAATGCATTCAACAAAGCTAATTTAATCAAAAGAAAGTCAAACACATTTAAACAAAGCTTTTTGAATCAAATGAAAGACAAATTCACTCAACGAAGCTAATTAAATCAAATGAAAGTCAAACACATTCAAACCAAGCATTTTGGAATCAAAGAAAAGTCAAACACATTCAAACAAAGCATTTTGAATCAAATGAAAATAAAATGCATTCAACAAAGCTAATTGAATCAAATGAAAGTCAAACACATTCAAACAAAGTTACTTAAATCAAATGAAAGTCAAATGCATTTAATCAAGCTTATTGAATCAAATGAAAGTCAAACACATTAAAACAAAGTTTTTTAAGTCAAATGAAAGTCAAATGCTTTCAACAAAGCTAATTGAATCAAATAAAAGTCAAACACATTCAAACAAAGCTTTTTGAATTAAATGAAAGTCAAATGCATTCAAAGAGGATTATTGATGCAAATGAAAGTCGAACACATTCAAACCAAGCATTTTGATTCAAATGAAAGTCAAACACATTCAAACAAAGCTTTTTGAATCAAATGAAAGTCAAATGCATTTAACAAAGTTATTGAATCAAATGAAAGTCAAACACATTCAAACAAGCTTTTTGAATCAAATGAAAGTAAAATGCATTCAAAGAGGCTAGTTGAAGCAAATGAAAGTCGAACACATTCAAACAAAGCATTTTGAATCAAATAAAAGTCAAACCCATTCAAACAAAGCATTTTGAATCAAATGAAAGTCAAATCCATGCAACAAAGCTAATTGAATCAAATGAAAGTCAAACACATTCAATCAAAGCTTTTTGAATCAAATGAAAGTCAAATGCATTAAATAAAGCCAATTGAATCAAATGAAAGTCAAACACATTCAAACAAAGATTTTTGAGTAAAATGAAAGTCAAATACATTCAACAAAGCTAATTGAATCAAATGAAAGTCAAACACATTCAAACTAAGATTTTTGAATCAACCGAAAGTCAAACACATTCAAACAAAGCTTTTTGAATCTAATGAAAATCCCATGCATTCAACAAAGCTAATTGAATCAAATGAAAGTCAAACACATTCAAACAAAGCTATTTGAATCAAATAAAAGTCAAATGCATTCAACAAAGCTAATTTAATCAAAAGAAAGTCAAACACATTTAAACAAAGCTTTTTGTATCAAATGAAAGACAAATTCACTCAACGAAGCTAATTAAATCAAATGAAAGTCAAACACATTCAAACCAAGCATTTTGGAATCAAAGAAAAGTCAAACACATTCAAACAAAGCATTTTGAATCAAATGAAAATAAAATGCATTCAACAAAGCTAATTGAATCAAATGAAAGTCAAACACATTCAAACAAAGTTACTTAAATCAAATGAAAGTCAAATGCATTTAATCAAGCTTATTGAATCAAATGAAAGTCAAACACATTAAAACAAAGCTTTTTAAGTCAAATGAAAGTCAAATGCTTTCAACAAAGCTAATTGAATCAAATAAAAGTCAAACACATTCAAACAAAGCTTTTTGAATCAAATGAAAGTCAAATGCATTCAAAGAGGATTATTGATGCAAATGAAAGTCGAACACATTCAAACCAAGCATTTTGATTCAAATGAAAGTCAAACACATTCAAACAAAGCTTTTTGAATCAAATGAAAGTCAAATGCATTTAACAAAGTTATTGAATTAAATGAAAGTCAAACACATTCAAACAAGCTTTTTGAATCAAATGAAAGTAAAATGCATTCAAAGAGGCTAGTTGAAGCAAATGAAAGTCGAACACATTCAAACAAAGCATTTTGAATCAAATGAAAGTCAAACCCATTCAAACAAAGCATTTTGAATCAAATGAAAGTCAAATCCATGCAACAAAGCTAATTGAATCAAATGAAAGTCAAACACATTCAATCAAAGCTTTTTGAATCAAATGAAAGTCAAATGCATTAAATAAAGCCAATTGAATCAAATGAAAGTCAAACACATTCAAACAAAGATTTTTGAGTAAAATGAAAGTCAAATACATTCAACACAGCTAATTGAAACTAATGAAAGTCAAACACATTCAAACTAAGCTTTTTGAATCAACCGAAAGTCAAACACATTCAAACAAAGCTTTTTGAATCAAATGAAAATCCCATGCATTCAACAAAGCTAATTGAATCAAATGAAAGTCAAACACATTCAAACAAAGCTATTTGAATCAAATAAAAGTCAAATGCATTCAACAAAGCTAATTAAATCAAAAGAAAGTCAAACACATTTAAACAAAGCATTTTGAATAAAATAAATGACAAATTCATTCAACGAAGCTAATAAATCAAATGAAAGTCAAATACATTCAAACCAAGCATTTTGAATCAAATGAAAGTCAAACACATTCAAATAAAGCATTTTGAATCAAATGAAAATCAAATGCATTCAACAAAGCTAACTGAATCAAATTAAAATCAAACACATTCAAACATAGCTTTTTGAGTCAAATGAAAGTCAAATACATTAAACAAAGCTAATTGAATAAAATGAAAGTCAAATGCATTCAACAAAGCTAATTGAATCAAATGAAAGTCAAACACATTCAAACCAAGCATTTTGAATCAAATGAAAGTCCAACACATTCAAACAAAACATTTTTAATGAAACGAAAGTCAAATGCATACAACAAAGCTAATTGAATCCAATGAAAGTCAAACTCATTCAAACAAAGCTAATTAAATCAAATGAAAGTCAAACACATTCAAACAAAGCATTTTTAATCAAATGAAAGTCAAATGCATACAACAAAGCTAATTGAATCAAATGAAAGTCAAACACATTCAAATAAAGCTATTTGAATAAAATGACAGTCTAAGGTATTCAATAAAGTTAATTGAATAAAATAAAAGTTAAACACATTCAAACAAAGCTTTTTGAGTCACAAGAAAGTCAAATGCATTCAACAGGGCTAATTGAATCAAATGAAAGTCAAACACATTCAAACAAAGCTTTTTGAATCAAATGAAAGTCGAACGCATTCAACCCAAGGATTTTGAATCAAATAAAAGTAGAACAATTCGAACAAAGCTTTTTAAATCAAATGAAAGTCAAATGCATTCAACAAAACTAATTGAATCAAATTAAAGTCAAACACTATCACCAATAGCTTTTTGAGTCAAATGAAAGTTAAATACATTAAACAAAGCTAATTAATGCATTCAACAAAGCTAATTGAATCAAATGAAAGTCAAACACATTCAAACTAAGCTTTTTGAATCAACTGAAAGTCAAACACATTCAAACAAAGCTTTTTGAATCAAATGAAAGTCATATGCGTTCGATAAAGCTAATTGAATTAAATAAAAGTCAAACACATTCAAACAAACATTTTTGAATCAAATGAAAGTCAAATGCATTCAACAAAGCTAATTGAAACAAAAGAAAGTTAAACACATTTAAACAAAGCTTTTTGAATTAAATGAAAGTCAAATGCATTCAAAATAAGCATTTTTAATCAAATGAAAGTCAAATGCATACAACCATGCTAATTGAATCAAATGAAAGTCAAACACATTCAAATAAAGCTATTTCAATCAATTGAAGTCAAATGCATACAATAAAGCTAATTGAATCAAATAAAAGTCAAAACCATTCAAACAAAGCTTTTTGAGTCAAATGAAAGTCAAATGCATTTAACAAAGCTAATTGAATCAAATGAGTGTCAAACACATTCAAACCAAGAATTTTGAATCAAATGAAAGTCATATGCATTCGACAAAGCTAATTGAATCAAATGAAAGTCAAACACATTCAAACAAAGTTGTTTGAATAAAATAAAAGTCAAATGCATTTAATAAAGCCAATTGAATAAAATGAAAGTGAAACACATTCAAACAAAGCTTTTTGAAGCAAATGAAAGTCAAATGCATTTAAACGAAGCTTTATGAAGCATATGAAAGTCAAATGCATTTAACAAAGCTATTTGAATCAAATGAAAGTCAAACTCATTCAAAGAAAGCTAATTGACTCAAATGAAAGTCAAACACATTCAAACAAAGCATTTTTAATCAAATGAATGTCAAATGCATTCGAAGAAGCTAATTAAAGCAAATGAAAGTCGAACCCATTCAAACAAAGCTTTTTAAATCAAATGAAAGTCAAATGCATTTAACAAAACTAATTGAATTAAATTAAAGTCAAACACATTCAAACATAGCTTTTTGAGTGAAATGAAAGTCAAATACAATCAACAAAGCTAATTGAATCAAATGAAAGTTAAATGCATTCAACAAAGCTAATTATATCAAATCAAAGTTAAACACATTCAAACAAAGCTTTTTGAATAAAAAGAAAGTCAAATGCATTCAACAAAGCTAATTAAATCAAATGAAAGTCAAACACATTCAAACAAAGCTTTTTGAATCAAATGAAAGACAAATGCATTCAAAGATGCTAATTGAAGCAAATGAAAGTCGAACACAATCAAACCAAGGATTTTGAGTCAACTGAAAGTCAAACACAATTAAACAAAGCATTTTTTATCAAATGAATGTCAAATGCATTCAAAGAAGCTAATTAAAGCAAATGAAAGTCGAAAACATTCAAACAAAGCTTTTTGAATCAAATGAAAATCAAATCCATTCAACAAAACAAATTGAATCAAATTAAAGTCAAACACATTCAAAAATAGCTTTTTGAGTCAAATGAAAGTCAAATACATTCAACAAAGCTAATTGAATCAAATGAAAGTCAAACAAATTCAAACAAAGCTTTTTGAATCAAATGAAAGTCAAATGCATTCAAACAAAGTTTTTTGATCAAATGAAAGTCAAATGCATTCAACAAAGCTAATTGAATCAAATGAAAGTCAAACACATTCAAACTATGCTTTTTGAATCAAATGAAAGTCAATCACATTCAAACAAAGCTTTTTGAATCAAGTGATAGTCATATGCATTCGACAAAGCTAATTGAATCAAATGAAAGTCAAACACATTCAAACAAAGCTTTTTAAATTAAGCTAATTGAAACAAAAGAAAGTCAAACACATTTAAACAAAGCTTTTTGAATCAAATGAAAGTCAAACACATTTAAACCAAGCATTTTGAATCAAATGAAAGTCAAACACATTCAAACAAAGCTTTTTGAATAAAATGAAAGTCATATGCATTCGACAAAGCTAATTGAATCAATTGAAAGTAAAACACATTTAAACAAAGCTTTTTGAATCAAATGAAAGTCAAATGCATTCAGCAAAGCTAATTGAAACAAAAGAAAGTCAAACACATTTAAACAAAGATTTTTGAATCAAATGAAAGTCAAATGCATTCAACAAAGCTAATTAAATCAAATGAAAGTCAAACACATTCAAACTAAGCATTTTGAATCAAAGGACTGTCAAACACATTCAAACAAAGCATTTTTAATGAAATAAAAGTCAAATGCATACAACAAAGCTAATTGAATCAAATGAAAGTCGAACAATTCAAACGAAGCTTTTTAAATCAAATGAAAGTCAAATGCATTCAACAAAACTAATTGAATCAAATTAAAGTCAAACATATTCAAACATTGCTTTTTGAGTCAAATGAAAGTCAAATACATTAAACAAAGCTAATTGAATCAAATGAAAGTCAAATGCGTTCAACAAAGCTAATTGAATCAAATGAAAGTCAAACACATTCAAACCAAGCATTTTGAATCAAATGAAAGTCCAACACATTCAAACAAAACATTTTTCATGAAATGAAAGTCAAATGCATACATCAAAGCTCATTGAATCCAATGAAAGTCAAACTCATTCAAACAAAGCTAATTAAATCAAATGAAAGTCAAACACATTCAAACAAAGCATTTTTAATCAATGAAAGTCAAATGCATACAACATAGCTAATTGAATCAAATGAAAGTCAAACACATTCAAACAAAGCTATTTGAATAAAATGACAGTCTAAGGTATTCAATAAAGTTAATTGAATAAAATAAAAGTTAAACACATTCAAACAAAGCTTTTTGAATCAAATGAAAGTCGAACGCATTTAACATAACTAATTGAATCAAATGAAAGTCAAACACATTCAAACAAAGCTTTTTGAATCAAATGAAAGTCAAACACATTCAAACAAAGTTTTTTAATCAAATGAAAGTCAAATGCATTTAACAAAGCTAATTGAATCAAATGAAAGTCAAACAAACTCAAACAAAGCTTTTTGAATCAAATGAAAGTAAAATGCATTCAAAGAAGCTAATTGAAGCAAATGAGAGTCGAACACATTCAAACAAAGCATTTTGAATCAAATGTAAGTCAAATCCATTCAAACAAAGCATTTTGAATCAAATGAAAGTCAAATCCATTCAACAAAAATAATTGAATCAAATGAAAGTTAAACACATTCAATCAAAGCTTTTTGAATCAAATGAAAGTTAAATGCATTAAATAAACCCAATTGAATCAAATGAAAGTCAAACACATTCAAACAAAGATTTTTGAGTAAAATGAAAGTCTAATACATTCAACAAAGTTAATTGAATCAAATGAAAGTCAAACACATTCAAACTAAGCTTTTTGAATCAACCGAAAGTCAAACACATTCAAACCAAGCTTTTTGAATCAAATGAAAATTTCATGCATTCAACAAAGCTAATTGAATCAAATGAATGTCAAACACATTCAAACAAAGCTATTTGAATCAAATAACAGACAAATTCATTCAGCGAAGCTAATTAAATCAAATGAAAGTCAAACACATTCAAACCAAGCATTTTGAGTCCAATGAAAGTCAAACACATTCAAACAAAGCATTTTTAATCAAATGAAAGTAAAATGCATAAAACAAAGCTAATTGAATCAAATGAAAGGCAAACACATTCAAACAAAGGTTTTTGAATCAATTGAAAGTCGAACGCATTCAACAAACATAATTGAATCAAATGAAAGTCAAACACATTTAAACAAAACTTTTTGAATCAAATGAAAGTCAAATGCATTCCAAAAGGGTAATTGATGCAAATGAAAGTCGAACACATTCAAACCAAGCATTTTGAATCAAATGAAAGTCAAACACATTCAAACAAAGCTTTTTGAATCAAATGTAAGTCAAATGCATTTAGTAAAGCTAATTGAATCAAATGAAAGTCAAACACATAAAAAACAAAGCTTTTTAAGTCAAATGAAAGTCAAATGCTTTCAACAAAGCTAATTGAATCAAAAAAAAGTCAAACACATTCAAACAAAGCTTTTTAAATCAAATGAAAGTCAAATGCATTCAAAGAGGCTAATTGATGCAAATGAAAATCGAACACATTCAAACCAAGCATTTTCAATCAAATGAAAGTCAAACACATTCAAACAAAGCATTTTTGATCAAATGAAAGTCAAATGCATTTAACTAAGCTAATTGAATCAAATGAAAGTCAAACACATTCAAACAAAGCTTTTTGAATCAAATGAAAGTCAAATGCATTCAAAGAAAGCTTTTTGAGTTAAATGAAAGTCAAATGCATTCCAAATAAGCATTTTTAATCAAATGAAAGTCAGATGCATACAACAAAGCTAATTGAATCAAATGAAAGTCAAACACATTCAAATAAAGTTATTTCAATCAATTGAAGTCAAATGCATTCAATAAAGCTAATTGAATCAAATAAAAGTCAAACACATTCAAACAAAGCTTTTTGAGTCAAATGAAAGTCAAATGCATTTAACAAAGCTAATTGAATCAAATGAATGTCAAACACATTCAAACCAAGAATTTTAAATCAAATGAAAGTCATATGCATTCGACAAAGCTAATTGAATCAAATGAAAGTCAAACACATTCAAACAAAGCTGTTTGAATCAAATGAAAGTCATATGCATTCGACAAAGCTAATTGAATCAAATGAAAGTCAAACACATTCAAACAAAGCTGTTTGAATCAAATGAAAGTCAAATGCATTCAAAGAAAGCTTTTTGAATCAAATGAAAGTCAAATGCATTCAACAAAGCTAATTGAATCAAAAGAAAGTCAAACACGTTCAAACTAAGCTTTTTGAATCAAATAAAAGTCAAACACATTCAAACAAAGCTTTTTTAATCAAATGAAAGTCAAAGACATTCAAACAAAGCTTTTTTAATCAAATGAAAGTCAAATGCATTCAACAAAGCTAATTGAATCAAATGGAAGTCAAACACATTGAAACTTAGCTTTTTGAATCAAATGATAGTCAAATGCATTCAATAAAGCTAATGGAATCAAATGAGAGTCAAACACATTCAAACAAAGGTTTTTTGAATCAAATGAAAGTCAAATGCATTACGCAAAGCTAATTGAAACAAAATAAAGTCAAACACATTTAAACAAAGATTTTTGATTCAAATGAAAGTCAAATGCATTCAACGAAGCTAATTAAATCCAATGAAAGTCAAACTCATTCAAACAAAGCTAAGTAAATCAAATGAAAGTCAAACACATTCAAACAAAGCATTTTTAATCAAATGAAAGTCAAATGCATACAACAAAGCTAATTGAATCAAATGAAAGTCGAACAATTCAAACAAAGCTTTTTAAATCAAATGAAAGTCAAATGCATTCAACAAAACTAATCGAATCAAATTAAAATCAAACACATTCAAACATAGCTTTTTGAGTCAAATGAAAGTCAAATACATTAAACAAAGCTAATTGAATAAAATGAAAGTCAAATGCATTCAACAAAGCTAATTGAATCAAATGAAAGTCAAACACATTCAAACGAAGCATTTTGAATCAAATGACTGTCAAACACATTCAAACAAAGCATTTTAAATCAAATGAAAGTCAAATGCATACAACAAAGCTAATTGAATCCAATGAAAGTCAAACTCATTCAAACAAAGCTAATTAAATCAAATGAAAGTCAAACACATTCAAACAAAGCATTTTTAATCAAATGAAAATCAAATGCATACAACAAAGCTAATTGAATCAAATGAAAGTCAAACACATTCAAACAAAGCTATTTGAATAAAATGAGAGTCTAAGGTATTCAATAAAGTTAATTGAATAAAATAAAAGTTAAACACATTCAAACAAAGCTTTTTGAGTCACAAGAAAGTCAAATGCATTCAACAGGGCTAATTGAATCAAATGAAAGTCAAACACATTCAAACAAAGCTTTTAGAATCAAATGAAAGTCGAACGCATTCAACCCAAGGATTTTGAATCAAATAAAAGTAGAACAATTCAAACAAAGCTTTTTAAATCAAATGAAAGTCAAATGCATTCAACAAAACTAATTGAATCAAATTAAAGTCAAACACTTTCACACATAGCTTTTTGAGTCAAATGAAAGTCAAATACATTAAACAAAGCTAATTAATGCATTTAACAAAGCTAATTGAATCAAATGAAAGTCAAACACATTCAAACTAAGCTTTTTGAATCAACTGAAAGTCAAACACATTCAAACAAAGCTTTTTGAATCAAATGAAAGTCATATGCGTTTGATAAAGCTAATTGAATTAAATGAAAGTCAAACACATTCAAACAAACATTTTTGAATCAAATGAAAGTCAAATGCATTCAACAAAGCTAATTGAAACAAAAGAAAGTTAAACACATTTAAACAAAGCTTTTTGAATTAAATGAAAGTCAAATCCATTCAAAATAAGCATTTTTAATCAAATGAAAGTCAAATGCATACAAACAAAGCATTTTTAATCAAATGAATGTCAAATGCATTCGAAGAAGCTAATTAAAGCAAATGAAAGTCGAACCCATTCAAACAAAGCTTTTTAAATCAAATGAAAGTCAAATGCATTCAACAAAACTAATTGAATTAAATTAAAGTCAAACACATTCAAACATAGCTTTTTGAGTGAAATGAAAGTCAAATACAATCAACAAAGCTAATTGAATCAAATGAAAGTTAAATGCATTCAACAAAGCTAATTATATCAAATCAAAGTTAAACACATTCAAACAAAGCTTTTTGAATAAAAAGAAAGTCAAATGCATTCAACAAAGCTAATTAAATCAAATGAAAGTCAAACACATTCAAACAAAGCTTTTTGAATCAAATGAAAGACAAATGCATTCAAAGATGCTAATTGAAGCAAATGAAAGTCGAACACAATCAAACCAAGGATTTTGAGTCAACTGAAAGTCAAACACAATTAAACAAAGCATTTTGAATCAAATGAATGTCAAATGCATTCAAAGAAGCTAATTAAAGCAAATGAAAGTCGAAAACATTCAAACAAAGCTTTTTGAATCAAAAGAAAATCAAATCCATTCAACAAAACAAATTGAATCATATGAAAGTCAAACACATTCAAACAAAGCTTTTTGAATCAAATGAAAGTCAAATGCATTAAAACAAAGTTTTTTGATCAAATGAAAGTCAAATGCATTCAACAAAGCTAATTGAATCAAATGAAAGTCAAACACATTCAAACTATGCTTTTTGAATCAAATGAAAGTCAATCACATTCAAACAAAGCTTTTTGAATCAAGTGATAGTCATATGCATTCGACAAAGCTAATTGAATCAAATGAAAGTCAAACACATTCAAACAAAGCTTTTTAAATTAAGCTAATTGAAACAAAAGAAAGTCAAACACATTTAAACAAAGCTTTTTGAATCAAATGAAAGTCAAACACATTCAAACCAAGCATTTTGAATCAAATGAAAGTCAAACACATTCAAACAAAGCTTTTTGAATAAAATGAAAGTCATATGCATTCGACAAAGCTAATTGAATCAAATGAAAGTAAAACACATTTAAACAAAGCTTTTGAATCAAATGAAAGTCAAATGCATTCAACAAAGCTAATTGAAACAAAAGAAAGTCAAACACATTTAAACAAAGATTTTTGAATCAAATGAAAGTCAAATGCATTCAACGAAGCTAATTAAATCAAATGAAAGTCAAACACATTCAAACGAAGCATTTTGAATTAAATGACTGTCAAACACATTCAAACAAAGCATTTTTAATCAAATAAAAGTCAAATGCATTCAACAAAACTAAGTGAATCAAATTAAAGTCAAACACATTCAAACATAGCTTTTTGAGTCAAATGAAAGTCAAATACATTAAACAAAGCTAATTGAATCAAATGAAAGTCAAATGCATTCAACAAAGCTAATTGAATCAAATGAAAGTCAAACACATTCAAACCAAGCACTTTGAATCAAATGAAAGTCAAACACATTTAAACAAAACATTTTTAATCAAATGAAAGTCAAATGCATACAACAAAGCTAATTGAATCCAATGAAAGTCAAACTCATTCAAACAAAGCTAAGTAAATCAAATGAAAGTCAAACACATTCAAACAAAGCATTTTTAATCAAATGAAAGTCAAATGCATACAACAAAGCTAGTTAAATCAAATGAAAGTCAAACACATTCAAACAAAGCTATTTGAATAAAATGAGAGTAAAATGTATTCAATAAAGTTAATTGAATCAAATATAAGTCAAACACATTCAAAAAAAACTTTTTGAGTCACAAGAAAGTCAAATGCATTCAACAAGGCTAATTGAATCAAATGAAAGTCAAACACATTCAAACAAAGCTTTTTGAATCAAATGAAAGTCGAACGCATTCAACAAAACTAATTGAATCAAATGAAAGTCAAACCCATTCAAACAAAGCTTTTTGAATCAAATGAAAGTCAAACACATTCAAACAAAGTTTTTTAATCAAATGAAAGTCAAATGCATTTAACAAAGCTAATTGAATCAAATGAAAGTCAAACAAACTCAAACAAAGTTTTTTGAATCAAATGAAAGTAAAATGCATTCAAAGAAGCTAATTGAAGCAAATGAGAGTCGAACACATTCAAACAAAGCATTTTGAATCAAATGTAAGTCAAATCCATTCAAACAAAGCATTTTGAATCAAATGAAAGTCAAATCCATTCAACAGAAATAATTGAATCAGATGAAAGTCAAACACATTCAATCAAAGCTTTTTGAATCAAATGAAAGTTAAATGCATTAAATTAACCCAATTGAATTAAATGAAAGTCAAACACATTCAAACAAAGGTTTTTGAGTAAAATGAAAGTCTAATACATTCAACAAAGCTAATTGAATCAAATGAAAGTCAAACACATTCAAACTAAGCTTTTTGAATCAACCGAAAGTCAAACACATTCAAACCAAGCTTTTTGAATCAAATGAAAATCCCATGCATTCAACAAAGCTAATTCAATCAAATGAAAGTCAAACACATTCAAACAAAGCTATTTGAATCAAATAAAAGTCAAATGCATTCAACAAAGCTAATTGAATCAAAAGAAAGTCAAACACATTTAAACAAAGCTTTTTGAATAATATTAAAGACAAATTCTTTCTGCGAAGCTAATTAAATCAAATGAAAGTCAAACACATTCAAACCAAGCATTTTGAGTCCATTGAAAGTCAAACACATTCAAACAAAGCATTTTTAATCAAATGAAAGTAAAATGCATACAACAAAGCTAATTGAATCAAATGAAAGGCAAACACATTCAAACAAAGGTTTTTGAATCAATTGAAAGTCGAACGCATTCAACAAACATAATTGAATCAAATGAAAGTCAAACACATTTAAACGAAGCTTTTTGAATCAAATGATAGTCAAATGCATTCAAAAAGGGTAATTGATGCAAATGAAAGTCAAACACATTCAAACAAAGCTTTTTGAATCAAATGTAAGTCAAATGCATTTAGTAAAGCTAATTGAATCAAATGAAAGGCAAACACATAAAACACAAAGCTTTTTAAGTGAAATGAAAGTCAAATGCTTTCAACAAAGCTAATTGAATCAAATAAAAGTCAAACACATTCAAACAAAGCTTTTTAAATCAAATGAAAGTCAAATGCATTCAAAGAGGCTAATTGATGCAAATGAAAGTCGAACACATTCAAACCAAGCATTTTGAATCAAATGAAAGTCAAACACATTCAAACAAAGCATTTTTGATCAAATGAAAGTCAAATGCATTTAACTAAGCTAATTGAATCAAATGAAAGTCAAACACATTCAAACAAAGCTTTTTGAATCAAATGAAAGTCAAATGCATTCAAAGAAAGCTTTTTGAGTTAAATGAAAGTCAAATGCATTCAAAATAAGCATTTTTAATCAAATGAAAGTCAAATGCATACAACAAAGCTAATTGAATCAAATGAAAGTCAAACACATTCAAATAAAGCTATTTCAATCAATTGAAGTCAAATGCATTCAATAAAGCTAATTGAATCAAATAAAAGTCAAACACATTCAAACAAAGATTTTTGAATCAAATGAAAGACAAACGCATTCAAACCAAGAATTTTGAATCAAATGAAAGTCATATGCATTCGACAAAGCTAATTGAATCAAATAAAAGTCAAACACATTCAAACAAAGCTGTTTGAATCAAATGAAAGTCAAATGCATTTAATAAAGCCAATTGAATCAAATGAAAGTGAAACACATTCAAACAAAGCTTTTTGAAGCAAATGAAAGTCAAATGCATTTAAACGAAGCTTTATGAAGCATATGAAAGTCAAATGCATTTAACAAAGCTATTTGAATCAAATGAAAGTCAAACTCATTCAAAGAAAGCTAATTGACTCAAATGAAAGTCAAACACATTCAAACAAAGCATTTTTAATCAAATGAATGTCAAATGCATTCGAAGAAGCTAATTAAAGCAAATGAAAGTCGAACCCATTCAAACAAAGCTTTTTAAATCAAATGAAAGTCAAATGCATTCAACAAAACTAATTGAATTAAATTAAAGTCAAACACATTCAAACATAGCTTTTTGAGTGAAATGAAAGTCAAATACAATCAACAAAGCTAATTGAATCAAATGAAAGTCAAATGCATTCAACAAAGCTAATTATATCAAATCAAAGTTAAACACATTCAAACAAAGCTTTTTGAATAAAATGAAAGTCAAATGCATTCAGCAAAGCTATTAAATCGAATGAAAGTCAAACACATTCAAACAAAGCTTTTTGAATCAAATGAAAGACAAATGCATTCAAAGATGCTAATTGAAGCAAATGAAAGTCGAACACAATCAAACCAAGGATTTTGAGTCAACTTAAAGTCAAACACAATTAAACAAAGCATTTTGAATCAAATGAATGTCAAATGCATTCAAAGAAGCTAATTAAAGCAAATGAAAGTCGAAAACATTCAAACAAAGCTTTTTGAATCAAATGAAAATCAAATCCATTCAACAAAACAAATTGAATCAAATTAAAGTCAAACACATTCAAACATAGCTTTTTGAGTCAAATGAAAGTCAAATACATTCAACAAAGCTAATTGAATCAGATGAAAGTCAAACACATTCAAACAAAACTTTTTGAATCAAATGAAAGTCAAATGCATTCAACAAAGCTAATTAAATAAAAAGAAAGTCAAACACATTTAAACAACGCTTTTTGAATCAAATGAAAGTCAAATTCATTATACAAAGCTAGTTAAATCAAATGAAAGTCAAACACATACAAACAAAGCATTTTGAATTAAATGAAAGTCAAACACATTCAAACAAAGCATTTTGAATTAAATGAAAGTCAAACACATTCAAACAATGCATTTTAAATCAAATGAAAGTCAAATGCATTCAACAAAACTAATTGAATCAAATTAAAGTCAAACACTTTCACACATAGCTTTTTGAGTCAAATGAAAGTCAAATACATTAAACAAAGCTAATTAATGCATTCAACAAAGCTAATTGAATCAAATGAAAGTCAAACACATTCAAACTAAGCTTTTTGAATCAACTGAAAGTCAAACACATTCAAACAAAACTTTTTGAATCAAATGAAAGTCATATGCGTTTGATAAAGCTAATTGAATCTAATGAAAGTCAAACACATTCAAACAAACATTTTTGAATCAAATGAAAGTCAAACACATTTAAACAAAGCTTTTTGAGTTAAATGAAAGTCAAATGCATTCAAAATAAGCATTTTTAATCAAATGAAAGTCAAATGCATACAACAAAGCTAATTGAATCAAATGAAAGTCAAACACATTCAAATAAAGCTATTTCAATCAATTGAAGTCAAATGCATTCAATAAAGCTAATTGAATCAAATAAAAGTCAAACACATTCAAACAAAGCTTTTTGAGTCAAATGAAAGTCAAATGCATTTAACAAAGCTAATTGAATCAAATGAATGTCAAACGCATTCAAACCAAGAATTTCGAATCGAATGAAAGTCATATGCATTCGACAAAGCTAATTGAATCAAATGAAAGTCAAACACATTCAAACAAAGCTGTTTGAATAAATTGAAAGTCAAATGCATTTAATAAAGCCAATTGAATCAAATGAAAGTGAAACACATTCAAACAAAGCTTTTTGAAGCAAATGAAAGTCAAATGCATTTAAACGAAGCTTTATGAAGCATATGAAAGTCAAATGCATTTAACAAAGCTATTTGAATCAAATGAAAGTCAAACTCATTCAAAGAAAGCTAATTGACTCAAATGAAAGTCAAACACATTCAAACAAAGCATTTTTAATCAAATGAATGTCAAATGCATTCGAAGAAGCTAATTAAAGCAAATGAAAGTCGAACCCATTCAAACAAAGCTTTTTAAATCAAACGAAAGTCAAATGCATTCAACAAAACTAATTGAATTAAATTAAAGTCAAACACATTCAAACATAGCTTTTTGAGTGAAATGAAAGTCAAATACAATCAACAAAGCTAATTGAATCAAATGAAAGTCAAATGCATTCAACAAAGCTAATTATATCAAATTAAAGTTAAACACATTCAAACAAAGCTTTTTGAATAAAATGAAAGTCAAATGCATTCAGCAAAGCTAATTAAATCGAATGAAAGTCAAACACATTCAAACAAAGCTTTTTGAATCAAATGAAAGTCAAATGCATTCAAAGATGCTAATTGAAGCAAATGAAAGTCGAACACAATCAAACCAAGGATTTTGAGTCAACTGAAAGTCAAACACAATTAAACAAAGCATTTTGAATCAAATGAATGTCAAATGCATTCAAAGAAGCTAATTAAAAGCAAATGAGAGTCGAAAACATTCAAACAAAGCTTTTTGAATCAAATGAAAATCAAACCCATTCAACAAAACAAATTGAATCAAATTAAAGTCAAACACATTCAAACATAGCTTTTTGAGTCAAATGAAAGTCAAATACATTCAACAAAGCTAATTGAATCAAATGAAAGTCAAACACATTCAAACAAAGCTTTTTGAATCAAATGAAAGTCAAATCCATTCAACAAAGCTAATTAAATAAAAAGAAAGTCAAACACATTTAAACAATGCTTTTTGAATCAAATGAAAGTCAAATTCATTATACAAAGCTAATTAAATCAAATGAAAGTCAAACACATTCAAACAAAGCATTTTGAATAAAATGAAAGTCAAACACATTCAAACAATGCATTTTGAATCAAATGAAAGCCAAATGCTTTCAACAAAGCTAATTGAATCAAATGAAAGTGAAACACATTCAAACAAAGCTGTTTGAATCAAATGAAAGTCAAATGCATTTAATAAAGCCAATTGAATCAAATGAAAGTGAAACACATTCAAACAAAGCTTTTTGAAGCAAATGAAAGTCAAATGCATTCAAAGAAAGCTTTTTGAATCAAATGAAAGTCAAATGCATTCAACAAAGCTAGTTGAATCAAAAGAAAGTCAAACACGTTCAAACTAAGCTTTTTGAATCAAATAAAAGTCAAACATATTCAAACAAAGCTTTTTTAATCAAATGAAAGTCAAAGACATTCAAACAAAGCTTTTTTAATCAAATGAAAGTCAAATGCATTCAACAAAACTAATTGAATCAAATGGAAGTCAAACACATTGAAACTTAGCTTTTTGAATCAAATGATAGTCAAATGCATTCAATAAAGCTAATTGAATCAAATGAGAGTCAAACACATTCAAACAAAGGTTTTTTGTATCAAATGAAAGTCAAATGCATTCAGCAAAGCTAATTGAAACAAAAGAAAGTCAAACACATTTAAACAAAGATTTTTGATTCAAATGAAAGTCAAATGCATTCAACGAAGCTAATTAAATCAAATGAAAGTCAAACACATTCAAACGAAGCATTTTGAATCAAATGATTGTCAAACACATTCAAACAAAGCATTTTTAATCAAATGAAAGTCAAATGCATACAACAAAGCTAATTGAATCAAATGAAAGTTGAACAATTCAAACAAAGCTTTTTAAATCAAATGAAAGTCAAATGCATTCAACAAAACTAATCGAATCAAATTAAAATCAAACACATTCAAACATAGCTTTTTGAGTTAAATGAAAGTCAAATACATTAAACAAAGCTAATTGAATAAAATGAAAGTCAAATGCATTCAAAAAGCTAATTGAATCAAATGAAAGTCAAACACATTCAAACCAAGCATTTTGAATCAAATGAAAGTCAAACATATTCAAACAAAACATTTTTAATCAAATGAAAGTCAAATGCATACAACAAAGCTAATTGAATCCAATGAAAGTCAAACTCATTCAAACAAAGCTAATTAAATCAAATGAAAGTCAAACACATTCAAACAAAGCATTTTTAATCAAATGAAAGTCAAATGCATTCAACAAAGCTAATTGAATCAAATGAAAGTCAAACACATTCAAACTAAGCTTTTTGAATCAACTGAAAGTCAAACACATTCAAACAAAGCTTTTTGAATCAAAGGAAAGTCATATGCGTTCGATAAAGCTAATTGAATCAAATGAAAGTCAATCACATTCAAACAAACATTTTTGAATCAAATGAAAGTCAAACACATTTAAACAAAGCTTTTTGAGTTAAATGAAAGTCAAATGCATTCAAAATAAGCATTTTTAATCAAATGAAAGTCAAATGCATACAACAAAGCTAATTGAATCAAATGAAAGTCAAACACATTCAAATAAAGCTATTTCAATCAATTGAAGTCAAATGCATTCAATAAAGCTAATTGAATCAAATAAATGTCAAACACATTCAAACAAAGCTTTTTGAGTCAAATGAAAGTCAAATGCATTTAACAAAGCTAATTGAATCAAATGAATGTCAAACGCATTCAAATCAAGAATTTTGAATCGAATGAAAGTCATATGCATTCGACAAAGCTAATTGAATCAAATGAAAGTCAAATGCTTTCAATAAAGCTAATTAAATAAAACAAAAGTCCAACACATTCAAACAAAGCTTTTTGAGCCACATGAAAGTCAAATGCATTCAACAAAGCTAATTGAATCAAATGAAAGTCAAACACATTCAAACAAAGCTTTTTGAATCAAATGAAAGTCAAATGCATTCAAACAAAGCTTTTTGATCAAATGAAAGTCAAATGCATTCAACAAAACTAATCGAATCAAATTAAAATCAAACACATTCAAACATAGCTTTTTGAGTTAAATGAAAGTCAAATACATTAAACAAAGCTAATTGAATAAAATGAAAGTCAAATGCATTCAAAAAGCTAATTGAATCAAATGAAAGTCAAACACATTCAAACCAAGCATTTTGAATCAAATGAAAGTCAAACATATTCAAACAAAACATTTTTAATCAAATGAAAGTCAAATGCATACAACAAAGCTAATTGAATCCAATGAAAGTCAAACTCATTCAAACAAAGCTAATTAAATCAAATGAAAGTCAAACACATTCAAACAAAGCATTTTTAATCAAATGAAAGTCAAATGCATTCAACAAAGCTAATTGAATCAAATGAAAGTCAAACACATTCAAACTAAGCTTTTTGAATCAACTGAAAGTCAAACACATTCAAACAAAGCTTTTTGAATCAAAGGAAAGTCAATGCGTTCGATAAAGCTAATTGAATCAAATGAAAGTCAATCACATTCAAACAAACATTTTTGAATCAAATGAAAGTCAAACACATTTAAACAAAGCTTTTTGAGTTAAATGAAAGTCAAATGCATTCAAAATAAGCATTTTTAATCAAATGAAAGTCAAATGCATACAACAAAGCTAATTGAATCAAATGAAAGTCAAACACATTCAAATAAAGCTATTTCAATCAATTGAAGTCAAATGCATTCAATAAAGCTAATTGAATCAAATAAAAGTCAAACACATTCAAACAAAGCTTTTTGAGTCAAATGAAAGTCAAATGCATTTAACAAAGCTAATTGAATCAAATGAATGTCAAACGCATTCAAATCAAGAATTTTGAATCGAATGAAAGTCATATGCATTCGACAAAGCTAATTGAATCAAATGAAAGTCAAATGCTTTCAATAAAGCTAATTAAATAAAACAAAAGTCCAACACATTCAAACAAAGCTTTTTGAGCCACATGAAAGTCAAATGCATTCAACAAAGCTAATTGAATCAAATGAAAGTCAAACACATTCAAACAAAGCTTTTTGAATCAAATGAAAGTCAAATGCATTCAAACAAAGCTTTTTGATCAAATGAAAGTCAAATGCATTCAACAAAACTA
Organism: Chenopodium album; assembly: GCF_948465745.1. Taxonomy (NCBI): domain Eukaryota; kingdom Viridiplantae; phylum Streptophyta; class Magnoliopsida; order Caryophyllales; family Amaranthaceae; genus Chenopodium; species Chenopodium album. The sequence continues at coordinate 31,300,346 of NC_137844.1, forward strand.
ATCGAATCAAATTAAAATCAAACACATTCAAACATAGCTTTTTGAGTTAAATGAAAGTCAAATACATTAAACAAAGCTAATTGAATAAAATGAAAGTCAAATGCATTCAAAAAGCTAATTGAATCAAATGAAAGTCAAACACATTCAAACCAAGCATTTTGAATCAAATGAAAGTCAAACATATTCAAACAAAACATTTTTAATCAAATGAAAGTCAAATGCATACAACAAAGCTAATTGAATCCAATGAAAGTCAAACTCATTCAAACAAAGCTAATTAAATCAAATGAAAGTCAAACACATTCAAACAAAGCATTTTTAATCAAATGAAAGTCAAATGCATTCAACAAAGCTAATTGAATCAAATGAAAGTCAAACACATTCAAACTAAGCTTTTTGAATCAACTGAAAGTCAAACACATTCAAACAAAGCTTTTTGAATCAAAGGAAAGTCAATGCGTTCGATAAAGCTAATTGAATCAAATGAAAGTCAATCACATTCAAACAAACATTTTTGAATCAAATGAAAGTCAAACACATTTAAACAAAGCTTTTTGAGTTAAATGAAAGTCAAATGCATTCAAAATAAGCATTTTTAATCAAATGAAAGTCAAATGCATACAACAAAGCTAATTGAATCAAATGAAAGTCAAACACATTCAAATAAAGCTATTTCAATCAATTGAAGTCAAATGCATTCAATAAAGCTAATTGAATCAAATAAAAGTCAAACACATTCAAACAAAGCTTTTTGAGTCAAATGAAAGTCAAATGCATTTAACAAAGCTAATTGAATCAAATGAATGTCAAACGCATTCAAATCAAGAATTTTGAATCGAATGAAAGTCATATGCATTCGACAAAGCTAATTGAATCAAATGAAAGTCAAATGCTTTCAATAAAGCTAATTAAATAAAACAAAAGTCCAACACATTCAAACAAAGCTTTTTGAGCCACATGAAAGTCAAATGCATTCAACAAAGCTAATTGAATCAAATGAAAGTCAAACACATTCAAACAAAGCTTTTTGAATCAAATGAAAGTCAAATGCATTCAAACAAAGCTTTTTGATCAAATGAAAGTCAAATGCATTCAACAAAACTAATCGAATCAAATTAAAATCAAACACATTCAAACATAGCTTTTTGAGTTAAATGAAAGTCAAATACATTAAACAAAGCTAATTGAATAAAATGAAAGTCAAATGCATTCAAAAAGCTAATTGAATCAAATGAAAGTCAAACACATTCAAACCAAGCATTTTGAATCAAATGAAAGTCAAACATATTCAAACAAAACATTTTTAATCAAATGAAAGTCAAATGCATACAACAAAGCTAATTGAATCCAATGAAAGTCAAACTCATTCAAACAAAGCTAATTAAATCAAATGAAAGTCAAACACATTCAAACAAAGCATTTTTAATCAAATGAAAGTCAAATGCATTCAACAAAGCTAATTGAATCAAATGAAAGTCAAACACATTCAAACTAAGCTTTTTGAATCAACTGAAAGTCAAACACATTCAAACAAAGCTTTTTGAATCAAAGGAAAGTCATATGCGTTCGATAAAGCTAATTGAATCAAATGAAAGTCAATCACATTCAAACAAACATTTTTGAATCAAATGAAAGTCAAACACATTTAAACAAAGCTTTTTGAGTTAAATGAAAGTCAAATGCATTCAAAATAAGCATTTTTAATCAAATGAAAGTCAAATGCATACAACAAAGCTAATTGAATCAAATGAAAGTCAAACACATTCAAATAAAGCTATTTCAATCAATTGAAGTCAAATGCATTCAATAAAGCTAATTGAATCAAATAAAAGTCAAACACATTCAAACAAAGCTTTTTGAGTCAAATGAAAGTCAAATGCATTTAACAAAGCTAATTGAATCAAATGAATGTCAAACGCATTCAAATCAAGAATTTTGAATCAAATGAAAGTCATATCCATTCGACAAAGCTAATTGAATCAAATGAAAGTCAAACACATTCAAACATAGCTTTTTGAGTGAAATGAAAGTCAAATACAATCAACAAAGCTAATTAAATCAAATGAAAGTCAAATGCATTCAACAAAGTTAATTATATCAAATCAAAGTTAAACACATTCAAACAAAGCTTTTTGAATAAAATGAAAGTCAAATGCATTCAGCAAAACTAATTAAATCGAATGAAAGTCAAACACATTCAAACAAAGCTTTTTGAATCAAATGAAAGACAAATGCATTCAAAGATGCTAATTGAAGCAAATGAAAGTCGAACACAATCAAACCAAGGATTTTGAGTCAACTGAAAGTCAAACACAATTAAACAAAGCATTTTGACTCAAATGAATGTCAAATGCATTCAAAGAAGCTAATTAAAGCAAATGAAAGTCGAAAACATTCAAACAAAGCTTTTTGAATCAAATGAAAATCAAATCCATTCAACAAAACAAATTGAATCAAATTAAAGTCAAACACATTCAAACATAGCTTTTTTAGTCAAATGAAAGTCAAATACATTCAACAAAGCTAATTGAATCAAATGAAAGTCAAACACATTCAAACAAAGCTTTTTGAATCAAATAAAAGTCAATTCCATTCAACAAAGCTAATTAAATAAAAAGAAAGTCAAACACATTTAAACAATGCTTTTTGAATCAAATGAAAGTCAAATTCATTATACAAAGCTAATCAAATCAAATGAAAGTCAAACACATTCAAACAAAGCATTTTGAATTAAATGAAAGTCAAACACATTCAAACAATGCATTTTGAATCAAATGAAAGCCAAATGCTTTCAACAAAGCTAATTGAATCAAATGAAAGTCAAGTGCATTCAATAATGCTAATTGAATAAAATGAAAGGCAAACACATTCAAACAAAGGTTTTTGAATCAATTAAAAGTCGAACGCATTCAACAAAGATAATTGAACCAAATGAAAGTCAAACACATTCAAACAAAGCTTTTTGAATCAAATGAAAGTAAAATGCATTCAAAGAGGCTAATTGAAGCAAATGAAAGTCGAACACATTCAAACCAAGCAATTTGAATCAAATGAGAGTCAAACCCAATCAAACAAAGCATTTTGAATCAAATGAAAGTCAAACACATTCAAACAAAGCTTTTTGAATCAAATGAAAGTCAAATGCATTCAACAAAACTAATTGAATCAAATGAAAGTCAAACACATTCAAACAAAGCTTTTTGAATCAAATGAAAGTCAAACACATTCAAACAAAGCTTTTTGAATCAAATGCATGTCAAACACATTCAAACAAAGCTTTTTGAATCAAATGAAAGTCAAACACATTCAAACCAAGCATTTTGAATCAAATGAAAGTCAAACACATTCAAACAAAGCATTTTTAATCAAATGAAAGTCAAATGCATACAACAAAGCTAATTGAATTAAATGAAAGTCTAACACATTCAAACAAACCTAATTAAATCAAATGAAAGTCAAACACATTCAAACCAAGCATTTTGAATCAAATGAAAGTCAAACACACTCAAACAAAGCATTTTTAATCAAATGAAAGTCAAATGCAAACAACAAAGCTAATTGAATTAAATGAAAGTCAAACACATTCAAACAAAGCTATTTGAGTCAAATGAAAGTCAAATGCTTTCAATAAAGCTAATTAAATAAAACAAAAGTCCAACACATTCAAACAAAGCTTTTTGAGCCACATGAAAGTCAAATGCATTCAACAAAGCTAATTGAATCAAATGAAAGTCAAACACATTCAAACAAAGCTTTTTGAATCAAATGAAAGTCAAATGCATTCAAACAAAGCTTTTTGATCAAATGAAAGTCAAATGCATTCAACAAAGCTAATTGAATCAAATGAAAGTCAAACACATTCAAACTATGCTTTTTGAATCAAATGAAAGTCAATCACATTCAAACAAAGCTTTTTGAATCAAGTGATAGTCATATGCATTCGACAAAGCTAATTGAATCAAATGAAAGTCAAACATATTCAAACAAAGCTTTTTAAATTAAGCTAATTGAAACAAAAGAAAGTCAAACACATTTAAACAAAGCTTTTTGAATCAAATGAAAGTCAAACACGTTCAAACCAAGCATTTTGAATCAAATGAAAGTCAAACACATTCAAACAAAGCTTTTTGAATAAAATGAAAGTCATATGCATTCGTAAAAGCTAATTGAATCAAATGAAAGTAAAACACATTTAAACAAAGCTTTTTGAATCGAATGAAAGTCAAATGCGTTCAGCAAAGCTAATTAAAACAAAAGAAAGTCGAACACATTTAAACAAAGATTATTGAATCAAATGAAATTCAAATGCATTCAACGAAGCTAATTAAATCAAATGAAAGTCAAACACATTCAAACGAAGCATTTTGAATCAAATGACTGTCAAACACATTCAAACAAAGCATTTTAAATCAAATGAAAGTCAAATGCATACATAAAAGCTAATTGAATCAAATGAAAGTCAAACAATTCAAACAAAGCTTTTTAAATCAAATGAAAGTCAAATGCATTCAACAAAACTAATTGAATCAAATTAAAGTCAAACACATTCAAACATAGCTTTTTGAGTCAAATGAAAGTCAAATACGTTAAATAAAGCTAATTGAAACAAATGAAAGTCAAATGCATTCAACAAAGCTAATTGAATCAAATGAAAGTCAAACACATTCAAACCAAGCATTTTGAATCAAATGAAAGTCAAACACATTCAAACAAACCATTTTTAATCAAATAAAAGTCAAATGCATACAAAAAAGCTAATTGAATCCAATGAAAGTCAAACTCATTCAAACAAAGCTAATTAAATCAAATGAAAGTCAAACAAATTCAAACAAAGCATTTTTAATCAAATGAAAGTCAAATGCATACAACAAAGCTAGTTGAATCGAATGAAAGTCAAACACATTCAAACAAAGCTATTTGAATAAAATGAGAGTTAAAGGTATTCAATAAAGTTAATTGAATCAAATAAAAGTCAAACACATTCCAAAAAAGCTTTTTGAGTCACAAGAAAGTCAAATGCATTCGACAAGGCTAATTGAATCAAATGAAAGTCAAACACATTCAAACAAAGCTTTTTGAATCAAATGAAAGTCGAACGCATTCAAACCAAGGATTTTGAATCAAATAAAAGTCGAACAATTCAAACAAAGCTTTTTGAATCTAATGAAAGTCAAGTGCATTCAATAAAGCTAATTGTATAAAACAAAAGTCAAACACATTCAAACATAGCTTTTTGAATCAAATGAAAGTCAAATGCCATAAATAAAGCTAATTGAATCAAATGAAAGTCAAACACATTCGAACAAAGCATTTTGAATCAAATGAAAGTCAAATCCATTCAAAAAAGCTAATTGAATCAAATGAAAGTCAAACACATTCAAACAAAGATTTTTGAGTAAAATGAAAGTCAAATGCATACAACAAAGTTAATTGAATCAAATGAAAGTCAAAGACATTCAAATAAAGCTATTTAAATCAAATGAAAGTCAAACGCATTCAATAAAGCTAGTTGAATTAAATGAAAGCCAAACACTTTCAAACAAAGCTTTTTGAGTCACATGAAAGTCAAATGCATTCAACAAAGCTAATTGAATCAAATGAAAGTCAAGTGCATTCAACAAAGCTAATTGAATCAAATGAAAGTCAAACACGTTCAAACTAAGCTTTTTGAATCAAATGAAAATTAAACACATTCAAACAAAGCTTTTTTAATCAAATGAAAGTCAAATATATTCAACAAAGCTAATTGAATCAAATGGCAGTCAAACACATTCAAACATAGCTTTTTGAGTCAAATGAATGTCAAATGCATCAAATAAAGCTAATTGAATCAAATGAAAGTCAAACACATTCAAACAAAACATTTTGAGTCAAATGAAAGTCAAATGCATTCAACAAAGCTAATTGAATCAAATGAAAGACAAACACATTCAAACAAAACTTTTTGACTCAAATGAAAGTCAAATGCATTCAAAGAAGCTAATTGAAGGAAATGAAAGTCGAACACATTCATACCAAGCTTTTTGAATTAAATGAAAGTCAAACACATTCAAACAAAGTTTTTTGATGAAATGAAAGTCAAACACATTCGAACAAAGCATTTTGAGTCAAATGAAAGTCAAATGCATTCAATAAAGCTAATTGAATCAAATGAAAGTCAAACACATTCAAACAAAGCTTTTTTTAATCAAATTAAAGTCAAATGCATTCAACAAAGCTAATTGAATCAAATGGAAGTCAAACACATTCGAACATAGCTTTTCGAATCAAATGAAAGTCGAATGCATTCAATAAAGCTAATTGAATAAAATGAAAGTCAAACACATTCAAACAAAGCATTTTGAGTCAAATGAAAGTCAAATGCATTCAATAAAGCTAATTGAATCAAATGAAAGTCAAACACATTCAAACAAAGCTTTTTGACTCAAATGAAAGTCAAATGCATTCAAAGAAGCTAATTGAAGGAAATGAAAGTCGAACACATTCATACCAAGCTTTTTGAATTAAGTGAAAGTCAAACACATTCAAACAAAGTTTTTTGATCAAAGGAAGGTCAAATGCATTCGACAGAGCTAATTGAATCAAATGAAAGTCAAATACATTCAAACAAAGCATTTTAAGTCAAATGAAAGTCAAATGCATTCAACAAAGTTAATTGAATCAAATGAAAGTCAAACACATTCAAACAAAGATAATTAAATCAAATGAAAGTCAAACAAATTCAAACCAAGCAATTTGATTCAAATGAAAGTCAAACGCATTCGAACAAAGCATTTTTAATCAAATGGAAGTCAAATGCATACAACAAATCTAATTGAATCAAATGAAAGTCAAACACATTCAAACAAAGCTTTTTGAATCTAATGAAAGTCAAGTGCATTCAATAAAGCTAATTGTATAAAACAAAAGTCAAACACATTCAAACATAGCTTTTTGAGTCACATGAAAATCAAATGCCTTCAACAAAGCTAAATGAATCAAATGAAAGTCGAGTGCATTCAACAAAGCTAATTGAAATAAAAGAAAGTCAAACACATTTAAACAAAGCTTTTTGAATCAAATGAAAGTGAAACACATTCAAACAAAGCATTTTTAATCAAAGAAAGTCAAATGCATACAACAAAGCTAATTAAATCAAATGAAAGTCAAACACATTCAAACCAAGCATTTTGAATCAAATGAAAGTCAAACACTTTCAAACAATGCATTTTTAATCAAATGAAAGTCAAATGCATTCAACAAAGCTAATTGAATCAAATGAAAGTCAAATGCATTCAATAAAGCTAATTGAATCAAATGAAAGTCAAACACATTCAAACAAAGCATTTTGAGTCAAATGCATTCAACAAAGCTAATTGAATTAAATGAAAGTCAAACACATTCAGAAAAAGCTTTTTGAATCAAATGAAAGTCAAATGCATTCAAAGAGGCTAATTGATGCAAATGAAAGTCGAACACATTCAAACAAAACATATTGAATCAAATGAAAGTCAAACGCATTCAAACTAAGCTTTTTTAATCAAATGAAAGTTAAACACATTTAATCAAAGCTTTTTTAATCAAATGAAAGTCAAATGCATTCAACAAAGCTAATTGAATCAAATGGAAGTCAAACACATTCAAACATAGCTTTTTGAATCAAATGAAAGTCAAATGCATTCAATAAAGCTAATTAAATCAAATGAAAGTAAAACACATTCAATCAAAGCATTTTGAGTCAAATGAAAGTCAAATGCATTCAACAAAGCTAATTGAATCAAATGAAAAACAAACACATTCAAACAAAGCTTTTTGACTCAAATGAAAGTCAAATGCATTCAAAGAAGCTAATTGAAGCAAATCAAAGTCAAACACATTCATACCAAGCTTTTTGAAGTAAATGAAAGTCAAACACATTCAAACAAAGTTTTTTGATCAAATGAAAGTCAATTGCATTCAACAAAGCTAAGTGAATCAAATGAAAGTCAAACACATTCAAACAAAGATTTTTGAATCAAATGAAAGTAAAAAGCATTCAAAGAGGCTAATTGAAGCAAATGAAAGTCGAACACATTCAAACAAAGCATTTTGAATCAAATGAAAGTCAAACCTATTCAAACAAAGCATTTTGAATCAAATGAAAGTCAAATCCATTCAACATAGCTAATTGAATCAAATGAAAGTCAAACACATTCAAACAAATCTTTTTGAATCAAAGGAAAGACAAATGCATTCATTAAAGCTAATTGAATCAAATGAAAGTCAAACACATTCAAACAATGATTTTTGAGTAAAATGAAAGTCAAATACATTCAAAAAGCCTAAGTGAATCAAAGAACGTCAAACACATTCAAACTAAGCTTTTTGAATCAACTGTAAGTCAAACACATTCAAACAAAGCTTTTTGAATCAAATGAAAATATATGCATTCAACAAAGCTAATTGAATCAAATGAAAGTCAAACACCTTCGAACAAAGCTATTTGAATCAAATAAAAGTCAAATGTATTCAATAGTGCTAATTGAATCAAAAGAAAGACAAACACATTTTAATAAAGCTTTTTGAATCAAATGAAAGACAAGTTCATTCAACGAAGCTAATTAAATCTAATGAAAGTCAAACACATTCAAACCAAGCATTTTGAATCAAATGAAAGTCAAACACATTCAAACAATGCATTTTTAATCATATGAAAGTCAAATGCATTCAACAAAGCTAATTGACACAAATGAAAGTTAAACATATTCAAACAAAGTTATTTGAATCAAATGAAAGTCAAATGCAATCAATAAAGCTAATTGAATAAAATGAAAGTCAAACACATTCAAACAAAGCTTTTTGAATCAAATGAAATTCAAATGCATTCAAACCAAGCATTTTGAATCAAATGAAAGTCAAACACATTCAAACAAAGCATTTTTAATCAAATGAAAGTCAAACACATTCAAACCAAGCATTTTGAATTAAATGAAAGTCAAACACATTCAAACAAAGCATTTTTAATCAAATAAAAGTCAAATGCATACAACAAAGCTAATTGAATCAAATGAAAGTCAAACACATTCAAACAAAGCTTTTAGAATCAAATGAAAGTCAAATGCATTAAGTAAAGCCAATTGCATCAATTGAAAGTCAAACACATTCAAACAAAGATTTTTGAGTTAAATGAAAGTCAAATACATTCAACAAAGCTAATTGAATCAAATGAAAGTCAAACACATTCAACCTAAGCTTTTTAAATCAACTGAAAGTCAAACACATTCAAACAAAGCTTTTTGAATCAAATGAAAATCCTATGCATTCAACAAAGCTAACTGAATCAAATGAAAGTCAAACACATTCAAACAAAGTTATTTGAATCAAATAAAAGTCAAATGCATTCAACAAAGCTAATTGAATCAAAAGAAAGTCAGACACATTTAAACAAAGCTTTTTGAATCAAATGAAAGACAAATTCATTCAACGAAGCTAATTAAATCAAATGAAAGTCAAACACATTCAAACCAAGCATTTTGAATCAAATGAAAGTCAAACACATTCAAACTAAGCATTTTGAATTAAATGAAAATCAAATGCATTCAACAAAGCTAATTGAATCAAATGAAAGTTAAACATATTCAAACAAAGTTGTTTAAATCAAATGAAAGTCAAATGCATTTAATGAAGCTAATTGAATCAAATAAAAGTCAAACACATTCAAACAACGCTTTTTGAATCAAATGAAATTCAAATGCATTCAACAAAGCTAATTGAAACAAAAGAAAGTCAAGCACATTTAAACAAAGCTTTTTGAATCAAATGAAAGTCAAACACATTCAAACCAAGCATTTTGAATCAAATGAAAGTCCAACACATTCAAACAAAGCATTTTGAAACAAATGAAAATCAAATGCATTCAACAAAGCTAATTGAATCAAATGAAAGTCGAACACATTCAAACAAAGCTAATTAAATCAAATGAAAGTTAAACACATTGAAACCAAGCATTTTGAATCAAATGAAAGTCAAACACATTCAAACAAATCATTTTTAGTCAAATGAAAGTCAAATGCATACAACAAAGCTAATTGAATCAAATGAAAGTCAAACACATTCAAACAAAGCTTTTTGAATCAAATTAAAGTCAAATTCATTCAATAAAGCCAATTGAATCAAATGAAAGTCAAACACATTCAAACAAAGATTTTTGAGTAAAATGAAAGTCAAATACATTCAACAAAGGTAATTGAATCAAATGAAAGTCAAACACATTCAAACTAAGCTTTTTGAATCAACTGAAAGTTAAACACATTCAAACAAAGCTTTTTGAATCAGATGAAAATCCTATGCATTCAACAAAGCTAATTGGATCAAATGAAAGTCAAACACATTCAAACAAAGCTATTTGAATCAAATTAAAGTCAAATGCATTTAACAAAGCTAATTGAATCAAAAGAAAGTCAAACACATTCAAACAAAGCTTTTTGAATCAAATGAAAGACAAATTCATTCAACGAAGCTAATTAAATCAAATGAAAGTCAAACACATTTAAACCAAGCATTTTGAATCAAATGAAAGTCAAACACATTCAAACTAAGCATTTTAGATCAAATGAAAGTCAAATGCATACAACAAAGCTAATTGAATCAAAAGAAAGTCAAACACATTCAAACAACGCTTTTTGAATCAAATGAAAGTCAAATGCATTCAGTAAAGCCAATTGAATCAATAGAAAGGCAAATACATTCAAACAAAGATTCAGTAAGCAGGGTGAGAAGGAAGGGCTACGCTCATATGTCAGGCGGTTCAACCTAGTCAGAATTCAGATCCAGGGACTGTCTGACGAGGTAGCTTTTACAGACTTTTTCAAGGGTCTGAGAGACGGGTTGGCTTTTAAGTTCGACCTTGTCAGAAAGGGGGCATTTACGCTACAGGCGGCCCTGAGGGAGGCGGAGAGCTATATTCAAGCTACTGACCTCTGTACGCCTAGTAGTCAGTCAGACTCAAAGAAGTCTGACAAACAAAAAGAAAGTCGGTCTGCTCAGCCGGCCAACAAAAAAGAAGAGAGAAAAAAGAGAAAAGAAGTCTGGGCGGTTAGTGATTCTGACCAACCGTCCCAAAAGTAAAAGAGAGAGTTTAAACCGTACGTCCCCAAGTACGAGTTTAACAAAGACTGCAACTCCATCCTCATGGAGGTAAAGGACCGGCTGTCCATTGAGAAGCCGAATCCAATGAAGAGTTCCGTCCAGTCGCGAACAAAAATAAATTTTGCTAATTCCATGAGGAGGTTGGCCATGACACCAACGACTGCTTCAGTCTACAGCGGACGTTGGACCGTCTGGCTGACAAAGGGCTTCTAAAGTCCTACATTTCTAAGTCCCCAGCTGGGGCAAAGAAGAAAAACAAGGGTCAGTCCCCCAAGACTACCCATCAGCCTACTAGTAGCTCGGATACCGACAAGGATCCAGTCTACACTATAGCAGGCGGATTTTCATGTGGTGGCCCTACCATCCGGGGCACCAAGAGCCATCTTCGAAAGATGGACAAGGATGATGATGATGAGCAGGCGTCTGCCAGTTCCACCTTCCCAGACGTCCTCATAACTGAGAAGGACAGGGGCAGCGTCCGTCGTACGCATGACGACCCGGTCGTCATTGAATGTAAGGTTGCCAACCAGCTGGTTGGACGGATCCTTATTGACACCGGCAGCTCGTCGGACATTATCAGCCTCCGGTGCCTGCAGAAGCTGAAATACAATGTCAGCTGCATGCATCCGGTCACCCACCCCTTGGTTGGTTTTGGGGGTGGGATGGTCTACCCAGCCGGAAGAATTGACTTGCCCATCCGGCTGGGAGAAAAAGGTCAGGGACGACATATTGTCGTCAGATTCTTGGTCGTTGAGGAGTTAACCACCTACAATATCATCCTTGGTAGGCCAACCCTCAACGAAGCCAAGGCGGTAATCATCCCGTCTCTCATGCTCATCAAGTATGAGCGGGATGATGGCTCTGTTGGTTCCCTGAGCGGGGATCAGAAGACGGCTCGGGAGTGCTACCTCTCAGCCGTTAAAGACACTGTGGCCTCAGACGGCCAAGAGAAGGAACCAATAGACCTTGACGATGTCAAGGATGCTAATCTTGCCCCACCAGCCGTTGGTAAGAAAAGAAAAGCGCCTTTGCTGGTGGAGGTGAAAAAAGAGAAAAAATAGCAATCACTGACCGGTGAACGATCAGACGAGCTCCGTCCCCAACCGGCTGGTGAAAACATTGATCTCGCTCTGGATGACAGCCGTCCAGAGCGTACTGTGAAGGTTGGGACGGTTGCTTATGCTACTCTGGGTGCAAGCTTGCACCTTCTGCTGAAAGAATTCAAAGACATCTTTGCCTTTGAAGTGGAAGAGATGCCAGGCGTCAGCCCGGATCTCGCTGTCCACAAACTCGCCGTGGATCCTAAAAAGAAGCCCATCCGGCAAAAGAAAAGAAACCATGGCGAGGAAAGAAGTCAGGCGGCAGCTGCCGAAGTCAAAAAGCTGCTAGACGCCAGGTTCATTCGGCCTTGTAATTTCCTCGACTGGGTGGCCAATGTGGTCCTTGTTAAGAAACCGAATGGGACCTGGCGCATGTGTGTTGATTACACAGACCTCAAAGAGGCGTGTCCAAAGGACAGTTACCCGCTTCCAAAGATCGACAGTCTGGTCGATTCTACAGCCGGTCACGCCTTGATGAGCTTTAGGGATGCCTACTCCGGCTTCCATCAGATACCCCTCTGGAAAAAAGATCAAGAGAAGACGGCCTTCGTCACTGATTTGGGGTTATTCTGTTATACTGTGATGCCGTTTGGCTTGAAGAATGCGCCTGCCACCTTCCAACGGATGATTAATACGGTCTTCATTAATCAAATTGGGAGGAATGTGGAGGTGTACATCGATGACATGATAGTCAAATCCAAGCAACAGATGGATCATCTGGCCGATCTCCGAGAAACGTTCACCACCCTCAGGCGGCATAAGGTCATGTTAAACCCCAAGAAATGCGTCTTTGGTGTTGAGTCTAGGAAGTTTCTCGGATTCCTGATTGATTAGAGGGGGATAGAGGCTAACCCCGAAAAGATACAGGTGGTAATTGACATGAAGTCACCCCGTTCTGTCAAGGAAGTTCAGAGACTAACTGGTTGCCTAGCCGCCTTGGGAAGGTTCCTCAGCCGGTCAGGCGACAAATGCCTTTACTTCTTCCAAGCAATCAGGAAGAAGACCAGGTTTGAATGGGGAGACGATGCTGAGACGGCATTTCAGAAGCTAAAAGAGCACTTGCATTCTCTGCCTAGGCTGGTCAGTCCTCTGCCTAGGGAGACGTTGTACATGTATTTGGCCGTCTCAGATCATGCTCTCAGTGCCGTTCTACTTGCTGAGCGAGATGGCGTTCAGCTCCCGGTTTACTTCTTTAGCCATGTTCTAAAAAATGCTGAACTTCGGTACCCCATGGTTGAAAAATTTGGCCTTGCTTTGTACATGGCATTCAAAAAATTGAAGCCTTACTTTCTGGCTCATCCGGTGGTGATTTACATCGACCAGCCACTCAAGCGGCCAATGTCTACTTTGGAGTCAGCCGGCAGAATGTTGAAATGGGCTATTGAAATGCAAAGTCTTGAAATCACTTACGAACCAAGGAAGGCAGTGAAAGGTCAGGCGTTTGCTGACTTCATTGTTGAAATGACCCGTCCGGTGGCTCCGGATAATCTTGATCAGGTTTGGAAAGTGTATGTAGACGGGAGCTCTACAAAGAACGGCTGTGGTGCAGGCGTAATCTACGAGTTTCTTGAGGGGGACAGATATGAGTATGCACTACGGTTCAAGTTTCAGGCCTCAAACAATGAGGCGGAATATGAAGCCCTGCTAGCCGGAATCCGCATGTGTAAGGCGGTAGGGGCAACAAAAATTGACGCCTACTCTGATTCACAGCTGGTCGTTAGCCAGTATGAGGGAAAATTTGAGGCAACTCACCCGGCTATGATCAAATATCTTCAGGCGGTCAAAGAGGAGGCTAGGTCACTTGAGGAGTTTCATTTGAATCAAGTGCCCAGGTCTGATAACAACCAGGCGGATGCACTGTCAAAACTTGCATCTTCCGCCTGCCATGATACGCCTCGGTCAGTCTTTTGGGAAGTTCTTGAAAAAAGAAGCATCTATGAAGACCCCATTGGAGTCCTAGACCAAAGCTCTACCTGGATGGATGGCATCCGGGCATACCTCTTAGACGGTACACTTCCTGATTCGCCACAGGAGGCCGCCGTTCTGAAAAAGCGAGCAGCAAGCTTCGAGTTGAGAAATGGAGAACTCTTCAAGGCGGGGTTTCTTAAGCCTCTTTTGAAGTGTGTAAACCCAGAAAAGGGGAAAGAAGTTCTTGAAGACTTGCACTCAGGATTTTGCGCCTCCCACATAGGCGGCAGATCCCTAGCCGTCAGAGCCAGACGACATTACTTTTGGCCCACTCTGGAGGCAGACGCCAAGGAGTTGGTGAAGAAATGTGACAAGTGCCAGAAATTTGGCAAACTTATTCACCGTCCGGCTATTGATCTGACGGCCATCCACAGCCCAATCCCGTTTGCAAAATGGGGCATGGACATCTTAGGTCCTTACACGCCTGCCCCAGGCGGAAAGTGTTACATCTTGGTGGATGTGGATTACTTTACCAGGTGGGTAGAGGCTGAGGCGGTAAAGAATATCAAGACATCAGACGTCATCTCTTTCATCTAGAAGAATGTCATCACCCGATATGGGGTTCCTATGTCCATGGTGTTTGATAATGGTCCTCAGTTTGAGACGCCTCAGCTAAAAACTTGGTTGGGAGATCAAGGGATCTCAAGTTGTTTTGCATCAGTCGGCCGTCCCCAAGCAAACGGCCAGGTTGAAGCCTTCAACAAACTGATCTCAGACGGCATTAAGAAGAAAATTGAAAGAGCCGGTGGCTTATGGGCTGAGGAATTAATCCATGTCCTATGGGCCATCTAGACAACAGCAAAGGGGGCAACCGGTGAAACCCCATTTCTCATGGTTTACGGTGCTGAAGCCGTCTTGCCCATTGAACACTATGAGCCGACTCTTAGAGTCATGCTTTATGATGAAGAGGCAAACTGGGAGGCAATGCGCCTGGCATTGGACTCACTCCCGGAACGCAGGGGCAATGCCGCCTTGCGTCATGAGATTTACCGTCTGAGAATGACAAGAGCCTACAACAAGAAAGTACACAGGCGTCCTTTGAAAGTGGACGACCTAGTGTTACGGAAAATGGAGGCAACCGGTAGGGCCAATGAGCTTGGAAAGCTAACTCCAAATTGGGAAGGCCCCTACCGGATTTATGAAGAAGTAAGAGACGGCACCTACCGCTGGAAACTCCAGACGGCAGGCGCCTGCCTAGAACTTGGAATGTAGACAATTTAAAAAAGTACTACTTCTGAGATTTGTAATGTTTGTAAACAAGAAGTAAATTAATGAGAAATTGCTTTTTGTTTTCACTTGTTTATTTCTCTGACTTTGTCACTTGAAAATTGAATTAACGTCTGATTGACGAGAGGCCAATGGCCAGATAATTAAGCTAAGCACAAAACCGCTTAGTGGCTATACAGCCGGTCTCAAACAAGACCAGAAGGCCAATGGCCGGATGGCTGCTTTTCCCATAAATTCGCCTATCCCAACATGGACAAAGGCGTCCGGCGACACCCCTCCAGGTGCAATCGTCACAGAGAGAAGCCAACCTGCTTACTCTACGTACCAATGCAGGCGGCCACGATTGGACGGCTAAATCAGCCATCCATAGCCGTCTGACCTGAACAGTCTAAGGAACGACCAAGTTTCGGAACCCGGATGTCCAATGACATCAGTCGGCGACCGACTGAAGTTCTTACTTAGCATTTTTTCGTTTTAAATTGCATACATCCTCGTTTGGGGCAAAAGAGTTATGCAATGGCTATACAATCTCAACCTAGACGGTCAACACCGTCTAGATAGTGACTGGAACACTTGTTAATGTACGGTTGTGCACTTGGTATGGGGCAATCACTACTGTGATTGATTGACTTACAAACGTATCATGCTCTATGCAGCATCAGACGTTCCCAAGTCAATCAACCAACTCCACTTGAAACCAACCACACAGCCGTCCAGGGGCAAGGACAGCCGTATACTTTTGATAAGTAAGGCAGAGATCGCCGCATGCTTTTGATAAGTTAGGCAAATATTGAAAATGCAAAAAATTGAAATGAAATTGAAGTGCAAACACAAGCGCAAAGTAATAAAAACCGACTCAGTCGGTGCATTCATTGAATTTCCACCCAGCCAAACGGCTGTGATGGATTAAATGTTAACCGGACCCCGTCCGGGTAAAGGAAATTGTTTGACAACACGGCCCTACAGCCGGTAAAGATACAAATATACTCGGAACACAGGCTAGAAAAGCAAGTTTGGTGGCATACTGCCGCAGATAAATAAAAAAAAAGAAAGAAATTGGCACACAGCCGCCGAATTCATTGCCCCGCAGACGGTCCCTCCTGGCCCTTCTCCCCTTCTTCTTCAGTCTCGGGGGCTTCAGGCTCGGGGTGCTCAGTTTTGGCCTAGGCGAGGAAAGACTCAGGCTCTGGCTCACCCTTCTCTCTCAAGTATATCACCTCTTCAGCATATTTGTAAGCCAAAGCCCAGACGCCATAATCCTTGTTTGGATACAAGGCAGCCCAGGCGATCTTCATCATGGCCTCGCTGTCGGCGGCCATCTTAGCTACCAGGCGGTTTTGATCCGCCTGCAGAGTCACTCGGAAGTTATCCTGAGCTTTGGCCGCCTCCTTCTCCAGCTTGGCAACCTTGCTCTTCAGATCAGTGTTCTCTTTCGAGACACCCTGAAGCTTCTCAAGGTCTTCCTGAGCCTTCTGGAGGTCCTCCCTGAGCTTGGGGAGGTCCTCCTCCGCCTGTTTCTGGGCCGTCTCTGCATCCGCCTCCTTCTGCTTGGCCGCCCGCAAGTCCGCCTCTAGCTCTTGGATCTTGGCCGCCTGTGTCATTTGGGTTGGTTTAGTTTCAAGATCGTCAATGATACACGAGTATAAAAGCAACATTATTGGCGTCTGAGGCGGACTGCTTGGCCCGTCTTACCTCATCCCACTTGCGGGTGTAAGGACGCTTGAGCCCGTCTACCCGCAGAAGAGCCTGCAAAAGCAAACAGGGTTAGCACTGCAGGCGGAGAAAAACTTGGAGAAAAAATGATTCAAAATTATTCAAGTGTCTTACCTCAGCCAGGAGGGACAAGATACGTTCAAGATTGAACGTCTCAATCCCCGGGATAGCATCCTTATCCCGCTTGCTCACAGCCTCCAGCATGGCCTTGGCGTGCTTCTGGACGTCTAGCCAGCGAGGTGATTGATCTGCACCACAATCAGCGTCAGAGTGTGAAGCTAAAGCAACACCAATCTGGTTCCGACCATCTGAGGATGACGTCTGCTGAGAGTGTGATTTCACTCGCAACTGCCACCCCAGCTCAGGCGGGGATTCAAAAGGGTTCTTACCTGCAGAGCCTGCCAGACGAGAGCCGCTGGTAGGTGCGGTGAACCCCCCGGTTGCAGATAGGGGGTTGGCCAGGTCGAGGCCTAGGGAGCCACTCACCTTCTCCGTTCTTCCCCCTATCCGCATCTGAGTCTTCCTGCCTGGGGCGTCGGGAGTTGCGGTGGAGGCTGCCTTTTTCGAGGACTTGCTGGGGTTAGAGGCGATGGTCTCCTCCCTTGCCCGTTTGAGTTTTTTCTCAAACGTCTTATCCACCTCTCCCCCCTAAGAAAATAAACAAGTTAATGTTAGCAGTCGAAGAAAGCAAACTTTGAAAGCAAACTCAAGAAAAGAGTCAGACGTTTACCTTGGCCCTGAGTTCCCTCGCCTGAGCCTCGGCCAGGTCTCTGCGGATTTGAGCAGAGGACCGCCTGGGAGTCTTCTCGTCTGGAAACATGTTCAACGCTTCTTCTGCAGAAAACAAAAAGGAATTGGTTAGTACATCATTAAAAACGATTCCGATACAAAAGTACTACAGACGGATATTGATTCAGGCGCATACGTCTGGTGAACATGTGCCCTAGCCCGCAGGCGGCTAGGAAGCATTCGTCCCTGAGCCAGGCGCTCTTAGGGATCCAGTTTTTGGGGACTTTTATTGTCTCCCCGGTTGACAGCGTGACGTCTGTGAGGCCGAAGAAGTCAGCCTCAATTATTTTATCGAAGTCCTCATCCGGGATCCGGGGCAGACAGCATTTCCGACCCAGAAGGTCAGGCTTTTTATTGTATTGGCGGAGCTCGCAATTCTCCCGCCTGGTTGGGGCCGTCAGCAGGTAGAACCTGTGCTTCCAGCCATCAAATTTGGAGACCTTATCCAAGGTCATCATATATTGAGGAAACGTGGTCAAAGTATACCACGCTCTGTACCCGCCTGGGCTGCGGCTAAGATAGTGCATCTTAGCAAAAGCTTCCCAGCCGGGGTGAATTCCTTGGAACTCACAGGCGGCAACATACCCCAGAATGTTTGCCCAAGAATTGGGGGTAAGTTGCCAGACTCCGAGGTCGTAGCCTCTCAAGATTGCCTTCACCGCCTGGTGAAGGGGGAAGCGCAGACCAGCCTTGAACGCCGCCTCGTAACAGCCGAAGTAGCCGTTGGCATTTCGTTCAGTGTCTTCCCAAGAAATGGTGTCGTCTGCAGGAGGCACCCTTATTTTGTACCCGTCTCCTAACGGGTGCACTTTCAAAAAAATTTCAAGGCCTCTTTCCATGAGGTCCCTGTCTTTGTTGGAGACGTGGATCTTGCAGGGATCGTCCTTCTCATTCCACTTCTTTTTCTCTTCTTCCTCGCTATCCTCAAGCGGGGGAAGATCATCACTGCTCTCAGAAGAGGAGACGGTAAATCCGCTCCCCGTCTCCTCCCCAGATTGGGAGACAGAAGCTGAGGCGGCCTCCTCACCGCCTTGGTCGCACTCGTCCAAAAACGAGTCTGGAGGAGTTGGGGGGCCACGCGGAGGGGATCTCTCCGGAGCCGTCTGGTGTTCTAAGCCAGACGTCTCTCCCTCAGGAGTTTGGCCGCCTGAGCCTTCGCTCCTATAATTCGGATCATGTGCCGTCTGCATAGTCCGAGCCATTGTGTCCTGCACTGACGCGCAAATGGTCGGAATCCAAGCATGAGGGTGGTCCCAACACCCTGAGACGGCACTACCAGTCCTAGACTCAGCCGTTCCTGGTGAACGGCTGGATTCTAACCTAGGTTGTGCCGTGTGTGTTGGTGATGAATCCATTTATTGCAAGAAATATGTACAAGCGGTAAAATGAAAAAGAGCTGAGAGTGTTAGAGACGGTACCTTTAGATTTGAGATCTGAAGGTAGACGGGTCCGCCTGTGTTGAGAAGAATGAATTTTCTTAAAACTTACGCTTGACTTAGACGGATGACTTCTGCTCTCTCTTTCAAGATTCTCTCAAAGTTCTCTATGAAAATTTTTGTGAAACGTACAAAAATAATGAGGGTAAACGGCTATATAAGGAGGGTAAATTAAGGGGTATTCCTGTAATTTACTCAGATAGTGAACAGTAAAATTTTGGCGGTAAAATTACCACCAATTAGAGAGTGACGCGTGTCACAGATGCCACCTAATTAGGGGCACAATTCCCAAGGACCCTATAAATAGGGAGATTCCCCTCTTTTGGAGGGCACGTTCTACCATTTATTACAAACTTTCCCTTTGATAGAGACAACTGAGCCTGGAACCCGAGCAGATCCCCACCTAAATTTCCGCACCTTTTTCTCTCCTTGCAAATTACTAACTTGATCGTCGGAGGCGGAACACCTACCAACTGGTGTCTCCGTTTGTCTTGCAGGTACAGGCCGCACCGGACCAGTCTTCGAGCTGTAACTCTCCCGAGGGACAAAAACACCCAAAACAATTCAATAAAGCTAATTGAATAAAATGAAAGTCAAACACAATTAAACAAAGCTTTTTGAATCAAATGAAAGTCAAACACATTCAAACAAAGCTTTTTGAATCAAATGAAAGTAAAATGCATTCAAAGATGCTAATTGAAGCAAATGAAAGTCGAATACAATCAAACCAAGGATTTTGAGTCAACTGAAAGTCAAACACTATTAAACAAAGCATTTTGAATCAAATGAATGTCAAATGCATTCAAAGAAGCTAATTGAATCAAACAAAAGTCAAACACATTCAAACAAAGCTTTTTGAGTCACATGAAAGTCAAATTCATTCAACAAAGCTAATTGAATCAAACGAAAGTCAATCACATTCAAACAAAGCATTTTGAACCAAATGAAAGTCAAATGCATTCAACAAAGCTAATTGAATCAAATGAAAGCCAAACACATTCAAACAAAGCTTTTGAATCAAATGAAAGTCAAATGCATTCAAACAAAGTTTTTTGAGAAAATGAAAGTCAAATGCATTCAACAAAGATAATTGAATCAAATGAAAGTCAAACACATTCAAACAAAGCTTTTTGAGTCACATGAAAGTCAAATGCATTCAACAAAGCTAATTAAATCAAATGAAAGTCAAGTGCATTCAACAAAGCTAATTGAATCAAATGAAAGTCAAACACATTCAAACAAAGCTTTTTGACTCAAATGAAAGTCAAATGCATTCAAAGAAGCTAATTAAAGCAAATGAAAGCCGAACACATTCATACCAAGCTTTTTGAATTAAATGAAAGTTAAACACATTCAAACAAACTTTTTTGATCAAATGAAAGTCTAATGCATTCAACAAAGCTAATTGAATCAAATGAAAGTCAAAACCATTCAAACAAAGCTTTTTGAATCAAATGAAAGTCAATTGCATTCAACAAAGCTAATTGAATCAAATAAAAGTCAAACACATTCAAACAAAGCAATTTGAATCAAATGAAAGTCAAATTCATTCAATAAAGCTAATTGAATCAAACAAAAGTCAAACACATTCAAACAGAACTTTTCGAGTCACATGAAAGTCAAATGCATTCAAACAAAGCTAATTGAATCAAATGAAAGTCAAGTGCATTCAACAAAGCTAATTGAATCAAATGAAAGTCTAACACGTTCAAACTAAGCTTTTTGAATCAAATGAAAATTAAACACATTCAAACATAGCTTTTTTAATCAAATGAAAGTCAAATGCATTCAACAAAGCTAATTGAATCAAATGGAAGTCAAACACATTCAAACATAGCTTTTTAAATCAAATGAAAGTCAAATACATTCAATAAAGCTAATTGAATCAAATGAAAGTAAATCACATTCAAACAAAGCATTTTGAGTCAAATGAAAGTCAAATACATTCAACAAAGCTAATTGAATCAAATGAAAGTCAAGTGCATTCAACAAAGCTAATTGAATCAAATGAAAGGCAAACACATTCAAACAAAGGTTTTTGAATCAAATGAAAGTCGAATGCATTCAACAAAGCTAATTGAATCAAATGAAAGTCACACACATTCAAACAAATCTTTTTGAATCAATTGAAAGTCAAATGCATTTAACAAACCTAATTGAATCAATTGAAAGTCAAACACGTTAAAAAAACGCTTTTTTTTAGTCAAATGAAAGTCAAGTGCATTTAAAAAAACTAACTGAATCAAATGAAAGACAAACACATTCAAACTAAGCTTTTTGAATCAAATGAAAGTCAATCACATTCAAACAAAGCTTTTTGAATCAAATGATAGTCATATGCATTCGTCAAAGCTAGTTGAATCAAATGAACGTCGAACACATTCAAACAAAAATTTTTGAATAAAATGAAATTCAAATGCATTCAACAAAGCTAATTGAAACAAAAGAAATTCAAACACATTCAAACAAAGCTTTTTGAATTAAATGAATATCAAACACATTTAAACCAAGCATTTTGAATCAAATGAAAGTCAAACACATTCAAAAAAAGCATTTTTAATCAAATGAAAGTCAAATGCATACAACTAAGCTAATTGAATCAAATGAAAGTCAAACACATTCAAACAAAGCTAATTAAATCAAATGAAAGTTAAACACATTCAAACCAAGCATTTGGAATCAAATGAAAGTCAAACACATTCAAACAAATCATTTTTCATTAAATGAAAGTCAAATGCCTACAACAAAGCTAATTGAATCAAATGAAAGTCAAACACATTCAAACAAAGCTATTTGAATCAGATGATAGACAAATGCATTCAATAAAGCTAATTGAATCAAACAAAAGTCAAACACATTCAAACAAAGCTTTTTGAGTCATAGTCAAATGCATTCAACAAAGCTAATTGAATCAAATGAAAGTGAAGTGCATTCAACAAAGTTAATAGAATCAAATGAAAGGCAAACACATTCAAACAAAGGTTTTTGAATCAAATGAAGGTCAAACACATTCAAACAAAGCTTTTTGAATCAATTGAAAGTTGAACGCATTTAACATAGCTAATTGAATCAAATGAAAGTCAAACACATTCAAACCAAGCATTTTGAATCAAATGAAAGTCAAAAATATTCAAACAAAGCTTTTTTAATCAAATGAAAGTCAAATGCATTCAACAAAGCTAATTGAATCAAATGGAAGTCAAACACAATTAAACATAGCTTTTTTAATCAATTGAAAGTCAAATGCATTCAACAAAGCTAATTTAATGAAATGGAAGTCAAACAGATTCAAACATAGCTTTTTGAATCAAATGAAAGTCAAATGCATTCAATAAAGTAAATTGAATCAAATGAAAGTGAAGTGCATTCAACAATGCTAATTAAATCAAATGAAAGGCAAACACATTCAAACAAAGGTTTTTGAATCAAATGAAAGTCGAACGCATTCAACAAAGCTAATTGAATTAAATGAAAGTCAAACACATTCAAACAAAGCATTCTGAATCAATTGAAAGTAGAACGCATTCAACAAAGCTAATTGAATCAAATAAAAGTCAAACACATACAAAAAAACTTTTTAAATCAATTGAAAGTCAAATGCATTCAATAAACCTTATTGAATCAAATGAAAGTCAAACACATTCAAACAAAGCAATTTGAATTAAATGAAAGTCGAACACATTCAAACAAAGCATTTTGAATCAAATGAAAGTCACACCCATTCAAACAAAGCATTTTGAATCTAATGAAAGTCAAATCCATGCAACAAAGCTAATTGAATCAAATGAAAGTCAAACACATTCAATCAAAGCTTTTTGAATGAAATGAAAGTCAAATGCATTAAATAAACCCAATTGAATCAAATGAAAGTCAAACAAATTCAAACAAAGATTTTTGAGTACAATGAAAGTCAAATACATTCAACAAAGCTAATTGAATCAAATAAAAGTCAAACACATTCAAACTAAGCTTTTTGAATCAACCGAAAGTCAAACACATTCAAACAAAGCTTTTTGAATCAAATGAAAATCCCATGCATTCAACAAAGCTAATTGAATCAAATGAAAGTCAAACACATTCAAACAAAGCTATTTGAATCAAATAAAAGTCAAATGCATTCAACAAAGCTAATTGAATCAAAAGAAAGTCAAACACATTTAAACAAAGCTTTTTGAATCAAATGAAAGACAAATTCACTCAACGAAGCTAATTAAATCAAATGAAAGTCAAACACATTCAAACCAAGCATTTTGGAATCAAAGAAAAGTCAAACACATTCAAACAAAGCATTTTGAATCAAATGAAAATAAAAGGCATTCAACAAAGCTAATTGAATCAAATGAAAGTCAAACACATTTAAACAAAGTTATTTGAATCAAATGAAAGTCAAATGCATTCAATAAAGCTAATTGAATCAAATGAAAATCAAAAACATTAAAACAAAGCTTTTTAAGACAAATGAAAGTCAAATGCTTTCAACAAAGCTAATTGAATCAAATAAAAGTCAAACACATTCAAACAAAGCTAATTGAATCAAATGAAAGTCAAATGCATTCAAAGAGGCTAATTGATGCAAATGAAAGTCGAACATATTCAAACCAAGCATTTTGAATCAAATGAAAGTCAAACACATTCAAACAAAGCTTTTTGAATCAAATGAAAGTCAAATGCATTTAACAAAGCTAATTAAATCAAATGAAAGTCAAACACATTCAAACAAAGCATTTTAAATCAAATGAAAGTCAAACACATTCAAACAATGCATTTTAAATCAAATGAAAGCCAAATGCATTCAACAAAGCTAATTAAATCAAATGAAAGTCAAACACAATTAAACAAAGCTTTTTGAATAAAATGAAAGTAAAATGCATTCAAAGAGGCTAATTGAAGCAAATGAAAGTCGAACACATTCAAACAAAGCATTTTGAATCAAATGAAAGTCAAACCCATTCAAACAAAGTATTTTCAATCAAATGAAAGTCAAATCCATTCAACAAAGCTAATTGAATCAAATGAAAGTCAAACATATTCAATAAAAGCTTTTTGAATGAAATGAAAGTCAAATGCATTAAATAAACCCAATTGAATCAAATGAAAGTCAAACACATTCAAACAAAGATTTTTGAGTAAAATGAAAGTCAAATACATTCAACAAAGCTAATTGAATCAAATGAAAGTCAAACACATTCAAACTAAGCTTTTTGAATCAACCGAAAGTCAAACACATTCAAACCAAGCTTTTTGAATCAAATCAAAATCCCATGCATTCAACAAAGCTAATTGAATCAAATGAAAGTCAAACACATTCAAACAAAGCAATTTGAATCAAATAAAAGTCAAATGCATTCAACAAAGCTAATTGAATCGAAAGAAAGTCAAACACATTTAAACAATGCTTTTTGAATAAAATAAAAGACAAATTCATTCAGCGAAGCTAATTAAATAAAATGAAAGTCAAACACATTCAAACCAAGCATTTTGAGTCTAATGAAAGTCAAACACAATAAAACACAGCATTTTTAATCAAATGAAAGTAAAATGCATACAACAAAGCTAATTGAATCAAATGAAAGGCAAACACATTCAAACAAAGGTTTTTGAATCAATTGATAGTCGAACGCATTCAACAAAGATAATTGAATCAAATGAAAGTGAAACACATTTTAAAAAAGCTTTTTGAATCAAATAAAAGTCAAATGCATTCAAAAAGGCTAATTGATGCAAATGAAAGTCGAACACATTCAAACCAAGCATTTTGAATCAAATGAAAGTCAAACACATTCAAACAAAGCTTTTTGAATCAAATGTAAGTCAAATGCATTTAACAAAGCTAATTGAATTAAATAAAAGTCAAACACATTTAAATAAAGCTTTTTGAATCAAATGAAAGTAAAATGCATTCAAAGAGGCTAATTGAAGCAAATGAAAGTCGAACACTTTCAAACAAAGCATTTTTAATCAAATGAAAGTCAAACCCATTCAAACAAAGCATTTTGAATCAAATGAAAGTCAAATCCATTCAACAAAGCTAATTGAATCAAATGAAAGTCAAACACATTCAATTAAAGAATTTTGAATCAAATGAAAGTCAAATGCATTAAATAAACCCAATTGAATCAAATGAAAGTCAAACACATTCAAACAAAGCTTTTTGAATCAAATGAAAGTCAAATGCATTCAATAAAGCTAATTGAATCAAATGAAAGTCAAACACATTAAAACAAAGCTTTTTAAGTCAAATGAAAGTCAAATGCTTTCAACAAAGCTAATTGAATCAAATAAAAGTCAAACACATTCAAACAAAGCTTTTTAAATCAAATAAAAGTCAAATGCATGCAAAGAGGCTAATTGATGCAAATGAAGGTCGAACACATTTAAACCAAGCATTTTGAATCAAATGAAAGTCAAACACATTCAAACAAAGCTTTTTGAGTCAAATGAAAGTCAAATGCATTCAACAAAGCTAATTGAATCAAATGAAAGTCAAACACATTCAAACAACGTTTTTTAAATCAAATGAAAGTATAATGCATTCAAAGTGGCTAATTGAAGCAAATAAAAGTCGAACACATTCAAACCAAGCATTTTGAATCAAATAAAAGTCAAACCCATTCAAACAAAGAATTTTGAGTCAAATGAAAGTCAAATCCATTAAACAAAGCTAATTGAATCAACTGAAAGTCAAACACATTCAAACAAAGCTTTTTGAAACAAATGAAAGTCAAATGCATTCAACAAAACTAATTGAATCAAATGAAAGTCAAAGACATTCAAACAAAGCTTTTTGAATCAAATGAAAGTCAAACACATTCAAACAAAGTTTTTTAATCAAATGAAAGTCAAATGCATTTAACAAAGCTAATTGAATCAAATGAAAGTCAAACAAACTCAAACAAAGCTTTTTGAATCAAATGAAAGTAAAATGCATTCAAAGAAGCTAATTGAAGCAAATGAGAGTCGAACACATTCAAACAAAGCATTTTTAATCAAATGTAAGTCAAATCCATTCAAACAAAGCATTTTGAATCAAATGAAAGTCAAATCCATTCAACAAAGCTAATTGAATCAAATGAAAGTCAAACACATTCAATCAAAGCTTTTTGAATAAAATGAAAGTCAAATGCATTAAATAAACCCAATTAAATCAAATGAAATTCAAACACATTCAAACAAAGATTTTTGAGTAAAATGAAAGTCAAATACATTCAACAAAGCTAATTGAATCAAATGAAAGTCAAACACATTCAAACTAAGCTTTTTGAATCAACCGAAAGTCAAACACATTCAAACCAAGCTTTTTGAATCAAATGAAAAACCCATGCATTCAACAAAGCTAATTGAATCAAATGAAATTCAAACACATTCAAACAAAGCTATTTGAATCAAATAAAAGTCAAATGCATTCAGCAAAGCTAATTGAATCAAAAGTCAAACACATTTAATCAAAGCTTTTTGAATAAAATAAAAGACAAAATCATTCAGCGAAGCTAATTAAATCAAATGAAAGTCAAACACATTCAAACCAAGCATTTTGAGTCCAATGAAAGTCAAACACATTCAAACAAAGCATTTTTAATCAAATGAAAGTAAAATGCATAAAAAAAAGCTAATTGAATCAAATGAAAGGCAAACACATTCAAACAAAGGTTTTTGAATCAATTGAAAGTCGAACGCATTCAACAAAGATAATTGAATCAAATGAAAGTCAAACACATTCAAACAAAGCTTTTTGAATCAAATGAAAGTCAAATGCATTCCAAAAGGCTAATTGATGCAAATGAAAGTCGAACACATTCAAACCAAGCATTTTGAATCAAATGAAAGTGAAACACATTCAAACAAAGCTTTTTGAATCAAATGTAAGTCAAATGCATTCAATAAAGGTAATTGAATCAAATGAAAGTCAAACACAAAAAAAACAAAGCTTTTTAAGTCAAATGAAGGTCAAATGCTTTCAACAAAGCTAATTGAAACAAATAAAAGTCAAACACATTCAAACAAAGCTTTTTGAATCAAATGAAAGTCAAATGCATTCAAAGAGGCTAATTGATGCAAATGAAAGTCGAACACATTCAAACCAAGCATTTCGAATCAAATGAAAGTCAAACACATTCAAACAAAGCTTTTTGAATCAAATGAAAGTCAAATGAATTTAACTAAGCTAATTGAATCAAATGAAAGTCAAACACATTCAAACAAAGCTTTTTGAGTCAAATGAAAGTAAAATGCATTCAAAGAGGCTAATTGAAGCAAATGAAAGTCGAACCCATTCAAACAAAGCATTTTGAATCAAATGAAAGTGAAACCCAATCAAACAAAGCATTTTGAATCAAATGAAAGTCAAATCCATTTAACAAAGCTAATTGAATCAAATGAAAGTCAAACACAATCAATCAAAGAATTTTGAATCAAATGAAAGTCAAATGCATTAAAAAAACCCAATTGAATCAAATGAAAGTCAAACACATTCAAACAAAGCTTTTTGAATCAAATGAAAGTCAAATGCATTCAATAAAGCTAATTGAATCAAATGAAAGTCAAACACATTAAAACAAAGCTTTTTAAGTCAAATGAAAGTCAAATGCTTTCAACAAAGCTAATTGAATCGAATAAAAGTCAAACACATTCAAACAAAGCTTTTTGAATCAAATGAAAGTCAAATGCATTCAAAGAAAGCTTTTTGAATCAACTGAAAGTCAAATGTATTCAACAAAGCTAATTGAATCAAAAGAAAGTCAAACACGTTCAAACTAAGCTTTTTGAATCAAATGAAAGTCAAACACATTCAAACAAAGCTTTTTTAATCAAATGAAAGTCAAACACATTCAAACAAAGCTTTTTGAATCAAATGAAAGTAAAATGCATTCAAAGAAAGCTTTTTGAATCAAATCAAAGTCAAATGTATTCAGCAAAGCTAATTGAATCAAAAGAAAGTCAAACACGTTCAAACTAAGCTTTTTGAATCAAATGAAAGTCAAACACATTCAAACAAAGCTTTTTTAATCAAATGAAAGTCAAACACATTCAAACATAGCTTTTTGAATGAAATGATAGTCAAATGCATTCAATAAAGCTAATTGAATCAAATGAGAGTCAAACACATTCAAACAAAGGTTTTTTGAATAAAATGAAAGTCAAATGCATTCAGCAAAGCAAATTAAAACAAAAGAAAATCAAATGTAAGTCAAATGCATTCAACAAAACTAATTGAATCAAATTAAAATCGAACACATTCAAACATAACTTTTTGAGTCAAATGAAAGTCAAATACATTAAACAAAGCTAATTGAATCAAATGAAAGTCAAATGCATTCAACAAAGCTAATTGAATCAAATGAAAGTCAAACACATTCAAACCAAGCATTTTGAATCAAATGAAAGTCAACCACATTCAAACAAAACATTTTTAATCAAATGAAAGTCAAATGCATACAACAAAGCTAATTGAATTCAATGAAAGTCAAACTTATTCAAACAAAGCTAATTAAATCAAATGAAAGTCAAACACATTCAAATAAAGCATTTTTAATCAAATGAAAGTCAAATGCATACAACAAAGCTAATTGAATCAAATGAAAGTCAAACACATTCAAACAAAGCTATTTGAATAAAATGAGAGTCAAAGGTATTCAATAAAGTTAATTGAATAAAATAAAAGTTAAACACATTCAAACAAAGCTTTTTGAGTCACAAGAAAGTCAAATGCATTCAACAGGGCTAATTGAATCAAATGAAAGTCAAACACATTCAAACAAAGCTTTTTGAATAAAATGAAAGTCGAACGCATTCAAACCCAAGGATTTTGAATCAAATAAAAGTCGAACAATTCAAACAAAGCTTTTTAAATCAAATGAAAGTCAAATGCATTCAACAAAACTAATTGAATCAAATTAAAGTCAAACACTTTCACACATAGCTTTTTCAGTCAAATGAAAGTCAAATACATTAAACAAAGCTAATTAATGCATTCAACAAAGCTAATTGAATCAAATGAAAGTCAAACACATTCAAACTAAGCTTTTTGAATCAACTGAAAGTCAAACACATTCAAACAAAGCTTTTTGAATCAATCGAAAGTCATATGCCTTTGATAAAGTTAATTGAATCAAATGAAAGTCAAACACATTCAAACAAACATTTTTGAATCAAATGAAAGTCAAATGCATTCAACAAAGCTATTTGAAACATAAGAAAGTCAAACACATTTAAACAAAGCTTTTTGAGTTAAATGAAAGTCAAAGGCATTCAAAATAAGCATTTTTAATCAAATGAAAGTCAAATGCGTACAACAAAGCTAATTGAATCAAATGAAAGTCAAACACATTCAAATAAAGCTATTTCAATCAATTGAAGTCAAATGCATTCAATAAAGCTAATTGAATCAAATAGAAGTCAAACACATTCAAACAAAGCTTTTTGAGTCAAATGCATTTAAGAAAGCTAATTGAGTCAAATGAATGTCAAACACATTCAAACCAAAAATTTTGAATCAAATGAAAGTCATATGCATTCGACAAAGCTAATTGAATCAAATGAAAGTCAAACACATTCAAACAAAGCTGTTTAAATCAAATGAAAGTCAAATGCATTTAATAAAGCCAATTGAATCAAATGAAAGTGAAACACATTCAAACAAAGCTTTTTGAAGCATATGAAAGTCAAATGCATTTAACCGAAGCTTTATGAAGCATATGAAAGTCAAATGCATATAACAAAGCTATTTGAATCAAATGAAAGTCAAACTCATTCAAATAAAGCTAATTGAGTCGAATGAAAGTCAAACACATTCAAACAAAACATTTTTAATCAAATGAATGTCAAATGCATTCGAAGAAGCTAATTAAAGCAAATGAAAGTCGAACCCATTCAAACAAAGCTTTTTAAATCAAATGAAAGTCAAATGCATTCAACAAAACTAATTGAATTAAATTAAAGTCAAACACATTCAAACATAGCTTTTTGAGTGAAATGAAAGTCAAATACAATCAACAAAGCTAATTGAATCAAATGAAAGTCAAATGCATTCAACAAAGCTAATTATATCAAATGAAAGTCAAACACATTCAAACAAAGCTTTTTGAATCAAATGAAAGACAAATGCATTCAAAGATGCTAATTGAAGCAAATGAAGGTCGAACACAATCAAACCAAGGATTTTGAGTCAACTGAAAGTCAAACACATTTAAACAAAGCATTTTGAGTCAAGTGAATGTCAAATGCATTCAAAGAAGCTAATTAAAGCAAATGAAAATCGAAAACATTCAAACAAAGCTTTTTGAATCAAATAAAAATCAAATCCATTCAACAAAACAAATTGAATCAAATTAAAGTCAAACACATTCAAACATAGCTTTTTGAGTCAAATGAAAGTCAAATGCATTCAACAAAGCTATTGAATCAAATGAAAGTCAAACACATTCAAACAAAGCTTTTTGAATCAAATGAAAGTCAAATGCATTCAACAAAGCTAGTTGAATCAAAAGAAAGTCAAACACATTTAAACAATGCTTTTTGAATCAAATGAAAGTCAAATTCATTAAACAAAGCTAATTAAATCAAATGAAAGTCTAACACATTCAAACCAAGCATTTTGAATTAAATGAAAGTCAAACACATTCAAACAATGCATTTTGAATCAAATGAAAGCCAAATGCTTTCAACAAAGCTAATTGAATCAAATGAAAGGCAAACACATTCAAACAAAGGTTTTTGAATCAATTGAAAGTCGAACGCATTCAACAAAGATATTGAATCAAATGAAAGTCAAACACATTCAAACAAAGCTTTTTGAATCAAATGAAAGTAAAATGCATTCAAAGAAGTTAATTGAAGCAAATGAAAGTCAAACACATTCAAACCAAGCAATTTGAATCAAATGAGAGTCAAACCCAATCAAACAAAGCATTTTGAATCAAATGAAAGTCAAACACATTCAAACAAAGCTTTTTGAATCAAATAAAAGTCAAATGCATTCAACAAAACTAATTGAATCAAATGAAAGTCAAACACATTCAAACAAAGCTTTTTGAATCAAATGAAAGTCAAACACATTCAAACAAAGCTTTTTGAATCAAATGAAAGTCAAATGCGTTCAACAAAGCTAATTTAAACAAAAGAAATTCAAACACATTTAAACAAAGCTTTTTGAATCAAATGAAAGTCAAACACATTCAAACCAAGCATTTTGAATCAAATGAAAGTCAAACACATTCAAACAAAGCATTTTTAATCAAATGAAAGTCAAATGCATACAACAAAGCTAATTGAATCAAATGAAAGTCTAACACATTCAAACAAACCTAATTAAATCAAATGAAAGTCAAACACATTCAAACCAAGCATTTTGAATCAAATGAAAGTCAAACACATTCAAACAAAGCATTTTTAATCAAATGAAAGTCAAATGCAAACAACAAAGCTAATTGAATCAAATGAAAGTCAAACACATTCAAACAAAGCTATTTGAGTCAAATGAAAGTCAAATGCTTTCAATAAAGCTAATTGAATAAAACAAAAGTCCAACACATTCAAACAAAGCTTTTTGAGCCACATGAAAGTCAAATGCATTCAACAAAGCTAATTGAATCAAATGAAAGTCTAACACATTCAAACAAAGCTTTATGAATCAAATGAAAGTCAAATGCATTCAAACAAAGTTTTTTGATCACATGAAAGTCAAATGCATTCAACAAAGCTAATTGAATCAAATGAAAGTCAAACACATTCAAACTATGCTTTTTGAATCAAATGAAATTCAATCACATTCAAACAAAGCTTTTTGAATCTAGTGATAGTCATATGCATTCGACAAAGCTAATTGAATCAAATGAAAGTCAAACACATTCAAACAAAGCTTTTTAAATTAAGCTAATTGAAACAAAAGAAAGTCAAACACATTTAAACAAAGCTTTTTGAATCAAATGAAAGTCAAACACATTCAAACCAAGCATTTTGAATCAAATGAAAGTCAAACACATTCAAACAAAGCTTTTTGATTAAAATGAAAGTCATATGCATTCGACAAAGCTAATTGAATCAAATGAAAGTAAAACACATTTAAACAAAGCTTTTTGAATCAAATGAAAGTCAAATGCATTCAGCAAAGCTAATTGAAACAAAAGAAAGTCAAACACACTTAAACAAAGATTTTTTAATCAAATGAAAGTCAAATGCATTCAACGAAGCTAATTAAATCAAATGAAAGTCAAACACATTCAAACGAAGCATTTTGAATCAAATGACTGTCAAACACATTCAAACAAAGCATTTTTAATCAAATAAAAGTCAAATGCATACAACAAAGCTAATTGAATCAAATGAAAGTCAAACACATTCTAACAAACCATTTTGAGTCAAATGAAAGTCAAATGCATTATACAAAGCTAATTGAATCAAATGAAAGTCAAACACATTCAAACAAAGCTTTTTGACACAAATGAAAGTCAAATGCATTCAAAGAAGCTAATTGAAGGAAATGAAAGTCGAACACATTCATACCAAGTTTTTTGAATTAAATGAAAGTCAAGCACATTCAAACCAAGCATTTTGAATTAAATGAAAGTCAAACACATTCAAACAAAGCATTTTTAATCAAATGAAAGTCAAATAAATATAACAAAGCTAATTGAATCAAATGAAAGTCAAACACATTCAAATAAAGCTTTTTGAATCAAATGAAAGTCAAATGCATTAAGTAAAGCCAATTGAATCAATTGAAAGTCAAACACATTCAAACAAGATTTTTGAGTTAAATGAAAGTCAAATACATTCAACAAAGCTAATTGAATCAAATGAAAGTCAAACACATTCAACCTAAGCTCTTTGAATTAACTGAAAGTCAAACACATTCAAACAAAGCTTTTTGAATCAAATGAAAGTCAAATGCATTTAATAAAGTTAATTGAATCAAATAAAAGTCAAACACATTCAAACAACGCTTTTTGAATCAAATGAAATTCAAATGCATTCAAACCAAGCATTTTGAATCAAATGAAAGTCAAACACATTCAAAAAAAGCATTTTTAATTAAATAAAAGTCAAACACATTCAAACCAAGCATTTTGAATTAAATGAAAGTCAAACACATTCAAACAAAGCATTTTTAATCAAATGAAAGTCAAATGCATACAACAAAGCTAATTGAATCAAATGAAAGTCAAACACATTCAAACAAAGCATTTTGAATCAAATGAAAGTCAAATGCATTAAAGCCAATTGAATCAATTGAAAGTCAAACACATTGAAACAAAGATTTTTGAGAAAATGAAAATCAATTGAATCAAATGAATGTTAATCACATTCAAACAAAGCTTTTAGAATCATATGAAAGTCAAATGCATTCACACAAAGTTTTTTGAGAAAATGAAAATGAAATGCATTCAACAAAGCTAATTGAATCAAATGAAAGTTAAACATATTCAAATAAAAAGTTGTTTGAATCAAATGAAAGTCAAACACATTCAAACAACGCTTTTTGAAACAAATGAAATTCAAATGCATTCAACAAAGCTAATTGAAACAAAAGAAAGTTAAACACATTTAAATAAAGCTTTTTGAATCAAATGAACGTCAAACACATTCAAACCAAGCATTTTGAATCAAATGAAAGTCAAACACATTCAAACAAAGCATTTTTAATCAAATCAAAGTCAAATGCATACAACAAAGCTAATTGAATCAAATGAAAGTCAAACACATTCAAACAAAGCTAATTAAATCAAATGAAAGTTAAACACATTCAAACCAAGCATTTTGAATCAAATGAAAGTCAAACACATTCAAAAAAATCATTTTAAGTCAAATGAAAGTCAAATGCATACAACGAAGCTAATTGAATCAAATGAAAGTCAAACACATTTAAACAAAGCATTTTGAATCAAATTAAAAACAAATTCATTCAATAAAGGTAATTGAATCAAATGAAAGTCAAACACATTCAAACAAAGCTTTTTGAATCAAATTAAAGTCAAATTCATTCAATAAAGCCAATTGAATCAAATGAAAGTCAAACACATTCAAACAAAGATTTTTGAGTAAAATGAAAGTCAAATACATTCAACAAAGGTAATTGAATCCAATGAAAGTCAAACACATTCAAACTAAGCTTTTTGAAACAACTAAAAGTTAAACACCTTCAAACAAAGCCTTTTGAATCAGATGAAAATCCTATGCATTCAACAAAGCTAATTGGATCAAATGAAAGTCAAACACATTCAAACAAAGCTATTTGAATCAAATTAAAGTCAAATGCATTTAACAAAGCTAATTGACTCAAAAGAAAGTCAAACACATTTAAACAAAGCTTTTTGAATCAAATGAAAGACAAATTCATTCAACGAAGCTAATTAAATCAAATGAAAGTCAAACACATTCAAACCAAGCATTTTGAATCAAATGAAAGTCAAACACATTCCAACAAAGCATTTTTAATCAAATGAAAATCAAATGCATACAACAAAGCAAATTGAATCAAATGAAAGTCAAACACATTCAAACCTAAAGCTTTTTGAATCAAATGAAAGTCAAATGCATTCAGTAAAGCCAATTGAATCAATTGAAAGTCAAACACATTCAAACAAAGATTTTTGAGTAAAATGAAAGTCAAATACATTCAACAAAGCTAATTAAATCAAATGAAAGACAAACACATTGAACCTAAGCTTTTTGAATAAACTGAAAGTCAAACACATTCAAACAAAGCTTTTTGAATCAAATGAAAATCCTATGGATTCAACAAAGCTAATTGAATCAAATAAAAGTCAAACACATTCAAACAAAGCTATTTGAATCAAATAAAAGTCAAATGCATTCAACAAAGCTAATTGAATAAAAAGAAAGTCAAACACAATTAAACAAAGCTTTTTGAATCAAATGAAAGAAAAATTCATTCAACGAAGCTAATTAAATCAAATGAAAGTCAATCACATTCAAACCAAGCATTTTGAATCAAATGAAAGTCAAACACATTTAAACAAAGCATTTTTAATCAAATGAAAGTCAAATGCATACAACAAAGCTAATTGAATCAATTGAAAGTCAAACACATTCAAACAAAGCTTTTTGAATCAAATGAAAGTCAAATGCATACAACAAAGCTAATTGAATCAAATGAAAGTCAAACACATTCAAACAAAGCATTTTTAATCAAATGAAAGTCAAATGCATACAACAAAGCTAATTGAATCAAATGAAAGTTAAACACATTCAAACAAAGCTTTTTGAATCAAATGAAAGTCAAATGCATTCAGTAAAGCCAAGTGAATCAACTGAAAGTCAAACACATTCAAACAAAGCTTTTTGAATCAAACGAAAATCCTATGCATTCAACAAAGCTAATTGAATCAAATGAAAGTCAAACACATTCAAACAAAGCTATTTGAATCGAATAAAAGTCAAATGCATTCAACAAAGCTAATTGAATAAAAAGAAAGTCAAACACATTTAAACAAAGCTTTTTGAATCAAATGAAAGACAAATTCAATCAACGAAGCTAATTAAATCAAATGAAAGTCAAACACATTCAAACCAAGCATTTTAAATCAAATGAAAGTAAAACACATTTAAACAAAGCATTTTGAATCAAATAAAAATCAAATGCATTCAACAAAGCTAATTGAATCAAATGAAAGTTAAACATATTCAAACTAAGTTGTTTGAATCAAATGAAAGTCAAATGCATTTAATAAAGCTAATTGAATCAAATGAAAGTTAAACACATTCAAACAACGCTTTTTGAATCAAATGAAATTCAAATGCATTCAAACCAAGCATTTTGAATCGAATGAAAGTCAAACACATTCAAACAAATCATTTTTGATCTAATGAAAGTCAAACACATTCAAACCAAGCATTTTCAATCAAATGAAAGTTAAACACATTCAAACAAAGCATTTTTAATTAAATAAAAGTTAAATGCATACAACAAAGCTAATTGAATCAAGTGAAAGTCAAACACATTCAAACCAAGCATTTTGAATTAAATGAAAGTCAAACTCATTCAAACAAAGCATTTTTAATCAAATGAAAGTCAAACACATTCAAACCAAGCGTTTTGAACCAAATGAAAGTCAAACACATTCAAACAAAGCATTTTTAATAAAATGAAACTCAAATGCATACAACAAAGCTAATTGAATCAAATGAAAGTCAAAAACATTCAAACAAAGCATTTTGAATCAAATGAAAGTCAAACACATTCAAACCAAGAATTTTGAATCAAATGAAAGTCAAATGCATTCAAAAAAGCTAATTGAATCAAATGAAAGTCAAATGCATTCAATAAATCTAATTGAATCAAATGAAAGTCAAACACATTCAAACAATGCATTTTGAGTCAAATGCATTCAACAAAGCTAATTGAATTAAATGAAAGTCAAACACATTCAAACAAAGCTTTTTGAATCAATTGAAAGTCAAATGCATTCAAAGAGGCTAATTGATGCAAATGAAAGTCAAACACATTCAAACCAAACATATTGAATCAAATGAAAGTCAAACACATTCAAAATAAGATTTTTGAATGAAATGAAAGTCAAATGCCTTCAACAAAGCTAATTAAATCAAATGAAAGTCAAACATGTTCAAACTAAGCTTTTTAAATCAAATGAAAGTTAAACACATTCAAACAAAGCTTTTTAATCAAATGAAAGTCAAATGCATTCAACAAAGCTAGTTGAATCAAATGGAAGTCAAACACATTCAAACAAAGCATTTTGAGTCAAATGAAAGTCAAATGCATTCAATAAAGCTAATTGAATCAAATGGAAGTCAAACACATTCAAACAAAGCATTTTGAATCAAATGAAAGTCAAATGCATTCAACAAAGCTAATTGAATCAAATAAAAGTCAAACACATTCAAACAAAGCTTTTTGACTCAAATGAAAGTCAAATGCATTCAAAGAAGCTAATTGAAGCAAATGAAAGTCGAACACATTCATACCAAGCTTTTTGAATTAAATGAAAGTCAAACACAATCAAACATAGTTTTTTGATCAAATGAAAGTCAATTGCATTCAACAAAGCTAATTGAATCAAATGAAAGTCAAACACATTCGAACAAAGCTATTTGAATCAAATAAAAGTCAAATGCATTTAACAAAGCAAATTGAATCAAAAGAAAGACAAACACATTTAAACAAAGCTTTTTGAATCAAATGAAAGACAAGTTCATTCAACGAAGCTAATTAACTCTAATGAAAGTCAATCACATTCAAACCAAGCATTTTGAATCAAATGAAAGTTAAGGACATTCAAACAAAGCATTTTGAAACAAATGAAAATCAAATGCATTCAACAAAGCTAATTGACTCAAATGAAAGTTAAACATATTCAAACAAAGTTATTTGAATCAAATGAAAGTCAAACACATTCAAACAAAGATTTTTGAATCAAATGAAATTCAAATGCATTCAGACCAAGCATTTTGAATCAAATGAAAGTCAAACACATTCAAACAAAGCATTTTTAATCAAATGAAAGTCAAACACATTCATACCAAGCGTTTTGAATTAAATAAAAGTCAAACACATTCAAACAAAGAATTTTTAATCAAATGAAAGTCAAATGCATTCAACAAAGCTAATTGAATCAAATGAAAGTCAAACACATTCAAACAAAGCTAATTGAATCAAATGAAAGTCAAATGCATTAGGTAAAGCCAATTGAATCAATTGAAATTTAAACACATTCAAACAAAGATTTTTGAGTTAAATAAAAGTCAAATACATTCAACAAAGGTAATTGAATCAAATGAAAGTCAAACACATTCAACCTAAGCTTTTTGAATCAACTGAAAGTCATACACATTCAAACAAAGCTTTTTGAATCAAATGAAAATCTTATGCATTCAACAAAGCTAATTGAATCAAATGAAAGTCAAACACATTCAAACAAAGCTATTTGAATCAAATAAAAGTAAAATGCATTCAACAAAGCAAATTGAATCAAAAGAAAGTCAAACACATTTAAACAAAGCTTTTGAATCAAATGAAAGACAAATTCATTCAACGAAGCTAATTAAATCAAATGAAAGTCAAACACATTCAAACCAAGCATTTTGAATCAAATGAAAGTCAAACACATTCAAACAAAGCATTTTGAATCAAAAGAAAATAAAATGCATTCCACAAAGTTAATTGAATCAAATGAAAGTTAAACATATTCAAACAAAGTTGTTTGAATCAAATGAAAGTCAAATGCATTTAATATAGCTAATTAAATCAAATGAAAGTCAAACACATTCAAACAACGCTTTTTGAATCAAATGAAATTCAAATGCATTCAACAAAGCTAATTGAAACAAAAGAAAGTCAAACACATTTAAACAAAGCTTTTTGAATCAAAGGAAAGTCAAACACATTCAAACCAAGCATTTTGAATCAAAAGAAAGTCAAACACATTCAAACAAAGCATTTTTAATCAAATGAAAGTCAAATGCATATAACAAAGCTAATTGAATCAAATGAAAGTCAAACACATTCAAACAAAGCTAATTAAATCAAATGAAAGTCAAACACATTCAAACCAAGAATTTTGAATCAAATGAAAGTCAAACACATTCAAACAAAGCATTTTTAATCAAATGAAAGTCAAATGCATTCAACAAAGCTAATTGAATTAAATGGAAGTCAAACACATTCAAACTAAGCTTTTTGAATCAACTGAAAGTTAAACACATTCAAACAAAGCTTTTTGAATTAGATGAAAATCCTATGCATTCAACAAAGCTAATTGGATCAAATGAAAGTCAAACACATTCAAACAAGGCTATTTGAATCAAATTAAAGTCAAATGCATTTAACAAAGCTAATTGAATCAAAAGAAAGTCAAACACATTTAAACAAAGCTTCTTGAATCAAATGAAAGACAAATTCATTCAACGAAGCTAATTAAATCAAATGAAAGTCAAACACATTCAAACCAACCATTTTGAATCAAATGAACGTCAAACACAATCAAACAAAGCATTTTTAATTAATTGAGAGTCAAATGCATACAACAAAGCTAATTGAATCAAATAAAAGTCAAACACATTCAAACAAAGCTAGTTAAATCAAATGAAAGTCAAACACATTCGAACCAAGCATTTTGAATCAAATGAAAGTCAAACACATTCAAACAAAGCATTTTGAATCAGTGAAAATTAAATGCATTCAACAAAGCTAATTGAATCAAATGAAAGTTAAACATGTTCAAACAAAGTTATTTGAATCATATGAATGTCAAATGCATTCAATAAAGGTAATTAAATAAAATGAAAGTCAAACACATTTAAACAAAGCTTTTTGAATCAAATGAAAGTCAAACACATTCAAACAAAGCTTTTTGAATCAAATGAAAGTCTAATGCATTCAATAAAGCTAATTGAATCAAACAAAAGTCAAACACATTCAAACAAAGCTCTTTGAGTCACATGAAAGTCAAATGCATTCAACAAAGCTAATTGAATCAAATGAAAGTTAATCACATTCAAACAAAGCTTTTAAAACCAAATGAAAGTTAAATGCATTCAACAAAGCTAATTGAATCAAATGAATGTTAATCACATTCAAACAAAGCTTTTTGAATCAAATGAAAGTCAAATGCATTCAAACAAAGTTTTTTGAGAAAATGAAAATCAAATGCATTCAACAAAGCTAATTGAATCAAATGAAAGTTAAACATATTCAAATAAAAAGTTGTTTGAATCAAATGAAAGTCAAATGCATTTAATAAAGCTAATTGAATCAAATGAAAGTCAAACACATTCAAACAACGCTTTTTGAAACAAATGAAATTCAAATGCATTCAATAAAGCTAATTGAAACAAAAGAAAGTTAAACACATTTAAACAAAGCTTTTTGAATTAAATGAACGTCAAACACATTCAAACCAAGCATTTTGAATAAAATGAAAGTCAAACACATTCAAACAAAGCATTTTTAATGAAATCAAAGTCAAATGCATACAACAAAGCTAATTGAATCAAATGAAAGTCAAACACATTCAAACAAAGCTAATTAAATCAAATGAAAGTTAAACACATTCAAACCAAGCATTTTGAATCAAATGAAAGTCAAACACATTCAAACAAATCATTTTTAGTCAAATGAAAGTCAAATGCATACAACGAAGCTAATTGAATCAAATGAAAGTCAAACACATTCAAACAAAGATTTTTGAGTAAAATGAAAGTCAAATACATTCAACAAAGGTAATTGAATCAAATGAAAGTCAAACACATTCAAACTAAGCTTTTTGAATCAACTAAAAGTTAAACACCTTCAAACAAAGCCTTTTGAATCAGATGAAAATCCTATGCATTCAACAAAGCTAATTGGATCAAATGAAAGTCAAACACATTCAAACAAAGCTATTTGAGTCAAATTAAAGTCAAATGCATTTAACAAAGCTAATTGACTCAAAAGAAAGTCAAACACATTTAAACAAAGCTTTTTGAATCAAATGAAAGACAAATTCATTCAACGAAGCTAATTAAATCAAATGAAAGTCAAACACATTCAAACCAAGCATTTTAAATCAAATGAAAGTCAAACACATTCAAACAAAACAATTTTAATCAAATGAAAATCAAATGCACATAACAAAGCAAATTGAATCAAATGAAAGTCAAACACATTCAAACCTAAAGCTTTTTGAATCAAATGAAAGTCAAATGCATTCAGTAAAGCCAATTGAATCAATTGGAAGTCAAACACATTCAA
Organism: Chenopodium album; assembly: GCF_948465745.1. Taxonomy (NCBI): domain Eukaryota; kingdom Viridiplantae; phylum Streptophyta; class Magnoliopsida; order Caryophyllales; family Amaranthaceae; genus Chenopodium; species Chenopodium album. The sequence goes on from NC_137844.1 coordinate 31,341,388, forward strand.
ACAAAGATTTTTGAGTAAAATGAAACTCAAATACATTCATCAAAGCTAATTAAATCAAATGAAAGACAAACACATTGAACCTAAGCTTTTTGAATTAACTGAAAGTTAAACACATTCAAACAAAGCTTTTTGAATCAAATGAAAATCCTATGCATTCAACAAAGCTAATTGAATCAAATAAAAGTCAAACACATTCAAACAAAGCTATTTGAATCAAATAAAAGTCAAATGCATTCAACAAAGCTAATTGAATCAAAAGAAAGTCAAACACATTTAAACAAAGCTTTTTGAATCAAATGAAAGACAAATTCAATCAACGAAGCTAATTAAATCAAATGAAAGTCAAACACATTCAAACCAAGCATTTTAAATCAAATGAAAGTAAAACACATTTAAACAAAGCATTTTGAATCAAATAAAAATCAAATGCATTCAACAAAGCTAATTGAATCAAATGAAAGTTAAACATATTCAAACTAAGTTGTTTGAATCAAATGAAAGTCAAATGCATTTAATAAAGCTAATTGAATCAAATGAAAGTTAAACACATTCAAACAACGCTTTTTGAATCAAATGAAATTCAAATGCATTCAAACCAAGCATTTTGAATCGAATGAAAGTCAAACACATTCAAACAAATCATTTTTGATCTAATGAAAGTCAAACACATTCAAACCAAGCATTTTCAATCAAATGAAAGTTAAACACATTCAAACAAAGCATTTTTAATTAAATAAAAGTTAAATGCATACAACAAAGCTAATTGAATCAAGTGAAAGTCAAACACATTCAAACCAAGCATTTTGAATTAAATGAAAGTCAAACTCATTCAAACAAAGCATTTTTAATCAAATGAAAGTCAAACACATTCAAACCAAGCGTTTTGAACCAAATGAAAGTCAAACACATTCAAACAAAGCATTTTTAATAAAATGAAACTCAAATGCATACAACAAAGCTAATTGAATCAAATGAAAGTCAAAAACATTCAAACAAAGCATTTTGAATCAAATGAAAGTCAAACACATTCAAACCAAGAATTTTGAATCAAATGAAAGTCAAATGCATTCAAAAAAGCTAATTGAATCAAATGAAAGTCAAATGCATTCAATAAATCTAATTGAATCAAATGAAAGTCAAACACATTCAAACAATGCATTTTGAGTCAAATGCATTCAACAAAGCTAATTGAATTAAATGAAAGTCAAACACATTCAAACAAAGCTTTTTGAATCAATTGAAAGTCAAATGCATTCAAAGAGGCTAATTGATGCAAATGAAAGTCAAACACATTCAAACCAAACATATTGAATCAAATGAAAGTCAAACACATTCAAAATAAGATTTTTGAATGAAATGAAAGTCAAATGCCTTCAACAAAGCTAATTAAATCAAATGAAAGTCAAACATGTTCAAACTAAGCTTTTTAAATCAAATGAAAGTTAAACACATTCAAACAAAGCTTTTTAATCAAATGAAAGTCAAATGCATTCAACAAAGCTAGTTGAATCAAATGGAAGTCAAACACATTCAAACAAAGCATTTTGAGTCAAATGAAAGTCAAATGCATTCAATAAAGCTAATTGAATCAAATGGAAGTCAAACACATTCAAACAAAGCATTTTGAGTCAAATGAAAGTCAAATGCATTCAACAAAGCTAATTGAATCAAATAAAAGTCAAACACATTCAAACAAAGCTTTTTGACTCAAATGAAAGTCAAATGCATTCAAAGAAGCTAATTGAAGCAAATGAAAGTCGAACACATTCATACCAAGCTTTTTGAATTAAATGAAAGTCAAACACAATCAAACATAGTTTTTTGATCAAATGAAAGTCAATTGCATTCAACAAAGCTAATTGAATCAAATGAAAGTCAAACACATTCGAACAAAGCTATTTGAATCAAATAAAAGTCAAATGCATTTAACAAAGCAAATTGAATCAAAAGAAAGACAAACACATTTAAACAAAGCTTTTTGAATCAAATGAAAGACAAGTTCATTCAACGAAGCTAATTAACTCTAATGAAAGTCAATCACATTCAAACCAAGCATTTTGAATCAAATGAAAGTTAAGGACATTCAAACAAAGCATTTTGAAACAAATGAAAATCAAATGCATTCAACAAAGCTAATTGACTCAAATGAAAGTTAAACATATTCAAACAAAGTTATTTGAATCAAATGAAAGTCAAACACATTCAAACAAAGATTTTTGAATCAAATGAAATTCAAATGCATTCAGACCAAGCATTTTGAATCAAATGAAAGTCAAACACATTCAAACAAAGCATTTTTAATCAAATGAAAGTCAAACACATTCATACCAAGCGTTTTGAATTAAATAAAAGTCAAACACATTCAAACAAAGAATTTTTAATCAAATGAAAGTCAAATGCATTCAACAAAGCTAATTGAATCAAATGAAAGTCAAACACATTCAAACAAAGCTAATTGAATCAAATGAAAGTCAAATGCATTAGGTAAAGCCAATTGAATCAATTGAAATTTAAACACATTCAAACAAAGATTTTTGAGTTAAATAAAAGTCAAATACATTCAACAAAGGTAATTGAATCAAATGAAAGTCAAACACATTCAACCTAAGCTTTTTGAATCAACTGAAAGTCATACACATTCAAACAAAGCTTTTTGAATCAAATGAAAATCTTATGCATTCAACAAAGCTAATTGAATCAAATGAAAGTCAAACACATTCAAACAAAGCTATTTGAATCAAATAAAAGTAAAATGCATTCAACAAAGCAAATTGAATCAAAAGAAAGTCAAACACATTTAAACAAAGCTTTTGAATCAAATGAAAGACAAATTCATTCAACGAAGCTAATTAAATCAAATGAAAGTCAAACACATTCAAACCAAGCATTTTGAATCAAATGAAAGTCAAACACATTCAAACAAAGCATTTTGAATCAAAAGAAAATAAAATGCATTCCACAAAGTTAATTGAATCAAATGAAAGTTAAACATATTCAAACAAAGTTGTTTGAATCAAATGAAAGTCAAATGCATTTAATATAGCTAATTAAATCAAATGAAAGTCAAACACATTCAAACAACGCTTTTTGAATCAAATGAAATTCAAATGCATTCAACAAAGCTAATTGAAACAAAAGAAAGTCAAACACATTTAAACAAAGCTTTTTGAATCAAAGGAAAGTCAAACACATTCAAACCAAGCATTTTGAATCAAAAGAAAGTCAAACACATTCAAACAAAGCATTTTTAATCAAATGAAAGTCAAATGCATATAACAAAGCTAATTGAATCAAATGAAAGTCAAACACATTCAAACAAAGCTAATTAAATCAAATGAAAGTCAAACACATTCAAACCAAGAATTTTGAATCAAATGAAAGTCAAACACATTCAAACAAAGCATTTTTAATCAAATGAAAGTCAAATGCATTCAACAAAGCTAATTGAATTAAATGGAAGTCAAACACATTCAAACTAAGCTTTTTGAATCAACTGAAAGTTAAACACATTCAAACAAAGCTTTTTGAATTAGATGAAAATCCTATGCATTCAACAAAGCTAATTGGATCAAATGAAAGTCAAACACATTCAAACAAGGCTATTTGAATCAAATTAAAGTCAAATGCATTTAACAAAGCTAATTGAATCAAAAGAAAGTCAAACACATTTAAACAAAGCTTCTTGAATCAAATGAAAGACAAATTCATTCAACGAAGCTAATTAAATCAAATGAAAGTCAAACACATTCAAACCAACCATTTTGAATCAAATGAACGTCAAACACAATCAAACAAAGCATTTTTAATTAATTGAGAGTCAAATGCATACAACAAAGCTAATTGAATCAAATAAAAGTCAAACACATTCAAACAAAGCTAGTTAAATCAAATGAAAGTCAAACACATTCGAACCAAGCATTTTGAATCAAATGAAAGTCAAACACATTCAAACAAAGCATTTTGAATCAGTGAAAATTAAATGCATTCAACAAAGCTAATTGAATCAAATGAAAGTTAAACATGTTCAAACAAAGTTATTTGAATCATATGAATGTCAAATGCATCAATAAAGGTAATTAAATAAAATGAAAGTCAAACACATTTAAACAAAGCTTTTTGAATCAAATGAAAGTCAAACACATTCAAACAAAGCTTTTTGAATCAAATGAAAGTCTAATGCATTCAATAAAGCTAATTGAATCAAACAAAAGTCAAACACATTCAAACAAAGCTCTTTGAGTCACATGAAAGTCAAATGCATTCAACAAAGCTAATTGAATCAAATGAAAGTTAATCACATTCAAACAAAGCTTTTAAAACCAAATGAAAGTTAAATGCATTCAACAAAGCTAATTGAATCAAATGAATGTTAATCACATTCAAACAAAGCTTTTTGAATCAAATGAAAGTCAAATGCATTCAAACAAAGTTTTTTGAGAAAATGAAAATCAAATGCATTCAACAAAGCTAATTGAATCAAATGAAAGTTAAACATATTCAAATAAAAAGTTGTTTGAATCAAATGAAAGTCAAATGCATTTAATAAAGCTAATTGAATCAAATGAAAGTCAAACACATTCAAACAACGCTTTTTGAAACAAATGAAATTCAAATGCATTCAATAAAGCTAATTGAAACAAAAGAAAGTTAAACACATTTAAACAAAGCTTTTTGAATTAAATGAACGTCAAACACATTCAAACCAAGCATTTTGAATAAAATGAAAGTCAAACACATTCAAACAAAGCATTTTTAATGAAATCAAAGTCAAATGCATACAACAAAGCTAATTGAATCAAATGAAAGTCAAACACATTCAAACAAAGCTAATTAAATCAAATGAAAGTTAAACACATTCAAACCAAGCATTTTGAATCAAATGAAAGTCAAACACATTCAAACAAATCATTTTTAGTCAAATGAAAGTCAAATGCATACAACGAAGCTAATTGAATCAAATGAAAGTCAAACACATTCAAACAAAGATTTTTGAGTAAAATGAAAGTCAAATACATTCAACAAAGGTAATTGAATCAAATGAAAGTCAAACACATTCAAACTAAGCTTTTTGAATCAACTAAAAGTTAAACACCTTCAAACAAAGCCTTTTGAATCAGATGAAAATCCTATGCATTCAACAAAGCTAATTGGATCAAATGAAAGTCAAACACATTCAAACAAAGCTATTTGAGTCAAATTAAAGTCAAATGCATTTAACAAAGCTAATTGACTCAAAAGAAAGTCAAACACATTTAAACAAAGCTTTTTGAATCAAATGAAAGACAAATTCATTCAACGAAGCTAATTAAATCAAATGAAAGTCAAACACATTCAAACCAAGCATTTTAAATCAAATGAAAGTCAAACACATTCAAACAAAACAATTTTAATCAAATGAAAATCAAATGCACATAACAAAGCAAATTGAATCAAATGAAAGTCAAACACATTCAAACCTAAAGCTTTTTGAATCAAATGAAAGTCAAATGCATTCAGTAAAGCCAATTGAATCAATTGGAAGTCAAACACATTCAAACAAAGATTTTTGAGTAAAATGAAACTCAAATACATTCATCAAAGCTAATTAAATCAAATGAAAGACAAACACATTGAACCTAAGCTTTTTGAATTAACTGAAAGTCAAACACATTCAAACAAAGCTTTTTGAATCAAATGAAAATCCTATGCATTCAACAAAGCTAATTGAATCAAATAAAAGTCAAACACATTCAAACAAAGCTATTTGAATCAAATAAAAGTCAAATGCATTCAACAAAGCTAATTGAATCAAAAGAAAGTCAAACACATTTAAACAAAGCTTTTTGAATCAAATGAAAGAAAAATTCATTCAACGAAGCTAATAAAATCAAATGAAAGTCAAACACATTCAAACCAAGCATTTTGAATCAAATGAAAGTCAAACACATTTAAACAAAGCATTTTTAATCAAATGAAAGTCAAATGCATACAACAAAGCTAATTGAATCAATTGAAAGTCAAACACATTCAAACAAAGCTTTTTGAATCAAATGAAAGTCAAATGCATACAACAAAGCTAATTGAATCAAATGAAAGTCAAACACATTCAAACAAAGCATTTTTAATCAAATGAAAGTCAAATGCATACAACAAAGCTAATTGAATCAAATGAAAGTTAAACACATTCAAACAAAGCTTTTTGAATCAAATGAAAGTCAAATGCATTCAGTAAAGCCAAGTGAATCAATTGAAAGTCAAACACATTCAAACAAAGATTTTTGAGTAAAATGAAAGTCAAATACATTCAACAAAGCTAATTGAATCAAATGAAAGTCAAACACATTGAACCTAAGCTTTTTGAATCACCTGAAAGTCAAACACATTCAAACAAAGCTATTTGAATCAAACGAAAATCCTATGCATTCAACAAAGCTAATTGAATCAAATGAAAGTCAAACACATTCAAACAAAGCTATTTGAATCGAATAAAAGTCAAATGCATTCAACAAAGCTAATTGAATAAAAAGAAAGTGAAACACATTTAAACAAAGCTTTTTAAATCAAATGAAAGACAAATTCAATCAACGAAGCTAATTAAATCAAATGAAAGTCAAACACATTTAAACCAAGCATTTTAAATCAAATGAAAGTCAAACACATTTAAACAAAGCATTTTGAATCAAATGAAAATCAAATGCATTCAACAAAGCTAATTGAATCAAATGAAAGTTAAACATATTCAAACTAAGTTGTTTGAATCAAATGAAAGTCAAATGCATTTAATAAAGCTAATTGAATCAAATGAAAGTGAAACACATTCAAACAACGCTTTTTGAATCAAATGAAATTCAAATGCATTCAACAAAGCTAATTGAAACAAAAGAAAGTCAAACACATTTAAACAAAGCTTTTTGAATCAAATGAAAGTCAAACACATTCAAACCAAGCATTTTGAATCAAAAGAAAGTCAAACACATTCAAACAAAGCATTTTTTAATCAAATAAAATTCAAATGCATTCAAACCAAGCATTTTGAATCAAATGAAAGTCAAACACATTCAAACAAATCATTTTTAATCAAATGAAAGTCAAACACATTCAAACCAAGCGTTTTGAATTAAATGAAAGTCAAACACATTCAAACAAAGAATTTTTAATCAAATGAAAGTCAATTGCATTCAACAAAGCTAATTGAATCAAATGAAAGTCAAACACATTCTAACAAAGCTAATTGAATCAAATGAAAGTCAAATGCATTAAGTAAAGCCAATTGAATCAATTGAAATTTAAACACATTCAAACAAAGATTTTTGAGTTAAAAAAAAGTCAAATACATTCAACAAAGGTAATTGAATCAAATGAAAGTCAAACACATTCAACCTAAGCTTTTTGAATCAACTGAAATTCAAACACATTCAAACAAAGGTTTTTGAATCAAATGAAAATCCTATGCATTCAACAAAGCTAATTGGATCAAATGAAAGTCAAACACATTCAAAGAAAGCTATTTGAATCAAATTAAAATCAAATGCATTTAACAGAGCTAATTGAATCAAAAGAAAGTCAAACACATTTAAACAAAGCTTTATAAATAAAATGAAAGACAAATTCATTCAACGAAGCTAATTAAATCAAATGAAAGTCAAACACATTCAAACCAAGCATTTTGAATCAAATGACTGTCAAACACATTAAAACAAAGCATTTTTAATCAAATAAAAGTCAAATGCATACAACAAAGCTAATTGAATCAAATGAAAGTTAAACATATTCAAACAAAGTTGTTTGAATCAAATGAAAGTCAAATGCATTTAATAAAGCTAATTGAATCAAATGAAAGTTAAACACATGCAAACAAGGCTTTTTGAATCAAATGAAATTCAAATGCATTCAAACCAAGCATTTTGAATCAAATGAAACTCAAACACATTTAAACAAAGCTTTTGAATCAAATGAAAGTCAAACACATTCAAACCAAGCATTTTGAATCAAAAGAAAGTCAAACACATTCAAACAAAGCATTTTTAATCAAATGAAAGTCAAATGCATACAACAAAGCTAATTGAATCAAATGAAAGTCAAACACATTCAAACCAAGCATTTTGAATCAAATGAAAGTCAAACACATTCAAACAAAGAATTTTGAATCAAATGAAAATAAAATGCATTCAACAAAGTTAATTGAATCAAATGAAAGTTAAACATATTCAAACAAAGTTGTTTGAATCAAATGAAAGTCAAATGCATTTAATAAAGCTAATTGAATCAAATGAAAGTCAAACACATTCAAACAACGCTTTTTGAATCAAATGAAATTCAAATGCATTCAACAAAGCTAATTGAAACAAAAGAAAGTCAAACACATTTAAACAAAGCTTTTTGAATCAAATGAAAGTCAAACACATTCAAACCAAGCATTTTGAATCAAAAGAAAGTCAAACACATTCAAACAAAGCATTTTTAATCAAATGAAAGTCAAATGCATACAACAAAGCTAATTGAATCAAATGAAAGTCAAACACATTCAAACAAAGCTAATTAAATCAAATGAAAGTCAAACACATTCAAACCAAGCGTTTTGAATCAAATGAAAGTCAAACACATTCAAACAAAGCATTTTTAATCAAATAAAAGTCAAATGCATTCAACAAAGCTAATTGAATTAAATGAAAGTCAATCATATTCAAACAAAGCTTTTTGAATCAAATGAAAGTCAAATGCATTAAAAGAGGCTAATTGATGCAAATGAAAGTCGAACACAGTCAAACCAAACATTTTGAATTAAATGAAAGTAAAATACATTCAAAAAAAGCTTTTTGAATCAAATGAAAGTCAAATCCATTCAACAAAGCTAATTGAATCAAATGGAAGTCAAACACATTCAAACATAGCTTTTTGAATCAAATGAAAGTTAAATGCATTCAATAAAGCTAATTGAATCAAATGAAAGTCAAACACATTCAAACAAAGCATTTTGAGTCAAAAGAAAGTTAAATGCATTCAACAAAGCTAATTGAATCAAAGGAAACTCAAACACATTCAAACAAAGCTTTTTGACCCAAATGAAAGTCAAATGCATTCATAGAAGCTGATAAAATAAATGAAAGTCGAACACATTCATACCAAGATTTTTGAATTAAATGAAAGTCAAACACATTCTAACAAAGTTTTTTAATCAAATGAAAGTTAAATGCATTCAACAAAGCTAATTGAATCAAATGAAAGTCAAATACATTCAAAAAAAGCTTTTTGAATCAAATGAAAGTAAAATGCATTGAAAGAGGCTAATTGAAGCAAGTGAAAGTCAAACACATTCAAACATAGCTTTTTGAATCAAATGAAAGTCAAATGCATTCAAGAAAGCTAATTGAATCAAATGAAAGTCTAGTACATTCAAACAAAGCATTTTGAGTCAAATGAAAGTCAAATGCATTCAACAAAGCTAATTGAATCAAATTAAAGTCAAACAAATTCAAACAAAGATAATTAAATCAAATGAAAGTCAAACAAATTTAAACCAAGCAATTTGATTCAAATGAAAGTAAAACACATTCGAACAAAGCATTTTTAATCAAATGGAAGTCAAATGCATACAACAAAGGTAATTGAATCAAATGAAAGTCAAACACATTCAAACAAAGCTATTTGAATCAAATGAAAGTCAAATGCATTCAATAAAGCTAATTGAATCAATCAAAAATCAAACACATTCAAACAAAGCTTTTTGAATCAAATGAAAATCCTATGCATTCAACAAAGCTAATTGAATCAAATAAAAGTCAAACACATTCAAACAAAGCTATTTTAATCAAATAAAAGTCAAATGTGATTTGGGTAAAAATACCCTAGGCCAGTTGGCCCAATCAGAGTCCGCCACGTGTCACTGAAAGGGCCGCCGCCTTGGACCTCTCAGGGAACGACACGTGGCAGACGGATAAAAGGACCTGGGATTGGCGGCTTTCAAGCCCAAATCCCGAGGTCTGCAAAAGCTGCGTGAGTATTCCCTAGGGCACGAAACCCTAGGGGGTGCACTCTCAGTGATTACTAATCATTTTTAGAACTGTCACTCTCAAGAGAACAGTACACCCGAGCTCGGAATCCGAGCAGATAACCCTTTACATTCCGCACCTTATTCTTCAGACTTAGACTAACTTAAGCTTCGGAGGCGGACCACCGACCATTCGGTGCTCCGTTGTTTTGCAGGTACAGGCATCCAAGCGAGCATCCAGTCTTAGTGTTGTAACTCTCCCAAGGGACTCAAAAAACCTCGAAACATTTGGCGCCGTCTGTGGGGAGAGTACCTCTAAGATGGCCTCTTTGGAAACTGTACCCATTTCTATAACTAATCGGCCTCCAGAAACCAATCGGCCACTGGAGACTAATCAGCCACCAGAGACCAATCGATCCCTGGATGAAGTGTTGGTCCAGACGGACCATGATTCAGGTGATGACGGTGATATTGAAACTTATACTGCCAGAGATGGGTCTCTCATCTCCAGGCGCATCCGCAGCAAGGAAAAGCGGGAGCGCCCTCACTCTCAGAATGCTCCGAGCAAACCAGCCGGACATTCAAAGAAGCCGTCTGATTCTACCAACGTGGAAGGGTCAAACCCAGTAACTAGAGATGAGCTCATGAAGCTTGTGAGCACTCTCCGTGGTGAGATTAAACAACTCACCAACAAGAAGTCGGCTACTCCCGCCAAGGAACAGTCGGCCAAGAAGTCAGCCCAAACGGGTAAGAACAAATCAATCAGGGACCGACAGCCGACTCCTCATCCCAAGGACACGGCTCGGCCTCAGTTTGACCTTTCAAGACTCCGTTTCCCAGAAACGGTTGCAAGAAAAGCCATTCGGCATGTTCAGCCGAATGGTAACAAGAAAACATTCTCTGATGCTCGACATTACATCGAGCAGAAGAGGAATGAGCTTTCAGAGTCGGCCTCAACGTCGACTTATCACGACAGCTCCCGGCATACCTCGTTGAGGTATTCACAATCTTTGCATGAGACTCCAATAAGCAGCCCCCTGGTTCAAGTTGGACCTCATGTCATCCAGCCGGCTCAGTACATGGCTCAGCCATTGTACCAAACGCCTGCTCAACCTTACATCCAGCCTGCTTTCTTTGGAGGACAGGCGGCATGCGGCTATCAGCCCATGGACTGGCAGCTTAGGCTGCAGCACCTTGGAGACCAACCCTCTGCTTTCTCTAAGGAAATAACCGACGCCGAACAGCCGGCCAAGGTTAAAAATGTGTTGGTAGGAACCTACGATGGGACCACCAACCCCGAAGACCACCTGCTAGCATACACCCACCTCATGTATTTACAAGGGCTGGATGATGCCGCATGGTGTCGCTGCTTTCTAGCCACGCTGAAGGGCATAGCCCAACAGTGGTTCGGCAACTTGCCAGCTGGTTGCATTAATAGCTTCAAGACGCTTGCGTTCTTGTTTGCTTCCAACTTCTCTATGAACATCCCTGCCAAGAAAACAAGCCTTGATCTTGGCAATGTACAACAGGGAGATAGGGAAGGCTTGCGTTCTTACGTCAGGCGGTTCAATCTGGTACGAATCCAGATCCATGGGCTATCTGACGAGGTCGCCTTTACAGACTTTTTCAAAGGTCTAAAGGACGGTTCTACATTTAAGTACGAACTTGTCCGAAAGCAAATTTTCACTCTGCAAGGAGCGCTGCGAGAGGCGGAAGCCTATATACAGGAGATCGAGCTCTGCTCCCCCAACAAACAGTCGGACTCTAAGAGGTCCGACCGACAGAAGGAGAGTCGACCTGCTCAGTCGGCTCCCAACCTAGAAGAGAGCAAAAACAAAAAGCAAGTCTGGGCCGTTGATAACTCTGATCAGCCGGCCCAGAAGAAGAAGAAAGAGTGGAAACCGTACGTCCCAAGGTACGAATTCCACAAGGACTGCTGCTCCATCTTGATGGAAATCAAGGACCGGCTGACTCTTGAGAAGCCGACTCCAATGAGAGGTTCCATTGAAAATCGAAACAAAAATAAACATTGCCATTTCCATGAAGACATCGGCCACGACACCAACGACTGTTTCAGCCTCAAGCGAGAGCTTGACCGTCTGGCCGACAAAGGACAGCTAAAGTCCTATGTGAAGTCTAAAGTGACTTCAAAGGCGAATCAGGGGCAGTCCAAAAAGAAGGCTCCCCAGCCAACTGTTAGTACCGACACCGATGAAGATCCGGTATATACCATAGCAGGCGGATTCGCCGGGGGTGGCCCGACCATTCGAGGCACCAAGGATAATCTAAAAAGGATGATCCATTCTGTTGAAGAGGGAGAGGCGGCAGGCACATCCGCCTTCCCCGAGGTCATCATCACCGAATAGGACAGAGGCAAAGTCCGTCGGCCGCATGATGACCCTGTGGTCATTGAATGTAAAGTGGCCAACCAACTGGTTGGTCGAATCTTGATCGACACAGGCAGTTCCCCTGACCTCATCAGCCTCAAATGCTTATCCAATCTCAAGTACAAGCCAAACAGCATGATGGAGGTTTCTCACACCCTTGTAGGGTTTGGGGGAGGACTCGTGCACCCAGTCGGACGGATAGATTTGCCCATCCGGCTGGGGCAAAAGGGAAACGGCCGGCATATGACCATCCGTTTCCTCATGGTTGAAGAGCTTACTGCCTACAACCTCATCTTTGGTCGACCCACTCTTAACGAGTGCAAGGCTGTCATCATTCCTGCCCTCATGCTCGTTAAGTATGAGAGGGATGATGGCACAGTCGGCTCCCTTAATGGGGACCAGAAGACAGCTCGGGAGTGCTATCTCTCGGATGTCAAGCCCGCGGCCGCAGCAGCCGTCCAAGGCAAACAAACAGTCGACCTTGATGATGACAAAGACCAAGCGGCCCCACCAGCTGAGAAAAAGAGAAAAATTGATCAACTGGTAGCGGTCAAAAAAGAGAAAAAATAGCAATCACTGACCGGGGAACGGTCGGATGATCTCCGTCCCCAGCCGACTGGTGAACACATTGATATCCCTCTGGATGACGCTCGGCCAGAGCAGACTGTTAAGGTAGGGACGGTTGCATTTGCTAAGCTAGGTGACAGTTTGCATCAGCTTCTGAAAGAATTCAAAGACACCTTTGCCTTTGAAGTAGAAGAGATGCCTGGCATAAGCCCGGATCTCGCTGTCCACAAACTAGCCGTAGATCCTAAAAAGAAGCCCATTCGGCAAAAGAAAAGAAATCACGGCAAAGAAAGAAGTCAGGCGGCAGCAGCTGAAGTTAAAAAGCTGCTGGACGCCAAGTTCATTCGGCCATGCAACTTCCCTGATTGGGTAGCTAACGTTGTGTTAGTAAAAAAGCCGAATGGTACTTAGCGGATGTGTGTTGACTACACCGACCTGAACAAGGCATGTCCGAAGGATAGTTATCCATTGCCAAAGATCGACAGTCTGGTCGATTCAACAGCCGGACATGCCCTGATGAGTTTTATGGACGCCTATTCAGGCTTCCACCAGATTCCCCTGTGGAAAAAAGATCAAGAAAAGACGGCATTCGTCACTGATCAGGGGTTGTTCTGTTATACTGTGATGCCGTTTGGTTTGAAGAATGCGCCTGCAACTTTCCAAAGAATGATTAATACGGTCTTCATTAATCAGATTGGGAGGAATGTAGAAGCATACATTGATGACATGATAGTCAAATCCAAACTACAAGCGGATCACCTTGCTGATCTCCGAGAAACATTCGCCACACTCAGGCGGCACAAGGTCATGCTAAATCCAAAAAAGTGTGTCTTTGGTGTTGAGTCTGGGAAGTTTCTCGGATTCCTGATTGATCAAAGGGGAATAGAGGCCAATCCTGAGAAAATACAGGCGGTCATCGACATGCAGTCGCCCCGTACTGTGAAAGAGGTTCAAAAGGTTACAGGTTGTCTGGCGGCCCTGGGGAGATTCCTCAGTCGGTCAGGCGATAAGTGTCTTTACTTTTTCCAAGCAATCAGGAAGAAGACTAATTTTGAATGGGGTGGTGATGCAGAGGCGGCTTTTCAAAAGTTAAAAGCTCATTTGCACTCTTTGCCGAGGCTTGTTAGCCCCTTGCCCAAAGAGACGCTCTTCATGTACCTGGCCGTCTCCGATCATGCCCTCAGCGCTGTTCTCTTAGCTGAAAGAGACGGCACTCAGCTCCCAGTCTATTTCATCAGCCATGTTCTCAGGAACGCTGAGCTTCAGTACCCCCTGGTTGAAAAGTTTGGTCTCGCTCTCTACATGGCCATCAAGAAATTGAAACCTTACTTCTTGGCACGTGCGGTAGTGGTCTATACTGACCAGCCGATCAAGCGGCCTCTGACAACCTTGGAGTCTTCTGGACGAATGCTCAAATGGGCGATTGAAATGCAAGGATTGGAAATCACTTACGAACCCAGGAAAGCAATAAAGGGGCAAGCATTCGCCGATTTTATTGTGGAAATGACAAGGCCGGCTGCTCCGGATGATACTAGTCAGGTTTGGAAAGTGTATGTGGATAGGAGCTCCCCTGCGAACGGCTGTGGTGCATGTATTACCTGTCAGTCTCCTGAGGGGGACAAATTTGAATATGCACTACGGTTCAAGTTCCAGGTCTCTAATAATGAGGCCGAATATGAAGCCCTACTTGCTGGCATTCGGTACTGTAAGGCAGCAGGGGCAAAGAAAATTGACGCCTGCTCAGACTCTCAATTGGTCGTACTCCAAGTCAATGGAACGTACGAGGCCACTCATCCGGCCATGGTAAAATATTTGCAGGCGGTCAAGGCTGAAGTTGGGACACTTGAAGAATTTACACTAAGTCAAGTGCCCAGGTCTTCTAACAATCAGGCGGATGCCTTGTCCAAACTAGCATCATCCGCCTCTTGTGAAACGCCTCGGTCAGTTTTCTGGGAGGTCATGGAAAAAAGGAGTATCTCTGAAGAAGACCCCATTGGAGTTCTTGACCGAAGCTCAACCTGGATGGACAGCATCCGGACTTACCTTACAGACGGCAAGCTCCCTGACTCACCACAGGAGGCGGCTGTTTTGAAAAAACGAGCGGCTAACTTTGAGATGCGACAAGGAGAACTCTTCAGGGCTGGTTTTCTGAAGCCTCTGTTGAAGTGTGTTACCCCTGAGAAGGGTAAGGAAGTCCTTGAAGAGTTGCATGCAGGATTCTGCGCCTCCCATATAGGGGGCAGATCCCTTGCTGTCAAAGCCAGGCGGCTTTACTTCTGGCCTACACTGGAGTCGGATGCAATGGAGTTGGTGAAAAAATGTGACAAATGTCAAAAATTTGGCAAGCTCATTCATCGTCCGGCTACAGACCTGTCGGCCATCCATAGCCCAATACCCTTTGCCAAATGGGGCATGGACATTCTGGGACCATATACAGCCGCACCAGGCGGCAAGCGCTACATATTGGTGGCTGTGGATTACTTTACTAAGTGGGTAGAGGCAGAGGCAGTCAAAAACATTAAGACAAAAGATGTTATTTCCTACATCTGGAGAAACATAATCACTCGTTTCGGGGTGCCCATGTCTATGGTTTTTGACAATGGTCCTCAATTTGAGACGCCTCAACTCAAGACTTGGCTAGGAGACCAAGGGATCTCAAGCTTTTTTGCATCAGTCGGCCGGCCTCAAGCAAACGGCCAGGTCGAGGCTTTTAACAAGTTAATCTCAGACGGAATTAAAAAGAAAATTGAGCGGGCTGGTGGCCTTTGGGCGGATGAATTACCACACGTCCTCTGGTCCATCAGGACGACTGCTAAAGGGGCAACTGGAGAGACCCCATTCCTTATGGTGTATGGTGCAGAAGCTGTCTTGCCCATTGAACACTATGAGCCGACTCTTCGAATCATGTTGTATGATGAGGAGGCAAATTGGGAGGCCATGCGTCTAGCATTGGACTCACTACCAGAGCGCAGGGGCAATGCTGCCTTGCGCCATGAGATATACCGTCTGAGAATGACTCGGGCTTACAACAAAAGAGTACACAAGCGTCCTCTCAAAGTAGGGGACTTTGTGCTACGAAAAATGGAAGCAGTCGGTAGGGCGAATGAGCAGGGAAAGCTAACCCCAAATTGGGAAGGCCCCTACCGAATCTATGAGGAAATAAGAGACGGCACCTACCGCCTGGAAGAACCAGACGGCAGGCAGCTGCCCAGAACTTGGAATGTAAACAACTTGAAAAAGTACTACTTCTAAGTACGAATGTAAATACTTCAATTTTGTTATCTCAAAGGTT
This sequence comes from Chenopodium album, assembly GCF_948465745.1. Classification (NCBI taxonomy): domain Eukaryota; kingdom Viridiplantae; phylum Streptophyta; class Magnoliopsida; order Caryophyllales; family Amaranthaceae; genus Chenopodium; species Chenopodium album. The sequence goes on from NC_137844.1 coordinate 31,357,601, forward strand.
TGTTAATAAGAATATGTTTCACTTTTTCAAACTTTTATTATTTTCAGCACCGTCTGTACCAGCTACAGACGGCCAATATGTTTGAAAGGCGTCTGTCTCAACAGCAGACGTCCTAAACCCTTTGAAGGAGCCGATTGTTCTAAACAGTCGTTCCTACGAAATTTTATTAAGTTTATACCAACATTTACTTAATCAATTATGAGGCCTAAGGCCAGATATATATAAAAAGAGACCGAATGGTCACAGTCTACTCCAACATGAGTATGACCGTCTGCTCCAACATGAGTCAGATAACCGGCGACGCCCATTTGGGTGAATTCGTCGAGGAGAAGCATCTCCCATTTGGGTGGCACATTGCTCTACGAATATACAAGCGGCCCAACCGAATGCTAAGGCAGCACTCGCAGTAGTTTGTTTTAATCGAAAGTGAAATCTAAAAGGCCAAAATTTTCTATCTGTTCTAGCACAGTTCGGAAACGGTCACTGTTTCATAAGTAGAGGCTAACAGAGGCATAAAGCCGGATGCGCCTGTTTTAGCTCGGGGGGAAAACAGGCGGAAAAATTTTATAAAAATGCGTTAAGTTAACTACTTAGCACTTCGAGGCTATCAGGCGGATGCCGCCTGATCCTTACCTATGGGGCAAGACAGGCGGACGAATTATTTTAACGAAAATAAGTTAAGTCCCAGACTTAACACTTTAATCTCAATGAGGCCAATGGCCGGATGCGCCTGTTTTTGCCTATGGGGCAGAACAGGCGGGGATTTTTCCTTAGCATAACAGCTAAGTGGGAAATTTGAGTTCTGTTCGAGCCAATGGCCGAATGAACACTTATTTTTGCCAAATTCTGGATGGACGTCTGCCGCGTGGTTTGGGGCAATCACCATAGTGATTGATTGACTTAGAAACCATGAATACTCTTATAAGTATCAATAATTTCCAAGTCAATCAATCTCATAAACCGAAACCACTCGACATCCGTCTAGGGGCAAGAACATTTGCATGGTATACAGGTTATAATACTTAGCCAAAAAACATGCAAAAATTTCAAACAATTCAAAGGGCAGAATGAAAAAACTTCAGCCAAATGGCCGAATGATTCAAATTAAAAATGACCAATCGCCACCAGACGATTGGTTAAATTGTTACTTGGCAAAGCCAGGGAAATTGTCAGATTACCCGACCCCTCGGTCGGTAAAGAAACATAAATACTCGGCACACAGGCCGGAAAAGCAAATACATGGCCATTCGGCCGCAGAAACAGAATAAAAGCTTAAGTGATCAGGGGAGGGCCTCTTCATTGGCAGCCGGCCTGTTGTCCTTCGGCTGCTCTGCATCATCTTTATCTCGCTCCTCCGCCTGGTCTCCCTCCTCCTCCCCAGAGGACGACTCCTCAGAAGAGTCGGACCCAGAGCCTTCAGCAGCCTCGGCCTCAGCATCAGCCTTAGAAGCTTCTTCCATCTCCTCAAGGAGGCGATCGTCGAGAGCTTTGCTAAGCTCATCAAACTTGGACTTCCAAATCTGATAGTCCGAGCCTGGCTGAACAGCCGCCCAAGTGTCCCGCATGATGATCTCATTGCCCCTGATCATTTGTTTGACCAGTTCAGATCTCTCTTGCTCGGCACGGGACTCGAACTTGGTCCTCAGCTGGAGCTCCTGGTTGGTGAGTTTATGCTCCAGGCGGCTCACTCTATTCTGGGCCCTTTCGGCCTCATCCTTGGCATCCTGAAGGGGCTCGAGCTCCGCCTTAAAAGATTTGATCTCCTTCTTGAGGTTGGAGACCTGAAGGCGGGCCGAGTCCAGATCCTTCTTCACCTGCAGATTGGCCTCCGACTGCGAATACATCATATCAAGCGTCAGAAATTCATTCTGAGTAATATCAAATTGAGCCCTATCCAAGGCGGACTCGGCCTGAGCCTTAGCAGCTTTTACCTCTTTGGACTTCTCCTTGAGGGGTTTTCCGAGCCCTTGGACGCGCAGCATGGCCTGCAAAAAGAAGCCGGATGGTTAAGAACCAGGCGGATAAAAGAGAAAGACGAATGCTAAGGCAAGGCTAAGTCTACCTCACAAAGATTCCCTAGAATACCATCAAGGTCTAGGGTGCCGACTCCTCTGACGGATGCTTTATCATCCGGATCAATCGCCCTCAGCATGGACTTGGCCATTTGAACTACAGTCGGCCTCTGTATGGGAACTGCAAGAAGAAAAAGTTAGAAAAGTACTCAAGTATGGATAACTTGAAAAGGGGACGAATGGTCCTTACCATCTTCCTCATCCACCTCCTCTTCCCCCAGAACCCTCTTCTGACCGGTAGAAGAGGCGGGCTTTTTCCCCAAAAGCCTCTCCTTACCGGAAGAAGAGGGGGGCTTTTCCCCCAGAAACCTCTTCTCACCAGCAGGGGCGTCTGAGGGCCTCTTGGGCTTATGAGCAACGTGCTTCCGGCCGCCCTTGCCGAATGCGCTCACATCACCCGCCCTAGTCTTTTGGAGCTTAGGGTCGGATGGTTTGGACGGGGATTTGGTGGAGGTACCCTGTGTCATTGAAGACAAAACAAAGGTCAGTAAACATTCGGCAAAGGATAAGCATTAATCAGAAAAATGCTAAGTACAAAATCTCACCCCTGGGGTACCGGCTGGTTGCTGCTCTTCCACCCTTGCAGTGGTGGCTTCCGTCCTGTTAAGGACGTTTGAGCTGTATCTGGCAGCAGATACAGCCGGCTTCCTGGAGGCCGAGAGTTTCTCCATCGCTTTGTCTACAAAAAAGAATCAAGCGTGAGTCTCATTTAACAAGTGAAGACAAGCAAAATAAATACAGCATACTAAACAGACGGCCGACTACCTCTCGGCATCTCAGTACTTAGCCCACAAGCGGCCAAGAACGTCCCTTCCTCAAACCATTTGTACAAAGGGAGATAGCATTGAGGGGTGACTTCCTTGTCCCCCTCATCATTTGTCTTCACAGACACGGTGAACAAACCCGCGTCCATGATCTCCTCCTTTGCTCGTCTAGGAAGAGCTGGCAATGCACTCCTGCCTGCTAGGAGAGGTGGATCCTTGTTCCACCTGTTATACTTTTGGTTCAGGCGGCGGTCGGCAGTTTTGACTATGTAGAACTTAGTTCTCCAGTCTTTCCACTTGTTCTCTTTGCCGACAGCCATCATGTACCCCTTGCAAGTAGTCAAGGTGTACCAGCCCTCGCCACCCCTAGCAGGCGCCCTGCTAAGATAATGCATGTGGGCGAATGCTTCAAAGCTCGCCTCCACTTCCAGCATCTCGCAGGCGGCAACGTACCCAAGAATATTGATCCATGAATTGGGTACGAGTTGCCAGATACCAAGTTGGTATCCATCCAAAATCCTCTCCACGGCCGGGTGGAAAGGGAAGCGCAAGCCAGCCTGAAAGGCCGCCTCATAACAACCGAATGCTCGGTCTTCATAGCTGGCCATACTCGGCCAAGTAATGGTGTCGTCCTTATTGGGGACGCACAAAGTGAAGCCATGGCCCAGAACAACCTTACGCTTAAAACTTGTAAGGCCGTTTGCCATGGTGTTCCGCCTGCTCTGCGGAACATGATGATAGTAGGGGGCTTTCTCCAAGCGCCTGGAAGCGCTCGGCTCGGCCCAGGATTCCCCCTTCTCAACTGCCAAGGACTCCTTGGCAGCGTCTATTCTGGTCCTTGCCTCCCCTGAAGAGACAGAGGCATTATCTGAAGAAGATGACGAGGTCGACTCGTCATCAGAGCTAAGGGACTGCCGACTGGTGCCAGTAGGGTCCTCCCTTAGACTCTCTTCCGGCGCCTGTTCAGAAGGCCCGGCTGCATAGGTTTCATCTGCCTCCTCCAGTATCCTATCACTAGGAGTACCGCTTGAAGAGGGCGAATGGTAATAAGTAGGGGTAGGAGGAAGATAAGAAGGGCTATCAGGGTGTTCCGACACCTCACTTCGAGGCACCCTCATTGAGCCGTCAGAATAAAGAGTTGAACCATCCGACGGGAAAAAAGATCCATCGGAGTTGGGTTTTCTTGCTGTTCTTTTTGTTCTGGCCATCGTGTCCTGCACAGACGCGAAACCAGTCGGATTCGGAGAAGTTCGCAAAGCACATTCGCTGGTCAAGCAGTCGGCACTGCAAGTTCTAGATTCAGCCGTCCCCGGTGACTGGCTGATCACTATCCTATACTGTGCCGCATGCGATTGGGAAACCATTTTTTTGAAAACAAAGAAAAAATGAGAAATAAAAGAAGAAACAGGCGTTACCTTTAGAAGAAGGGTGAAGAGACAGACGCTTGGTTAGCTGAGAACTGCCGGACAGCGGGCCGAGTGTCGGATGCTTGAGAACTAAGAAACACTTAGGGAATTTTGAGATTCTTAAAGTCAAAAGTCAGAGATTCTCCAAAGATTCGCAAAGGTGTAAAAGATTTGGGGGGTGAAAACTTTCTATTTATAGAAGGGTTAAAAACCCTAAAACTTTCCCTCCACAGTAACTATTCAAAATCCGGCCAGTCGGATGCTGGCACCTGTCACAGGAAACACGTGGCAAGCGCGTATCACCTGTGAGGGGCAAATGATTTGGGTAAAAATACCCTAGGCCAGTTGGCCCAATCAGAGTCCGCCACGTGTCACTGAAAGGGGTGCCGCCTTGGACCTCTCAGGGAACGACACGTGGCAGACGGATAAAAGGACCTGGGATTGGCGGCTTTCAGGCCCAAATCTTGAGGTCTGCAAAAGCTGCGTGAGTATTCCCTAGGGCACGAAACCCTAGGGGGTGCACGTTTTTCGAGAAGCCTATAAATAGGAGATGACCTCCTCATTTGCGACTACGTGAAACTCCTGGACCTTCAATACGTGACATACACACCTATATACACACACAACGAGATATACTCAGTAATTACTAATCATTGTTAGAACTGTCACTCTCAAGAGAACAGTACACCCGAGCTCGGAATCCGAGCAGATAACCCTTTACATTCCGCACCTTATTCTTCGGACTTAGACTAACTTAAGCTTCGGAGGCAGAACACCGACCATTCAGTGCTCCGTTGTTTTACAGGTACAGGCATCCAAGCGAGCATCCAGTCTTAGTGTTGTAACTCTCCCAAGGGACTCAAAAAACCCCGAAACAAAATGCATTAAACAAAGCTAATTGAATCAAAAGAAAGTCAAACACATTTAAACAAAGATTTTTGAATCAAATGAAAGTCAAATGCATACAACAAAGCTAATTGAATCAAATGAAACTCTAACACATTCAAACAAAGCTAATTAAATCAAATGAAAGTCAAACACATTCAAACTAAGCATTTTGAATCAAATGAAAGTCAAACACATTCAAACAAAGAATTTTTAATCAAATGAAAGTCAAATGCATTCAACAAAGCTAATTGAATCAAATGAAAGTCAAATGCATTCAATAAATCTAATTGAATCAAATGAAAGTCAAACACATTCAAACAAAGCATTTTGAGCCAAATGCATTCAACAAAGCTAATTGAATTAAATGAAAGTCAAACACATTCAAACTAAGCTTTTTGAATCAAATGAAAGTCAAATGCATTCAAAGAGGCTAATTGATGCAAATGAAAGTCGAACACATTCAAACCAAACATATTGAATCAAATGAAAGTCAAACACATTCAAAATAAGCTTTTTGAATCAAATGAAAGTCAAATGCATTCAACAAAGCTAATTAAATAAAATGAAAGTCAAACATGTTCAAACTAAGCGTTTTGAATCAAATGAAAGTTAAACACATTCAAACAAAGCTTTTATAATCAAATGAAAGTCAAATGCATTCAACAAAGCTAATTTAATCAAATGGAAGTCAAACACATTCAAACATAGCTTTTTGAATCAAATGAAAGTCAAATGCATTCAATAAAGCTAATTGAATCAAATGAAAGTCAAACACATTCAAACAAAGCATTTTGAGTCAAATGAAAGTCAAATGCATTCAACAAAGCTAATTGAATCAAATGAAAGTCAAACACATTCAAACAAAGCTTTTTGAATCAAATGAAAGTCAAACACATTCAAATAAAGTTTTTTGATCAAATGAAAGTCAAACGCATTCAAACAAAGATTTTTAAGTAAAATGAAAGTCAAATACATTCAAAAACCCTAAGTGAATCAAAGAAAGTCAAACACATTGAAACTAAGCTTTTTGAATCAATTGTAAGTCAAGCACATTCAAACAAAGCTTTTTGAATCAAATGAAAATCCTATGCATTCAACAAAGCTAACTGAATCAAATGAAAGTCAAACACATTTGAACAAAGCTATTTGAATCAAATAAAAGTCAAATGCATTCAACAAAGCTAATTGAATCAAAAGAAAGACAAACACATTTAAACAAAGCTTTTTGAATCAAATGAAAGACAAGTTCATTCAACGAAGCTAATTAAATCTAATGAAAGTCAAACACATTCAAACCAAGCATTTTGAATCAAATGAAAGTCAAACACATTCAAACAAAGCATTTTGAAACAAATGAAAATCAAATGCATTCAACAAAGCTAATTGACTCAAATAAAAGTTAAACATATTTAAACAAAGTTATTTGAATCAAATGAAAGTCAAATGCATTCAATAAAGCTAATTGAATAAAATGAAAGTCAAACACATTCAAACAAAGCTTTTTGAATCAAATGAAATTCAAATGCATTCAAACCTAGCATTTTGAATCAAATGAAAGCCAAACACATTCAAACAAAGCATTTTTAATCAAATAAAAGTCAAACACATTCAAACCATGCATTTTGAATTAAATGAAAGTCAAACACATTCAAACAAAGCATTTTCAATCAAATAAAAGTCAAATGCATATAACAAAGCTAATTGAATCAAATGAAAGTCAAACACATTCAAACAAAGATTTTTGAATCAAATGACAGTCAACTGCATTAAGTAAAGCCAATTGAATCAATTGAAAGTCACACATTCAAACAAAGATTTTTTGAGTTAAATGAAAGTCAAATACATTCAACAAAGCTAATTGAATACAATGAAAGTCAAACACATTCAACCTAAGCTTTTTGAATCAACGGAAAGTCAAACACATTCAAACAAAGCTTTTTGAATCAAATGAAAATCCTATGCATTCAACAAAGCTAATTGATTCAAATGAAAGTCAAACACATTCAAACAAAGCTATTTGAATTAAATAAAAGTCAAATGCATTCAACAAAGCTAATTGAATCAAAAGAAAGTCAAACACATTTAAACAAAGCTTTTTGAATCAAATGAAAGACAAATTCATTCAACGAAGCTAATTAAATCAAATGAAAGTCAAACACATTTAAACCAAGCATTTTGAATCAAATGAAAGTCAAACACATTCAAACAAAGCATTTTTAATCAAATGAAAGTCAAATGAATACAACAAAGCTAATTGAATCAAATGAAAGTCAAACAAATTCAAACAAAGCTTTTTGAATCAAATGAAAGTTAAATGCATTCAGTAAAGCCAATTGAATCAATTGAAAGTCAAACACATTCAAACAAAGATTTTTGAGTAAAATGAAAGTCAAATACATTCAACAATGCTAATTGAATCAAATGAAAGTCAAACACATTGAACCTAAGCTTTTTGAGTCAACTGAAAGTCAAACGCATTCAAACAAAGCTTTTTGAATCAAATTAAATTCAAATGCACTTAACAAAGCTAATTGAATCAAATGAAAGTCAAACACATTCAAACAAAGCTATTTGAATCAAATAAAAGTCAAATGCATTCAACAAAGCTAATAAAATCAAAAGAAAGTCAAACACATTTAAACAAAGCTTTTTAAATCAAATTAAAGACAAATCCATTCAACAAAGCTAATTAAATCAAATGAAAGTCAAACACATTCAAACTAAGCATTTTGAATCAAATGAAAGTCAAACACATTCAAACAAAGCATTTTGAATCAAATGCATTCAACAAAGCTAATTGAATCAAATGAAAGTTAAAAATATTCAAACAAAGTTGTTTGAATCAAATGAAAGTCAAATGCATTTAATAAAGCTGATTGAATCAAATGAAAGTATAACACATTCAAACAACGCTTTTTGAATCAAATGAAATTCAAATGCATCCAAACCAAGCATTTTGAATCAAATGAAAGTCAAACACATTCAAACAAAGCATTTTTGATCAAATGAAAGTCAAACACATTCAAACCAAGCATTTTGAATCAAATGAAAGTCAAACACATTCAAACAAAGCATTTTTAATCAAATGAAAGTCAAATGCATACAACAAAGCTAATTGAATCAAATGAAAGTCAAACACATTCAAACAAAGCTAATTAAATCAAATGAAAGTTAAACACATTCAAACCAAGCATTTTGAATCAAATGAAAGTCAAACACATTCAAACAAAAAAAATTTAGTCAAATGAAAGTGAAATGCACACAACAAAGCTAATTGAATCAAATGAAAGACAAACACATTCAAACAAAGCTTTTTGAATCAAATGAAAGTCAAATGCATTCAATAAAGCCAATTGAATTAAAAGAAAGTCAAATACATTCAAACAAAGGTTTTTGAGTAAAATGAAAGTCAAATACATTCAACAAAGGTAATTGAATCTAATGAAAGTCAAACACATTCAAACTAAGCTTTTTGAATCAACTGAAAGTTTAACACATTCAAACAAAGCTTTTTGAATCAGATGAAAATCCTATGCATTCAACAAAGCTAATTGAATCAAATGAAAGTCAAACACATTCAAACAAAGCTATTTGAATGAAATAAAAGTCAAATGCATTCAACAAAGCTAATTGAATCAAAAGAAAGTCAAACACATTTAAATAAAGCTTTTTGAATCAAATGAAAGACAAATTCATTCAACGAAGCTAATTAAATCAAATGAAAGTCAAACACAATTAAACCATGCATTTTGAATCAATTGAAATTCAAACACATTCAAACAAAGCATTTTGAATCAGTGAAAATCAAATGCATTCAACAAAGCTAATTGAATCAAATGAAAGTTAAACATGTTCAAACAAAGTTATTTAAATCATATGAAAGTCAAATGCATTCAATAAAGCTAATTGAATAAAATGAAAGTTAACCACATTTAAACAAAGCTTTTTAAATCAAATGAAAGTCAAACACATTCAAACAAAGCTTTTTGAATCAAATGAAATTCAAATGCACTCAAATCAAGCATTTTGAATCAAATGAAAGTCAAACACATTCAAACAAAGCATTTTTGGTCAAATGAAAGTCAAACACATTCAAACCAAGCATTTTGAATCAAATGAAAGTCAAACTAATTCAAACTAAGCATTTTTAATCAAATGAAAGTCAAATGCATACAACAAAGCTAATTGAATCAAATGAAAGTCAAACACATTCTAACAAAGCTTTTTTTATCAAATGAAAGTCAAATGCATTCAGTAAAGCCAATTGAATCAATAGAAAGTAAAATACGTTCAAACAAAGATTTTTGAGTAAAATGAAAGTCAAATACATTCAACAAAGCTAATTGAATCAAATGAAAGTCAAACACATTAAACCTAAGCTTTTTGAATCAACTGAGAGTCAAACACATTCAAACAAAGCTTTTTGAATCAAATGAAAATACTATGCATTCAACGAAGCTAATTAAATCAAATGAAAGTCAAACACATTCAAACAAAGCTATTGGAATCAAATAAAAGTCAAAGGCATTCAACAAAGCTAATTGAATTAAAAGATAGTCAAACACATTTAAACAAAGCTTTTGGAATCAAATGAAAGACAAATTCATTCAATGAAGCTAATTAAATCAAATGAAAGTCAAACACATTCAAACCAAGCATTTTGAATCAAATGAAAGTCAAACACATTCAAACAAAGCATTTTGAATCAAATGCATTAAACAAAGCTAATTGAATCAAATGAAAGTTAAAAATATTCAAACAAAGTTGGTTGAATCAAATGAAAGTCAAATGCATTTAATAAAGCTGATTGAATCAAATGAAAGTATAACACATTCAAACAACGCTTTTTGAATCAAATGAAATTCAAACCAAGCATTTTGAATCAAATGAAAGTCAAACACATTTAAACAAAGCATTTTTGATCAAATGAAAGTCAAACACATTCAAACCAAGCATTTTGAATCAAATGAAAGTCAAACACATTCAAACAAAGCATTTTTAATCAAATGAAAGTCAAATGCATACAACAAAGCTAATTGAATCAAATGAAAGTCAAACACATTCAAACAAAGCTAATTAAATCAAATGAAAGTTAAACACATTCAAACCAAGCATTTTGAATCAAATGAAAGTCAAACACATTCAAACAAAAAAATTTTAGTCAAATGAAAGTGAAATGCATACAACAAAGCTAATTGAATCAAATGAAAGTCAAACACATTCAAACAAAGCTTTTTGAATCAAATGAAAGTCAAATGCATTCAATAAAGCCAATTGAATTAAAAGAAAGTCAAATACATTCAAACAAAGGTTTTTGAGTAAAATGAAAGTCAAATACATTCAACAAAGGTAATTGAATCTAATGAAAGTCAAACACATTCAAACTAAGCTTTTTGAATCAACTGAAAGTTTAACACATTCAAACAAAGCTTTTTGAATCAGATGAAAATCCTATGCATTCAACAAAGCTAATTGAATAATATGAAAGTCAAACACATTCAAACAAAGCTATTTGAATGAAATAAAAGTCAAATGCATTCAACAAAGCTAATTGAATCAAAAGAAAGTCAAACACATTTAAATAAAGCTTTTTGAATCAAATGAAAGACAAATTCATTCAACGAAGCTAATTAAATCAAATGAAAGTCAAACACAATTAAACCATGCATTTTGAATCAATTGAAAGTCAAACACATTCAAACAAACCATTTTGAATCAGTGAAAATCAAATGCATTCAACAAAGCTAATTGAATCAAATGAAAGTTAAACATGTTCAAACAAAGTTATTTGAATCATATGAAAGTCAAATGCATTCAATAAAGCTAATTGAATAAAATGAAAGTTAACCACATTTAAACAAAGCTTTTTAAATCAAATGAAAGTCAAACACATTCAAACAAAGCTTTTTGAATCAAATGAAATTCAAATGCATTCAAATCAAGCATTTTGAATCAAATGAAAGTCAAACACATTCAAACAAAGCATTTTTGGTCAAATGAAAGTCAAACACATTCAAACCAAGCATTTTGAATCAAATGAAAGTCAAACACATTCAAACTAAGCATTTTTAATCAAATGAAAGTCAAATGCATACAACAAAGCTAATTGAATCAAATGAAAGTCAATCACATTCAAACAAAGCTTTTTGAATCAAATGAAAGTCAAATGCATTCAGTAAAGCCAATTGAATCAATAGAAAGTAAAATACGTTCAAACAAAGATTTTTGAGTAAAATGAAAGTCAAATACATTCAACAAAGCTAATTGAATCAAATGAAAGTCAAACACATTAAACCTAAGCTTTTTGAATCAACTGAAAGTCAAACACATTCAAACAAAGCTTTTTGAATCAAATTAAAATCCTATGCATTCAACAAAGCTAATTGAATCAAATGAAATTCAAATATATTCAAACAAAGCTATTTGAATCAAATAAAAGTCAAATGCATACAACAAAGCTAATTGAATCAAAAGAAAGTCAAACACATTAAAACAAAGCTTTTTGAATCAAATGAAAGACAAATTCATTCAACGAAGCTAATTAAATCAAATGAAAGTCAAACACATTCAAACCAAGCTTTTTGAATCAAATGAAAGTCAGAAACATTCAAACAAAGCATTTTGAATCAAATGAAAATCAAATGCATTCAACAAAGCTAATTGAATCAAATGAAAGTTAAACATATTCAAACAAAGTTGTTTGAATCAAATGAAAGTCAAATGCATTTAATAAAGCTAATTGAATCAAATGAAAGTTAAACACATTCAAACAACGCTTTTTGAATCAATTGAAATTCAAATGCATTCAAACCAAGCATTTTGAATCAAATGAAAGAGTTAAACACATTCAAACAAAGCATTTTTGATCAAATGAAAGTCAAACACATTCAAACCAAGCATTTTGAATCAAATGAAAGTCAAACACATTCAAACAAAGCATTTTTAATCAATTGAAAGGCAAATGCATACAACAAAGCTAATTGAATCAAATGAAAGTCAAACACATTCAAACAAAGCTAATTAAATCAAATGAAAGTTAAACACATTCAAACCAAGCATTTTGAATCAAATGAAAGTCAAACACATTCAAACAAAGCATTTTTAGTCAAATGAAAGTCAAATGCATACAACAAAGCTAATTGAATCAAATTAAAGTCAAACACATTAAAACAAAGCTTTTTGAATCAAATGAAAGTCAAATGCATTCAATAAAGCCAATTGAATCAAATGAAAGTCAAACACATTCAAACAAAGATTTTTGAGTAAAATGAAAGTCAAATACATTCAACAAAGGTAATTGAATCAAAAGAAAGTCAAACACATTCAAACTAAGCTTTTTGAATCAACTGAAAATTCAACACATTCAAACAAAGCTTTTTGAATCAGATGAAAATCCTATGCATTCAACAAAGCTAATTGAATCAAATGAAAGTCAAACACATTCAAACAAAGCTATTTGAATCAAATAAAAGTCAAATGCATTTAACAAAGCTAATTGAATCAAAAGAAAGTCAAACACATTTAAACAAAGCATTTTGAATCAAATGAAAGACAAATTCATTCAACAAAGCTAATTAAATCAAATGAAAGTCAAACACAATCAAACCAAGCATTTTGAATCAATTGAAAGTCAAACACATTCAAACAAAGCATTTTGAATTAGTGAAAATCAAATGCATTCAACAAAGCTAATTGAATCAAATGAAAGTTAAACATGTTCAAATAAAGTTATTTGAATCATATGAAAGTCAAATTCATTCATGTTTAGGGTAATTTTACCCTGCCATGTGGACCAACTAGAGGGTGACACGTGTCAGCCCCCCAGGGTGGTCCAAAGTGGACCTATCCCTGCTTGACACGTGTCATCCCAATATTTGGAGGATGACGGCCTTCAGGCCCAAATCCCGAGAAAGCTGTAAAACGGCGCAGCCCACCACTGATTAGGGTTCTGTGACCTAATCAGGGGCACAATTCCCAAGGACCCTATAAATAGGGAGATTTCCCTCTTTTGGAGGGCACGTTCTACCATTTATTACAAACTGTCCCTTTAATAGAGACAACTGAGCTTGGAACCCAAGCAGATCCCCACCTAAATTTCCGCACCTTTTTCTCTCCTTGCAAGTTACTAACTTGATCGTCGGAGGCGGAGCACCTACCAACTGGTGTCTCCGTTTGTCTTGCAGGTACAGGCCGCACCGGACCAGTCTTCGAGCTGTAACTCTCCCGAGGGACAAAAACACCCAAAACATTTGGCGCCGTCTGTGGGGAGAGTACCTCAAAGATGGTTGGAGAGTCTGTACCCATACCTGATCTTACAAACTTACAACCGGTTATACAACCGGAGAACCAAGAAAACCCTCAACCGGCACCTCAGCCGGGAGGTTCTGGAATTCCTCAGTCGTTCCCTCGGCCTCCGCCTGAGGTCGTCACTGAGGATGAAGCTGATGATGAAGATGATGATGACGTGGAGACCTATACCACAAAGGATGGGTCCTTCGTGTCTAAGTACAAGCGTTCCAAAGATAAATTGGAGCGCAATCTTGATCAGGCGGGCCCAAGCAGGCGCCCCTCTGGAAGGCCAGAAGGGGAAACCCAGAAGGCCAAAGGTCAAGCCCCAGTCACCCGGGATGAGCTCATGAAATTCATGACCTCTTTCAAAGGTGAAATCAAGGTCATGATCAACAAAAACAAGGCAGGCTCTAGCAAGAGTCCGCCGGCTAAGAAGTCTCCCACCCCTGGGAAGAAAAAGCCCGTCAAGGACAGGCGTCCAACTCCCCATCCCAAAGACAAAGAAAGGGAGAAGGAGAGGATGGCCTCCAGACTTGACTGGTCGAAAATTCTACTGCCTACTGGTCCTTAGAGGAAGCCTCGGCATGAACAGCCGGGGACCAGCAAGAAAACAGCCTCCGACGCTCGACACATCATCGAGCGGAGGAGAAACCAGCAGCTGTCTGAGTCAGCCTCTACTTCGAGCTTTCTAGACAGCTTCAAAGAAACTTCTGTAAGGAACTCACAGTCCTTACTTGAGAGTCGGACAGGCGGCAAAACCGTCAATATCGAACCTCAGCTGATGATTGGGTCTGTCCCATATGCGCCTCAGGCGCAGTATGGGCAATATGGCCTACAGTTCATGCAGCCTCCTACTTTTGGAGGACAGGCGGCATACACCCTCGTCCAGCCTTTGGACTGGCAGCTCCGGCTGCTCAAGCTTGGTGAACAACCCTCTGCGTTTGCCAAGAATATAACCGAGGCGGCTCAGCCGTCCAAGGTTAAGAATGTGTTGGTGGGCACCTATGATGGTACCACCAACCTAGAAGACCACCTGATGGCATACACCAACCTCATGTGCTTACAGGGTTGGGACGATGCCACCTGGTGTCGATGTTTCCCGGCTACACTGAAGGGCATTGCCCAACAGTGGTTTGGCAACTTGCCAGCCGGCTCAATTGATTGCTTCAAGAAGCTAGCCTTCTTGTTTGCCACCAACTTCTCAATGAACATCCCTGTTAAGAAAACGAGCCTTGATTTGCACTATTAAGCAGGGTGAGAAGGAAGGGCTACGCTCATATGTCAGGCGGTTCAACCTGGTCAGAATTCAGATCCAGGGACTGTCTGACGAGGTAGCTTTTACAGACTTTTTCAAGGGTCTGAGAGACGGGTCGGCTTTTAAGTTCGACCTTGTCAGAAAAGGGGCATTTACGCTACAGGCGGCCTTGAGGGAGGCGGAGAGCTATATTCAAGCTACTGACCTCTGTACGCCTAGTAGTTAGTCAGACTCAAAGAAGTCTGACAAACAAAAAGAAAGCCGGTCTGCTCAGCCGGCCAACAAAAAAGAAGAGAGCAAAAAGAGAAAAGAAGTCTGGGCGGTTAGTGATTCTGACCAATCGTCCCAAAAGAAAAAGAGAGAGTTTAAACCGTACGTCCCCAAGTACGAGTTTAACAAAGACTGCAACTCTATCCTCATGGAGGTAAAGGACCGGCTGTCCATTGAGAAGCCGAATCCAATGAAGAGTTCCGTCCAGTCGCGGAACAAAAATGAATTTTGCTAGTTTCATGAGGAGGTTGGCCATGACACCAACGACTGCTTCAGTCTACAGCGGACGTTGGACCGTCTGGCTGACAAAGGGCTTCTAAAGTCCTACATTTCTAAGTCCCCAGCTGGGGCAAAGAAGAAAACAAGGGTCAGTCCCCCAAGACTACCCATCAGCCTACTAGTAGCTCGGATACCGACAAGGATCCAGTCTACACTATAGCAGGCGGATTTTCATGTGGTGGCCCTACCATCCGGGGCACCAAGAGCCATCTTTGAAAGATGGACAAGGATGATGATGATGAGCAGACGTCTGCCAGTTCCATCTTCCCAGACGTCCTCATAACTGAGAAGGACAGGGGCAGCGTCCGCCGTACGCATGACGACCCGGTCGTCATTGAATGTAAGGTTGCCAACCAGCTGGTTGGACGGATCCTTATTGACACCGGCAGCTCGTCGGACATTATCAGCCTCCGGTGCCTGCAGAAGCTGAAATACAATGTCAGCTGCATGCATCCGGTCACCCACCCCTTGGTTGGTTTTGGGGGTGGGATGGTCTACCCAGCCGGAAGAATTGACTTGCCCATCCGGCTGGGAGAAAAAGGCCAGGGACGACATATTGTCGTCAGATTCTTGGTCGTTGAGGAGTTAACCGCCTACAATATCATCCTTGGTAGGCCAACCCTCAACGAAGCCAAGGCGGTAATCATCCCGTCTCTCATGCTCATCAAGTATGAGCGGGATGATGGCTCTGTTGGTTCCCTGAGCCGGGATCAGAAGACGGCTCGGGAGTGCTACCTCTCAGCCGTTAAAGACACTGTGGCCTCAGACGGCCAAGAGAAGGAACCAATAGACCTTGACGATGTCAAGGATGCTAATCTTGCCCCACCAGCCGTTGGTAAGAAAATAAAAGCGCCTCTACTGGTGGAGGTGAAAAAAGAGAAAAAATAGCAATCACTGACCGGGGAACGATTAGACGAGCTCCGTCCCCAACCGGCTGGTGAAAACATTGATCTCGCTCTGGATGACAACCGTCCAGAGCGTACTGTGAAGGTTGGGACGGTTGCTTATGCTACTCTGGGTGCAAGCTTGCACCTTCTGCTGAAAGAATTCAAAGACATCTTTGCCTTTGAAGTGGAAGAGATGCCAGGCGTCAGCCCGGATCTCGCTGTCCACAAACTCGCCGTGGATCCTAAAAAGAAGCCCATCTGGCAAAAGAAAAGAAACCATGGCGAGGAAAGAAGTCAGGCGGCAGCTGCCGAAGTCAAAAAGCTGCTAGACGCCAGGTTCATGCCGAAGTCAGCCTCTACTTCGAGCTTTCTAGACAGCTTCAAAGAAACTTCTGTAAGGAACTCACAGTCCTTACTTGAGAGTCGGACAGGCGGCAAAACCGTCAATATCGAACCTCAGCTGATGATTGGGTCTGTCCCATATGCGCCTCAGGCGCAGTATGGGCAATATGGCCTAAAGTTCATGCAGCCTCCTACTTTTGGAGGACAGGCGGCATACACCCTCGTCCAGCCTTTGGACTGGCAGCTCCGGCTGCTCAAGCTTGGTGAACAACCCTCTGCGTTTGCCAAGAATATAACCGAGGCGGCTCAGCCGTCCAAGGTTAAGAATGTGTTGGTGGGCACCTATGATGGTACCACCAACCCAGAAGACCACCTGATGGCATACACCAACCTCATGTGCTTACAGGGTTGGGACGATGCCACCTGGTGTCGATGTTTCCCGGCTACACTGAAGGGCATTGCCCAACAGTGGTTTGGCAACTTGCCAGCCGGCTCAATTGATTGCTTCAAGAAGCTAGCCTTCTTGTTTGCCACCAACTTCTCAATGAACATCCCTGTTAAGAAAACGAGCCTTGATTTGCACTGTTAAGCAGGGTGAGAAGGAAGGGCTACGCTCATATGTCAGGCGGTTCAACCTGGTCAGAATTCAGATCCAGGGACTGTCTGACGAGGTAGCTTTTACAGACTTTTTCAAGGGTTTGAGAGACGGGTCGGCTTTTAAGTTCGACCTTGTCAGAAAAGGGGCATTTACGCTACAGGCGGCCTTGAGGGAGGCGGAGAGCTATATTCAAGCTACTGACCTCTGTACGCCTAGTAGTTAGTCAGACTCAAAGAAGTCTGACAAACAAAAAGAAAGCCGGTCTGCTCAGCCGGCCAACAAAAAAGAAGAGAGCAAAAAGAGAAAAGAAGTCTGGGCGGTTAGTGATTCTGACCAACCGTCCCAAAAGAAAAAGAGAGAGTTTAAACCGTACGTCCCCAAGTACGAGTTTAACAAAGACTGCAACTCTATCCTCATGGAGGTAAAGGACCGGCTGTCCATTGAGAAGCCGAATCCAATGAAGAGTTCCGTCCAGTCGCGGAACAAAAATGAATTTTGCTAGTTTCATGAGGAGGTTGGCCATGACACCAACGACTACTTCAGTCTACAGCGGACGTTGGACCGTCTGGCTGACAAAGGGCTTCTAAAGTCCTACATTTCTAAGTCCCCAGCTGGGGCAAAGAAGAAAACAAGGGTCAGTCCCCCAAGACTACCCATCAACCTACTAGTAGCTCGGATACCGACAAGGATCCAGTCTACACTATAGCAGGAGGATTTTCATGTGGTGGCCCTACCATCCGGGGCACCAAGAGCCATCTTTGAAAGATGGACAAGGATGATGATGATGAGCAGACGTCTGCCAGTTCCATCTTCCCAGACGTCCTCATAACTGAGAAGGACAGGGGCAGCGTCCGCCGTACGCATGACGACCCGGTCGTCATTGAATGGAAGGTTGCCAACCAGCTGGTTGGACGGATCCTTATTGACACCGGCAGCTCGTCGGACATTATCAGCCTCCGGTGCCTGCAGAAGCTGAAATACAATGTCAGCTGCATGCATCCGGTCACCCACCCCTTGGTTGGTTTTGGGGGTGGGATGGTCTACCCAGCCGGAAGAATTGACTTGCCCATCCGGCTGGGAGAAAAAGGCCAGGGACGACATATTGTCGTCAGATTCTTGGTCGTTGAGGAGTTAACCGCCTACAATATCATCCTTGGTAGGCCAACCCTCAACGAAGCCAAGGCGGTAATCATCCCGTGTCTCAGAAGACGGCTCGGGAGTGCTACCTCTCAGCCGTTAAAGACACTGTGGCCTCAGACGGCCAAGAGAAGGAACCAATAGACCTTGACGATGTCAAGGATGCTAATCTTGCCCCACCAGCCGTTGGTAAGAAAATAAAAGCGCCTCTACTGGTGGAGGTGAAAAAAGAGAAAAAATAGCAATCACTGACCGGGGAACGATTAGACGAGCTCCGTCCCCAACCGGCTGGTGAAAACATTGATCTCGCTCTGGATGACAACCGTCCAGAGCGTACTGTGAAGGTTGGGACGGTTGCTTATGCTACTCTGGGTGCAAGCTTGCACCTTCTGCTGAAAGAATTCAAAGACATCTTTGCCTTTGAAGTGGAAGAGATGCCAGGCGTCAGCCCGGATCTCGCTGTCCACAAACTCGCCGTGGATCCTAAAAAGAAGCCCATCTGGCAAAAGAAAAGAAACCATGGCGAGGAAAGAAGTCAGGCGGCAGCTGCCGAAGTCAAAAAGCTGCTAGACGCCAGGTTCATGCCGAAGTCAGCCTCTACTTCGAGCTTTCTAGACAGCTTCAAAGAAACTTCTGTAAGGAACTCACAGTCCTTACTTGAGAGTCGGACAGGCGGCAAAACCGTCAATATCGAACCTCAGCTGATGATTGGGTCTGTCCCATATGCGCCTCAGGCGCAGTATGGGCAATATGGCCTAAAGTTCATGCAGCCTCCTACTTTTGGAGGACAGGCGGCATACACCCTCGTCCAGCCTTTGGACTGGCAGCTCCGGCTGCTCAAGCTTGGTGAACAACCCTCTGCGTTTGCCAAGAATATAACCGAGGCGGCTCAGCCGTCCAAGGTTAAGAATGTGTTGGTGGGCACCTATGATGGTACCACCAACCCAGAAGACCACCTGATGGCATACACCAACCTCATGTGCTTACAGGGTTGGGACGATGCCACCTGGTGTCGATGTTTCCCGGCTACACTGAAGGGCATTGCCCAACAGTGGTTTGGCAACTTGCCAGCCGGCTCAATTGATTGCTTCAAGAAGCTAGCCTTCTTGTTTGCCACCAACTTCTCAATGAACATCCCTGTTAAGAAAACGAGCCTTGATTTGCACTGTTAAGCAGGGTGAGAAGGAAGGGCTACGCTCATATGTCAGGCGGTTCAACCTGGTCAGAATTCAGATCCAGGGACTGTCTGACGAGGTAGCTTTTACAGACTTTTTCAAGGGTCTGAGAGACGGGTCGACTTTTAAGTTCGACCTTGTCAGAAAAGGGGCATTTACGCTACAGGCGGCCTTGAGGGAGGCGGAGAGCTATATTCAAGCTACTGACCTCTGTACGCCTAGTAGTTAGTCAGACTCAAAGAAGTCTGACAAACAAAAAGAAAGCCGGTCTGCTCAGCCGGCCAACAAAAAAGAAGAGAGCAAAAAGAGAAAAGAAGTCTGGGCGGTTAGTGATTCTGACCAACCGTCCCAAAAGAAAAAGAGAGAGTTTAAACCGTACGTCCCCAAGTATGAGTTTAACAAAGACTGCAACTCTATCCTCATGGAGGTAAAGGACCGGCTGTCCATTGAGAAGCCGAATCCAATGAAGAGTTCCGTCCAGTCGCGGAACAAAAATGAATTTTGCTAGTTTCATGAGGAGGTTGGCCATGACACCAACGACTACTTCAGTCTACAGCGGACGTTGGACCGTCTGGCTGACAAAGGGCTTCTAAAGTCCTACATTTCTAAGTCCCCAGCTGGGGCAAAGAAGAAAACAAGGGTCAGTCCCCCAAGACTACCCATCAACCTACTAGTAGCTCGGATACCGACAAGGATCCAGTCTACACTATAGCAGGAGGATTTTCATGTGGTGGCCCTACCATCCGGGGCACCAAGAGCCATCTTTGAAAGATGGACAAGGATGATGATGATGAGCAGACGTCTGCCAGTTCCATCTTCCCAGACGTCCTCATAACTGAGAAGGACAGGGGCAGCGTCCGCCGTACGCATGACGACCCGGTCGTCATTGAATGGAAGGTTGCCAACCAGCTGGTTGGACGGATCCTTATTGACACCGGCAGCTCGTCGGACATTATCAGCCTCCGGTGCCTGCAGAAGCTGAAATACAATGTCAGCTGCATGCATCCGGTCACCCACCCCTTGGTTGGTTTTGGGGGTGGGATGGTCTACCCAGCCGGAAGAATTGACTTGCCCATCCGGCTGGGAGAAAAAGGCCAGGGACGACATATTGTCGTCAGATTCTTGGTCGTTGAGGAGTTAACCGCCTACAATATCATCCTTGGTAGGCCAACCCTCAACGAAGCCAAGGCGGTAATCATCCCGTCTCTCATGCTCATCAAGTATGAGCGGGATGATGGCTCTGTTGGTTCCCTGAGCCGGGATCAGAAGACGGCTCGGGAGTGCTACCTCTCAGCCGTTAAAGACACTGTGGCCTCAGACGGCCAAGAGAAGGAACCAATAGACCTTGACGATGTCAAGGATGCTAATCTTGCCCCACCAGCCGTTGGTAAGAAAATAAAAGCGCCTCTACTGGTGGAGGTGAAAAAAGAGAAAAAATAGCAATCACTGACCGGGGAACGATTAGACGAGCTCCGTCCCCAACCGGCTGGTGAAAACATTGATCTCGCTCTGGATGACAACCGTCCAGAGCGTACTGTGAAGGTTGGGACGGTTGCTTATGCTACTCTGGGTGCAAGCTTGCACCTTCTGCTGAAAGAATTCAAAGACATCTTTGCCTTTGAAGTGGAAGAGATGCCAGGCGTCAGCCCGGATCTCGCTGTCCACAAACTCGCCGTGGATCCTAAAAAGAAGCCCATCTGGCAAAAGAAAAGAAACCATGGCGAGGAAAGAAGTCAGGCGGCAGCTGCCGAAGTCAAAAAGCTGCTAGACGCCAGGTTCATGCCGAAGTCAGCCTCTACTTCGAGCTTTCTAGACAGCTTCAAAGAAACTTCTGTAAGGAACTCACAGTCCTTACTTGAGAGTCGGACAGGCGGCAAAACCGTCAATATCGAACCTCAGCTGATGATTGGGTCTGTCCCATATGCGCCTCAGGCGCAGTATGGGCAATATGGCCTACAGTTCATGCAGCCTCCTACTTTTGGAGGACAGGCGGCATACACCCTCGTCCAGCCTTTGGACTGGCAGCTCCGGCTGCTCAAGCTTGGTGAACAACCCTCTGCGTTTGCCAAGAATATAACCGAGGCGGCTCAGCCGTCCAAGGTTAAGAATGTGTTGGTGGGCACCTATGATGGTACCACCAACCTAGAAGACCACCTGATGGCATACACCAACCTCATGTGCTTACAGGGTTGGGACGATGCCACCTGGTGTCGATGTTTCCCGGCTACACTGAAGGGCATTGCCCAACAGTGGTTTGGCAACTTGCCAGCCGGCTCAATTGATTGCTTCAAGAAGCTAGCCTTCTTGTTTGCCACCAACTTCTCAATGAACATCCCTGTTAAGAAAACGAGCCTTGATTTGCACTGTTAAGCAGGGTGAGAAGGAAGGGCTACGCTCATATGTCAGGCGGTTCAACCTGGTCAGAATTCAGATCCAGGGACTGTCTGACGAGGTAGCTTTTACAGACTTTTTCAAGGGTCTGAGAGACGGGTCGACTTTTAAGTTCGACCTTGTCAGAAAAGGGGCATTTACGCTACAGGCGGCCTTGAGGGAGGCGGAGAGCTATATTCAAGCTACTGACCTCTGTACGCCTAGTAGTTAGTCAGACTCAAAGAAGTCTTACAAACAAAAAGAAAGCCGGTCTGCTCAGCCGGCCAACAAAAAAGAAGAGAGCAAAAAGAGAAAAGAAGTCTGGGCGGTTAGTGATTCTGACCAACCGTCCCAAAAGAAAAAGAGAGAGTTTAAACCGTACGTCCCCAAGTACGAGTTTAACAAAGACTGCAACTCTATCCTCATGGAGGTAAAGGACCGGCTGTCCATTGAGAAGCCCAATCCAATGAAGAGTTCCGTCCAGTCGCGGAACAAAAATGAATTTTGCTAGTTTCATGAGGAGGTTGGCCATGACACCAACGACTGCTTCAGTCTACAGCGGACGTTGGACCGTCTGGCTGACAAAGGGCTTCTAAAGTCCTACATTTCTAAGTCCCCAGCTGGGGCAAAGAAGAAAACAAGGGTCAGTCCCCCAAGACTACCCATCAGCCTACTAGTAGCTCGGATACCGACAAGGATCCAGTCTACACTATAGCAGGCGGATTTTCATGTGGTGGCCCTACCATCCGGGGCACCAAGAGCCATCTTTGAAAGATGGACAAGGATGATGATGATGAGCAGACGTCTGCCAGTTCCATCTTCCCAGACGTCCTCATAACTGAGAAGGACAGGGGCAGCGTCCGCCGTACGCATGACGACCCGGTCGTCATTGAATGTAAGGTTGCCAACCAGCTGGTTGGACGGATCCTTATTGACACCGGCAGCTCGTCGGACATTATCAGCCTCCGGTGCCTGCAGAAGCTGAAATACAATGTCAGCTGCATGCATCCGGTCACCCACCCCTTGGTTGGTTTTGGGGGTGGGATGGTCTACCCAGCCGGAAGAATTGACTTGCCCATCCGGCTGGGAGAAAAAGGCCAGGGACGACATATTGTCGTCAGATTCTTGGTCGTTGAGGAGTTAACCGCCTACAATATCATCCTTGGTAGGCCAACCCTCAACGAAGCCAAGGCGGTAATCATCCCGTCTCTCATGCTCATCAAGTATGAGCGGGATGATGGCTCTGTTGGTTCCCTGAGCCGGGATCAGAAGACGGCTCGGGAGTGCTACCTCTCAGCCGTTAAAGACACTGTGGCCTCAGACGGCCAAGAGAAGGAACCAATAGACCTTGACGATGTCAAGGATGCTAATCTTGCCCCACCAGCCGTTGGTAAGAAAATAAAAGCGCCTCTACTGGTGGAGGTGAAAAAAGAGAAAAAATAGCAATCACTGACCGGGGAACGATTAGACGAGCTCCGTCCCCAACCGGCTGGTGAAAACATTGATCTCGCTCTGGATGACAACCGTCCAGAGCGTACTGTGAAGGTTGGGACGGTTGCTTATGCTACTCTGGGTGCAAGCTTGCACC
Source organism: Chenopodium album (assembly GCF_948465745.1). Lineage (NCBI taxonomy): Eukaryota > Viridiplantae > Streptophyta > Magnoliopsida > Caryophyllales > Amaranthaceae > Chenopodium > Chenopodium album. The sequence continues at coordinate 31,380,921 of NC_137844.1, forward strand.
TTCTGCTGAAAGAATTCAAAGACATCTTTGCCTTTGAAGTGGAAGAGATGCCAGGCGTCAGCCCGGATCTCGCTGTCCACAAACTCGCCGTGGATCCTAAAAAGAAGCCTATCTGGCAAAAGAAAAGAAACCATGGCGAGGAAAGAAGTCAGGCGGCAGCTGCCGAAGTCAAAAAGCTGCTAGACGCCAGGTTCATGCCGAAGTCAGCCTCTACTTCGAGCTTTCTAGACAGCTTCAAAGAAACTTCTGTAAGGAACTCACAGTCCTTACTTGAGAGTCGGACAGGCGGCAAAACCGTCAATATCGAACCTCAGCTGATGATTGGGTCTGTCCCATATGCGCCTCAGGCGCAGTATGGGCAATATGGCCTAAAGTTCATGCAGCCTCCTACTTTTGGAGGACAGGCGGCATACACCCTCGTCCAGCCTTTGGACTGGCAGCTCCGGCTGCTCAAGCTTGGTGAACAACCCTCTGCGTTTGCCAAGAATATAACCGAGGCGGCTCAGCCGTCCAACGTTAAGAATGTGTTGGTGGGCACCTATGATGGTACCACCAACCCAGAAGACCACCTGATGGCATACACCAACCTCATGTGCTTACAGGGTTGGGACGATGCCACCTGGTGTCGATGTTTCCCGGCTACACTGAAGGGCATTGCCCAACAGTGGTTTGGCAACTTGCCAGCCGGCTCAATTGATTGCTTCAAGAAGCTAGCCTTCTTGTTTGCCACCAACTTCTCAATGAACATCCCTGTTAAGAAAACGAGCCTTGATTTGCACTGTTAAGCAGGGTGAGAAGGAAGGGCTACGCTCATATGTCAGGCGGTTCAACCTGGTCAGAATTCAGATCCAGGGACTGTCTGACGAGGTAGCTTTTACAGACTTTTTCAAGGGTTTGAGAGACGGGTCGGCTTTTAAGTTCGACCTTGTCAGAAAAGGGGCATTTACGCTACAGGCGGCCTTGAGAGAGGCGGAGAGCTATATTCAAGCTACTGACCTCTGTACGCCTAGTAGTTAGTCAGACTCAAAGAAGTCTGACAAACAAAAAGAAAGCCGGTCTGCTCAGCCGGCCAACAAAAAAGAAGAGAGCAAAAAGAGAAAAGAAGTTTGGGCGGTTAGTGATTCTGACCAACCGTCCCAAAAGAAAAAGAGAGAGTTTAAACCGTACGTCCCCAAGTACGAGTTTAACAAAGACTGCAACTCTATCCTCATGGAGGTAAAGGACCGGCTGTCCATTGAGAAGCCGAATCCAATGAAGAGTTCCGTCCAGTCGCGGAACAAAAATGAATTTTGCTAGTTTCATGAGGAGGTTGGCCATGACACCAACGACTGCTTCAGTCTACAGCGGACGTTGGACCGTCTGGCTGACAAAGGGCTTCTAAAGTCCTACATTTCTAAGTCCCCAGCTGGGGCAAAGAAGAAAACAAGGGTCAGTCCCCCAAGACTACCCATCAGCCTACTAGTAGCTCGGATACCGACAAGGATCCAGTCTACACTATAGCAGGCGGATTTTCATGTGGTGGCCCTACCATCCGGGGCACCAAGAGCCATCTTTGAAAGATGGACAAGGATGATGATGATGAGCAGACGTCTGCCAGTTCCATCTTCCCAGACGTCCTCATAACTGAGAAGGACAGGGGCAGCGTCCGCCGTACGCATGACGACCCGGTCGTCATTGAATGTAAGGTTGCCAACCAGCTGGTTGGACGGATCCTTATTGACATCGGCAGCTCGTCGGACATTATCAGCCTCCGGTGCCTGCAGAAGCTGAAATACAATGTCAGCTGCATGCATCCGGTCACCCACCCCTTGGTTGGTTTTGGGGGTGGGATGGTCTATCCAGCCGGAAGAATTGACTTGCCCATCCGGCTGGGAGAAAAAGGCCAGGGACGACATATTGTCGTCAGATTCTTGGTCGTTGAGGAGTTAACCGCCTACAATATCATCCTTGGTAGGCCAACCCTCAACGAAGCCAAGGCGGTAATCATCCCGTCTCTCATGCTCATCAAGTATGAGGGGGATGATGGCTCTGTTGGTTCCCTGAGCCGGGATCAGAAGACGGCTCGGGAGTGCTACCTCTCAGCCGTTAAAGACACTGTGGCCTCAGACGGCCAAGAGAAGGAACCAATAGACCTTGACGATGTCAAGGATGCTAATCTTACCCCACCAGCCGTTGGTAAGAAAATAAAAGCGCCTCTACTGGTGGAGGTGAAAAAAGAGAAAAAATAGCAATCACTGACCGGGGAACGATTAGACGAGCTCCGTCCCCAACCGGCTGGTGAAAACATTGATCTCGCTCTGGATGACAACCGTCCAGAGCGTACTGTGAAGGTTGGGACGGTTGCTTATGCTACTCTGGGTGCAAGCTTGCACCTTCTGCTGAAAGAATTCAAAGACATCTTTGCCTTTGAAGTGGAAGAGATGTCAGGCGTCAGCCCGGATCTCGCTGTCCACAAACTCGCCGTGGATCCTAAAAAGAAGCCCATCTGGCAAAAGAAAAGAAACCATGGCGAGGAAAGAAGTCAGGCGGCAGCTGCCGAAGTCAAAAAGCTGCTAGACGCCAGGTTCATGCCGAAGTCAGCCTCTACTTCGAGCTTTCTAGACAGCTTCAAAGAAACTTCTGTAAGGAACTCACAGTCCTTACTTGAGAGTCGGACAGGCGGCAAAACCGTCAATATCGAACCTCAGCTGATGATTGGGTCTGTCCCATATGCGCCTCAGGCGCAGTATGGGCAATATGGCCTACAGTTCATGCAGCCTCCTACTTTTGGAGGACAGGCGGCATACACCCTCGTCCAGCCTTTGGACTGGCAGCTCCGGCTGCTCAAGCTTGGTGAACAACCCTCTGCGTTTGCCAAGAATATAACCGAGGCGGCTCAGCCGTCCAAGGTTAAGAATGTGTTGGTGGGCACCTATGATGGTACCACCAACCCAGAAGACCACCTGATGGCATACACCAACCTCATGTGCTTACAGGGTTGGGACGATGCCACCTGGTGTCGATGTTTCCCGGCTACACTGAAGGGCATTGCCCAACAGTGGTTTGGCAACTTGCTAGCCGGCTCTATTGATTGCTTCAAGAAGCTAGCCTTCTTGTTTGCCACCAACTTCTCAATGAACATCCCTGTTAAGAAAACGAGCCTTGATTTGCACTGTTAAGCAGGGTGAGAAGGAAGGGCTACGCTCATATGTCAGGCGGTTCAACCTGGTCAGAATTCAGATCCAGGGACTGTCTGACGAGGTAGCTTTTACAGACTTTTTCAAGGGTTTGAGAGACGGGTCGGCTTTTAAGTTCGACCTTGTCAGAAAAGGGGCATTTACGCTACAGGCGGCCTTGAGGGAGGCGGAGAGCTATATTCAAGCTACTGACCTCTGTACGCCTAGTAGTTAGTCAGACTCAAAGAAGTCTGACAAACAAAAAGAAAGCCGGTCTGCTCAGCCGGCCAACAAAAAAGAAGAGAGCAAAAAGAGAAAAGAAGTTTGGGCGGTTAGTGATTCTGACCAACCGTCCCAAAAGAAAAAGAGAGAGTTTAAACCGTACGTCCCCAAGTACGAGTTTAACAAAGACTGCAACTCTATCCTCATGGAGGTAAAGGACCGGCTGTCCATTGAGAAGCCGAATCCAATGAAGAGTTCCGTCCAGTCGCGGAACAAAAATGAATTTTGCTAGTTTCATGAGGAGGTTGGCCATGACACCAACGACTGCTTCAGTCTACAGCGGACGTTGGACCGTCTGGCTGACAAAGGGCTTCTAAAGTCCTACATTTCTAAGTCCCCAGCTGGGGCAAAGAAGAAAACAAGGGTTAGTCCCCCAAGACTACCCATCAGCCTACTAGTAGCTCGGATACCGACAAGGATCCAGTCTACACTATAGCAGGCGGATTTTCATGTGGTGGCCCTACCATCCGGGGCACCAAGAGCCATCTTTGAAAGATGGACAAGGATGATGATGATGAGCAGACGTCTGCCAGTTCCATCTTCCCAGACGTCCTCATAACTGAGAAGGACAGGGGCAGCGTCCGCCGTACGCATGACGACCCGGTCGTCATTGAATGTAAGGTTGCCAACCAGCTGGTTGGACGGATCCTTATTGACACCGGCAGCTCGTCGGACATTATCAGCCTCCGGTGCCTGTAGAAGCTGAAATACAATGTCAGCTGCATGCATCCGGTCACCCACCCCTTGGTTGGTTTTGGGGGTGGGATGGTCTACCCAGCCGGAAGAATTGACTTGCCCATCCGGCTGGGAGAAAAAGGCCAGGGACGACATATTGTCGTCAGATTCTTGGTCGTTGAGGAGTTAACCGCCTACAATATCATCCTTGGTAGGCCAACCCTCAACGAAGCCAAGGCGGTAATCATCCCGTCTCTCATGCTCATCAAGTATGAGCGGGATGATGGCTCTGTTGGTTCCCTGAGCCGGGATCAGAAGACGGCTCGGGAGTGCTACCTCTCAGCCGTTAAAGACACTGTGGCCTCAGACGGCCAAGAGAAGGAACCAATAGACCTTGACGATGTCAAGGATGCTAATCTTGCCCCACCAGCCGTTGGTAAGAAAATAAAAGCGCCTCTACTGGTGGAGGTGAAAAAAGAGAAAAAATAGCAATCACTGACCGGGGAACGATTAGACGAGCTCCGTCCCCAACCGGCTGGTGAAAACATTGATCTCGCTCTGGATGACAACCGTCCAGAGCGTACTGTGAAGGTTGGGACGGTTGCTTATGCTACTCTGGGTGCAAGCTTGCACCTTCTGCTGAAAGAATTCAAAGACATCTTTGCCTTTGAAGTGGAAGAGATGCCAGGCGTCAGCCCGGATCTCGCTGTCCACAAACTCGCCGTGGATCCTAAAAAGAAGCCCATCTGGCAAAAGAAAAGAAACCATGGCGAGGAAAGAAGTCAGGCGGCAGCTGCCGAAGTCAAAAAGCTGCTAGACGCCAGGTTCATTCGGCCTTGTAATTTCCTCGACTGGGTGGCCAATGTGGTCCTTGTTAAGAAACCGAATGGGACCTGGCGCATGTGTGTTGATTACACAGACCTCAACAAGGCGTGTCCAAAGGACAGTTACCCGCTTCCAAAGATCGACAGTCTGGTCGATTCTACAGCCGGTCACGCCTTGATGAGCTTTAGGGATGCCTACTCCGGCTTCCATCACATACCCCTCTGGAAAAAAGATCAAGAGAAGACGGCCTTCGTCACTGATTTGGGGTTATTCTGCTATACTGTGATGCCGTTTGGCTTGAAGAATGCGCCTGCCACCTTCCAACGGATGATTAATACGGTCTTCATTAATCAAATTGGGAGGAATGTGGAGGCGTACATCGATGACATGATAGTCAAATCCAAGCAACAGATGGATCATCTGGCCGATCTCCGAGAAACGTTCACCACCCTCAGGCGGCATAAGGTCATGTTAAACCCCAAGAAATGCGTCTTTGGTGTTGAGTCTGGGAAGTTTCTCAGATTCCTGATTGATCAGAGGGGGGATAGAGGCTAACCCCGAAAAGATACAGGCGGTAATTGACATGAAGTCACCCCGTTCTGTCAAGGAAGTTCAGAGACTAACTGGTTGCCTAGCCGCCTTGGGAAGGTTCCTCAGTCGGTCAGGCGACAAATGCCTTTACTTCTTCCAAGCAATCAGGAAGAAGACCAGGTTTGAATGGGGAGACGATGCTGAGACGACATTTCAGAAGCTAAAAGAGCACTTGCATTCTCTGCCTAGGTTGTTCAGTCCTCTGCCTAGGGAGACGTTGTACATGTATTTGGCCGTCTCAGATCATGCTCTTAGTGCCGTTCTCCTTGCTGAGCGAGACGGCGTTCAACTCCCGGTTTACTTCATTAGCCATGTTCTAAAAAATGCTGAACTCCGGTACCCCATGGTTGAAAAATTTGGCCTTGCTTTGTACATGGCATTCAAAAAATTAAAGCCTTACTTTCTGGCTCATCCGGTGGTGATTTACACCGACCAGCCACTCAAGCGGCCAATGTCTACTTTGGAGTCAGCCGGCAGAATGTTGAAATGGGCTATTGAAATGCAAAGTCTTGAAATCACTTACGAACCAAGGAAGGCAGTGAAAGGTCAGGCGTTTGCTGACTTCATTGTTGAAATGACCCGTCCGGTGGCTCCGGATAATCTTGATCAGGTTTGGAAAGTGTATGTAGACGGGAGCTCTACAAAGAACGGCTGTGGTGCAGGCGTAATCTACGAGTCTCTTGAGGGGGACAGATATGAGTATGCACTACGGTTCAAGTTTCAGGCCTCAAACAATGAGGCAGAATATGAAGCCCTGCTAGCCGGAATCCGCATGTGTAAGGCGGCAGGGGCAACAAAAATTGACGCCTACTCTGATTCACAGCTGGTCAGTCTTTTGGGAAGTTCTTGAAAAAAGAAGCATCTATGATGACCCCATTGGAGTCCTGGACCGAAGCTCTACCTGGATGGATGGCATCCGGGCATACCTCTCAGACGGTACACTTCCTGATTCGCCACAGGAGGCCGCCGTTCTGAAAAAGCGAGCAGCAAGCTTCGAGTTGAGAAATGGAGAACTCTTCAAGGCGGGGTTTCTTAAGCCTCTTTTGAAGTGTGTAACCCCAGAAAAGGGGAAAGAAGTTCTTGAAGACTTGCACTCAGGATTTTGCGCCTCCCACATAGGCGGCAGATCCCTAGCCGTCAGAGCCAGACGACATTACTTTTGGCCCACTCTGGAGGCAGACGCCAAGGAGTTGGTGAAGAAATGTGACAAGTGCCAGAAATTTGGCAAACTTATTCACTGTCCGGCTACTGATTTGACGGCCATCCACAGCCCAATCCCGTTTGCACAATGGGGCATGGACATCTTAGGTCCTTACACGCCTGCCCCAAGCGGAAAGCGTTACATCTTGGTGGCTGTGGATTACTTTACCAAGTGGGTAGAGGCTGAGGCGGTAAAGAATATCAAGACATCAGACGTCATCTCTTTCATCTAGAAGAATGTCATCACCCGATATGAGGTTCCTATGTCCATGGTGTTTGATAATGGTCCTCAGTTTGAGACGCCTCAGCTAAAAACTTGGTTGGGAGATCAAGGGATCTCAAGTTGTTTTGCATCAGTCGGCCGTCCCCAAGCAAACGGCCAGGTTGAAGCCTTCAACAAACTGATCTCAGACGGCATTAAGAAGAAAATTGAAAGAGCCGGTGGCTTATGGGCTGAGGAATTAATCCATGTCCTATGGGCCATCCGGACAACAGCAAAGGGGGCAACCGGTGAAACCCCATTTCTCATGGTTTACGGTGCTGAAGCCGTCTTGCCCATTGAACACTATGAGCCGACTCTTAGAGTCATGCTTTATGATGAAGAGGCAAACTGGGAGGCAATGCGCCTGGCATTGGACTCACTCCCGGAACGCAGGGGCAATGCCGCCTTGCGTCATGAGATTTACCGTCTGAGAATGAAAAGAGCCTACAACAAGAAAGTACACAGGCGTCCTTTGAAAGTGGGCGACCTAGTGTTACGGAAAATGGAGGCAACCGGTAGGGCCAATGAGCTTGGAAAGCTAACTCCAAATTGGGAAGGCCCCTACCGGATTTATGAAGAAGTAAGAGACGGCACCTACCGCCTGGAAACTCCAGACGGCAGGCGCCTGCCTAGAACTTGGAATGTAGACAATTTGAAAAAGTACTACTTCTGTGATTTGTAATGTTTGTAAACAAGAAGTAAATTAATGAGAAATTGCCTTTTGTTTTCACTTGTTTATTTCTCTGACTTTGTCACTTGAAAATTGAATTAACGTCTGATTGACGAGAGGCCAATGGCCAGATAATTAAGCTAAGCACAAAACCGCTTAGTGGCTATACAGCCGGTCTCAAACAAGACCAGAAGGCCAATGGCCGGATGGCTGCTTTTCCCATAAATTCGCCTATCCCAACATGGACAAAGGCGTCCAACGACACCCCTCCGGGTGCAATCGTCACAGAGAGAAGCCAACCTGCTTACTCTACGTACCAATGCAGGCGGCCACGATTGGACGGCTGAATCAGCCATCCATAGCCGTCTGACCTGAACAGTCTAAGGAACGACCAAGTTTCGAAACCCGGATGTCCAATAACATCAGTCGGCGACCGACTGAAGTTCTTACTTAGCATTTTTTCGTTTTAAATTGCATACATCCTCGTTTGGGGCAAAAGAGTTGTGCAATGGCTATACAATCTCTACCTAGACGGTCAACACAGTCTAGATAGTGACTGGAACGCCAGTTAATGTACGGCTGTGCACTTGGTTTGGGGCAATCACTACTGTGATTGATTGACTTACAAACGTATCATGCTCTATGCAGCATCAGATGTTCCCAAGTCAATCAACCAACTCCACTTGAAACCAACCACACAGCCGTCTAGGGGCAAGGACAGCCGTATACTTTTGATAAGTTTGGTAGAGATCGCCGCACGCTTTTGATAAGTTAGGCAAATATTGAAAATGCAAAAAATTGAAATGAAATTGAAGTGCAAACACAAGCGCAAAGTAATAAACACCGACTCAGTCGGTGCATTCATTGAATTTCCACCCAGCCAAACGGCTATGATGGATTAAATGTTAACCGGACCCCGTCCGGGTAAAGGAAATTGTTTGACAACACGGCCCTACAGCCGGTAAAGATACAAATATACTCGGCACACAGGCCAGAAAAGCAAGTTTGGTGGCATACTGCCGCAGATAAATAAAAAAAGAAAGAAATTGGCACACAGCCGCCGAATTCATTGCCCCGCAGACGGTCCCTCCTTGCCCTTCTCCCCTTCTTCTTCAGTCTCGGGGGCTTCAGGCTCGGGGTGCTTAGTGTTGGCCCAGGCGAGGAAATACTCAGGCTCTGGCTCACCCTTCTCTCTCAGGTATATCACCTCTTCAGCATATTTGTAAGCCAAAGCCCAGACGCCATAATCCTTGTTTGGATACAAGGCAGCCCAGGCGATCTTCATCATGGCCTCGCTGTCGGCGGCCATCTCAGCTACCAGGCAGTTTTGATCCGCCTGCAGAGTCGCTCGGAAGTTATCCTGAGCTTTGGCCGCCTCCTTCTCCAGCTTGGCAACCTTGCTCTTCAGATCAGTGTTCTCTTTCGAGACACCCTGAAGCTTCTCAAGGTCCTCCTGAGCCTTCTGGAGGTCCTCCCTGAGCTTGGGGAGGTCCTCCTCCGCCTGTTTCTGGGCCGTCTCTGCATCCGCCTCCTTCTGCTTGGCCGCCCGCAAGTCCGCCTCCAGCTCTTGGATCTTGGCCGCCTGTGTCATTTGGGTTGCTTTAGTTTCAAGATCGTCAATGATACACGAGTATAAAAGCAACATTATTGGCGTCTGAGGCGGACTGCTTGGCCCGTCTTACCTCATCCCACTTGCGGGTGTAAGGACGCTTGAGCCCGTCTACCCGCAGAAGAGCCTGCAAAAGCAAACAGGGTTAGCACTGCAGGCGGAGAAAAACTTGGAGAAAAAATGATTCAAAATTATTCAAGTGTCTTACCTCAGCCAGGAGGGACAAGATACGTTCAAGATTGAACGTCTCAATCCCCGGGATAGCATCCTTATCCCGCTTGCTCACAGCCTCTAGCATGGCCTTGGCGTGCTTCTGGACGTCTGGCCAGTGAGGTGATTGATCTGCACCACAATCAGCGTCAGAGGATGACGTCTGCTGAGAGTGTGATTTCACTCGCAACTGCCACCCCAGCTCAGGCGGGGATTCAAAAGGGTTCTTACCTGCAGAGCCGGCCAGACGAGAGCCGCTGGTAGGTGCGGTAAACCCCCCGGTTGCAGATAGGGGATTGGCCAGGTCGAGGCCTAGGGAGCCACTCACCTTCTCCGTTCTTCCCCCTATCCGCATCTGAGTCTTCCCGCCTGGGGCGTTGGGAGTTGCGGTGGAGGCTGCCTTTTTCGAGGACTTGCTGGGGTTAGAGGCGGTGGTCTCCTCCCTTGCCCGTTTGAGTTTTTTCTCAAACGTCTTATCCACCTCTCCCCCCTAAGAAAATAAACAAGTTAATGTTAGCAGTCGAAGAAAGCAAACTTTGAAAGCAAACTCAAGAAAAGAGTCAGACGTTTACCTTGGCCCTGAGTTCCCTCGCCTGAGCCTCGGCCAGGTCTCTGCAGATTTGAGCAGAGGACCGCCTGGGAGTCTTCTCGTCTGGCAACATGTTCAACGCTTCTTCTGCAAAAAACAAAAAGGAATTGGTTAGTACATCATTAAAAACGATTCCGATACAAAAGTACTACAGACGGATATTGATTCAGGCGCATACGTCTGGTGAACATGTGCCCTAGCCCGCAGGCGGCTAGGAAGCATTCGTCCCTGAGCCAGGCGCTCTTAGGGATCCAGTTTCTAGGGACTTTTATTGTCTCCCCGGTTGACAGTGTGGTGTCTGTGAGGCCGAAGAAGTCAGCCTCAATTATTTTATCGAAGTCCTCATCCGGGATCCGGGGCAGACAGCATTTCCGACCCAGAAGGTCGGGCTTTTTATTGTATTGGCGGAGCTCGCAATTCTCCCGCCTGGTTGGGGCCGTTAGCAGGTAGAACCTGTGCTTCCAGCCATCAAATTTGGAGACCTTATCCAAGGTCATCATATATTGAGGAAACGTGGTCAAAGTATACCACGCTCTGTACCCGCCTGGGTTGCGGCTAAGATAGTGCATCTTAGCAAAACCTTCCCAGCCGGGGTGAATTCCTTGGAACTCACAGGCGGCAACATACCCCAGAATGTTTGCCCAAGAATTGGGGGTAAGTTGCCAGACTCCGAGGTCGTAGCCTCTCAAGATTGCCTTCACCGCCTGGTGAAGGGGGAAGCGCAGACCAGCCTTGAACGCCGCCTCGTAACAGCCGAAGTAACCGTTGGCGTTTCGTTCAGTGTCTTCCCAAGAAATGGTGCCGTCTACAGGAGGCACCCTTATTTTGTACCCGTCTCCTAACGGGTGCACTTTCAAAAAAATTTCAAGGCCTCTTTTCATGAGGTCCCTGTCTTTGTTGGAGACGTGGATCTTGTAGGGATCGTCCTTCTCATTCCACTTCTTTTTCTCTTCTTCCTCGCTATCCTCAAGCGGGGGAAGATCATCACTGCTCTCAGAAGAGGAGACAGTAAATCCGCTCCCCGTCTCCTCCCCAGATTGGGAGACAGAAGCTAAGGCGGCCTCCTCACCGCCTTGGTCGCACTCGTCCAAAAACGAGTCTGGAGGAGTTGGGGGGCCACGCGGAGGGGATCTCTCCGGAGCCGTCTGGTGTTCTGAGCCAGACGTCTCTCCCTCAGGAGTTTGGCCGCCTGAGCCTTCGCTCCTATAATTCGGATCATGTGCCGTCTGCATAGTCCGAGCCATTGTGTCCTGCACAGACGCGCAAATGGTCGGAATCCAAGCATGAGGGTGGTCCCAACACCCTGAGACGGCACTACCAGTCCTAGACTCAGCCGTTCCTGGTGAACGACTGGATTCTAACCTAGGTTGTGCCGTGTGTGTTGGTGATGAATCCATTTATTGCAAGAAATATGTACAAGCGGTAAAATGAAAAAGAGCTGAGAGTGTCAGAGACGATACCTTTAGATTTGAGATCTGAAGGTAGACGGGTCCGCCTGTGTTGAGAAGAATGAGTTTTCTTAAAACTTGCGCTTGACTCAGACGGATGACTTCTGCTCTCTCTATCAAGATTCTCTCAAAGTTCTCTCTGAAAATTCTTGTGAAACGTACAAAAATAATGAGGGTAAACGGCTATATAAGGAGGGTAAATTAAGGGGTATTCCTGTAATTTACTCAGATAGTGAACAGTAAAATTTTGGCGGTAAAATTACCACCAATTAGAGAGTGACGCGTGTCACAGATGCCACGTGGCGTGCCACGTCACTTCTGTGAGGGGCAAATGTTTAGGGTAATTTTACCCCGCCATGTGGACCAACCAGAGGGTGACACGTGTCAGCCCCAGGGTGGTCCAAAGTTGACCTATCCCTGCTTGACACGTGTCATCCCAGATATTTGGAGGATGACGGCCTTCAGGCCCAAATCCCAAGAAAGCCGTAAAACGGTGCAACCCACCACTGATTAGGGTTCTGTGACCTAATCAGGGGCACAATTCCCAAGGACCCTATAAATAGGAAGATTCCCCTCTTTTGGAGGGCACGTTCTACCATTTATTACAAACTATCCCTTTGATAGAGACAACTAAGCTTGGAACCCGAGCAGATCCCCACCTAAATTTCCGCACCTTTTTCTCTCCTTGCAAATTACTAACTTGATCGTCGGAGGCGGAACACCTACCAACTGGTGTCTCCGTTTGTCTTGCAGGTACAAGCCGCACCGGACCAATCTTCGAGCTATAACTCTCCCGAGGGACAAAAACACCCAAAACAATTCAATAAAGCTAATTGAATAAAATAAAAGTCAAACACATTTAAACAAAGCTTTTTGAATCAAATGAAAGTCAAACACATTCAAACAAAGCTTTTTGAATCAAATGAAAGTCAAATGCATTCAATAAAGCTAATTGAATCGAACAAAAGTCAAGCACATTCAAACAAAGCTTTTTGAGTCACATGAAAGTCAAATGCATTCAACAAAGCTAATTGAATTAAACGAAAGTCAATCACATTCAAACAAAGCTTTTTGAACCAAATGAAAGTCAAATGCATTCAACAAAGCTAATTGAATCAAATGAAAGTCAATCACATTCAAACAAAGCTTTTTGAATCAAAAGAAAGTCAAATGCATTCAAACAAAGTTTTTTGAGAAAATGAAAGTCAAATGCATTCAACAAAGATAATTGAATCAAATGAAAGTCAAACACATTCAAACAAAGCTTTTTGAGTCACATGAAAGTCAAATGCATTCAACAAAGCTAATTAAATCAAATGAAAGTCAAGTGCATTCAACAAAGCTAGTTGAATCAAATGAAAGTCAAACACGTTCTAACTAAGATTTTAAATCAAATGAAAATTAAACACATTCAAACAAAGATTTTTTAATCAAATGAAAGTCAAATGCATTCAACAAAGCTAATTGAATCAAATGGAAGTCAAACACATTCAAACATAGCTTTTAGAATAAGATGAAAGTCAAATGCATTCAATAAAGCTAATTGAATCCAATGAAAGTCAAACACATTCAAACAAAGCATTTTGAGTCAAATGAAAGTCAAATGCATTCAACAACGCTAATAGAATCAAATGAAAGTCAAACACATTCAAACAAAGCTTTTTGACTCAAATGAAAGTCAAATGCATTCAAAGAAGCTAATTGAAGCAAATGAAAGTCGAACACATTCATACCAAGCTTTTTGAATTAAATGAAAGTTAAACACATTCAAACAAACTTTTTAGATCAAATGAAAGTCAAATGCATTCAACAAAGCTAATTGAATCAAATGAAAGTCAAACTCATTCAAACAAAGCTTTTTGAATCAAATGAAAGTCAATTGCATTCAACAAAGCTAATTGAATCAAATGAAAGTAAAACACATTCAAACAAAGCTATTTGAATCAAATGAAAGTCAAATGCATGCAATAAAGCTAATTGAATCAAACAAAAGTCAAACACATTCAAACAAAGCTTTTTGAGTCACATGAATGTCAAATGCATTCAAACAAAGCTAATTGAATCAAATGAAAGTCAAGTGCATTCAACAAAGCTAATTGAATCAAATGAAAGTCTAACACGTTCAAACTAAGCTTTTTGAATCAAATGAAAATTAAACACATTCAAACATAGCTATTTAATCAAATGAAAGTCAAATGCATTCAACAAAGCTAATAGAATCAAATGGAAGTCAAACACATTCAAACATAGCTTTTTAAATCAAATGAAAGTCAAATACATTCAATAAAGCTAATCGAATCAAATGAAAGTAAATCACATTCAAACAAAGCATTTTGAGTCAAATGAAAGTCAAATACATTAAAAAAAGCTAATTGAATCAAATGAAAGTCAAGTGCATTCAACAAAGCTAATTGAATCAAATGAAAGGCAAACACATTCAAACAAAGGTTTTTGAATCAAATGAAAGTCGAACGCATTCAACAAAGCTAATTGAATCAAATAAAAGTCACACACATTCAAACAAATCTTTTTGAATCAATTGAAAGTCAAATGCATTTAACAAACCTAATTGAATCAATTGAAAGTCAAACACGTTATAAAAACGCTTTTTTTTAGTCAAATGAAAGTCAAGTGCATTCAAAAAAACTAACTGAATCAAATGAAAGACAAACACATTGAAACTAAGCTTTTTGAATCAAATTAAAGTCAATCACATTCAAACAAAGCTTTTTGAATCAAATGATAGTCATATGATTCGACAAAGCTAGTTGAATCAAATGAACGTTGAACACATTCAAACAAAAATTTTTGAATAAAATGAAATTCAAATGCATTCAACATAGCTAATTGAAACAAAAGAAATTCAAACACATTCAAACAAAACTTTTTGAATTAAATTAAAATCAAACACATTTAAACGAAGCATTTTGAATCAAATGAAAGTCAAACACATTCAAAAAAAGCATTTTTAATCAAATGAAAGTCAAATGCATACAACTAAGCAAAGTGAATCAAATGAAAGTCAAACACATTCAAACAAAGCTAATTAAATCAAATGAAAGTTAAACACATTCAAACCAAGCATTTGGAATCAAATGAAAGTCAAACACATTCAAACAAATCATTTTTCATTAAATGAAAGTCAAATGCCTACAACAAAGCTAATTGAATCAAATGAAAGTCAAACACATTCAAACAAAGCTATTTAAATCAGATGATAGACAAATGCATTCAATAAAGCTAATTGAATCAAACAAAAATCAAACACATTCAAACAAAGCTTTTTAAGTCACATAAAGTCAAATGCATTCAACAAAGCTAATTGAATCAAATGAAAGTCAAGTGCATTCAACAAAACTAATAGAATCAAATGAAAGGCAAACACATTCAAACAAAGGTTTTTGAATCAAATGAAAGTCAAACACATTCAAACAAAGCTTTTTGAATCAATTGAAATTTGAACGCATTTAACATAGCTAATTGAATCAAATGAAAGTCAAACACATTCAAACCAAGCATTTTGAATCAAATGAAAATCAAACACATTCAAACAAAATTTTTTTAATCAAATGAAAGTCAAATGCATTCAACAAAGCTAATTGATTTAAACGGAAGTAAAATACATTGAAACATAGCTTTTTTAATCAAATGAAAGTCAAATGCATTCAACAAAGCTAATTTAATCAAATGGAAGTCAAACACATTCAAACATAGCTTTTTGAATCAAATGAAAGTCAAATGCATTCAATAAAGTATATTGAATCAAATGAAAGTGAAGTGCATTCAACAATGCTAATTAAATCAAATGAAAGGCAAACACATTCAAACAAAGATTTTTGAATCAAATGAAAGTCTAACGCATTCAACAAAGCTAATTGAATAAAATGAAAGTCAAACACATTCAAACAAAGCATTCTGAATCAATTGAAAGTCGAACGCATTCAACAAAGCTAATTGAATCAAATGAAAGTCAAACACATACAAAAAAACTTTTTAAATCAATTGAAAGTCAACTGCATTCAATAAACCTTATTGAATCAAATGAAAGTCAAACACATTCAAACAAAGCATTTTGAATCAAATGAAAGTCGAACCCATTCAAACAAAGCATTTTGAATCAAATGAAAGCCAAATCTATGCAACAAAGCTAATTGAATCAAATGAAAGTCAAACACATTCAAACAATGCTTTTTGAATCAAATGAAAGTAAAATGCATTCAAAGAGGCTAATTGAAGCAAATGAAAGTCGAACACATTCAAACAAAGCATTTTGAATCAAATGAAAGTCAAACCCATTCAAACAAAGCATTTTGAATCAAATGAAAGTCAAATCCATGCAAAAAAGCTAATTGAATCAATTGAAAGTCAAACACATTCAATCAAAGCTTTTTGAATCAAATGAAAGTCAAATGCATTAAATAAAGCCAATTGAATCAAATGAAAGTCAAACACATTCAAACAAAGATTTTTGAATAAAATGAAAGTCAAATACTATTAACAAAGCTAATTAAATGAAAGTGAAACACATTCAAACTAAGCTTTTTGAATCAACCGAAAGTCAAACACATTCAAACAAAGCTTTTTGAATCAACTGAAAATCCCATGCATTCAACAAAGCTAATTGAATCAAATGAAAGTCAAACACATTCAATCAAAGCTTTTTGAATCAAATGAAAGTCAAATGCATTAAATAAAGCCAATTGAATCAAATGAAAGTCAAACACATTCAAACAAAGATTTTTGAGTAAAATGAAAGTCAAATACATTCAACAAAGCTAATTGAAACAAATGAAAGTCAAACACATTCAAACTAAGCTTTTTGAATCAACCGAAAGTCAAACACATTCAACAAAGCTTTTTGAATCAAATGAAAATCCTATGCATTCAACAAAGCTAATTTAATCAAATAAAAGTCAAACACATTCAAACAAAGCTAGTTGAATCAAATAAAAGTCAAATGCATTCAACAAAGCTAATTAAATAAAAAGAAAGTCAAACACATTTAAACAAAGCATTTTCAATAAAATAAATGACAAATTCATTCAACGAAGCTAATTAAATCAAATGAAAGTCAAACACATTCAAACTAAGCATTTGGAATCAAATAAAAGTCAAACACATTCAAACAAAGCATTTTTGAATCAAATGAAAATCAAATACATTCAACAAAGCTAATTGAATCAAAAGAAAGTCAAACACATTCAAACAAAGTTATTTGAATCAAATGAAAGTCAAATGCATTCAATAAAGCTAATTGAATCAAATGAAAGTCAAACACATAAAAAAACAAAGCTTTTTAAGTCAAATGAAAGTCAAATGCTTTCAACAAAGCTAATTGAATCAAATAAAAGTCAAACACATTCAAACAAAGCTTTTTGAATCAAATGAAAGTCAAATGCATTCAAAAAGGCTAATTGATGCAAATGAAAGTCGAACACATTCAAACCAAGCATTTTGAATCAAATGAAAGTCAAACACATTCAAACAAAGCTTTTTGAATCAAATGAAAGTCAAATGCATTTAACAAAGCTAATTGAATCAAATGAAAATCAAACACATTCAAACAAAGCTTTTTGAATCAAATGAAAGTAAAATGCATTCAAAGAGGCTAATTGAAGCAAATGAAAGTCGAACACATTCAAACAAAGCATTTTGAATCAAATGAAAGTCAAACCCATTCAAACAAAGCATTTTGAATCAAATGAAAGTCAAATCCATTCAACAAAGCAAATTGAATCAAATGAAAGTCAAACACATTAAATCAAAGCTTTTTGAATCAAATGAAAGTCAAATGCATTAAATAAACCCAATTGAATCAAATGAAAGTCAAACACATTCAAACAAAGATTTTTGAGTAAAATGAAAGTCAAATACATTCAACAAAGCTAATTGAATCAAATGAAAGTCAAAACCATTCAAACTAAGCTTTTTGAATCAACCGAAAGTCAAACACATTCAAACCAAGCTTTTTAAATCAAATGAAAATCCCATGCATTCAACATGGCTAATTGAATCAAATAAAAGTCAAACACATTCAAACAAAGCTATTTGAATCAAATAAAAGTCAAATGCATTCAACAAAGCTAATTGAATCAAAAGAAAGTCAAACACATTTAAACAAAGCTTTTTGAATAAAATAAAAGACAAATTCATTCAACGAAGCTAATTAAATCAAATGAAAGTCAAACACATTCAAACCAAGCATTTTGAGTCCAATGAAAGTCAAACACATTCAAACAAAGCATTTTAAATCAAATGAAAGTCAAATGCATACAACAAAGCTAATTGAATCAAATGAAAGTCAAATGCATTCAAATAAAGCTTTTTGAAATAAATGAAAGTCAAATGCATTCAACAAAACTTATTGAATCAAAAGAAAGTCAAACACATTTAAACAAAGCTTTTTGAATAAAATAAAAGACGAATTCATTCAACGAAGCTAATTAAATCAAATTAAAGTCAAACACATTCAAACCAAGCATTTTAAATCCAATGAAAATCAAACACATTCAAACAAAGCACTTATAACCAAATGAAAGTCAAATGCATTCAACAAAGCTAATTAAATCAAATGAAAGTTAAACACAATCAAACAAAGTTATTTGAATCAAATGAAAGTCAAATGCATTCAATAAACCTAATTTAATCAAACGAAAGTCGAACACGTTAAAACAAAGCTTTTTGAGTCAAATGAAAGTCAAATGCTTTCAACAAAACTAATTGAATCAAGTGAAAGTCAAACACATTCAAACAAAGCTTTTTGAATCAAATGAAAGTCAAATGCATTCAAGCAGGCAAATTGATGCAAATGAAAGTCGAACACATTCAAACCAAGCATTTTGAATCAAATAAAAGTCTAACACATTCAAACAAAGCTTTTTGAAACAAATAAAGGTCAAACACATTCAAACTAAGCCTTTTGAATCAAATGAAAGTCAAATGCATTTAACAAAGCTAACTGAATCAAATGAAAGTCAAACACATTCAAACAAAGCTTTTTGAATCAAATGAAAGTAAAATGCATTCAAAGAGGCTAATTAAAGCAAATGAAAGTCGAACACATTTAAACAAAGCATTTTGAATCAAATGAAAGTCAAACCCATTCAAACAAAGCATTTTGAATCAAATGAAAGTCAAATCCATGCAACAAAGCTAATTGAATCAAATGAAAGTCAAACACATTCAATCAAAGCTTTTTGAATCAAATGAAAGTCAAATGCATTAAATAAAGCCAATTGAATCAAATGAAAGTCAAACACATTCAAACAAAGATTTTTGAGTAAAATGAAAGTCAAATACATTCAACAAAGCTAATTGAAACAAATGAAAGTCAAACACATTCAAACTAAGCTTTTTGAATCAACCGAAAGTCAAACACATTTAAACCAAGCTTTTTGAATCAAATGAAAATCCCATGTATTTAACAAAACTAATTGAATCAAATGAAAGTCAAACACATTCAAACAACGCTATTTGAATCAAATAAAAGTCAAATGCATTCAACAAAGCTAATTGAATCAAAAGAAAGTCAAACACATTTAAACAAAGCTTTTTGAATCAAATGAAAGACAAATTCACTCAACGAAGCTAATTAAATCAAATGAAAGTCAAACACATTCAAACCAAGCATTTTGTTATCAAAGAAAAGTCAAACACATTCAAACAAAGTATTTTGAATCAAATGAAAATAAAATGCATTCAACAAAGCTAATTGAATCAAATGAAAGTCAAACACATTCAAATAAAGTTATTTGAATCAAATGAAAGTCAAATGCATTCAATAAAGCTAATTGAATCAAATGAAAGTCAAACACATTAAAACAAAGCTTTTTAAGTCAAATGAAAGTCAAATTCTTTCAACAAAGCTAATTGAATCAAATAAAAGTCAAACAAATTAAAACAAAGCTTTTTGAATCAAATGAAAGTCAAATGCATTCAAAGAGGCTAATTGATGCAAATGAAAGTCGAACACATTCAAACCAAGCATTTTGAATCAAATGAAAGTCAAACACATTCAAACAAAGCTTTTTGAATCAAATGAAAGTCAAATGCATTTAACAAAGCTAATTAAATCAAATGAAAGTCAAACACATTCAAACAAAGCATTTTGAATCAAATGAAAGCCAAACACATTCAAACAATGCTTTTTTAAATCAAATGAAAGAAAAATGCATTCAACAAAGCTAATTGAATCAAATGAAAGTCTAACACATTCAAACAAAGCTTTTTGAATCAAATGAAAGTAAAATGCATTCAAACAGGCTAATTGAAGCAAATGAAAGTCGAACACATTCAAACAAAGTATTTTGAATCAAATGAAAGTCAAACCCATTAAAACAAAGCATTTTGAATCAAATGAAAGTCAAATCCATTCAACAAAGCTAATTGAATCAAATGAAAGTCAAACACATTCAATCAAAGCTTTTTGAATGAAATGAAAGTCAAATGCATTAAATAAACCCAATTGAATCAAATGAAAGTCAAACACATTCAAACAAAGATTTTTGAGTAAAATGAAAGTCAAATACATTCAACAAAGCTAATTGAATCAAATGAAAGTCAAACACATTCAAACTAAGCTTTTTGAATCAACCGAAAGTCAAACACATTCAAACAAAGCGTTTTGAATAAAATGAAAATCCCATGCATTCAACAAAGCTAATTGAATCAAATGAAAGTCAAACACATTCAAACAAAGCTATTTGAATCAAATAAAAGTCAAATGCATTCAACAAAGCTAATTGAATCAAAAGAAAGTCAAACACATTTAAACAAAGCTTTTTGAATAAAATTAAAGACAAATTCATTCAGCGAAGCTAATTAAATCAAATGAAAGTCCAACACATTCAAACCAAGCATTTTGAATCCAATGAAAGTCAAACACATTCAAACAAAGCATTTTTAATCAAATGAAAGTACAATGCATACAACAAAGCTAATTGAATCAAATGAACGGCAAACACATCCAAACAAAGGTTTTTAAATCAATTGAAAGTCGAACGCATTCAACAAAGATAATTGAATCAAATGAAAGTCAAACACATTCAAACAAAGCTTTTTGAATCAAATGAAAGTCAAATGCATTCCAAAAGGCTAATTGATGCAAATGAAAGTCGAACACATTCAAACCAAGCATTTTGAATCAAATGAAAGTCAAACATATTCAAACTAAGCATTTGGAATCAAATAAAAGTCAAACACATTCAAACAAAGCATTTTGAATCAAATGAAAATCAAATGCATTCAACAAAGATATTTGAATCAAATGAAAGTTAAACACATTCAAACAAAGTTATTTGAATCAAATGAAAGTTAAATGCATTCAATAAAGCTAATCAAATGCATTCAATAAAGTTATTTGAATCAAATGAAAGTCAAACACATTCAAACAAAGCTTTTTAAGTCAAATGAAAGTCAAATGCTTTCAACAAAGCTAATTGAATCAAATAAAAGTCAAACACATTCAAACAAAGCTTTTTGAATCAAATAAAAGTCAAATGCACTCAAAGAGGCTAATTGATGCAAATGAAAGTCGAACACATTCAAACCAAGCATTTTGAATCAAATGAAAGTCAAACACATTCAAACAAAGCTTTTTGAATCAAATGAAAGTCAAATGCATTTAACAAAGCTAATTAAATCAAATGAAAGTCAAACACATTCAAACAAAGCTTTTTGAATCAAATGAAAGTAAAATGTATTCAAAGAGGCTAATTGAATCAAATGAAAGTCGAACACATTCAAACAAAGCATTTTGAATCAAATGAAAGTCAAACCCATTCAAACAAAGCATTTTGAATCAAATGAAAGTCAAATCCATTAAACAAAGCTAATTGAATCAAATGAAAGTCAAACACATTCAATCAAAGCTTTTTGAATCAAATGAAAGTTAAATGCATTAAATAAACCCAATTGAATCAAATGAAAGTCAAACACATTCAAACAAAGATTTTTGAGTAAAATGAAAGTCAAATACATTCAACAAAGCTAATTGAATCAAATGAAAGTCAAAACCATTCAAACTAAGCTTTTTGAATCAACCGAAAGTCAAACACATTCAAACCAAGATTTTTAAATCAAATGAAAATCCCATGTATTCAACAAAGCTAATTGAATCAAATGAAAGTCAAACACATTCAAACAAAGCTATTTGAATCAAATAAAAGTTAAATGCATTCAACAAAGCTAATTGAATCAAAAGAAAGTCAAACACATTTAAACAAAGCTTTTTGAATAAAATAAAAGACAAATTCATTCAACGAAGCTAATTAAATCAAATGAAAGTCAAACACATTCAAACCAAGCATTTTGAGTCCAATGAAAGTCAAACACATTCAAACAAAGCATTTTAAATCAAATGAAAGTCAAATGCATACAACAAAGCTAATTGAATCAAATGAAAGTCAAATGCATTCAAATAAAGCTTTTTGAATTAAATGAAATTCAAATGCATTCAACAAAACTTATTGAATCAAAAGAAAGTCAAACACATTTAAACAAAGCTTTTTGAATAAAATAAAAGACAAATTCATTCAACGAAGCTAATTAAATCAAATTAAAGTCAAACACATTCAAATCAAGCATTTTAAATCCAATGAAATTCAAACACATTCAAACAAAGCACTTATAATCAAATGAAAGTCAAATGCAT
This sequence comes from Chenopodium album, assembly GCF_948465745.1. Taxonomy (NCBI): domain Eukaryota; kingdom Viridiplantae; phylum Streptophyta; class Magnoliopsida; order Caryophyllales; family Amaranthaceae; genus Chenopodium; species Chenopodium album. The sequence goes on from NC_137844.1 coordinate 31,403,088, forward strand.
TCAACAAAGCTAATTAAATCAACTGAAAGTTAAACACAATCAAACAAAGTTATTTGAATCAAATGAAAGTCAAATGCATTCAATAAACCTAATTTAATCAAACGAAAGTCGAACACGTTAAAACAAAGCTTTTTTAGTCAAATGAAAGTCAAATGCTTTCAACAAAGCTAATTGAATCAAATGAAAGTCAAACACATTCAAACTAAGCTTTTTGAATCAAATGAAAGTCAAATGCATTCAAGCAGGCAAATTGATGCAAATGAAAGTCGAACACATTCAAACCAAGCATTTTGAATCAAATAAAAGTCAAATACATTCAAACAAAGCTTTTTGAAACAAATGAAAGTCAAACACATTCAAACTAAGCCTTTTGAATCAAATGAAAGTCAAATGCATTTAACAAAGCTAACTGAATCAAATGAAAGTCAAACACATTCAAACAAAGCTTTTTAAATCAAATGAAAGTAAAATGCACTCAAAGAGGCTAATTAAAGCAAATGAAAGTCGAACACATTTAAACAAAGCATTTTGAATAAAACGAAAGTCAAACCCATTCAAACAAAGCATTTTGAATCAAATGAAAGTCAAATCCATGCAACAAAGCTAATTGAATCAAATGAAAGTGAAACACATTCAATCAAAGCTTTTTGAATCAAATGAAAGTCAAATGCATTAAATAAAGCCAATTGAATCAAATGAAAGTCAAACACATTCAAACAAAGATTTTTGAGTAAAATGAAAGTCAAATACATTCAACAAAGCTAATTGAATCAAATGAAAGTCAAACACATTCAAACTAAGCTTTTTGAATCAACCAAAAGTCAAACACATTCAAACAAAGCTTTTTGAATAAAATGAAAATCCTATGCATTCAACAAAGCTAATTGAATCAAATGAAAGTCAAACACATTCAAAAAAAGCTATTTGAATCAAATTAAAGTCAAATGCATTCAACAAAGCTAATTGAATCAAAAGAAAGTCAAACACATTTAAACAAAGCATTTTGAATAAAATAAATGACAAATTCATTCAACGAAGCTAATTAATTCAAATGAAAGTCAAACACATTCAAACTAAGCATTTGGAATCAAATAAGAGTCAAACACATTCAAACAAAGCATTTTGAATCAAATGAAAATCAAATGCATTCAACAAAGCTAATTGAATCAAATGAAAGTTAAACACATTCAAACAAAGTTATTTGAATCAAATGAAAGTCAAATGCATTCAATAAAGCTAATTGAATCAAATGAAAGTCAAACACATTAAAACAAAGCTTTTTAAGTCAAACGAAAGTCAAATGCTTTCAACAAAGCTAATTGAATCAAATAAAAGTCAAACACATTCAAACAAAGCTTTTTGAATCAAATGAAAGTCAAATGCATTCAAAGAGGCTAATTGATGCAAATGAAAGTCGAACACATTCAAACCAAGCATTTTGAATCAAATGAAAGTCAAACACATTCAAACAAAGCTTTTTGAATCAAATGAAAGTCAAATGCATTTAACAAAGCTAATTAAATCAAATGAAATCAAACACATTCAAACAAAGCATTTTGAATCAAATGAAAGTCAAACACATTCAAACAATGCATTTTGAATCAAATGAAAGCTAAATGCATTCAACAAAGCTAATTGAATCAAATGAAAGTCAAACACACTCAAACAAAGCTTTTTGAATCAAATGAAAGTAAAATGCATTCAAAGAGGCTAATTGAAGCAAATGAAAGTCGAATACATTCAAACAAAGCATTTTGAATCAAATGAAAGTCAAACCCATTCAAACAAAGCATTTTTAATAAAATGAAAGTCAAATCCATTCAACAAAGCTAATTGAATCAAATGAAAGTCAAACACATTCAATCAAAGCTTTTTTAATCAAATGAAAGTCAAATGGATTAAATAAAGCCAATTGAATCAAACGAAAGTCAAACACATTCAAACAAAGATTTTTGAGTAAAATGAAAGTCAAATACATTCAACAAAGCTAATTGAATCAAATGAAAGTCAAACACATTCAAACTAAGCTTTTTGAATCAACCGAAAGTCAAACACATTTAAACCAAGCTTTTTGAATCAAATGAAAATCCCTTGCATTCAACAAAGCTAATTGAATCAAATGAAAGTCAAACACATTCAAACAAAGCTATTTGAATCAAATAAAAGTCAAATGCATTCAACAAAGCTAATTGAATCAAAAGAAAGTCAAACACAATTAAACATAGCTTTTTGAATCAAATGAAAGACAAATTCACTCAACGAAGCTAATTAAATCAAATGAAAGTCAAACACATTCAAACCAAGCATTTTGGAATCAAAGAAAAGTCAAACACATTCAAACAAAGTATTTTGAATCAAATGAAAATAAAATGCATTCAACAAAACTGATTGAATCAAATGAAAGTCAAACACATTCAAATAAAGTTATTTGAATCAAATGAAAGTCAAATGCATTCAATAAAGCTAATTGAATCAAATGAAAGTCAAACACATTAAAACAAATCTTTTTAAGTCAAATGAAAGTCAAATTCTTTCAACAAAGCTAATTGAATCAAATAAAAGTCAAACACATTAAAACAAAGCTTTTTGAATCAAATGAAAGTCAAATGCATTCAAAGAGGCTAATTGATGCAAATGAAAGTCGAACACATTCAAACCAAGCATTTTGAATCAAATGAAATTCAAACGCATTCAAACAAAACTTTTTGAATCAAATGAAAGTCAAATGCATTTAACAAAGCTAATTAAATCAAATGAAAGTCAAACACATTCAAACAAAGCATTTTGAATCAAATGAAAGTCAAACACATTCAAACAATGCATTTTGAATCAAATGAAAACGAAATGCATTCAACAAAGCTAATTGAATCAAATGAAAGTCTAACACATTCAAACAAAGCTTTTTGAATCAAATGAAAGTAAAATGCATTCAAAGAGGCTAATTGAAGCAAATGAAAGTCGAACACATTCAAACAAAGTATTTTGAATCAAATGAAAGTCAAACCCATTAAAACAAAGCATTTTGAATCAAATGAAAGTCAAATCCATTCAACAAAGCTAATTGAATCAAATGAAAGTCAAACACATTCAATCGAAGCTTTTTGAATGAAATGAAAGTCAAATGCATTAAATAAACCCAATTGAATCAAATGAAAGTCAAACACATTCAAACAAAGATTTTTGAGTAAAATGAAAGTCAAATATATTCAACAAAGCTAATTGAATCAAATGAAGGTCAAACACATTCAAACTAAGCTTTTTAAATCAACCGAAAGTCAAACACATTCAAACAAAGCTTTTTGAATCAAATGAAAATCCCATGCATTCAACAAAGCTAATTGAATCAAATGAAAGTCAAACACATTCAAACAAAGCTATTTGAATCAAATGAAAGTCAAATGCATTCAACAAAGCTAATTGAATCAAAAGAAAGTCAAACACATTTAAACAAAGCTTTTTGAATAAAATTAAAGACAAATTCATTCAGCGAAGCTAATTAAATCAAATGAAAGTCCAACACATTCAAACCAAGCATTTTGAATCCAATGAAAGTCAAACACATTCAAACAAAGCATTTTTAATCAAATGAAAGTACAATGCACACAACAAAGCTAATTGAATCAAATGAAAGGCAAACACATCCAAACAAAGGTTTTTGAATCAATTGAAAGTCGAACGCATTCAACAAAGATAATTGAATCAAATGAAAGTCAAACACATTCAAACAAAGCTTTTTGAATCAAATGAAAGTCAAATGCATTCCAAAAGGCTAATTGATGCAAATGAAAGTCGAGCACATTCAAACCAAGCATTTTGAATCAAATGAAAGTCAAACACATTCAAACAAAGCTTTTTGAATCAAATGTAAGTCAAATGCATTTAACAAAGCTAATTGAATTAAAAGAAAGTCAAACACATTCAAACAAAGCTTTTTGAATCAAATGAAAGTAAAATGCATTCAAAGAGGTTAATTGAAGCAAATGAAAGTCGAACACATTCAAACAAAGCATTTTGAATCAAATGAAAGTCAAACCCATTCAAACAAAGCATTTTAAATCAAATGAAAGTCAAATCCATTCAACAAAGCTAATTGAATCAAATGAAAGTCAAACACATTCAATCAAAGAACTTCGAATCAAATGAAAGTCAAATGCATTAAATAAACCCAATTGAATCAAATGAAAGTCAAATGCATTCAATAAAGCTAATTGAATCAAATGAAAGTCAAACACATTAAAACAAAGCTTTTTAAGTCAAAAGAAAGTCAAATGCTTTCAACAAAGCTAATTGAATCAAATAAAAGTCAAACACATTAAAACAAAGCTTTTTGAATCAAATGAAAGTCAAATGCATTCAAAGAGGCTAATTGATGCAAATGAAGGTCGAACATATTCAAACATATTGAAACAAAAGAAAGTCAAACACATTTTAACAAAGCTTTTTGAATCAAATAAAAGTCAAACACAATCAAACCAAGCATTTTGAATCAAATGAAAGTCAAACACATTCAAACAAAGCTTTTTGAATAAAATGAAAGTCATATGCATTCAACAAAGCTAATTGAATCAAATGAAAGTCAAACACATTCAAACCAAGCATTTTGAATCAAATGAAAGTGAAACACATTCAAACAAAACATTTTTAATCAAATGAAAGTCAAATGCATACAACAAAGCTAATTGAATCCAATGAAAGTCTAACTCATTCAAACAAAGCTAATTAAATCAAATGAAAGTCAAACACATTCAAACAAAGCATTTTTAATCAACTGAAAGTCAAATGCATACAACAAAGCTAATTGAATCAAATGAAAGTCAAACACATTCAAACAAAGTTATTTGAATAAAATGAGAGTTAAAGGTATTCAATAAAGTTAATTGAATCAAATAAAAGTCAAACACATTCAAAAAAAGCTTTTTGAATCAAATGAAAGTCAAATCCATTCAAACGAAGCTTTTTGAATCAAATGAAAGTTGAACGCATTCAAACCAAGGATTTTGAATCAAATAAAAGTCGAACAATTCAAACAAAGCTTTTTAAATCAAATGAAAGTCAAATGCATTCAACAAAACTAATTGAATCAAAGGGAAGTCAAACACATTCAAACATAGGTTTTTGAATCAAATGAAAGTCAAACACATTCGAACAAAGCATTTTGAATCAAATAAAAGTCAAATCCATTCAAAAAAGCTAATTGAATCAAATGAAAGTTAAACACATTCAAACAAAGCTTTTTAAATCAAATGAAAGTTTAATGCATTCAATAAAGCCAATTGAATCAAATGAAAGTCAAACACATTCAAACAAAGATTTTTGAGTAAAATGAAAGTCAAATGCATACAACAAAGCTAATTGAATCAAATGAAAGTCAAACACATTCAAATAAAGCTATTTGAATAAAATGAAAGTCAAATGCATTCAATAAAGCTTGTTGAATTAAATGAATGTCAAACACATTTAAACAAAGCTTTATGAGTCACATGAAAGTCAAATGCATTCAACAAAGGTAATTGAATCAAATGAAAGTAAAGTGCATTCAACAAAGCTAATTGAATCAAAAGAAAGTCAAACACATTCAATCAAAGCTTTTTGAATCAAATGAAAGTCAAATGCATTAAATAAAGCCAATTGAATCAAATAAAAGTCAAACAAATTCAAACAAAGATTTTTGAGTAAAATGAAAGTCAAATACATTCAACAAAGCTAATTGAATCAAATGAAAGTCAAACACATTCAAACTAAGCTTTTTGGATCAACCGAAAGTCAAACACATTCAAACAAAGCTTTTTGAATCAAATGAAAATCCCATGCATTCAACAAAGCTAATTGAATCAAATGAAAGTCAAACACATTCAAACAAAGCTATTTGAATCAAATAAAAGTCAAATGCATTCAACAAAGCTAATTAAATCAAAAGAAAGTCAAACACATTTAAACAAAGCATTTTGAATAAAATAAATGACAAATTCATTCAACGAAGCTAATTAAATCAAATGAAAGTCAAACACATTCGAACTAAGCATTTGGAATCAAATAAAAGTCAAACACATTCAAACAAAGCATTTTTGAATCAAATGAAAATCAAATGCATTCAACAAAGCTAATTGAATTAAATGAAAGTTAAACACATTCAAACAAAGTTATTTGAATCAAATGAAAGTCAAATGCATTCAATAAAGCTAATTGAATCAAATGAAAGTCAAACACATATAAAAACAAAGCTTTTTAAGTAAAATGAAAGTCAAATGCTTTCAACAAAGCTAATTGAATCAAATAAAAGTCAAACACATTCAAACAAAGCTTTTTGAATCAAATGAAAGTCAAATGCATTCAAAGAGGCTAATTGATGCAAATGAAAGTCGAACACATTCAAACCAAGCATTTTGAATCAAATGAAAGTCAAACACATTCAAAAAAAGCTTTTTGAATCAAATGAAAAACAAATGCATTTAACAAAGCCAGTTGAATCAAATGAAAGTAAAACACATTCAAACAAAGCTTTTTGAATCAAATGAAAGTAAAATGCATTCAAAGAGGCTAATTGAAGCAAATGAAAGTCGAACACATTCAAACAAAGCATTTTGAATCAAATGAAAGTCAAACCCATTCAAACAAAGCATTTTGAATCAAATGAAAGTCAAATCCATTCAACAAAGCAAATTGAATCAAATGAAAGTCAAACACATTCAATCAAAGCTTTTTGAATCAAATGAAAGTCAAATGCATTAAATAAACCCAATTGAATCAAATGAAAGTCAAACACATTCAAACAAAGATTTTTGAGTAAAATGAAAGTCAAATACATTCAACAAAGCTAATTGAATCAAATGAAAGTCAAAACCATTCAAACTAAGCTTTTTGAATCAACCAAAAGTCAAACACATTCAAACCAAGCTTTTTAAATCAAATGAAAATCCCATGCATTCAACAAGGCTAATTGAATCAAATGAAAGTCAAACACATTCAAACAAAGCTATTTGAATCAAATAATAGTCAAATGCATTCAGCAAAGCTAATTGAATCAAAAGAAAGTCAAACACATTTAAACAAAGCTTTTTGAATAAAATAAAAGACAAATTCATTCAACGAAGCTAATTAAATCAAATGAAAGTCAAACACATTCAAACCAAGCATTTTAAATCCAATGAAAGTCAAACACATTTAAACAAAGCACTTATAATCAAATGAAAGTCAAATGCATTCAACAAAGCTAATTAAATCAAATGAAAGTTAAACACAATCAAACAAAGTTATTTGAATCAAATGAAAGTCAAATGCATTCAATAAAGCTAATTTAATCAAACGAAAGTCGAACACATTAAAACAAAGCTTTTTGAGTCAAATGAAAGTCAAATGCTTTCAATAAAGCTAATTGAATCAAATGAAAGTCAAACACATTTAAACAAAGCTTTATGAATCAAATGAAAGTCAAATGTAATCAAACAGGCAAATTGATGCAAATGAAAGTCGAACACATTCAAACCAAGCATTTTGAATCAAATGAAATTCAAACACATTCAAACAAAGCCTTTTGAATCAAATGAAAGTCAAACGCATTTAACAAAGCTAACTGAATCAAATGAAAGTCAAACACATTCAAGCAAAGGTTTTTGAATCAAATGAAAGTAAAATGCATTCAAAGAGGCTAATTGAAGCAAATGAAAGTCGAACACATTCAAACAAAGCATTTTGAATCAAATGAAAGTCAAACCCATTCAAACAAAGCATTTTGAATCAAATGAAAGTCAAATCCATGCAACAAAGCTAATTGAATCAAATGAAAGTCAAACACATTCAATCAAAGCTTTTTGAATCAAATGAAAGTCAAATGCATTAAATAAAGCCAATTGAATCAAATGAAAGTCAAACACATTCAAACAAAAATTTTTGAGTAAAATGAAAGTCAAATACATTCAACAAAGCTAATTGAATCAAATGAAAGTCAAACACATTCAAACTAAGCTTTTTGAATCAACCGAAAGTCAAACACATTCAAACAAAGCTTTTTGAATCAAATGAAAATCCCATGCATTCAACAAAGCTAATTGAATCAAATGAAAGTCAAACACATTCAAACAAAGCTATTTGAATCAAATAAAAGTCAAATGCATTCAACAAAGCTAATTGAATCAAAAGAAAGTCAAACACATTTAAACAAATCATTTTGAATAAAATAAATGACAAATTCATTCAACGAAGCTAATTAAATCAAATGAAAGTCAAACACATTCAAACTAAGCATTTGGAATCAAATAAAAGTCAAACACATTCAAACAAAGCATTTTGAATCAAATGAAAATCAAATGCATTCAACAAAGATAATTGAATCAAATGAAAGTTAAACACATTCAAACAAAGTTATTTGAATCAAATGAAAGTCAAATGCATTCAGTAAAGCTAATTGAATCAAATGAAAGTCAAACACATAAAAAAACAAATTTTTTTAAGTCAAATGAAAGTCAAATGCTTTTAACAAAGCTAACTAAATCAAATAAAAGTCAAACACATTCAAACAAAGCTTTTTGAATCAAATAAAAGTCAAATGCATTCACAGAGGCTAATTAATGCAAATGAAAGTCGAACACATTCAAACCAAGCATTTTGAATCAAATGAAAGTCAAACACATTAAAACAAAGCTTTTTAAGTCAAACGAAAGTCAAATGCTTTCAACAAAGCTAATTGAATCAAATAAAAGTCAAACACATTCAAACAAAGCTTTTTGAATCAAATGAAAGTCAAATGCATTCAAAGAGGCTAATTGATGCAAATGAAAGTCAAATGCATTTAACAAAGCTAATTAAATGAAAGTCAAACACATTCAAACAAAGCTTTTTGAATCAAATGAAAGTCAAACACATTCAAACAAAGCTTTTTGAATCAAATGAAAGTCAAATGCATTTAACAAAGCTAATTAAATCAAATGAAATCAAACACATTCAAACAAAGCATTTTGAATCAAATGAAAGTCAAACACATTCAAACAATGCATTTTGAATCAAATGAAAGCCAAATGCATTCAACAATGCTAATTGAATCAAATGAAAGTCAAACACATTTAAACAAAGCTTTTTGAATCAAATGAAAGTAAAATGCATTCAAAGAGGCCAATTGAAGCAAATGAAAGTCGAACACATTCAAACAAAGCATTTTGAATCAAATGAAAGTCAAACCCATTCAAACAAAGCATTTTGAATCATATGAAAGTCAAATCCATTCAACAAAGCTAATTGAATCAAATGAAAGTCAAACACATTCAATCAAAGCTTTTTTAATCAAATGAAAGTCAAATGCATTAAATAAAGCCAATTGAATCAAATGAAAGTCAAACACATTCAAACAAAGATTTTTGAGTAAAATGAAAGTCAAATACATTCAACAAAGCTAATTGAATCAAATGAAAGTCAAACACATTCAAACTAAGCCTTTTGAATCAAACGAAAGTCAAACACATTTAAACCAAGCTTTTTGAATCAAATGAAAATCCCATGCATTCAACAAAGCTAATTGAATCAAATGAAAGTCAAACACATTCAAACAAAGCTATTTGAATCAAATAAAAGTCAAATGCATTCAACAAAGCTAATTGAATCAAAAGAAAGTCAAACACATTTAAACAAAGCTTTTTGAATCAAATGAAAGACAAATTCACTCAACGAAGCTAATTAAATCAAATGAAAGTCAAACACATTCAAACTAAGCATTTAGAATCAAATAAAAGTCAAATGCATTCAATAAAGCTAATTGAATCAAATGAAAGTCAAACACATTCAAACAAAGCTTTTTGAGTCAAACGAAAGTCAAATGGATTCAACAAAGCTAATTGAATCAAAAGAAAGTCAAACACATTTAAACAAAGCTTTTTGAATCAAATGAAAGTCAAATTCACTCAACGAAACTAATTAAATCAAATGAAAGTCAAACACATTCAAACCAAGCATTTTGGAATCAAAGAAAAGTCAAACACATTAAAACAAAGTATTTTGAATCAAATGAAAATAAAATGCATTCAACAAAGCTAATTGAATCAAATGAAAGTCAAACACATTCAAATAAAGTTATTTGACTCAAATGAAAGTCAAATGCATTCAATAAAGCTAATTGAATCAAATGAAAGTCAAACACATTAAAACAAAGCTTTTTGAATCAAATGAAAGTCAAATGCATTTAACAAAGCTAATTAAATCAAATGAAAGTCAAACACATTCAAACAAAGATTTTTGAGTAAAATGAAAGTCAAATACATTCAACAAAGCTAATTGAATCAAATGAAAGTCAAACACATTCAAACAAAGCTTTTCGAATCAACCGAAAGTCAAACACATTCAAACCAAGCTTTTTGAATCAAATGAAAATCCCATGCATTCAACAAAGCTAATTGAATCAAATGAAAGTCAAACACATTCAAACAAAGCTATTTGAATCAAATAAAAGTCAAATGCATTCAACAAAGCTAATTGAATCAAAAGAAAGTCAAACACATTTAAACAAAGCTTTTTGAATAAAATTAAAGACAAATTCATTCAGCGAAGCTAATTAAATCAAATGAAAGTCCAACACATTCAAACCAAGCATTTTGAGTCTAATGAAAGTCAAACACATTCAAACAAAGCATTTTTAATCAAATGAAAGTACTATGCATAAAACAAAGCGAATTGAATCAAATGAAAGGCAAACACATTCAAACAAAGGTTTTTGAATCAATTGAAAGTCGAACGCATTCAACAAAGATAATTGAATCAAATGAAAGTCAAACACATTCAAACAAAGCTTTTTGAATCAAATGAAAGTCAAATGCATTCCAAAAGGCTAATTGATGCAAATGAAAGTCGAGCACATTCAAACCAAGCATTTTGAATCAAATGACAGTCAAACACATTCAAACAAAGCTTTTTGAATCAAATGTAAGTCAAATGCATTTAACAAAGCTAATTGAATTAAATGAAAGTCAAACACATTCAAACAAAGCTTTTTGAATCAAATGAAAGTAAAATGCATTCAAAGAGGCTAATTGAAGCAAATGAAAGTCGAACACATTCAAACAAAGCATTTTGAATCAAATGAAAGTCAAACCCATTCAAACAAAGCATTTTGAATCAAATGAAAGTCAAATCCATTCAACAAAGCATTTTGAATCAAATGAAAGTCAAACACATTCAATCAAAGAACTTTGAATCAAATGAAAGTCAAATGCATTAAATAAACCCAATTGAATCAAATGAAAGTCAAACATATTCAAACAAAGCTTTTTGAATCAAATGAAAGTCAAATGCATTCAATAAAGCTAATTGAATCAAATGAAAGTCAAACACATTAAAACAAAGCTTTTTAAGTCAAAAGAAAGTCCAATGCTTTCAACAAAGCTAATTGAATCAAATAAAAGTCAAACACATTAAAACAAAGCTTTTTGAGTCAAATGAAAGTCAAATGCATTCAAAGAGGCTAATTGATGCAAATGAAGGTCGAATACATTTAAACCAAGCGTTTTGAATCAAATGAAAGTCAAACACATTTAAACAAAGCTTTTTGAGTCAAATGCATTCAACAAAGCTAATTGAATCAAATAAAAGTCAAACACGTTCAAACTAAGCTTTTAGAATCAAATGAAAGTCAAACACATTCAAACAAAACTTTTTAATCAAATGAAAGTCAAACACATTCAAACAAAGGTTTTTGAATCAAATGAAAGTCAAATGCATTCAAACGAAGGTTTTTTATCAAATGAAAGTCAAATGCATTCAACAAAGATAAGTGAATCTAATGAAAGTCAAACACATTCAAACAACGCTTTTTAAATCAAATGAAAGTAAAATGCATTCAAAGTGGCTAATTGAAGCAAATGAAAGTCGAACACATTCAAACCAAGCATTTTGAATCAAATGAAAGTCAAACTCATTCAAACAAAGAATTTTGAATCAAATGAAAGTCAAATCCATTAAACAAAGCTAATTGAATCAACTGAAAGTCAAACACATTCAAACAAAGCTTTTTGAACCAAATGAAAGTCAAATGCATTCAACAAAACTAATTGAATCAAATGAAAGTCAAACACATTCAAACAAAGCTTTTTGAATCAAATGAAAGTCAAACACATTCAAACAAAGTTTTTTAATCAAATGAAAGTCAAATGCATTTAACAAAGCTAATTGAATCAAATGAAAGTCAAACAAACTCAAACAAAGCCTTTTGAATCAAATGAAAGTAAAATGCATTCAAAGAAGCTAATTGAAGCAAATGAGAGTCGAACACATTCAAACAAAGGATTTTAAATCAAATGTAAGTCAAATCCATTCAAACAAAGCATTTTGAATCAAATTAAAGTCAAATCCATTCAACAAAGCTAATTGATTCAAATGAAAGTCAAACACATTCAATCAAAGCTTTTTGAATCAAATGAAAGTAAAATGCATTAAATAAACCCAATTGAATCAAATGAAAGTCAAACACATTCAAACAAAGATTTTTGAGTAAAATGAAAGTCAAATATATTCAACAAAGCTAATTAAATCAAATGAAAGTCAAACACATTCAAACTAAGCTTTGTGAATCAACCGAAAGTCAAACACATTCAAACCAAGCTTTTTAAATCAAATGAAAATCCCATGAATTCAACAAAGCTAATTGAATCAAATGAAAGTCAAACACATTCAAACAAAGCTATTTGAATCAAATAAAAGTCAAACGCATTCAACAAAGCTAATTGAATCAAAAAAAAAGTCAAACACATTTAAACAAAGCTTTTTGAATAAAATAAAAGACAAATTCATTCAGCGAAGCTAATTAAATCAAATGAAAGTGAAACACATTCAAACCAAGCATTTTGAGTCCAATGAAAGTCAAACACATTCAAACAAAGCATTTTTAATCAAATTAAAGTAAAATGCATACAACAAAGCTAATTGAATCAAATGAAAGGCAACCACATTCAAACAAAGGTTTTTGAATCAATTGAAAGTCGAACGCATTCAACAAAGATAATTGAATCAAATGAAAGTCAAACACATTCAAACAAAGCTTTTTGAATCAAATGAAAGTCATATGCATTCCAAAAGGCTAATTGATGCAAATGAAAGTCGAACACATTCAAACCAAGCATTTCGAATCAAATGAAAGTCAAACACATTCAAACAAAGCTTTTTGAATCAAATGAAAGTAAAATGCATTCAAAGAGGCTAATTGAAGCAAATGAAAGTCGAACACATTCAAACAAAGCATTTTGAATCAAATGAAAGTCAAACCCATTCAAACAAAGCATTTTGAATCAAATGAAAGTCAAATCCATTCAACAAAGCTAATTGAATCAAATGAAAGTCTAACACATTCAATCAAAGAATTTTGAATCAAATGAAAGTCAAATGCATTAAATAAACCCAATTGAATCAAATGAAAGTCAAACACATTCAAACAAAGATTTTTGAGTAAAATGAAAGTCAAATACATTCAACAAAGCTAATTGAATCAAATGAAAGTCAAACACATTCAAACAAAGCTTTTTGAATCAACCGAAAGTCAAACACATTCAAACCAAGCTTTTTGAATCAAATGAAAATCCCATGCATTCAACAAAGCTAATTGAATCAAATGAAAGTCAAACACATTCAAACAAAGCTATTTGAATCAAATAAAAGTCAAATGCATTCAACAAAGCTAATTGAATCAAAAGAAAGTCAAACACATTTAAACAAAGCTTTTTGAATAAAATTAAAGACAAATTCATTCAGCGAAGCTAATTAAATCAAATGAAAGTCCAACACATTCAAACCAAGCATTTTGAGTCTAATGAAAGTCAAACACATTCAAACAAAGCATTTTTAATCAAATGAAAGTACAATGCATAAAACAAAGCGAATTGAATCAAATGAAAGGCAAACACATTCAAACAAAGGTTTTTGAATCAATTGAAAGTCGAACGCATTCAACAAAGATAATTGAATCAAATGAAAGTCAAACACATTCAAACAAAGCTTTTTGAATCAAATGAAAGTCAAATGCATTCCAAAAGGCTAATTGATGCAAATGAAAGTCGAGCACATTCAAACCAAGCATTTTGAATCAAATGACAGTCAAACACATTCAAACAAAGCTTTTTGAATCAAATGTAAGTCAAATGCATTTAACAAAGCTAATTGAATTAAATGAAATTCAAACACATTCAAACAAAGCTTTTTGAATCAAATGAAAGTAAAATGCATTCAAAGAGGCTAATTGAAGCAAATGAAAGTCGAACACATTCAAACAAAGCATTTTGAATCAAATGAAAGTCAAACCCATTCAAACAAAGCATTTTGAATCAAATGAAAGTCAAATCCATTCAACAAAGCTAATTGAATCAAATGAAAGTCAAACACATTCAATCAAAGAACTTTGAATCAAATGAAAGTCAAATGCATTAAATAAACCCAATTGAATCAAATGAAAGTCAAACATATTCAAACAAAGCTTTTTGAATCAAATGAAAGTCAAATGCATTCAATAAAGCTAATTGAATCAAATGAAAGTCAAACACATTAAAACAAAGCTTTTTAAGTCAAAAGAAAGTCCAATGCTTTCAACAAAGCTAATTGAATCAAATAAAAGTCAAACACATTAAAACAAAGCTTTTTGAGTCAAATGAAAGTCAAATGCATTCAAAGAGGCTAATTGATGCAAATGAAGGTCGAACACATTTAAACCAAGCGTTTTGAATCAAATGAAAGTCAAACACATTTAAACAAAGCTTTTTGAGTCAAATGAAAGTCAAATGCATTCAACAAAGCTAATTGAATCAAATAAAAGTCAAACACGTTCTAACTAAGCTTTTAGAATCAAATGAAAGTCAAACACATTCAAACAAAACTTTTTAATCAAATGAAAGTCAAACACATTCAAACAAAGGTTTTTGAATCAAATGAAAGTCAAATGCATTCAAACGAAGGTTTTTTATCAAATGAAAGTCAAATGCATTCAACAAAGATAAGTGAATCTAATGAAAGTCAAACACATTCAAACAACGCTTTTTAAATCAAATGAAAGTAAAATGCATTCAAAGTGGCTAATTGAAGCAAATGAAAGTCGAACACATTCAAACCAAGCATTTTGAATCAAATGAAAGTCAAACTCATTCAAACAAAGAATTTTGAATCAAATGAAAGTCAAATCCATTAAACAAAGCTAATTGAATCAACTGAAAGTCAAACACATTCAAACAAAGCTTTTTGAACCAAATGAAAGTCAAATGCATTCAACAAAACTAATTGAATCAAATGAAAGTCAAACACATTCAAACAAAGCTTTTTGAATCAAATGAAAGTCAAACACATTTAAACAAAGCTTTTTGAATAAAATAAAAGACAAATTCATTCAGCGAAGCTAATTAAATCAAATGAAAGTGAAACACATTCAAACCAAGCATTTTGAGTCCAATGAAAGTCAAACACATTCAAACAAAGCTAATTGAATCAAATGAAAGGCAAACACATTCAAACAAAGGTTTTTGAATCAATTGAAAGTCGAACGCATTCAACAAAGATAATTGAATCAAATGAAAGTCAAACACATTCAAACAAAGCTTTTTGAATCAAATGAAAGTCATATGCATTCCAAAAGGCTAATTGATGCAAATGAAAGTCGAACACATTCAAACCAAGCATTTCGAATCAAATGAAAGTCAAACACATTCAAACAAAGCTTTTTGAATCAAATGAAAGTAAAATGCATTCAAAGAGGATAATTGAAGCAAATGAAAGTCGAACACATTCAAACAAAGTATTTTGAATCAAATGAAAGTCAAACCCATTCAAACAAAGCATTTTGAATCAAATGAAAGTCAAATCCATTCAACAAAGCTAATTGAATCAAATGAAAGTCTAACACATTCAATCAAAGAATTTTGAATCAAATGAAAGTCAAATGCATTAAATAAACCCAATTGAATACAATGAAAGTGAAACACATTCAAACAAAGCTTTTTAAATCAAAGGAAAGTCAAATGCATTCAATAAAGCTAATTGAATCAAATGAAAGTCAAACACATTAAAACAAAGCTTTATAAGTCAAATGAAAGTCAAATGCTTTCAACAAAGCTAATTGAATCAAATAAAAGTCAAACACATTCAAACTAATCTTTTTGAATCAAATGAAAGTCAAATGCATTCAAAGAAAGCATTTTGAATCAAATGAAAGTCAAATGCATTCAACAAAGCTAATTGAATCAAAAGAAAGTCAAACACGTTCAAACTAAGCTTTTTGAATCAAATGAAAGTCAAACACATTCAAACAAAGCTTTTTTAATCAAATGAAAGTCAACCACATTCAAACAAAGCTTTTTTAATCAAATGAAAGTCAAATGCATTCAACAAAGCTAATTGAATCAAATGGAAGTCAAAAACATTCAAACATAGCTTTTTGAATCAAATGATAGTCAAATGCATTCAATAAAGCTAATTGAATCAAATGAGAGTCAAACACATTCAAACAAAGGTTTTTTGAATCAAATGAAAGACAAATGCATTCAGCAAAGCTAATTGAAACAAAAGAAAGTCAAACACTTTTAAACAAACATTTTGATTCAAATGAAATTCAAATGCATTCAACGAAGTTAATTAAATCAAATGAAAGTCAAACACATTCAAACGAAGCATTTTGAATCAAATGATTGTCAAACAAATTCAAACAAAGCATTTTTAATCAAATGAAAGTCAAATGCATACAACAAAGCTAATAGAATCAAATGAAAGTCGAACAATTCAAACAAAGATTTTTAAATCAAATGAAAGTCAAATGCATTCAACAAAACTAATTGAATCAAATTAAAATCAAACACATTCAAACATAGCTTTTTGAGTCAAATGAAAGTCAAATACATTAAACAAAGGTAATTGAATCAAATGAAAGTCAAATGCATTCAACAAAGCTAATTGAATCAAATGAAAGTCAAACACATTCAAACCAAGCATTTTGAATCAAATGAAAGTCAAACACATTTAAACAAAACATTTTTAATCAAATGAAAGTCAAATGCATACAACAAAGCTAATTGAATCCAATGAAAGTCAAACTCATTAAAACAAAGCTAATTAAATCAAATGAAAGTCAAACACATTCAAACAAAGCAGTTTTAATCAAATGAAAGTCAAATGCATACAACAAAGCTAATTGAATCAAATGAAAGTTAAACACATTCAAACAAAACTATTTGAATAAAATGAGAGTCAAAGGTATTTAATAAAGTTAATTGAATAAAATAAAAGTTCAACACATTCAAACAAAGCTTTTTGAGTCACAAGAAAGTCAAATGCATTCAACAGGGTTAATTGAATCAAATGAAAGTCAAACACATTCAAACAAAGGTTTTTGAATCAAATGAAAGTCGAACGCATTCCAACCAAGGATTTTTATTCAAATAAAAGTCGAACAATTCAAACAAAGCTTTTTAAATCAAATGAAAGTAAAATGCATTCAATAAATCTAATTGAATCAAATTAAAGTCAAACACTTTCACGCATAGCTTTTTGAGTCAAATGAAAGTCAAATACATTAAACAAAGCTAATTAATGCATTCAACAAAGCTAATTGAATCAAATGAAAGTCAAACACATTCAAACTAAGCTTTTTGAATCAACTGAAAGTCAAACACATTCAAACAAAGCTTTTTGAATTAAATAAAAGTCAAACACATTTAAACAAAGCTTTTTGAGTTAAATGAAAGTCAAATGCATTCAAAATAAGCATTTTTAATCAAATGAAAATCAAATGCATACAACAAAGCTAATTGAATTAAATGAAAGTCAAACACATTCAAATAAAGCTATTTCAATCAATTGAAGTCAAATGCATTCAATAAAGCTAATTTAATCAAATAAAGGTCAAACACATTCAAACAAAGCTTTTTGAGTCAAATGAAAGTCAAATGCATTTAACAAAGCTAATTGAATCAAATGAATGTCAAACACATTCAAACCAAGAATTTAGAATCAAATGAAAGTCATATGCATTCGACAAAGCTAATTGAATCAAATGAAAGTCAAACACATTCAAACAAAACTGTTTAAATCAAATGAAAGTCAAATGCATTTAATAAAGCCAATTGAATCAAATGAAAGTGAAACACATTCAAACAAAGCTTTTTGAAGCAAATGAAAGTCAAATGCATTTAAACGAAGCTTTATGAAGCATATGAAAGTCAAATGCATTTAACAAAGCTATTTGAATCAAATGAAAGTCAAACACATTCAAATAAAGCTAATTGACTCAAATGAAATTCAAACACATTCAAACAAAGCATTTTTAATCAAATGAATGTCAAATGCATTCGAAGAAGCTAATTAAAGCAAATGAAAGTCGAACCCATTCAAACAAAGCTTTTTAAATCAAATGAAAGTCAAATGCATTCAACAAAACTAGTTGAATTAAATTAAAGTCAAACACATTCAAACATAGCTTTTTGAGTGAAATGAAAGTCAAATACAATCAACAAAGCTAATTGAATCAAATGAAAGTCAAATGCATTTAACAAAGCTAATTATATCAAATCAAAGTTAAACACATTCAAACAAAGCTTTTTGAATAAAATGAAAGTCAAATGCATTCAACAAAGCTAATTAAATCAAATGAAAGTCAAACACATTCAAACAAAGCTTTTTGAATCAAATGAAAGACAAATGCATTCTTCAAAGATGCTAATTGAAGCAAATGAAAGTCGAACACAATCAAACCAAGGATTTTGAGTCAACTGAAAGTCAAACACATTTAAACAAAGCATTTTTGAATCAAATGAATGTCAAATGCATTCAAAGAAGCTAATTTTGCAAATGAAAGTCGAAAACATTCAAACAAAGCTTTTTGAATCAAATGAAAATCAAATCCATTCAACAAAACAAATTGAATCAAATTAAAGTCAAACACATTCAAACATAGCTTTTTGAGTCAAATGAAAGTCAATTACATTCAACAAAGCTAATTTTATCAAATGAAAGTCAAACACATTCAAACATAGCTTTTTGAATCAAATGAAAGTCAAATGCATTCAACAAAGCTAATTGAATCAAAAGAAAGTCAAACACATTTCAACAATGCTTTTTGAATCAAATGAAAGTCAAATTCATTAAACAAAGCTAATTAATTCAAATGAAAGTCAAACACATTCAAACCAAGCATTTTTGAAACAAATGAAAGCCAAATGCTTTCAACAAAGCTAATTGAATTAAATGAAAGTCAAGTGCATTCAACAATGCTAATTGAATCAAATGAAAGGCAAACACATTCAAACAAAGGTTTTTGAATCAATTGAAAGTTGAACGCATTCAACAAAGATAATTGAACCAAATGAAAGTCAAACACATTCAAATAAAGCTTTTTGAATCAAATGGAAGTAAAATGCATTCAAAGAGGCTAATTGAAGCAAATGAAAGTCGAACACATTCAAACCAAGCAATTTGAATCAAATGAGAGTCAAACCCAATCAAACAAAGCATTTTGAATCAAATGAAAGTCAAACACATTCAAACAAAGCTTTTTGAATCAAATGAAAGTCAAATGCATTCAACAAAACTAATTT
This sequence comes from Chenopodium album, assembly GCF_948465745.1. NCBI lineage: Eukaryota > Viridiplantae > Streptophyta > Magnoliopsida > Caryophyllales > Amaranthaceae > Chenopodium > Chenopodium album. The sequence continues at coordinate 31,422,620 of NC_137844.1, forward strand.
AAACAAAAGAAATTCAAACACATTTAAACAAAGCTTTTTGAATCAAATGAAAGTCAAACACATTCAAACAAAGCTATTTGAATCAAATAAAAGTCAAATGCATTCAACAAAGCTAATTGAATCAAAAGAAAGTCAAACACATTTAAACAAAGCTTTTTGAATCAAATGAAAGACAAATTCATTCAACGAAGCTAATTAAATCAAATGAAAGTCAAACACATTCAAACCAAGCATTTTGAATCAAATGAAAGTCAAACACATTCAAACAAAGGATCTTTTATCAAATGAAAGTCAAATGCAAACAACAAAGCTAATTGAATCAAATGAAAGTCAAACACGTTCAAACAAAGCTATTTGAGTCAAATAAAAGTCAAATGCTTTCAATAAAGCTAATTGAATAAAACAAAAGTCCAACACATTCAAACAAAGCTTTTTGAGCCACATGAAAGTCAAATGCATTCAACAAAGCTAATTGAATCAAATGAAAGTCAAACACATTCAAACAAAGCTTTTTAAATTAAGCTAATTGAAACAAAAGAAAGTCAAACACATTTAAACAAAGCTTTTTGAATCAAATGAAAGTCAAACACATTCAAACCAAGCATTTTGAATCAAATGAAAGTCAAACACATTTAAACAAAGCTTTTTGAATAAAATGAAAGTCATATGCATTCGACAAAGCTAATTGAATCAAATGAAAGTAAAACACATTTAAACAAAGCTTTTTGAATCAAATGAAAGTCAAATGCATTCAGCAAAGCTAATTGAAACAAAAGAAAATCAAACACATTTAAACAAAGATTTTTGAATCAAATGAAAGTCAAATGCATTCAACGAAGCAAATTAAATCAATTGAAAGTCAAACACATTCAAACGAAGCATTTTGAATCAAATGACTGTTAAACACATTCAAACAAAGCATTTTTAATCAAATAAAAGTCAAATGCATACAACAAAGCTAATTGAATCAAATGAAAGTCGAACAATTCAAACAAAGCCTTTTAAATCAAATGAAAGTCAAATGCATTCAACAAAACTAATTGAATCAAATTAAAGTCAAAGACATTCAAACATAGCTTTTTGAGTCAAATGAAAGTCAAATACATTAAACAAAGCTAATTGAATCAAATGAAAGTCAAATGCATTCAACAAAGCTAATTGAATCAAATTAAAGTCAAACACATTCAAAAAAAGCTTTTAGAATCAAATGAAAGTCAATTCCATTCAAACAAAGCGTTTTGAATCAAATGAAAGTTGAACGCATTCAAACCAAGGATTTTGAATCAAATAAAAGTCGAACAATTCAAACAAAGCTTTTTAAATCAAATGAAAGTCAAATGCATTCAACAAAACTAATTGAATCAAAGGGAAGTCAAACACATTCAAACATAGGTTTTTGAATCAAATGAAAGTCAAATGCATTCAATAAAGCTAATTGAATCACATGAAAGTCAAACACATTCGAACAAAGCATTTTGAATCAAATGAAAGTCAAATCCATTCAAAAAAGCTAATTGAATCAAATGAAAGTCAAACACATTCAAACAAAGCTTTTTAAATCAAATGAAAGTCTAATGCATTCAATAAAGCCAATTGAATCAAATGAAAGTCAAACACATTCAAACAAAGATTTTTGATTAAAATGAAAGTCAAATGCATACAACAAAGCTAATTGAATCAAATGAAAGTCAAACACATTCAAATAAAGCTATTTGAATCAAATGAAAGTCAAATGCATTCAATAAAGCTAGTTGAATTAAATGAAAGTCAAACACATTCAAACAAAGCTTTATGAGTCACATGAAAGTCTAATGCATTCAACAAAGCTAATTGAATCAAATGAAAGTCAAACACATTCAAACAAAGCTTTTTAAATCAAATAAAAATTAAACTCATTCAAACAAGCTTGTTTAATTAAATGAAAGTGAAATGTATTCAACAAAGCTAATTGAATCAAATGGAAGTCAAACACATTCAAACATAGCTTTTTGAATCAAATGAAAGTCAAATGCATTCAATAAAGCTAATTGAAACAAATGAAAGTCAAACACATTCAAACAAAGCTTATTGAATTAAATGAAAGTCAAACACATTCAAACAAAACTTTTTGAATCTAATGAAAGTAAAATTCATTCAAAGAGGCTAATTGAAGCAAATGAAAGTCGAACACATTAAAACAAAGCATTTTGAATCAAATGAAAGTCAAACCTATTCAAACAAAGCATTTTGAATCAAATGAAAGTCAAATACATTCAAACAAAGTTTTTTGAATCAAATGAAAGTCAAATGCATTCAACAAAGCTAATTGAAATAAAAGAAAGTCAAACCTATTCAAACAAAGCATTTTAAATCACATGAAAGTCAAACACATTCAAACAAACCATTTTTACTCAAATGAAAGTCAAATGCATACAACAAAGCTAATTGAATCAAATGAAAGTCAAACACATTCAAACAAAGCTAAATAAATCAAATGAAAGTCAAACACATTCAAACAAAGCATTTTGAATCAAATGAAAGTCAAACACATTCAAACAAAGCATTTTTAGTCAAATGAAAGTCAAATGCATTCAACAAAGCTAATTGAATCAAATGAAAGTCAAATGCATTCAATAAAGCTAATTGAATCAAATGAAAGTCAAACACATTCAAACAAAGCATTTTGAGTCAAATGAAAGTCAAATGCATTAAACAAAACTAATTGAATTAAATGAAAGTCAATCACATTCAAACAAAGCTTTTTTAATCAAATGAAAGTTAAATGCATTCAAAGAGGCTAATTGATGCAAATGAAAGTCGAACACAGTCAAACCAAACATTTTGAATCAAATGAAAGTAAAACACATTCAAAAAAAGCTTTTTGAATCAAACGAAAGTCAAATGCATTCAACAAAGCTAATTAAATTAAATGAAAGTCAAATACGTTCAAACTAAGCTTTTTGAATCAAATGAAAATTAAACACATTCAAACAAAGCTTTTTTTAATCAAATTAAAGTCAAATGTATTCAACAAAGCTAATTGAATCAAATGGAAGTAAAATGCATTCAACAAAGCTAATTGAATCAAATGAAAGTCAAACACATTCAAACAAAGCATTTTGATTCAAATGAAAGTCAAATGCGTTCAACAAAGCTAATTAAATTAAATGAAAGTCAAACACATTCAAACAAAGCTTTTTGAATCAAATGAAAGTCAAATGCATTCAATGAGGCTAATTGATGCAAATGAAAGTCAAACACATTCAAACCAAACATATTGAATCAAATGAAAGTCAAACACATTCAAAATAAGCTTTTTGAATCAAATAAAAGTCAAATGCATTCAACAAAGCTAATTAAATCAAATGAAAGTCAAACATGTTCAAACTAAGCTTTTTTAATCAAATGAAAGTTAAACACATTCAAACAAAGCTTTTGTAATCAATTACAAGTCAAATGTATTCAACAAAGCTAATTGAATCAAATGGAAGTCAAACACATTCAAACATAGCTTTTTGTATCAAATGAAAGTCAAATGCATTCAATAAAGCTAATTGAATCAAATGAAAGTCAAACACATTCAAATAAAGCTATTTGAATCAAATGAAAGTCAAATGCATTCAATAAAGCTAGTTGAATTAAATGAAAGTCAAACACATTCAAACAAAGCTTTATGAGTCACATGAAAGTCTAATGCATTCAACAAAGCTAATTGAATCAAATGAAAGTCAAACACATTCAAACAAAGCTTTTTAAATCAAATAAAAATTAAACTCATTCAAACAAGCTTGTTTAATTAAATGAAAGTGAAATGTATTCAACAAAGCTAATTGAATCAAATGGAAGTCAAACACATTCAAACATAGCTTTTTGAATCAAATGAAAGTCAAATGCATTCAATAAAGCTAATTGAAACAAATGAAAGTCAAACACATTCAAACAAAGCTTATTGAATTAAATGAAAGTCAAACACATTCAAACAAAACTTTTTGAATCTAATGAAAGTAAAATTCATTCAAAGAGGCTAATTGAAGCAAATGAAAGTCGAACACATTAAAACAAAGCATTTTGAATCAAATGAAAGTCAAACCTATTCAAACAAAGCATTTTGAATCAAATGAAAGTCAAATACATTCAAACAAAGTTTTTTGAATCAAATGAAAGTCAAATGCATTCAACAAAGCTAATTGAAATAAAAGAAAGTCAAACCTATTCAAACAAAGCATTTTGAATCACATGAAAGTCAAACACATTCAAACAAACCATTTTTACTCAAATGAAAGTCAAATGCATACAACAAAGCTAATTGAATCAAATGAAAGTCAAACACATTCAAACAAAGCTAAATAAATCAAATGAAAGTCAAACACATTCAAACAAAGCATTTTGAATCAAATGAAAGTCAAACACATTCAAACAAAGCATTTTTAGTCAAATGAAAGTCAAATGCATTCAACAAAGCTAATTGAATCAAATGAAAGTCAAATGCATTCAATAAAGCTAATTGAATCAAATGAAAGTCAAACACATTCAAACAAAGCATTTTGAGTCAAATGAAAGTCAAATGCATTAAACAAAACTAATTGAATTAAATGAAAGTCAATCACATTCAAACAAAGCTTTTTTAATCAAATGAAAGTTAAATGCATTCAAAGAGGCTAATTGATGCAAATGAAAGTCGAACACAGTCAAACCAAACATTTTGAATCAAATGAAAGTAAAACACATTCAAAAAAAGCTTTTTGAATCAAACGAAAGTCAAATGCATTCAACAAAGCTAATTAAATTAAATGAAAGTCAAATACGTTCAAACTAAGCTTTTTGAATCAAATGAAAATTAAACACATTCAAACAAAGCTTTTTTTAATCAAATTAAAGTCAAATGTATTCAACAAAGCTAATTGAATCAAATGGAAGTAAAATGCATTCAACAAAGCTAATTGAATCAAATGAAAGTCAAACACATTCAAACAAAGCATTTTGATTCAAATGAAAGTCAAATGCGTTCAACAAAGCTAATTAAATTAAATGAAAGTCAAACACATTCAAACAAAGCTTTTTGAATCAAATGAAAGTCAAATGCATTCAATGAGGCTAATTGATGCAAATGAAAGTCAAACACATTCAAACCAAACATATTGAATCAAATGAAAGTCAAACACATTCAAAATAAGCTTTTTGAATCAAATAAAAGTCAAATGCATTCAACAAAGCTAATTAAATCAAATGAAAGTCAAACATGTTCAAACTAAGCTTTTTTAATCAAATGAAAGTTAAACACATTCAAACAAAGCTTTTGTAATCAATTACAAGTCAAATGTATTCAACAAAGCTAATTGAATCAAATGGAAGTCAAACACATTCAAACATAGCTTTTTGTATCAAATGAAAGTCAAATGCATTCAATAAAGCTAATTGAATCAAATGAAAGTCAAACACATTCAAACAAAGCATTTTGAGTCAAATAAAGTCAAATGCATTCAACAAAGCTAATTGAATCAAATGAAAGTCAAACACATTCAAACAAATGATTTTGACTCAAATTAAAGTCAAATGCATTCAAAGAAGCTAATTGAAGCAAATGAAAGTCGAACACATTCATACCAAGCTTTTAAAATTAAATGAAAGTCAAACACATTCAAACAAAGTTTTTTGACCAAATAAAAGTCAATTGCATTCAACAAAGCTAAGTGAATCAAATGAAAGTCAAACACATTCAAACAAAGCTTTTTGAATCAAATGAAAGTCAAACACATTCAAACAATGTTTTTTGATCAAATGAAAGTCAAACGCATTCAAACAAAGATTTTTGAGTAAAATGAAAGTCAAATACATTCAAAAAGCCTAAGTGGATCAAAGAAAGTCAAACACATTCAAAATAAGCTTTTTGAATCAATTGTAAGTCAAACACATTCAAACAAAGCTTTTTGAATCAAATGAAAATCCTATGCGTTCAACAAAGCTAATTGAATCAAATGAAAGTCAAACACGTTCGAACAAAGCTATTTGAATCAAATAAAAGTCAAATGCATTCAACAAAGCTAATTGAATCAAAAGAAAGACAAACACATTTTTAAACAAAGCGTTTTGAATCAAATGAAAGACAAGTTCATTCCACGAAGCTAATTAAATCTAATGAAAGTCACACACATTCAAACCAAGCATTTTGAATCAAATGAAAGTCAAACACATTCAAATAAAGCATTTTGAAACAAATGAAAATCAAATACATTCAACAAAGCTAATTGACTCAAATGAAAGTTAAACATATTCAAACAAAGTTATTTGAATCAAATGAAAGCCAAATGCATTCAATAAAGCTAATTGAATAAAATGAAAGTCAAACACATTCCAACAAAGCTTTTTGAATCAAAAGAAATTCAAATGCATTCAAACCAAGCATTTTGAATCAAATGAAAGTCAAACACATTCAAACAAAGCATTTTTAATCAAATAAAAGTCAAACACATTCAAACCAAGCATTTTGAATTAAATGAAAGTCAAACACATTCAAACAAAACATTTTTAATCAAATGAAAGTCAAATGCATACAACAAAGCTAATTGAATCAAATGAAAGTCAAACACATGTAAACAAAGCTTTTTGAATCAAATGAAAGTCAAATGCATTAAGTAAAGCCAATTGAATCAATTGAAAGTCAAACACATTCAAACAAAGATTTTTGAGGTAAATGAAAGTTAAATACATTCAACAAAGCTAATTGAATAAAATGAAAGTCAAATACATACGACCTAAGCTGTTTGAATCAACTGTAAGTCAAACACATTCAAACAAAGCTTTTTGAATCAAATGAAAATCCTATGCATTCAACAAAGCTAATTGTATCAAATGAAAGTCAAACACATTCAAACAAAGCTATTTGAATCAAATAAAAGTCAAATGCATTCAACAAAGCTAATTGAATCAAAAGAAAGTCAAACACATTTAAACAAAGCTTTTTGAATCAAATGAAAGACAAATTCATTCAACGAAGCTAATTAAATCAAATGAAAGTCAAACACATTCAAACCAAGCATTTTGAATCAAATGAAAGTCAAACACATTCAAACAAAGGATCTTTTATCAAATGAAAGTCATATGCAAACAACAAAGCTAATTGAATCAAATGAAAGTCAAACACGTTCAAACAAAGCTATTTGAGTCAAATAAAAGTCAAATGCTTTCAATAAAGCTAATTGAATAAAACAAAAGTCCAACACATTCAAACAAAGCTTTTTGAGCCACATGAAAGTCAAATGCATTCAACAAAGCTAATTGAATCAAATGAAAGTCAAACACATTCAAACAAAGCTTTTTGAATCAAATGAAAGTCAAATGCATTCAAACAAAGTTTTTTGATCAAATGAAAGTCAAATGCATTCAACAAAGCTAATTGAATCAAATGAAAGTCTAACACATTCAAACTATGCTTTTTGAATCAAATGAAAGTCAATCACATTCAAACAAAGCTTTTTGAATCAAGTGATAGTCATATGCATTCGACAAAGCTAATTGAATCAAATGAAAGTCAAACACATTCAAACAAAGCTTTTTAAATTAAGCTAATTGAAACAAAAGAAAGTCAAACACATTTAAACAAAGCTTTTTGAATCAAATGAAAGTCAAACACATTCAAACCAAGCATTTTGAATCAAATGAAAGTCAAACACATTTAAACAAAGCTTTTTGAATAAAATGAAAGTCATATGCATTCGACAAAGCTAATTGAATCAAATGAAAGTAAAACACATTTAAACAAAGCTTTTTGAATCAAATGAAAGTCAAATGCATTCAGCAAAGCTAATTGAAATAAAAGAAAATCAAACACATTTAAACAAAGATTTTTGAATCAAATGAAAGTCAAATGCATTCAACGAAGCTAATTAAATCAATTGAAAGTCAAACACATTCAAACGAAGCATTTTGAATCAAATGACTGTTAAACACATTCAAACAAAGCATTTTTAATCAAATAAAAGTCAAATGCATACAACAAAGCTAATTGAATCAAATGAAAGTCGAACAATTCAAACAAAGCCTTTTAAATCAAATGAAAGTCAAATGCATTCAACAAAACTAATTGAATCAAATTAAAGTCAAAGACATTCAAACATAGCTTTTTGAGTCAAATGAAAGTCAAATACATTAAACAAAGCTAATTGAATCAAATGAAAGTAAAATGCATTCAACAAAGCTAATTGAATCAAATTAAAGTCAAACACATTCAAAAAAAGCTTTTAGAATCAAATGAAAGTCAAATCCATTCAAACAAAGCGTTTTGAATCAAATGAAAGTTGAACGCATTCAAACCAAGGATTTTGAATCAAATAAAAGTCGAACAATTCAAACAAAGCTTTTTAAATCAAATGAAAGTCAAATGCATTCAACAAAACTAATTGAATCAAAGGGAAGTCAAACACATTCAAACATAGGTTTTTGAATCAAATGAAAGTCAAATGCATTCAATAAAGCTAATTGAATCACATGAAAGTCAAACACATTCGAACAAAGCATTTTGAATCAAATGAAAGTCAAATCCATTCAAAAAAGCTAATTGAATCAAATGAAAGTCAAACACATTCAAACAAAGCTTTTTAAATCAAATGAAAGTATAATGCATTCAATAAAGCCAATTGAATCAAATGAAAGTCAAACACATTCAAACAAAGATTTTTGATTAAAATGAAAGTCAAATGCATACAACAAAGCTAATTGAATCAAATGAAAGTCAAACACATTCAAATAAAGCTATTTGAATCAAATGAAAGTCAAATGCATTCAATAAAGCTAGTTGAATTAAATGAAAGTCAAACACATTCAAACAAAGCTTTATGAGTCACATGAAAGTCTAATGCATTCAACAAAGCTAATTGAATCAAATGAAAGTCAAACACATTCAAACGAAGCTTTTTAAATCAAATAAAAATTAAACTCATTCAAATAAAGCTTTTTTAATTAAATGAAAGTGAAATGTATTCAACAAAGCTAATTGAATCAAATGGAAGTCAAACACATTCAAACATAGCTTTTTGAATCAAATGAAAGTCAAATGCATTCAATAAAGCTAATTGAAACAAATGAAAGTCAAACACATTCAAACAAAGCATATTGAATTAAATGAAAGTCAAACACATTCAAACAAAGCTTTTTGAATCAAATGAAAATCAAACACATTCAAACAAAGTTTTTTGACCAAATGAAAGTCAAACGCATTTAACAAAGCTAATTAAATCAAATGAAAGTCAAACACATTCAAACAAAGCTTTTTGAATCTAATGAAAGTAAAATTCATTCAAAGAGGCTAATTGAAGCAAATGAAAGTCGAACACATTAAAACAAAGCATTTTGAATCAAATGAAAGTCAAACCTATTCAAACAAAGCATTTTGAATCAAATGAAAGTCAAATACATTCAAACAAAGCTTTTTGAATCAAATGAAAGTCAAATGCATTCAACAAAGCTAATTGAAATTAAAGAAAGTCAAACCTATTCAAACAAAGCATTTTGAATCAAATGAAAGTCAAACACATTCAAACAAACCATTTTTAATCAAATGAAAGTCAAATGCATACAACAAAGCTAATTGAATCAAATGAAAGTCAAACACATTCAAACAAAGCTAATTAAATCAAATGAAAGTCAAACACATTCAAACAAAGCATTTTGAATCAAATGAAAGTCAAACACATTCAAACAAAGCATTTTTAATCAAATGAAAGTCAAATGCATTCAACAAAGCTAATTGAATCAAATGAAAGTCAAATGCATTCAATAAAGCTAATTGAATCAAATGAAAGTCAAACACATTCAAACAAAGCATTTTGAGTCAAATGAAAGTCAAATGCATTAAACAAAACTAATTGAATTAAATGAAAGTCAATCACATTCAAACAAAGCTTTTTGAATCAAATGAAAGTTAAATGCATTCAAAGAGGCTAATTGATGCAAATGAAAGTCGAACACAGTCAAACCAAACATTTTGAATCAAATGAAAGTAAAACACATTCAAAAAAAGCTTTTTGAATCAAACGAAAGTCAAATGCATTCAACAAAGCTAATTAAATTAAATGAAAGTCAAATACGTTCAAACTAAGCTTTTTGAATCAAATTAAAATTAAACACATTCAAACAAAGCTTTTTTTAATCAAATTAAAGTCAAATGTATTCAACAAAGCTAATTGAATCAAATGGAAGTAAAATGCATTCAACAAAGCTAATTGAATCAAATGAAAGTCAAACACATTCAAACAAAGCATTTTGATTCAAATGAAAGTCAAATGCGTTCAACAAAGCTAATTAAATTAAATGAAAGTCAAACACATTCAAACAAAGCTTTTTGAATCAAATGAAAGTCAAATGCATTCAATGAGGCTAATTGATGCAAATGAAAGTCAAACACATTCAAACCAAACATATTGAATCAAATGAAAGTCGAACACATTCAAAATAAGCTTTTTGAATCAAATAAAAGTCAAATGCATTCAACAAAGCTAATTAAATCAAATGAAAGTCAAACATGTTCAAACTAAGCTTTTTTAATCAAATGAAAGTTAAACACATTCAAACAAAGCTTTTTTAATCAATTACAAGTCAAATGTATTCAACAAAGCTAATTGAATCAAATGGAAGTCAAACACTTTCAAACATAGCTTTTTGAATCAAATGAAAGTCAAATGCATTCAATAAAGCTAATTGAATCAAATGAAAGTCAAACACATTCAAACAAAGCATTTTGAGTCAAATAAAGTCAAATGCATTCAACAAAGCTAATTGAATCAAATGAAAGTCAAACACATTCAAACAAATGATTTTGACTCAAATTAAAGTCAAATGCATTCAAAGAAGCTAATTGAAGCAAATGAAAGTCGAACACATTCATACCAAGCTTTTAAAATTAAATGAAAGTCAAACACATTCAAACAAAGTTTTTTGACCAAATAAAAGTCAATTGCATTCAACAAAGCTAATTAAATAAAATGAAAGTCAAACATGTTCAAACTAAGCTTTTTGAATCAAATGAAAGTTAAGCACATTCAAACAAAGCTTTTTTAATCAAATGAAAGTCAAATGCATTCAACAAAGCTAATTGAATCAAATGGAGGTCAAACACATTCAAACATAGCTATTTGAATCAAATGAAAGTCAAATGCATTCAATAAAGCTAATTGAATCAAATGAAAGTCAAACACTTTCAAACAAAGCATTTTGAGTCAAATGAAAGTCAAATGCATTCAACAAAGCTAATTGAATCAAATGAAAGTCAAACACATTCAAACAAAGCTTTTTGACTCAAATGAAAGTCAAATGCATTCAAAGAAGCTAATTGAAGCAAATGAAAGTCGAACACATTCATACCAAGCTTTTTGAATTAAATGAAAGTCCATTGCATTCAAACAAAGCTAAGTGAATCAAATGAAAGTCAAACACATTCAAACAAAGCTTTTTGAATCAAATGAAAGTCAAACACATTCAAACAAAGTTTTTTGATCAAATGAAAGTCAAACGCATTCAAACAAAGATTTTTGAGTAAAATGAAAGTCAAATACATTCAAAAAGCCTAAGTGGATCAAAGAAAGTCAAACACATTCAAAATAAGCTTTTTGAATCAATTGTAAGTCAAACACATTCAAACAAAGCTTTTTGAATCAAATGAAAATCCTATGCGTTCAACAAAGCTAATTGAATCAAATGAAAGTCAAACACATTCGAACAAAGCTATTTGAATCAAATAAAAGTCAAATGCATTCAACAAAGCTAATTGAATCAAAAGAAAGACAAACACATTTTTAAACAAAGCGTTTTGAATCAAATGAAAGACAAGTTCATTCAACGAAGCTAATTAAATCTAATGAAAGTCACACACATTCAAACCAAGCATTTTGAATCAAATGAAAGTCAAACACATTCAAATAAAGCATTTTGAAACAAATGAAAATCAAATACATTCAACAAAGCTAATTGACTCAAATGAAAGTTAAACATATTCAAACAAAGTTATTTGAATAAAATGAAAGCCAAATGCATTCAATAAAGCTAATTGAATAAAATGAAAGTCAAACACATTCCAACAAAGCTTTTTGAATCAAAAGAAATTCAAATGCATTCAAACCAAGCATTTTGAATCAAATGAAAGACAAACACATTCAAACAAAGCATTTTTAATCAAATAAAAGTCAAACACATTCAAACCAAGCATTTTGAATTAAATGAAAGTCAAACACATTCAAACAAAGCATTTTTAATCAAATGAAAGTCAAATGCATACAGCAAAGCTAATTGAATAAAATGAAAGTCAAACACATGTAAACAAAGCTTTTTGAATCAAATGAAAGTCAAATGCATTAAGTAAAGCCAATTGAATCAATTGAAAGTCAAACACATTCAAACAAAGATTTTTGAGGTAAATGAAAGTTAAATACATTCAACAAAGCTAATTGAATAAAATGAAAGTCAAATACATTCGACCTAAGCTTTTTGAATCAACTGTAAGTCAAACACATTCAAACAAAGCTTTTTGAATCAAATGAAAATCCTATGCATTCAACAAAGCTAATTGTATCAAATGAAAGTCAAACACATTCAAACAAAGCTATTTGAATCGAATAAAAGTCAAATGCATTCAACAAAGCTAATTGAATCAAAAGAAAGTCAAACACATTTAAACAAAGCTTTTTGAATCAAATGAAAGACAAATTCATTCAACGAAGCTAATTAAATCAAATGAAAGTCAAACACATTCAAACCAAGCATTTTGAATCAAATGAAAGTCAAACACATTCAAACAAAGCATTTTGAATCAAATGAATATCAATTGAATTCAACAAAGCTAATTGAATCAAATGAAAGTTAAACATATTCAAACAAAGTTGTTTGAATCAAATGAAAGTCAAATGCATTTAATAAAGCTAATGGAATTAAATGAAAGTCAAACATGATTTGGGTAAAAATACCCTAGGCCAGTTGGCCCAATCGGTGTCCGCCACGTGTCACTGAAATGGGCGCCACCTTGGACCTCTCAGAGAACGACACATGGCAGACGGATAAAAGGACCTGGGATTGGCGGCTTTCAGGCCCAAATCCCGAGGTCTGCAAAAGCTGCATTAATATTCCCTAGGGCACGAAACCCTAGGGAGTGCACGTTTTTCGAGAAGCCTATAAATAGGAGATGACCTCCTCATTTATGGCTACGTGAAACTTCTGGAAATTCAATACGTGATACGTACACAAAGAGCCCTGTACACTCCTTCCGAAGAATATTCAGTGATTACTAATCATTGTCAGAACTGTCGCTCTCAAGAGAACAGTACACCCGAGCTCGGAATCCGAGCAGATAACCTTTACATTCCGCACCTTATTCTTCGGACTTAGACTAACTTAAGCTTCGGAGGCGGACCACCGACCATTCGGTGTTCCGTTGTTTTGCAGGTACAGGCATCCAAGCGAGCATCCAGCCTTAGTTTTGTAACTCTCTCAAGGGACTCAAAAAACCCCAAAACATTTGGCGCCGTCTGTGGGGAGAGTACCTGTAAGATGGCCTCTTTGGAAACTGTACCAATTTCTGTAACCAATCGGCCTCCGGAAACCAATCGGCCACCGGAGACCAAACAGCCACCAGAGACCAATCGGTCCCTGGACGAAGTATTGGTCCAGTCGGACCATGATTCAGGTGACGACGGTGATGTTGAAACCTATACTGCCAGAGATGGGTCCCTCATCTCCAGGCGCATCCGCAGCAAGGAAAAGCGGGAGCGCCCTCACTCTCTGAATGCTCCGAGCAAACCAGCCGGACATTCAAAGAAGCCGTCTGATTCTACCCATGCGGAAGGGTCAGACCCAGTAACCAGAGACGAGCTCATGAAGCTTGTGAGCACTCTCCATGGTGAGATAAAACAACTCACCAACAGGAAGTCGGCTACTCCTGCCTAGGAGCAGTCGGCCAAGAAGTCAGCCCAGACGGGCAAGCACAAATCGATCAGGGACCGACAACCGACTCCTCATCCCAAGGACACGGCTCGGCCTCAGTTTGACCTTTCAAGACTCCGTTTCCCAGAAACGGTTGCAAGAAAAGCCATTCGGCATGTTCACCCGAATGGTAACAAGAAAATATTCTCTGATGCTCGACATTACATCGAGCAGAAGAGGAATGAGCTTTCAGAGTCGGCCTCAAAGTCGACTTATCACGACAGCTCCCAGCATACCTCGTTGAGGTATTCACATTCTGTGCATGAGACTCCAATAAGCAGCCCCCTGGTTCAAGTTGGACCTCATGTCATCCAGCCGGCTCAGTACATGGCTCAGCCATTGTACCAAACGCCTGCTCAACCTTACATCCAACCTGCTTTCTTTGGAGGACAGGCGGCATGCGACTATCAGCCCATGGACTGGCAGCTTAGGCTGCAGCACCTTGGAGACCAACCCTCTGCTTTCTCTAAGGAAATAACCGACGCCGAACAGCCGGCCAAGTTTAAAAATGTGTTGGTAGGAACCTATGATGGGACCACCAACCCCGAAGACCACCTGCTAGCATACACCCACCTCATGTATTTACAAGGGCTGGATGATGCCGCATGGTGTCGCTGCTTTCCAGCCACCCTGAAGGGCATAGCCCAGCAGTGGTTTGGCAACTTGCCGGCTGGTTGCATCAATAGCTTCAAGACGCTTGCGTTCTTGTTTACTTCCAACTTCTCTGTGAACATCCCTGCCAAGAAAACAAGCCTTGATCTTGGCAATGTACAGTAGGGAGATAGAGAAGGCTTGCGTTCTTACGTCAGGCGGTTCAATCTGGTACGAATCCAGATCCATGGTCTATCTGACGAGGTCGCCTTCACAGACTTTTTCAAGGGTCTGAAGGACGGTTCTACTTTCAAGTATGAACTCGTCCGAAAACAAATCTTCACTCTATGAAAGACAAATTCAATCAACGAATCTAATTAAATCAAATGAAAGTCAAACACATTCAAACCAAGCATTTTGAATCAAATGAAAGTCAAACACATTCAAACAAAGCATTTTGAATCAAGTGAAATTCAAATGCATTCAACAAAGCTAAATGAATCAAATGAACGTTAAACATATTCAAACAAAGTTGTTTGAATCAAATGAAAGTCAAATGCATTTAATAAAGCTAATTGAATCAAATGAAAGTTAAACACATTCAAACAACGCTTTTTGAATCAAATGAAATTCAAATGCATTCAAACCAAGCATTTTGAATCAAATGAAAGTGAAACACATTCAAACCAAGCATTTTTAATCAAATGAAAGTCAAATGAATACAACAAAGCTAATTGAATCAAATGAAAGTCTAACACATTCAAACAAACCTAATTAAATCAAATGAAAGTCAAATGCATTAAGTATAGCCAATTGAATCAATTGAAAGTCAAACACATTCAAACAAAGATTTTTGAGTTAAATGAAAGTCAAATACATTCAAAAAACATAATTGAATAAAATGAAAGTCAAACACATTCAACCTAAGCTTTTTGAATCAACTGAAAGTCAAACACATTTAAACAAAGCTTTTTGAATCAAATGAAAATCCTATGCATTCAACAAAGCTAATTGTATCAAATGAAAGTCAAACACATTCAAACAAAGCTATTTGAATCAAATAAAAGTCAAATGCATTCAACAAAGCTAATTGAATAAAAAGAAAGTCAAACGCATTTAAACAAAGCTTTTTGAATCAAATGAAAGACAAATTCATTCAACGAAGCTAATTAAATCAAATGAAAGTCAAACACATTCAAACCAAGCATTTTGAATCAAATGAAAGTCAAACACATTCAAACAAAGCATTTTGAATCAAATGAAAATCAAATGCATTCAACAAAGCTAATTGAATCAAATGAAAGTTAAACATATTCAAATAAAGTTGTTTGAATCAAATGAAAGTCAAATGCATTTAATAAAGCTAATTGAATCAAATGAAAGTCAAACAAATTCAAACAACGCTTTTTGAATCAAATGAAATTCAAATGCATTCAACAAAGCTAATTGAAACAAAAGAAAGTCAAACACATTTAAACAAAGCTTTTTGAATCAAATGAAAGTCAAACACATTCAAACCAAGCATTTTGAATCAAATGAAAGACAAACACATTCAATCAAAGCATTTTTAATCAAATGAAAGTAAAATGCGTACAACAAAGTTAATTGAATTAAATGAAAGTCAAACACATTCAAACAAAGCTAATTAAATCAAATGAAAGTTGTAAATTCAAACCAAGCATTTTGAATCAAATGAAAGTCAAACACATTCAAACAAATCATTTTTAGTCAAATGAAAGTCAAATTCATACAACAAAGCTAATTGAATCAAATGAAAGTCAAACACATTCAAACAAAGCTTTTTGAATCAAAAGAAAGTCAAATGTATTAAGTAAAGCCAATTGAATCAATTGAATGTCAAACACATTCAAACAAAGATTTTTGAGTAAAATGAAAGTCAAATATATTCAACAAAGCTAATTGAATTAAATGAAAGTCAAACACATTCAACCTAAGCTTTTTGAATCAACTGAAAATCAAACACATTCAAAAAAAGCTTTTTGAATCAAATGAATGTCAAACACATTCAAATAAAGCTAAATAAATCAAATGAAAGTCAAACACATTCAAACCAAGCATTTTTAATCAAATGAAAGTCAAATGCATACAACAAAGCTAATTGAATCAATTGAAAGTCAAACACATTCAAACAAAGCTTTTTGAATCAAATGAAAGTCAAATGCATTCAGTAAAGACAATTGAATCAATTGAAAGTCAAACACATTCAAACAAAGCATGTTTAATCAAATGAAAGTCAAATGCATACAACAAAGCTAATTGAATCAAATGAAAGTTAAACACATTCAAACAAAGCTTTTTGAATCAAATGATAGTCAAATGCATTCAGTAAAGCCAATTGAATCAATTGAAAGTCAAACACATTCAAGCAAAGATTTTTGAGTAAAATGAAAGTCAAATACATTCAACAAAGCTAATTGAATCAAATGAAAGTCAAACACATTGAACCTAAGCTTTTTGAATCAACTGAAAGTCAAAAATATTCAAACAAAGCTTTTTGAATCAAACGAAAATCCTATGCATTCAACAAAGCTAGTTGAAATAAAAGAAAGTCAAATGCCTTCAACAAAGCTAATTGAATCAAATGAAAGTCAAGTGCATTCAACAAAGCTAATTGAAATAAAAGAAAGTCAAACACATTTTAACAAAGCTTTTTGAATCAAATGAAAGTCAAACACATTCAAACAAAGCATTTTTAATCAAATGAAAGTCAAATGCATACAACAAAGCTAATTGAATCAAATGAAAGTAAAACACATTCAAACAAAGCTAATTAAAACAAATGAAAGTCAAACACATTCAAACAAAGCATTTTTAATCAAATGAAAGTCAAATGCATTCAAAATAAGCTTTTTGAATCAAATGAAAGTCAAATGTATTCAACAAAGCTAATTAAATAAAATGAAAGTCAAACATGTTCAAACTAAGCTTTTTGAATCAAATGAAAGTTAAGCACATTCAAACAAAGCTTTTTTAATCAAATGAAAGTCAAATACATTCAACAAAGCTAATTGAATCAAATGGAGGTCAAACACATTCAAACATAGCTATTTGAATCAAATGAAAGTCAAATGCATTCAATAAAGCTAATTGAATCAAATGAAAGTCAAACACTTTCAAACAAAGCATTTTGAGTCAAATGAAAGTCAAATGCATTCAACAAAGCTAATTGAATCAAATGAAAGTCAAACACATTTTAACAAAGCTTTTTGAATCAAATGAAAGTCAAACACATTCAAACAAAGCATTTTTAATCAAATGAAAGTCAAATGCATACAACAAAGCTAATTGAATCAAATGAAAGTCAAACACATTCAAACAAAGCTAATTAAAACAAATGAAAGTCAAACACATTCAAACAAAGCATTTTTAATCAAATGAAAGTCAAATGCATTCAAATAGGCTAATTGATGCAAATGAAAGTCGAACACATTCAAACCAAATATATTGAATCAAATGAAAGTCAAACACATTCAAAATAAGCTTTTTGAATCAAATGAAAGTCAAATGTATTCAACAAAGCTAATTAAATAAAATGAAAGTCAAACATGTTCAAACTAAGCTTTTTGAATCAAATGAAAGTTAAGCACATTCAAACAAAGCTTTTTTAATCAAATGAAAGTCAAATGCATTCAACAAAGCTAATTGAATCAAATGGAGGTCAAACACATTCAAACATAGCTATTTGAATCAAATGAAAGTCAAATGCATTCAATAAAGCTAATTGAATCAAATGAAAGTCAAACACTTTCAAACAAAGCATTTTGAGTCAAATGAAAGTCAAATGCATTCAACAAAGCTAATTGAATCAAATGAAAGTCAAACACATTTTAACAAAGCTTTTTGAATCAAATGAAAGTCAAACACATTCAAACAAAGCATTTTTAATCAAATGAAAGTCAAATGCATACAACAAAGCTAATTGAATCAAATGAAAGTCAAACACATTCAAACAAAGCTAATTAAAACAAATGAAAGTCAAACACATTCAAACAAAGCATTTTTAATCAAATGAAAGTCAAATGCATTCAAATAGGCTAATTGATGCAAATGAAAGTCGAACACATTCAAACCAAACATATTGAATCAAATGAAAGTCAAACACATTCAAAATAAGCTTTTTGAATCAAATGAAAGTCAAATGTATTCAACAAAGCTAATTAAATAAAATGAAAGTCAAACATGTTCAAACTAAGCTTTTTGAATCAAATGAAAGTTAAGCACATTCAAACAAAGCTTTTTTAATCAAATGAAAGTCAAATGCATTCAACAAAGCTAATTGAATCAAATGGAGGTCAAACACATTCAAACATAGCTATTTGAATCAAATGAAAGTCAAATGCATTCAATAAAGCTAATTGAATCAAATGAAAGTCAAACACTTTCAAACAAAGCATTTTGAGTCAAATGAAAGTCAAATGCATTCAACAAAGCTAATTGAATCAAATGAAAGTCAAACACATTTTAACAAAGCTTTTTGAATCAAATGAAAGTCAAACACATTCAAACAAAGCATTTTTAATCAAATGAAAGTCAAATGCATACAACAAAGCTAATTGAATCAAATGAAAGTCAAACACATTCAAACAAAGCTAATTAAAACAAATGAAAGTCAAACACATTCAAACAAAGCATTTTTAATCAAATGAAAGTCAAATGCATTCAAATAGGCTAATTGATGCAAATGAAAGTCGAACACATTCAAACCAAACATATTGAATCAAATGAAAGTCAAACACATTCAAAATAAGCTTTTTGAATCAAATGAAAGTCAAATGTATTCAACAAAGCTAATTAAATAAAATGAAAGTCAAACATGTTCAAACTAAGCTTTTTGAATCAAATGAAAGTTAAGCACATTCAAACAAAGCTTTTTTAATCAAATGAAAGTCAAATGCATTCAACAAAGCTAATTGAATCAAATGGAGGTCAAACACATTCAAACATAGCTATTTGAATCAAATGAAAGTCAAATGCATTCAATAAAGCTAATTGAATCAAATGAAAGTCAAACACTTTCAAACAAAGCATTTTGAGTCAAATGAAAGTCAAATGCATTCAACAAAGCTAATTGAATCAAATGAAAGTCAAACACATTCAAACAAAGCTTTTTGACTCAAATGAAAGTCAAATGCATTCAA
The DNA here is from genome assembly GCF_948465745.1 of Chenopodium album. NCBI lineage: Eukaryota > Viridiplantae > Streptophyta > Magnoliopsida > Caryophyllales > Amaranthaceae > Chenopodium > Chenopodium album. Next base: position 31,442,311 of record NC_137844.1, read on the forward strand.
AGAAGCTAATTGAAGCAAATGAAAGTCGAACACATTCATACCAAGCTTTTTGAATTAAATGAAAGTCAAACACATTTAAACTAAGTTTTTTGATCAAATGAAAGTCCATTGCATTCAACAAAGCTAAGTGAATCAAATGAAAGTCAAACACATTCAAACAAAGCTTTTTGAATCAAATGAAACTCAAACACATTCAAATAAAGTTTTTTGATCAAATGAAAGTCAAACGCATTCAAACAAAGATTTTTGAGTAAAATGAAAGTCAAATACATTCAAAAACCCTAAGTGAATCAAAGAAAGTCAAACACATTCAAACTAAGCTTTTTGAATCAATTGTAAGTCAAAAACATTCAAACAAAGCTTTTTGAATCAAATGAAAATCCTATGCATTCAACAAAGCTAAATGAATCAAATGAAAGTCAAACACATTTGAACAAAGCTATTTGAATCAAATAAAAGTCAAATGCATTCAATAAAGCTAATTGAATCAAAAGAAAGACAAACACATTTAAACAAAGCTTTTTGAATCAAATGAAAGACAAGTTCATTCAACGAAGCTAATTAAATCTAATGAAAGTCAAACACATTCAAACCAAGCATTTTGAATCAAATGAAAGTCAAATTCATTCAAATAAAGCATTTTGAAACAAATGAAAATCAAATGCATTCAACAAAGCAAATTGACTCAAAAGAAAGTCAAATGCATTCAATAAAGCTAATTGAATAAAATGAAAGTCAAACACATTCAAACAAAGCTTTTTGAATCAAATGAAATTCAAATGCATTCAAACCAAGCATTTTGAATCAAATGAAAGTCAAACATATTGAAACAAAGCTTTTTGAAACAAATGAAAGTAAAATGCATTCAAAGAGGCTAATTGATGCAAATGAAAGTCGAACACATTCAAACAAAGCATTTTGAATCAAATGAAAGTTAAACCTATTCAAACAAAGCATTTTGAATCAAATGAAAGTCAAACACATTCAAACATAGCTTTTTGAATCAAATGAAAGTCAAATGCATTAAGTAAAGCCAATTGAATCAATTGAAAGTCAAACACATTCAAACAAAGATTTTTAAGTAAAAAGAAAGTCAAATACATTCAATATAGCCAATTGAATCAAATGAAAGTCAAACACATTGAACCTAAGCTTTTTGAATCAACTGAAAGTCAAACACATTCAAACAAAGCTTTTTGAATCAAATGAAAATCCTATGCATTCAACGAAGCTAATTGAATCAAATGAAAGTCAAACACATTCGAACAAAGCTATTTGAATCAAATAAAAGTCAAATGCATTCAACAAAGCTAATTGAATCAAAAGATAGTCAAACACATTTAAACAAAGCATTTTGAATCAAATGAAAGACAAATTCATTCAACGAAGCTAATTAAATCAAATGAAAGTCAAACACAATTAAACCATGCATTTTGAATCAATTGAAAGTCAAACACATTCAAACTAAGCATTTTGAATCAGTGAAAATCAAATGCATTCAACAAAGCTAATTGAATCAAATGAAAGTTAAACATGTTCAAACAAAGTTATTTGAATCATATGAAAGCCAATGCATTCAATAAAGCTAATTGAATAAAATGAAAGTTAACCACATTTAAACAAAGCTTTTTAAATCAAATGAAAGTCAAACACATTCAAACAAAGCTTTTTGAATCAAATGAAAGTCAAATGCATTCAATAAAGCTAATTGAATCAAACAAAAGTCAAACACATTCAAACAAAGCTTTTTGAGTCACATGAAAGTCAAATGCATTCAACAAAGCTAATTGAATAATATGAAAGTCAATCACATTCAAACAAAGCTTTTTAAACCAAATGAATGTCAAATGCATTCAACAAAGCTAAGTGAATCAAATCAAAGTCAATCACATTCAAACAAAGCTTTTTGAATCAAATGAAAGTCAAATGCATTTAAATAAAGTTTTTTGAGAAAATGAAAGTCAAATGCATTCAACAAAGCTAATTGAATCAAATGAAAGTTAAACATATTCAAACAAAGTTGTTTGAATCAAATGAAAGTCAAATGCATTTAATAAAGCTAATTGAATCAAATGAAAGTCAAACAAATTCAAACAACGCTTTTTGAATCAAATGAAATTCAAATGCATTCAACAAAGCTAATTAAAACAAAAAAAAGTCAAACACATTTAAACATAGCTTTTTGAATCAAATGAAAGTCAAACACATTCAAACAAAGCATTTTGAATCAAATGAAAGTCAAACACATTCAAACAAAGCATTTTTAATCAAATGAAAGTCAAACACATTGAAACCAAGCATTTTGAATCAAATGAAAGTCAAACACATTCAAACAAAGCATTTTTAATCAATTGAAAGTCAAATGCATACAACAAAGCTAATTGAATCAAATGAAAGTCAAACACATTCAAACAAAGCTAATTAAATCAAATGAAAGTTAAACACATTCAAACCAAGCATTTTGAATCAAATGAAAGTCAAACACATTCAAACAAAGCATTTTTAGTCAAATGAAAGTCAAATGCATACAACAAAGCTAATTGAATCAAATTAAAGTCAAACACATTCTAACAAAGCTTTTTGAATCAAATGAAAGTTAAATGCATTCAATAAAGCCAATTGAATCAAATGAAAGTCAAACACATTCAAACAAAGATTTTTGAGTAAAATGAAAGTCAAATACATTCAACAAAGGTAATTGAATCTAATGAAAGTCAAACACATTCAAACTAAGCTTTTTGAATCAACTGAAAATTCAACATATTCAAACAATGCCTTTTGAATCAGATGAAAATCCTACGCATTCAACAAAGCTAATTGAATCAAATGAAAGTCAAACACATTCAAACAAAGCTATTTGAATCAAATAAAAGTCAAATGCATTTAACAAAGCTAATTGAATCAAAAGAAAGTAAAACACATTTAAACAAAGCATTTTGAATCAAATGAAAGACAAATTCATTCAACGAAGCTAATTAAATCAAATGAAAGTCAAACACAATCAAACCAAGCATTTTGAATCAATTGAAAGTCAAACACATTCAAACAAAGCATTTTGAATCAGTGAAAATCAAATGCATTCAACAAAGCTAATTGAATCAAATGAAAGTTAAACATGTTCAAACAAAGTTATTTGAATCATATGAAAGTCAAATGCATTCATGTTTAGGGTAATTTTACCCTGCCATGTGGACCAACTAGAGGGTGACACGTGCGAGCCCCCTAGGGTGGTCCAAAGTGGACCTATCCCTGCTTGACACGTGTCATCCCAATATTTGGAGGATGACGGCCTTCAGGCCCAAATCCCAAGAAAGCTGTAAAACGGTGCAGCCCACCACTGATTAGGGTTCTGTGACCTAATCAGGGGCACAATTCCCAAGGACCCTATAAATAGGGAGATTTCCCTCTTTTGGAGGGCATGTTCTACCATTTATTACAAACTGTCCCTTTGATAGAGACAACTGAGCTTGGAACCCGAGCAGATCCCCACCTAAATTTCCGCACCTTTTTCTCTCCTTGCAAGTTACTAACTTGATCGTCGGAGGCGGAGCACCTACCAATTGGTGTCTCCGTTTGTCTTGCAGGTACAGGCCGCACCGGAAGGAAGGGTGAGAAGGAAGGGCTACGCTCATATGTCAGTCGGTTCAACCTGGTCAAAATTCAGATCCAGGGACTGTCTGACGAGGTAGCTTTTACAGACTTTTTCAAGGGTTTGAAAGACGGGTCGACTTTTAAGTTCGACCTTGTCAGAAAGGGGGCATTTACGCTATAGGCGGCCCTGAGGGAGGCGGAGAGCTATATTCAAGCTACTGACCTCTGTACGCCTAGTAGTCAGTCAGACTCAAAGAAGTCTGACAAACAAAAAGAAAGCCGGTCTGCTCAGCCGGCCAACAAAAAAGAAGAAAGCAAAAAGAGAAAAGAAGTCTGGGCGGTTAGTGATTCTGACCAACCGTCCCAAAAGAAAAAGAGAGAGTTTAAACCGTACGTCCCCAAGTACGAGTTTAACAAAGACTGCAACTCCATCCTCATGGAGGTAAAGGACCGAATCCAATGAAGAGTTTCGTCCAGTCGCGGAACAAAAATAAATTTTGCTAGTTCCATGAGGAGGTTGGCCATGACACCAACGACTGCTTCAGTCTACAGCGGACGTTGGACCGTCTGGCTGACAAAGGGCTTCTAAAGTCCTACATTTCTAAGTCCCCAGCTGGGGCAAAGAAGAAAAACAAGGGTCAGTCCCCCAAGACTACCCATCAGCCTACTAGTAGCTCGAATACCGACAAGGATCCAGTCTACACTATAGCAGGCGGATTTTCATGTGGTGGCCCTACCATCCGGGGCACCAAGAGCCATCTTCGAAAGATGGACAAGGATGATGATGATGAGCAGGCGTCTGCCAGTTCCACCTTCCCAGACGTCCTCATAACTAAGAAGGACAAGGGTAGCGTCCGCCGTACGCATGACGACCCGGTCGTCATTGAATGTAAGGTTGCCAACCAGCTGGTTGGACGGATCCTTATTGACACCGGCAGCTCGTCGGACATTATCAGCCTCCGGTGCCTGTAGAAGCTGAAATACAATGTCAGCTGCATGCATCCGGTCACCCACCCCTTGGTTGGTTTTGGGGGTGGGATGGTCTACCCATCCGGAAGAATTGACTTGCCCATCCGGCTGGGAGAAAAAGGCCAGGGACGACATATTGTCGTCAGATTCTTGGTCGTTGAGGAGTTGACCGCCTACAATATCATCCTTGGTAGGCCAACCCTCAACGAAGCCAAGGCGGTAATCATCCCGTCTCTCATGCTCATCAAGTATGAGCGGGATGATGGCTTTGTTGGTTCCCTGAGCGGGGATCAGAAGACGGCTCGGGAGTGCTACCTCTCAGCCGTTAAAGACACTGTGGCCTCAGACGGCCAAGAGAAGGAACCAATAGACCTTGACGATGTCAAGGATGCCAATCCTGCCTCACCAGCCATTGGTAAGAAAAGAAAAGCGCCTCTGCCGGTGGAGGTGAAAAAAGAGAAAAAATAGCAATCACTGACCGGGGAACGATCAGACGAGCTCCGTTCCCAACCGGCTGGTGAAAACATTGATCTCGCTTTGGATGACAGCCGTCCAGAGCGTATTATGAAGGTTGGGACGGTTGCTTATGCTACTCTGGGTGCAAGCTTGCACCTTCTGCTGAAAGAATTCAAAGACATCTTTGCTTTTGAAGTGGAAGAGATGCCAGGCGTCAGCCCGGATCTCGCTGTCCACAAACTCGCCGTGGATCCTAAAAAGAAGCCCATCTGGCAAAAGAAAAGAAACCATGGCGAGGAAAGAAGTCAGGCGGCAGCTGCCGAAGTCAAAAAGCTGCTAGACGCCAGGTTCATTCGGCCTTGTAATTTCCTCGACTGGGTGGCCAATGTGGTCCTTGTTAAGAAACCGAATGGGACCTGGCGCATGTGTGTTGATTACACAGACCTCAACAAGGCGTGTCTAAACGAAAGTTACCCGCTTCCAAAGATCGACAGTCTGGTCGATTCTACAGCCGGTCACGCCTTGATGAGCTTTAGGGATGCCTACTCCGGCTTCCATCAGATACACCTCTGGAAAAAAGATCAAGAGAAGACGGCCTTCGTCACTGATTTGGGGTTATTCTGCTATACTGTGATGCCGTTTGGCTTGAAGAATGCGCCTGCCACCTTCCAACGGATGATTAATACAGTCTTCATTAATCAAATTGGGAGGAATGTGGAGGCGTACATCGATGACATGATAGTCAAATCCAAGCAACAGATGGATCATCTGGCCGATCTCCGAGAAACGTTCACCACCCTCAGGCGGCATAAGGTCATGTTAAACCCCAAGAAATGCGTCTTTGGTGTTGAGTCTGGGAAGTTTCTCGGATTCCTAATTGATTAGAGGGGGATAAAGGCTAACCCCGAAAAGATACAGGCGGTAATTGACATGAAGTCACCCCATTCTGTCAAGGAAGTTCAGAGACTAACTGGTTGCCTAGCCGCCTTAGGAAGGTTCCTCAGCCGGTTAGGCGAAAAATGCCTTTACTTCTTCCAAGCAATCAGGAAGAAGACCAGGTTTGAATAGGGAGACGATGCTGAGACGGCATTTCAGAAGCTAAAAGAGCACTTGCATTCTCTGCCTAGGCTGGTCAGTCCTCTGCCTAGGGAGACGTTGTACATGTATTTGGCCGTCTCAGATCATGCTCTCAGTGTCGTTCTCCTTGCTGAGCGAGACGACGTTCAGCTCCCAGTTTACTTCATTAGCCATGTTCTAAAAAATGCTGAACTCCGGTACCCCATGGTTGAAAAATTTGGCCTTGCTTTGTACATGGCATTCAAAAAATTGAAGCCTTACTTTCTGGCTCATCCAGTGGTGATTTACACCGACCAGCCACTCAAGCGGCCAATGTCTACTTTGGAGTCAGCCGGCAGAATGTTGAAATGGGCTATTGAAATGCAAAGTCTTGAAATCACTTACGAACCAAGGAAGGCAGTGAAAGGTCAGGCGTTTGCTGACTTCATTGTTGAAATGACCCGTCCGGTGGCTCCGGATAATCTTGATCAGGTTTGGAAAGTGTATGTAGACGGGAGCTCTACAAAGAACGGCTGTGGTGCAGGCGTAATCTACGAGTCTCTTGAGGGGGACAGATATGAGTATGCACTACGGTTCAAGTTTCAGGCCTCAAACAATGAGGCGGAATATGAAGCCTTGCTAGCCGGAATCCGCATGTGTAAGGCGGCAGGGGCAACAAAAATTGACGCCTACTTTGATTCACAGCTGGTCGTTAGCCAGTATGAGGGAAAATTTGAGGCAACTCACCCGGCTATGATCAAATATCTTCAGGCGGTGAAAGAGGAGGCTAGGTCACTTGAGGAGTTTCATTTGAATCAAGTGCCCAGGTCTGACAACAACCAGGCGGATGCACTGTCAAAACTTGCATCTTCCGCCTGCCATGATACGCCTCGATCAGTCTTTTGGGAAGTTCTTGAAAAAAGAAGCATCTATGAAGACCCCATTAGAGTCCTGGACCAAAGCTCTACCTGGATGGATGGCATCCGGGCATACCTCTCAGACGGTACACTTCCTGATTCGCCACAGGAGGCCGCCGTTCTGAAAAAGCGAGTAGCAAGCTTCGAGTTGAGAAATGGAGAACTCTTCAAGGCGGGGTTTCTTAAGCCTCTTTTGAAGTGTGTAACCCCAGAAAAGGGGAAAGAAGTTCTTGAAGACTTGCACTCAGGATTCTGCGCCTCCCACATAGGCGGCAGATCCCTAGCCGTCAGAGCCAGACAACATTACTTTTGGCCCACTCTGGAGGCAGACGCCAAGGAGTTGGTGAAGAAATGTGACAAGTGCCAGAAATTTGGCAAACTTATTCACCGTCCGGCTATTGATCTGACGGCCATCCACAGCCCAATCCCGTTTGCAAAATGGGGCATGGACATCTTAGGTCCTTACACGCCTGCCCCAGGCGGAAAGTGTTACATCTTGGTGGATGTGGATTACTTTACCAAGTGGGTAGAGGCTGAGGCGGTAAAGAATATCAAGACATCAGACGTCATCTCTTTCATCTGGAAGAATGTCATCACCCGGTATGGGGTTCCTATGTCCATGGTGTTTGATAATGGTCCTTAGTTTGAGACGCCTCAGCTAAAAACTTGGTTGGGAGATCAAGGGATCTCAAGTTGTTTTGCATCAGTCGGCCGTCCCCAAGCAAACGGCCAGGTTGAAGCCTTCAACAAACTGATCTCAGACGACATTAAGAAGAAAATTGAAAGAGCCGGTGGCTTATGGGCTGAGGAATTAATCCATGTCCTATGGGCCATCCAGACAACAGCAAAGGGGGCAACCGGTGAAACCCCATTTCTCATGGTTTACGGTGCTGAAGCCGTCTTGCCCATTGAACACTATGAGCCGACTCTTAGAGTCATGCTTTATGATGAAGAGGCAAACTGGGAGGCAATGCGCCTGACATTGGACTCACTCCCGGAACGCAGGGGCAATGCCGTCTTGCGTCATGAGATTTACCGTCTGAGAATGACAAGAGCCTACAACAAGAAAGTACACAGGCGTCCTTTGAAAGTGGACGACCTAGTGTTACGGAAAATGGAGGCAACCGGTAGGGCCAATGAGCTTGGAAAGCTAACTTCAAATTGGGAAGGCCCCTACCGGATTTATGAAGAAGTAAGAGACGGCACCTACCGCCTGGAAACTCCAGACGGCAGGCGCCTGCCTAGAACTTGGAATGTAGACAATTTGAAAAAGTACTACTTCTGAGATTTGTAATGTTTGTAAACAAGAAGTAAATTAATGAGAAATTGCCTTTTGTTTTCACTTGTTTATTTCTCTGACTTTGTCACTTGAAAATTGAATTAACGTCTGATTGACGAGAGGCCAATGGCCAGATAATTAAGCTAAGCACAAAACCGCTTAGTGGCTATACAGCCGGTCTCAAACAAGACCAGAAGGCCAATGGCCGGATGGCTGCTTTTCCCATAAATTCGCCTATCCCAACATGGACAAAGGCGTCCGGCGACTCCCCTCCGGGTGCAATCGTCACAGAGAGAAGCCAACCTGCTTACTCTACGTACAAATGTAGGCGGCCACGATTGGACGGCTGAATCAGCCATCCATAGCCATCTGACCTGAACAGTCTAAGGAACGACCAAGTTTCGGAACCCGGATGACCAATGACATCAGTCGGCGACCGACTGAAGTTCTTACTTAGCATTTTTTCGTTTTAAATTGCATACATCCTCGTTTGGGGCAAAAGAGTTGTGCAATGGCTATACAATCTCTACCTAGACGGTCAACACCGTCTAGATAGTGATTGGAACGCCTGTTAATGTACGGCTGTGCACTTGGTTTGGGGCAATCACTACTGTGATTGATTGACTTACAAACGTATCATGCTCTATGCAGCATAAGATGTTCCCAAGTCAATCAACCAACTCCACTTGAAACCAACCGTATACTTTTGATAAGTTAGGCAGAGATCGTCGCATGCTTTTGATAAGTTAGGCAAATATTGAAAATGCAAAAAATTGAAATGAAATTGAAGTGCAAACACAAGCGCAAAGTAATAAAAACCGACTCAGTCGGTGCATTCATTGAATTTCCACCCAGCCAAACGGCTGTGATGGATTAATGTTAACCGGACCCCGTCCGGGTAAAGGAAATTGTTTGACAACACGGCCCTACAGCCGGTAAAGATACAAATATACTCGGCACACAAGCCAGAAAAGCAAGTTTGGTGGCATACTGCCGCAGATAAATAAAAAAAAGAAAGAAATTGGCACACAACCGCCGAATTCATTGCCCCGCAGACGGTCCCTCCTGGCCCTTTTCCCCTTCTTCTTCAGTCTCGGGGGCTTCAGGCTCGGGGTGCTCAGTTTTGGCCCAGGCGAGGAAAGACTCAGGCTCTGGCTCACCCTTCTCTCTCAGGTATATCACCTCTTCAGCATATTTGTAAGCCAGAGCCCAGACGCCATAATCCTTGTTTGGATACAAGGCAGCCCAGGCGATCTTCATCATGGCCTCGCTGTCGGCGGCCATCTCAGCTACCAGGCGGTTTTGATCCGCCTGTAGAGTCGCTCGGAAGTTATCCTGAGCTTTGGCCGCCTCCTTCTCCAGCTTCGCAACCTTGCTCTTCAGATCAGTGTTCTCTTTCGAGACACCCTGAAGCTTCTCAAGGTCCTCCTGAGCCTTCTGGAGGTCCTCCCTGAGCTTAGGGAGGTCCTCCTCCGCCTGTTTCTGGGTCGTCTCTGCATCCGCCTCCTTCTGCTTGGCCGCCCGCAAGTCCGCCTCCAGCTCTTGGATCTTGGCCGCCAGTGTCATTTGGGTTGCTTTAGTTTCAAGATCGTCAATGATACACGAGTATAAAGCAACATTATTGGCGTCTGAGGCGGACTGCTTGGCCCGTCGTACCCCATCCCGCTTGCGGGTGTAAGGACGCTTGAGCCCGTCTACCCGCAGAAGAGCCTGCAAAAGCAAACAGGGTTAGCACTGCAGGCGGAGAAAAACTTGGAGAAAAAATGATTCAAAATTATTCAAGTGTCTTACCTCAGCCAGGATGGACAAGATACGTTCAAGATTGAACGTCTCAATCCCCGGGATAGCATCCTTATCCCGCTTGCTCACAGCCTCCAGCATGGCCTTGGCGTGCTTCTGGACGTCTGGCCAGCGACGTGATTGATCTGCACCACAATCAGCGTCAGAGTGTGAAGCTAAAGCAGCACCAATCTGGTTCCGACCGTCTGAGGATGACGTCTGCTGGGAGTGTGATTTCACTCGCAACGGCCACCCCAGCTCAGGCGGGGATTCAAAAGGGTTCTTACCTGCAGAGCCGGCCAGACGAGAGCCGCTGGCAGGTGCGGTGAACCCCCCGGTTGCAGATAGGGGGTTGGCCAGGTCGAGGCCTAGGGAGCCACTCACCTTCTCCGTTCTTCCCCCTATCCGCATCTGAGTCTTCCTGCCTGGGGCGTTGGGAGTTGCTGTGGAGGCTGCCTTTTTCTAGGACTTGCTGGGGTTAGAGGCGGTGGTCTCCTCCCTTGCCCGTTTGAGTTTTTTCTCAAACGTCTTATCCACCTATCCCCCCTAAGAAAATAAACAAGTTAATGTTAGCAGTCGAAGAAAGCAAACTTTGAAAGCAAACTCAAGAAATGAGTCAGACGTTTACCTTGGCCTTGAGTTCCCTCGCCTGAGCCTCGGCCAGGTCTCTGCGGATTTGAGCAGAGGACCGCCTGGGAGTCTTCTCGTCTGGCAACATGTTCAACGTTTCTTCTGCAAAAAACAAAAAGGAATTGGTTAGTACATCATTAAAAACGATTCCGAGACAAAAGTACTACAGACGGATATTGATTCAGGCACATACGTCTGGTGAACATGTGCCCTAGCCCGCAGGCGGCTAGGAAGCATGGGTCCCTGAGCCAGGCGCTCTTAGGGATCCAGTTTTTGGGGACTTTTATTGTCTCCCCGGTTGACAGTGTGGCGTCTGTGAGGCCGAAGAAGTCAGCCTCAATTATTTTATCGAAGTCCTCATCCGGGATCCGGGGCAGACAGCATTTCCGACCCAGAAGGTCGGGCTTTTTATTGTATTGGCGGAGCTCGCAATTTTCCCGCCTGGTTGGGGCCGTCAGCAGGTAGAATCTGTGCTTCCAGCTATCAAATTTGGAGACCTTATCCAAGGTCATCATATATTGAGGAAACGTGGTCAAAGTATACCACACTCTGTACCCGCCTGGGGTGCGGCTAAGATAGTGCATCTTAGCAAAAGCTTCCCAGCCGGGGTGAATTCCTTGGAACTCACAGGCGGCAACATACCCCAGAATGTTTGCCCAAGAATTGGGGGTAAGTTGCCAGACTCCGAGGTCGTAGCCTCTCAAGATTGCCTTCACCGCCTGGTGAAGGGGGAAGCGCAAACCAGCCTTGAACGCCGCCTCGTAACAACCGAAGTAGCCGTTGGCGATTCGTTCAGTGTGTTCCCAAGAAATGGTGCCGTCTGCAGGAGGCACCCTTATTTTGTACCCGTCTCCTAACGGGTGCACTTTCAAAAAAATTTCAAGGCCTCTTTCCATGAGGTCCCTGTCTTTGTTGGAGACGTGGATCTTGTAGGGATCGTCCTTCTCGTTCCACTTCTTTTTCTCTTCTTCCTCGCTATCCTCAAGCGGGGGAAGATCATCACTGCTCTCAGAAGAGGAGACAGAAGCTGAGGCGGCCTCCTCACCGCCTTGGTCGCACTCGTCCAAAAACGAGTCTGGAGGAGTTGGGGGGCCACGCGGAGGGGATCTCTCCGGAGCCGTCTGGTGTTCTGAGCCAGACGTCTCTCCCTCAGGAGTTTGGCCGCCTGAGCCTTCACTCCTATAATTCGGATCATGTGTCGTCTGCATAGTCCGAGCCATTGTGTCCTGCACAGACGCGCAAATGGTCGGAATCCAAGCATGAGGGTGGTCCCAACACCCTGAGACGGCACTACCAGTCCTAGACTCAGCCGTTCCTGGTGAACGGCTGGATTCTAACCTAGGTTGTACCGTGTGTGTTGGTGATGAATCCATTTATTGCAAGAAATATGTACAAGCGGTAAAATGAAAAAGAGCTGAGAGTGTCAGAGACGGTACCTTTAGATTTGAGATCTGAAGGTAGACGGGTCCGCCTGTGTTGAGAAGAATGAGTTTTCTTAAAACTTGCGCTTAACTCAGACGGATGACTTCTGCTCTCTCTTTCAAGATTCTCTCAAAGTTCTCTCTGAAAAAATTTTGTGAAACGTACAAAAATAATGAGGGTAAACGGCTATATAAGGAGGGTAAATTAAGGGGTATTCCTATAATTTACTCAGATAGTGAACAGTAAAATTTTGGCGGTAAAATTACCACCAATCAGAGAGTGACGCGTGTCACAGATGCCACGTGGCGTGCCACGTCACATCTGTGAGGGGCAAATGTTTAGGGTAATTTTACCCCGCCATGTGGACCAACCAGAGGGTGACACGTGTCAGCCCCAGGGTGGTCCAAAGTTGACTTATCCCTGCTTGACACGTGTCATCCCAGATATTTAAAGATGACGGCCTTCAGGCCTAAATCCCGAGAAAGCTGTAAAACGGCGCAGCCCACCACTGATTAGGGTTCTGTGACCTAATCAGGGGCACAATTCCCAAGGACCCTATAAATAGGGAGATTCCCCTCTTTTGGAGGGCACGTTCTACCATTTATTACAAACTGTCCCTTTGATAGAGACAACTGAGCTTGGAACCCGAGCAGATCCCCACCTAAATTTCCCAAGGACCCTATAAATAGGGAGATTCCCCTCTTTTGGAGGGCACGTTCTACCATTTATTACAAACTGTCCCTTTGATAGAGACAACTGAGCTTGGAACCCGAGCAGATCCCCACCTAAATTTCCGCACCTTTTTCTCTCCTTGCAAATTACTAACTTGATCGTCGGAGGCGGAGCACCTACCAACTGTTGTCTCCGTTTGTCTTGCAGGTACAGGCCGCACCGGACCAGTATTCGAGCTGTAACTCTCCCGAGGGACAAAAACACCCAAAACAATTCAATAAAGCTAATTGAATAAAATGAAAGTCAAACACATTTAGACAAAGCTTTTTGAATCAAATGAAAGTCAAACACATTCAAACAAAGCTTTTTGAATCAAATGAAAGTTAAATGCATTCAATAAAGCTAATTAAATCAAACAAAAGTCAAACACATTCAAACAAAGCTTTTTGAGTCACATGAAAGTCAAATGCATTCAACAAAGATAATTGAATCAAACGAAAGTCAATCACATTCAAACAAAGCTTTTTGAATCAAACGAAAGTCAAATGCATTCAAACAAAGTTTTTTGAGAAAATGAAAGTCAAATGCATTCAACAAAGATAATTGAATCAATGAAAGTCAAACACATTCAAACAAAGCTTTTTGAGTCACATGAAAGTCAAATGCATTCAACAGAGCTAATTAAATCAAATGAAAGTCAAGTGCATTCAACAAAGCTAATTGAATTAAATGAAAGTCAAACACGTTCTAACTAAGATTTTAAATCAAATGAAAATTAAACACATTCAAACAAAGCTTTTTTAATCAAATGAAAGTCAAATGCATTCAACAAAGCTAATTGAATCAAATGGAAGTCAAACACATTCAAACATAGCTTTTAGAATAAAATGAAAGTCAAATGCATTCAATAAAGCTAATTGAATCCAATGAAAGTCAAACACATTCAAACAAAGCATTTTGAGTCAAATGAAAGTCAAATGCATTCAACAACGCTAATAGAATCAAATGAAAGTCAAACACATTCAAACAAAGCTATTTGAATCAAATGAAAGTCAAATGCATTCAATAAAGCTAATTGAATCAAATAAAAGGCAAACACATTCAAACAAAGCTTTTTGAGTCACATGAAAGTCAAATGCATTCAACAAAGCTAATTGAATGAAATGAAAGTCAAGTGCATTCAACAAAGCTAATTGAATCAAATGAAAGTCTAACACGTTCAAACTAAGCTTTTTGAATCAAATGAAAATTAAACACATTCAAACATAGCTTTTTTAATCAAATGAAAGTCAAATGCATTTAACAAAGCTAATTGAATCAAATGGAAGTCAAACACATTCAAACATAGCTTTTTAAATCAAATGAAAGTCAAATGCATTCAATAAAGCTAATTGAATCAAATGAAAGTCAATCACATTCAAACAAAGTATTTTGAGTCAAATGAAAGTCAAATGCATTCAACAAAGCTAATTGAATCAAATGAAAGTCAAGTGCATTCAACAAAGCTAATTGAATAAAATGAAAGGCAAACACATTCAAACAAAGGTTTTTGAATCAAATGAAAGTCGAACGCATTCAACAAAGCTAATTGAATCAAATGAAAGTCACACACATTCAAACAAATCTTTTTGAATCAATTGAAAGTCAAATGCATTTAACAAACCTAATTGAATCAATTGAAAGTCAAACACGTTAAAAAAACGCTTTTTTTTTAGTCAAATGAAAGTCAAGTGCATTAAAAAAAACTAACTGAATCAAATGAAAGACAAACACATTCAAACTAAGCTTTTTGAATCAAATGAAAGTCAATCACATTCAAACAAAGCTTTTTGAATCAAATGATAGCCATATGCATTCAACAAAGCTAGTTGAATCAAATGAACGTCGAACACATTCAAACAAAAATTTTTGAATAAAATGAAATTCAAAGGCATTCAACAAAGCTAATTGAAACAAAAGAAATTCAAACACATTCAAACAAAGCTTTTTGAATTAAATGAAAATCAAACACATTTAAACCAAGCATTTTGAATCAAATGAAAGTCAAACACATTCAAAAAAAGCATTTTTAATCAAATGAAAGTCAAATGCATACAACTAAGCTAATTGAATCAAATGAAAGTCAAACACAAACAAACAAAGCTAATTAAATCAAATGAAAGTTAAACACATTCAAACCAAGCATTTGGAATCAAATGAAAGTCAAACACATTCAAACAAATCATTTTTCATCAAATGAAAGTCAAATGCCTAGAACAAAGCTAATTGAATCAAATGAAAGTCAAACACATTTAAACAAAGCTATTTGAATCAGATGATAGTCAAATGCATTCAATAAAGCTAATTGATTCAAACAAAAGTCAAACACATTCAAACAAAGCTTTTTGAGTCACATAAAGTCAAATGCATTCAACAAAGC